>NC_080191.1:44415000-45015000 GCF_030028045.1 Hippopotamus amphibius kiboko | reverse complement strand
TTTTTAAGAATGTGCTACATTTTTATGCTGCATTGCCTAGGCTATCAGTCTTCATAATCACTCTTCTGTGTAAAATATTTTGACCAAGTAACAATGGTTGAAAGAACCATCTAGGCCTTTCTCTAAAGAGGCTGAGAGCCCTGCTGCATGAAAGAAAATGCTCCCCCACTCCCCACCCCACCCCCAACCTCAACCTAAATGCCCCAGTTTGCAGTAGAGTGACTTGGAAGATGACAAAGAGACAGCAGACCAGCAAGAGAACTCTTGGTTTTTTCTCAGACGCATACTCTGGTCAAGCACTCTTCAGCCATCTACAATAGTCTTCTGTCTCCCTCAGGATCAGCCTTACCCATGAACATTCTATGAACAGGTGGTCACCTATGTCCTATACATTGAAGAGTGTTAAGAAACCTCTGCTGCTCTGAAATTGCATCTTCCCTTGCCTGCCTTGATTCCTGAAATTCCACCACTACAGTCATTCCTGCAAGGGATGATTAATTGATTAGATGCTTTCCAAGTGATAGCTCACCAGAGCAGATTGTGTTGAGGGGAAAGTGGAAAGAGTATGAAGGTCCAGGGTGCCTGAAGTAAGAGGAATTCTTATCATAGAGACAAAGGCTCTGAAGGGGAAGCTAGTATCCCCAAAAATAAGTCTGCCCATTTTATAATTGCACTTAGAGCCACAACCACTGCCGTCCCACCAAGAACTTGTTATGATCTTGTCAATTAAGACTGTTTTACTCAATGACCTATGAAAGAACCCCAAAGTGAAGATTATAGGAGAACTCAAGCTGATTCAGGCTTGCTTTACTACACCCGTTACAACAGTGCTTATATGGCTTGATCTTCTCCGCACTCTGAACACTTTGACATCAGCTGCAAGTATGTATTGGCCTCTCTGAGCTGTCTATTTGGGGAGGTGGGGGTGGGAGCAATACAGTGAGAAGGAAAAGGTATTCTTCTCATCCTCAAGATTCCTAAAGAGACCCGTTAGCCAAAGGCAGTGGCCTCCCCTACCTCTGGTTGGCAAACCATTGGAAGAATTAGTCATCTCTGTGAAATGTACCTGTCTAGGTAGGCAGTAGTGGCAAATACCAAATTAACATTCTTACCTACTAGAGGCAATATGTTATAATGAAAAAGAGTCACACAATCTTCCTAGCATTGCTACTTATTATGTTTCTGACCCTTGTTTGATCCCCAACCCCTCTAAGCCTTTTTTTTTTTTTTTTCCATCTGTGAGGTGGGGAAAATCATGTTCACCCTGCAGGGCTGTGGGCAGAATATATATGGAACCTGGTACATTGCAGGTTTGCTTTCAACAAATGCAATTGTCTTCCCCCATTAGTTTTCTGTTTGAATGGAGCATATAAAATGACACACTATTAAAGTCATTAATCCCAACTCAGAAAAAGAAGAATCTTTTTTCAAAAATTCTTCCTTGCATTCTGAATATTGTAGTTAAACCGTAGTCTACCTCTCCCAAGAGGTTATGTCCCCCAAGACCAGAGACTAGATTTGGAGCCCCTGTTGCTCAACACCAGATTTCTGATCTCTGTGCATGAAGGAAAATGCAGCTGTCTTCCACATGAAATTAAAATATGGGTTTGTTAATGATAAATATTTACTTAGGTTCCCCAAATCAATTATTCTAATTTATTCCAAGAATCACCAACAAGTTAATTTATAACATTCTTTCAACCACTTATTTATTGGTCTAGAAACACCAGAAGAAAAAAAAAAGAGAGAAAGAGAAAAGAAAGAAAGCATCCCATCAACTTACTGTGTGAAACTCCAAATAATATTAATGTTTCAGTGATATACTAGAAAAGTATTCCAGACAATATGCCTGCAAGTCCCTCCTAAAAAATGGGCTAATTTATCTATGCAGCTCAAAGGATGAAAATGTGTGGCTATAATATACGCCTCTAAGACTTTTTCGAAACAAAAATCTGTAGCCTGGACTCAATGAAATAAAAAGACTTAACAGAAGTCTTCAAATTCCTGAGGTGGGAGTTTTCCATAGATCACAGAAAACCGATCGTGCATAGAAGGGCTGACACAGCAAAAGGGCCTAAGGAATGGAAGAGAAACACAAGGGACGGATGAAAAAGAAAAGAAAGGGAGAAAAAAGTGTTTCTTTCTCTTTTCTGGCACATATCATTTTTATGAAAGAATTTCCACAATGCTCAACCCTAGATGAATATTCAGTCAGATAATTGTCAAATCCCAGATAGTAATGGAGTTGGACAAAATAGTGTTTGTTTGGAGCCTCCAATGAGAAATAACAAATTCTTGGTGATTAATGGCATTTATGTGCTCTTGGCCATTAAAAACATTTTCTGCTCTTGAGTCACAACGGAAGCTACAGCTTGAATTTTATTGTTCAATTTGCTTTTTTCTTTCCTGGGTGAGCCAGCACTGGATTTAGGAGTTGAAAGTTTATGGAGTCAGCAGGACCCCAAGGGACTGAAAGCTAAGCTGAGCCAATGAGGATAATGCCAAAGATTATCTACCCTCGGTGAAAATGCGGGATTCAGAAAAGAAAAGGAACAAAGAGGGATTATAAAGACTGACAGTCTGTAACTTAGACAAAATTTCTTGGCTAGGTTGGCAAGTTTCCTTTTTTAAAAAACAAACAAACAAAAAATTTCCTAGTTGACAGTTGCTTAAATTCTTCCTTTCTCCATTTTTGGCACACCATCAAAAAGGCAAACTAGTGTCCTTCCAGAGGACTGGAGAATGAGTGAGTCTTCAGAGAAGAAGCAGCAATGCTCGCTGTGGAAAGCAGAGGCATGAGCGGTAAGGAGCTTCAGGGGGTAGAAAAGAGATGATTTTTGCTCAGTAAATGATTGGTTTCGTTGGTGTTGACTTTTTTTTTTCCTGTGTCCTTTAAAGAAGTCCTTTAACTTGGCCCTTGGGCCTTACCTAAACAGGATAATATTTTTGTGATGTTTTTCAAGCACATTTTAATTACACTTTAAAAAAAACCATACTTGTCATTTTTTCCAGTCTTGGCAGTGAGTGAAAATAGAGCAAAATATAAGACTTTCACAAGAACAGCTGACTGTACTGAAATCTAATATGGTTTTTCCAATCTTGTATATGGTTTTCTTTAGCCTTAGTTTTCCCATCTGCAGAATGGAGAGGACTTCTAGGTTCATAAAAACAACAGGTACAGGTCTCAGGTTCCCACAGACTGGAAGCTAAGATTTTTCAGGAATCTTACAAACAAAATCTGAAGGGAGTACTGGATTATATTATTATTGGATTACATTATATTATTACCTCTTCCACATTGTGGGACTGCCACAATCCAGGATTTTCTGCAAGGTTCACGAGTAAAGGTATATCTTCTCCCTTTGAATAGTTCTACTGAAAACTTGGGTAGATTCTGCTCTATTTTTCTCTGTGTCCCAATTTCCTGTAAATGATAAAACTGTAAAACAAAAAGTAATAAGATCCAAATCTTCCTGCTGGGTACTTGATGAAGATGAATTAGACACTGACAGTCAGGAAAAGATGGAAGGCTCTCCATGACAGAGGCCAAACTAATTCAAAATGAAAATCATCAATTTGAGTGTGCTCACATGTTACTTAAAAATCAATGAAGAAACACAGTGAGGGAACCCTGAAGCCATTTCAGCACCCCCGCTTTTGCACTCAGTGCTAACTTAGCAGCCTTGAAATATCTTGGCTCTGAAAACCCAGTCAATCATCATTAATAATGATATTTTTATAGCACTTTAAAAATTGGAATTTCCAGAGCCATTTTGATAGATGCCCTGTCACTACCTTGCCATTTGCGTAATTTTTTTCTGGCTTTTTTTTTTTTTTCAACTCTATTTAAAGAATTTTTTAACAGGGAAAAAAAAAGTGGAAACTACTGTTGATTGAAAAATTCGTAAGAGATGGCACAGCTTGCCCTTGCTGTGAATCCCTTACGAATGAGGAGTGGGATTTAGAGATTGTACCAGGAGTTTCAACCCTAGTGATTCTAGACCTTGAATTTACTTAAGGAGTTAAAACAAATGCCTGCCTGTTGCCTTGGGATCTGGAATAAGAGTTCAGTGAGTTTGCGCAAAGATGGAAAAGATTAGAAGCAAAGGCCAGGTTCTGGTTTTCTCTGATACTCAAACTTCTCAAGCAATTTACCTATTTATTTCACCATGAAACTTAGAAATTACTTAGTGTGAATTCCCAGAAAATTCAGAAATATTTCTTCAAATTATTTTAATTTATTAAGTTATAAATAAATTAGTTGACTTCTCATCTTCTGGCTCAATTTATCTGCCTATCTCTTTGTCTGTCTGTCTGTCTCTCTCTCACACACACACACACACACACACACACACACACACCATTATTCAAAGGCAATATTCCTCACCTTTGAAAATGCAGATGAAATTTCCTTTTTGTTTTAATCTCCAGGGTTTTTTTTAATTTTTATTTTATATTGGAGTATAGTTGGTTTACAACATTGTGTTAGTGTCACGTGTACAGAACAGTGATTCAGTTATATATGTACATATATCTATTCTTATTTCTGTTATAACTTCCACAAAACTATCCAAGCTTATGAGAGACCTTGGCAGACTCCAACTTTGAAAGGGAACTCTAACAATTCATGTTTAACCTCTGGGCCAAGAAAAGCCTGAATTTTTCAAAAGTTAGTATTTGTTTGGTGTTCTTTTTCTCCCCCTTGTAGATGCTTTTATTCTTCCCCTCCAAAAGACTGCAGGGGAATTTTTATCACCATTGGGGGCCTAATTCTGGTGGTGAAAAAACGAGTTCCTGTCCTGGTGCTGAACTAAAAAGAAATAAATGTCTTGGATGTATCAGGTTTCTTTGTCAAGCAAACAAAAATGAAGGGATCTAGTTTACTGGAATAGTTGCAGTCCTCATTAAAATTGATGACTTCGAAGATTCTGTGCCTCTCTTCCTTTAACTGGGGCCATCGGCCAAGAATCTGCTGTGTTGCTAAAAACATCCTGTTATCGGGGTGTCGTAAAACAGACCACTGCTGGCGCCTTTGCCCGTCCTTCAGGTTTAGGTTTCTGTGTGATGGCAAGACAGGCTTAGGGTGACTAAAGGAGGGTGGACCTAGCCATTTGGCCAAGGGTCGATCGGACCTAAGATGCAAACTGGTATTTTCTCTCCCTGAACATCAAGTTTGAAAAAGAAAGAAAAGGAGCTGGATTAGCATGAGGCGGAGTTCAGTTTTTCTTAGAAATGTGGAACTCTGCAAAAGTGTGCCTTTATTTTTGGCACAAATTGCTAAAGCAAATTACATAGCTTATCAGATGTGGTTTTTTGGGCTGAGTGGAGAAGCCACTGCAGGGACTTGTTCTCTTCGTTGCTTGGTCTCAGCTGGGAATTTGGGATACATCAGGGTCCTCTTGTAGTTCAGGAACAGACTTGAACAATAAGTGCTAACAAGATTTGTGATCCAATTAAATTTACATTACTTCAATTTAATCGAGTAAACCTTGGTCCTAAAAGAGATTCCATTCTGCCCTAAGAGAGAAAAGATACAAAGTTTGAACCTATATGTCACAGGTTGGTAAACAGACCCATGTCAACCTTGGGGGAGTAAAGAGGACAGAGCAAAAAAGGAGTTCAATCCCAGTGAATAAGGGGGCGGGGGGGGTCTCAGAACATTCTCAGCACTTCTCACAAATCCTCTCCCCTATTTTTTTTTTCTCTCCCCTATTTTTTGACCATCTACATGGACTCACCCTCACATGGCAGAATGTCACTTTTGATATACAGTAAGTCCCCCACATACAAACCTTCAAGTTTCCAACTTTCAGAGATGTAAACATGCATTCACATGTCCAATCACGTAAGTTAGTTCACGTGTCTGGTGCACATTGTCACGTGTGTGCATCTTCTACAAGTGGTTGTGCTTTTGTGTACTTTACTTTACCAGAGAAAGGAGGAAGACAGACAAAAGGAAAAACAAGTAACTGAAGAACCAAAGAGATTCACAATGCAGGAAATGACAAGGGGATTTCCTTTATTTGAGGAAGTACTGTTAGTATTTGAGGCATAGGACCCAAACGCAGAATGGTACACAGAGGTTGCAGCAGCCATTCAGAATGCAGTCCAGTGCTACACCTGTCATCTATCATGAGGAAAAAAGAGCTATTACCCAGACATCACTGGATCGTTTTTTCAAGAGGGTGGATAGAATTGAAGCCAGCAAGGCACCAGAACCTGGGCCATCAACATCAGGCATGAGTGACACTGCAGCTTGCCTCCGTCTCCTAATTGCTGATGATCCTTCGGCTCTACCACCTCCCACCTCCTCTCCCTCCTCCAGTCAGTAACTCTTCTTGCTGGTTCACTCGATACCAGCCCCTGTAGGCCAGCTGTTGTACTGTACTACTGTACTTTTCAAGGTACTCTACTGTAAGATTAAAAATGTTTTCTTTATTTTCTGTGTTTGTTTTTTATGTATTATTTGTGTGAAAAGTATTATAAACCTATTACAGTACAGTACTATATAGCTGATTGTGTTCGTTGGGTACCTAGGCTCACTTTGTTGGACTTACAAACAAATTGGACTTGTGAACGCACTCTCGGAACGGAACTTGTTCGTATGTAGGGAACTTACTGTACTGATTATTTTCATCTGTTTTGTTGCTAAAAAGTGAACAATAGATTAAAAACATATATACCGACAAAAACTTTCCTCTAGCTGACAGAACCACAGAGTATTCATGTATTCGATTTATTTATCCATTTATACCAAAGTAAAGCACTTCAGGGAATGCAAAAGAATTTAAAAATTGGGTTTGTGGAGGCAAGTTTATCAAGAGTACAAAGCAAAACAATAAGTCAACAAGTGCATCACACCTAGGAGTGCAGTTTTGAAGGAAGAGGGAAAAGTCAGTGTGGAGGAGAGGGGCTTAGTAAGGAAGAACTTCTGAGGGAAGGTGAATCTCAATTGGAAACTTCAATGATATATAGATTTCCAAGTGTGCTTTCATCCTGGACCCCTTTCCTCAAATGAAATCTTGCATATGAAAGCCAGTGCAGGGAGCAATAAGAACAGAGCCCACCTCTCACCCTGTCCACTGACCATATTTCTCCCACGTTATTCTTCTCTCTTCAAGTGTTCACAGTTGGAAAGTCACTGAAATCTAGAAGGTACGAGGTACAGAAGAGAAAGAAGGCAGCCCTCTGGGTGCAGAGGACAGCGTGATGAAACTGAATAAGAAAGTGGTGATAGAAATGCTCTGATTTAGCACAATAAAAGCATTTAGGAAAAAGCAATCCACCTGAAGTCAAGTCAATGGACTGTGAGGGACCACTGAAGATTCTCAAGTTGGGGAGTGATGTGATAAAAATGAAAATTTAAGAAAATTAACATGGCAGTCATGTGCTGACAGTCTGCAATGGAGAAAATCAAGTGAGGATCCAATTGCAGTAATCCAAATGCAGAAATAGCCCCCAACAGAGTAGCAACTGTAAAAATAGGGATGCAGCCAATCGGACTTAGTGGTTGAGTGGATACGGGAGATAAAGGAAATGCAGACTAGTCATTTTTAATTGTTCAGACTAATTGAGGTCTTTATATTAGACACTTAGAGAAATCTGTAGTTTTATATGGCCATTATTTCTATTAGTCATTATACCTTTGTGTGATTACTAATATATTTCTACCCCTATATTATAATGTTCCATGAGACTGGGGACTCTGCCAGTTTGGTCACTAGAACTTAGCATTAAAAAGTTCAAATATTTGTCAAATTAAAAAAACTCAAAAACAAAACAAAGACAAAAACTCAATAAATGATGGTGTCATTGATTGTATTAAGGGAGCTAAGGAGAAGTAGTAACTTTGATTTTTATCATATTTTTCTTAGATGAGGAAAATAGATCTAAATTCAGATTCTTACCACTGCTTAAGACATGGGGCTGAAGAGTAGTTGAAATGTCAGGAATGGGTGTAAAAACTAAGCCATCAACAGCAATCAAAGCCATGACAATTAATCAGTTCACCCAGAGAGAGTTTAAAGACAGAAGAGCAGAGAGAGTTGAAGATGCTCAAGTAAAAGTCAAATGGAGAACCAGAACAGTCAAAATTAAAGAATATTCCTCTGAGGGTAAATTTGGAATGGTTTGCCGTACACCCACACTTTGAGACATTTATAAACCGCAACAGGAAGAAATCCTCTTTCAAAAAAGTTTAAAACATTAGGAATTTTGGAAGTGGGAATAAAATGTACAATTAATCAAGAGGAGTCCAACCCATTTCTAAGCCCCTATCAAAATTCTTCATTGTATTTTGTAAAATATGATTGACCATCTTACCCCAAGTGCTAATAGTGTCCCTGCTGAGAAACACTGACCCAGACACAGAGCTTTCCCTTTCTCTCTCTCTCTCTCTCTCTTTTTCCTATCTCCCACTTTCTTTTGGTAGCAACACATAAAACATTTGTTTCCTAGAATTGCATAAGCCACATGACATTCCCAAATCGCACTTGCTGATGTGGTATCATTCCACCTAAATCCTCATGTTTGTCCTCTGTTGCCATTGTTGCGAGATTGTTTGTTCTTAGATTTTTTGTTTTGTTTTGTTCTGTTCTTTGGTTGGTAGAAAGAGGAGAGAGAGTTTGTTCACTTATTTATGCACGCAAAACTCTAAGTGCGCATCTAGAATGTGCCCAGCACTGCAGGAGGCCAAAAGAGTGAAAGAGACAGTCCCTGTCCCAGAGAGCTCAAGCTGGTAGGAGCTCTGACGTTAGCCACCTTCATCACCTTTTCCTCCTCACTTCCCTGAAGATTTGGCAAGTATCTTACTGGAAGCAGGTGGCTCTCTTTGTTTCTACCACCTTATGTAGCCATGATTCAATCTCATTTTCCAAGATTGACACCATTTTTTTCGTATCCATTTATATTTTCTCTCCTTCTAATTCTGAATTACGCATGCAACCAACTCACCTCTCAGGGTTTTGTTTGCCCTAACACTTAGCAAGAGGCAGGGAGCGGCTAGAGGTCCTCTTCCAGAACCATATAGAAGTTCTGAGAAGTAGAAAGAAGTGCCCACAACTGAGGGGAGACACTGTTAAGCTTACATCAAGGGTCAGGTTGAGGAGGACGAAGTGGAGACACATGATCCATAAATACAAAAGAGAATGAGCAAAGGATGAAAAAAAAATCACTGAACACATCATCACTGCTTTGATGGAGCAAGATCAAAACACTATGGGTAACCTGCCAGGCAAACAGGAAACATTGTGGCATGCCGACCGCTCCCCCAGCGCTGAGTGGGCCTCAGGCAAAGCACAGTCAAATCATGATCTCAGGTTTTCTGAACGCTGCTCTGCACACACACGAGCTTCACAAGAATACCACTTTTGTCAACAACAGGGAATACCACCCAGTTTTCTATTTTTGTTATGCTGTTTTTTAAGAAAAGGTGTTCTATTTTAAAACACGCAGCCATCCTATTCTATAAAGATCCACTCTCTTTATATATGTGTTTTATCCTATACCCACAATTATAATGATCTTCTAGCCAGCTATCTTGCATGCTACCTACTTTCTTCAAAACCTTTCTTGATGCCTAGCCCACCAAATCCACCCAGTAAATGTTGTTGATCAACAGCAATTCTTGGGACTTCCTAGGTGGCACAGTGGTAAAGAATCCGCCTGCCAATGCAGGGGACACGGGTTTGAGCCCTGCCCTGGGAAGATTCCACATGCCATGGAGCAACTAAGCCCATGCGCCACAACTATTCAGCCTGTGCTCTAGAGCCCGTGAGCCACAACTACTGAGCCCATGTGCCGCAACTATTGAAGCCCACGTGCCTAGGGCCTGTGCTCCACAACAAGAGAAGGGACTACAATGAGAAGCCCGCGCACCACAATGAAGAGTAGCCCCCGCTCGCAGCAACTAGAGAGAGCCCGTGTGCAGCAACGAAGACCCAACACAGCCAATAAATAAATTAATTAATTAAAAAAAAAAAAACAGCAATTCTTTACAAAGAGAAAGACCAGGCCACATTCTATTTTGTGTATTAATGAAGTGTCTTCAGGCATTACTCATAGCAGCTGCTCTCCTGAGAGACAAGAATGCGTGAGCAATGACCAGGGAGACTCTGCTGGTGTTGGAACCAATGGCAGCAACCATGAAAAAGATGCTTGACCCTATCTAGCCAGTTCCCACTGGCTGGCCACTTGCTAGCCTGGGTTTCTTCCCACTTCCCCAGCTTGCCATTGTTCTCGTGGTTTCTACACCTAGAATTTCTTCCCCATTTCAAGACATGATCCTGCCTATGAAACACAGCTTCTGTGAATTTTTCAGGTCTCAAGGAAAATGTACTCTTCTCAGCATCTACAGTCAATGATGGTCTGTATTTAGCATCTTAATTTGTTTACTTTTCATCAGTACTCTTGTTCTCTGTACGCTTGTCTTTTCTATTTTTTGTCTATATTCTAAGCGCAGAGTTCATTGTCTTGCATCATGAAACTGTGATTTGTAAGTCATCAGTCAAATGTATGGCTTCTCCGTAAACCAGAAACTGGGTGATGTTAAAGTATGCCCACAAACATACACACAGCATCATCATCATGTGCTAGTTACTTTGTGTGTTATCCCATTTAATCCTCACAGCAACCCTATGAGGCAGGTACCATTACCATCCCCATTTCACTGATGGGAAAAATTTAGCTCAAAGTTACGTATTTCGCCCAGCATCGTTACTGTTAGTGACAATAACAGACTATACATTTTATTGTCTTCTGACTCAGGACAGTGTCTCCTGTCCCACAGATGTAATCATAACGATGTAATAGCTATTGCTCTTTTAAAAAAATCTTCATGAAGTAAAACCTGTCTCTGCCACCCATACTTTCTCTCTTCTTCTGAACCTTTTCCCTTTCTCCCTCGCATACTGAATGTCGCCAACATGTGGACATCACCCAGCATGCCAAGTGTATGTCAGGAAATGTTGCCACAAAAAATAATAACAGGATCTGCTTCTCAGTGTTCGTTTGTGTAAAAACAACACCACACTCTATATTTTCCAGCAAATGTGTCATATAGGTCATTCCACTCATTGGCACGTGGACCTGTTCTTCCTGCCTACTGAGTCAGTCAGAATCAGAACACTTGAGTGGATGTGTGTCAACCTCCTGGGAAGGAAAAATATCAGCATAAACAATACAATGTGTAAACACTGAGAATCATGAGGGTCAGAGCCTATCCACGTGGATTACATCACTTGATTCTGAGAACATTCCTGAGAGGTAGAGAGCACCCATAGTGTGACTGGCCCCAATTTACAGGTGAAGAGGTAGAGGCTGAGAGAAGTTAAATGATTTACTGAAAGTTAATAAGTCAGCAGGTGGCAGCGCCTTCACCAGAACCTATGTTTTTATTTTTCTCAAATAGTGATCTTCCCCCACGTGCCGGGAGAGGAGGAGTCGAATGGAATGACACTAGTCACGTGATAGAGCCTGGGAAGGGAAGCCCCCTTGTGTAAGAGAGGGGGGACTCCACACAATCTGGGAGAGGGAGGGAGGTGGGAGCAGGAGAGTGGGCACCGGCAGCTGGGGACGTGGCAGGAGAGGCTGTTCTCCAGTGTTCTCGCTCAGAAAGTAAATGTATTTGAAATGCTGAGGGCTCCACATATATTCTGTTAATAATTTACCAACTGAAACCATTAAAGATGTTGACAAGAGTTTTTCCATTTACTATGGGTGCCTATGGGTGATTTGAAACCACTCATTACCTTTATAAGCTCCTGGGTTACTTCTGAGTGTCCCAAGTAATCAGCAGCAGCAAGGGCAGCTCGGCCCAGCCGTGGATAGGGTTTTGGCTTGAATGTACAGCTATCCTGACTCCACACTCAGGCGTTCTGCCCTAATTCACTGAGGAACTGTTGGCCCAGGCCTCTGAAGGGAACTTGTAGTTGCCAATAGATGAAATGTATAGTGTAACTGGATATCTCTACACAAGGAGCTCAACATTAAAAAGTAAAGCTGTTAAAAAAAAAAGAAAAGATGTATTCTTAGAAGAAAGCCATCAAGATGTCCAGAGTTGAACATTCAATGAAAGCAAAGAAACAGAACATTCTTATAATCAAATAATTTCATTTTCTCACAATCTTCCAAGTATACAGGGACAAAAGTTCCTGAAGAGAAAGGAACAAACTGCTCTTACCATGCAGGGTAAATGAATTCTTTTAAGCTATCATTTGTAAATAAGAGCCAAGCACTATACTACTTGCTATTTTAAAGATCTAGCATCTTGGGACTTCCCTGGTGGTGCAGTGGTTAAGAATCCGCCTGCCAATTCAGGGGACGTAACTTCGAACCCTGGTCCGGGGGGATCCCACATGCTGCGGAGCAACTAAGCCCGTGTGCCACAACTACTGAAGCCCACGCACCTAGAGCCCATCCTCTGCAAGAAGAGAAGCCACCTCAGTGAGAAGCCCACACACTGCAACAAAGAGTAGCCCCTGCTCTCCGCAACTACAGAAAGCCCATGCACAGCAATGAAGACCCAACGCAACCAATTAAAAAAAGAAGGAAAAGATCTAGCATCTTGTTCCATTTCTGCCATCTTCAAGCATGTTGTATAAGTGTATTGGTTAGAATGCATTTGGCAACAAATAACAGAAAATACAACTAACAGTAGTTTAAAAAATGAGGGAATTTATTATTTTTCATTACGTGAAGCCCAGAGTGATGGAAGTTGCAGCAGGATTAAGTTGAAAACTCCGTGACTTGTGACCATCTCTATAACTCTGCCATGCATCCTGGACAGGTTGTCCCCGTAAGCTAGCTCCCTCCATGTCCCTCAGGTGGCTGCTGAAGTGTCCGTGTCCCATGGAGGTGATGAGATCCAGAGGAAGCAAGGGAACGTCTTCCAGGGTGTCCTTTTTTCAAAGTGAGAGAAACTTTCCAAGAAGCTTGGTCAGACCACGTCACAGGCCTAAGCATAAACCAACCACTTCACAAGGCTTACGGGTGGAATCTTCATAATTAACGTGCCCTAATCAAGACACACTCCCTGCAGCTGACGAGGGGGGCCAGCCTACCTTTGAGCATGTGGCACTCAGAGGAGGGTAAACAAAATTAGAGGAAAGGAGGAAACGTCAATTTTGCAGGCAACAGGGATTAGCTGATCAAGGAGCCTTCTGTCTGCTCTGTGGCTCAGTTTCCTCACGTCACCAGGTAAAGACTAGACGAGAGGTCGCCACTAAGATTCCTCCAGCTGCTAAAATTCCACAATTCAAAGACAAAGGTGACTCTATCCCCCACCACCACTGCTTAATGGAAGAATCAACATGACAATGAAATCACAAGGTTTTCCCAGAAAACAGCAGAGGTAAGTAGGAATTAATATACAATATAGTAAACAAATAGCCTCACTCGTGGAGTCAAGTGTACCGTTCGTTGATCTCTACACTTCTGTGAGATAAATGAGGCTATCTCATTGGGAGAGAAAAACTGAGGCAGAGAGAAGCGTGGTGAGTAGCCCACACCTGCATGCTCTCTGACTTTGTCCAAATCACAGGTGGGAGAGGTGGGGGAGGTGGGCGAAGTCCCTCCCAGACTGGGTGCGCCATCCGCGGAGGATGCAGCAATGGTCCACCCAGGCCTGGGAAGAAAACGCTGGATTATCTATTTATATTTTTATCCCATCTTTTAATGTATATAGGTAATGTTTTCTAATGTGCACGATGCGCTAGCATAGTAATAGCGCATGCATGTAATTTACAGCTATGTAGAAAGAGAAGATGCGGGCTGATACATTTTTTACCTAGAGAACACACAGTTAAAAACTTAGGAGGTGATTGATATAGCTCATACTAGCATTTTGATGGCTTCATCTATACTACAACTGGAAGGAAAAAATATGTGCAGAAACTGACACAACTAGATTTGTGATGGCCCGAGACTGGTAAAGCCAGGCAGCCCTGAATCTGGGTTTAGAATACTCAATTTGCGATAAAACAGAGATTCCTAGTTAATTGTTATTTGTTGATCCTTTCAAAAGCTCTTTGTTTACCAGGAGACCACTTCTATCATTGTTTTCCTCCTCTCCCTCCTTCAAAGCATCTCCCATTTTAAGACATCAGGCTTGGTCCACCTAACTCAACAGATATGGCTTTATCTGTGTGGTCAGGGAGTCAGAACTCTGTGGGTTCCCACGGCTTGTCTGCTCAATTAACAATTGTGCATCTACTAAGTGCGAGACAGGAGGCTACAAAGATTTACCAAGACTCCTGGATTCCAATGTCTAGAAGTACTTTCCTGTCTGGAGAGACCAACAACAAAGCCAGCTGCTGCAGAGGAGAGGATAAAAAGCAGCTGACTGAGGACGGAAGTCGGGGAGTCAGAGGTGGGTAGGAGTGGGGGTCAGGAACCCCCTCTAGGAAGACAACCCCCTCTTAACCTTTTACCCAGCCTTGAAGAAGAAAGGAGTAGGTCAAGTGCCACATTCCTTTCATCAAAAGGAAAAATAAAAGGTGGGGTCCTGGAGTGCCCACCTGAGGAAGGAGATGCAGGTGGAGGCAGAGAAGAGGAATCTCTTTTTCCCTTTTGAATCTTATCTCTGTCTCCCTCCGGCCTCCGTGACTCTAAAAGTGCAGACTGGGTGTGCGCCTTACCTTCAGGGAAATGCGACTTTCCCTGGACACGGGAGTTGCCTGTCCCAGGGCACCTAAAGTCTCAGGAATAATGGCTCCTAAAGCTGCCCAAGTGCTCAGGACTCCAAGGCAAGTGTGTTTCCTAGGGCCTTTTGAAAAAAAAAAAAATCAGAGGTTAGTGGTTTTGATGGACATGGAGGTGGGGGAGTGAGTAGAGAAGGCGCTGGATTTAATCTCTATGTATATGTCATGTAACAGGTTTAAAAGGATTTATTCAATGTGTTTAATCCCAAAATCTGCTATAAGAAAATTGTAACCCGAACCTCAAATTCATTCCAATGAGTCAGCACTTTTAAACGACACACTGGAAGAAAAACGGACTTTTTACTCAGATAAGGTTGTTTTTCTTCAACGTTCTTCCCTTCTTCCACACTTCTGTCTTTCCAGGGTTGAGTTCAATAGTGGCTTAGAATAAGCCTTTCTGCCTTAATCCAAAATGGTCTGGATGGTGTTGAAAACATGTCTATGTCGTGACTCAGCATAAGGGCTCTTAAAGCCACTCTGTTTGCTGCTTTCAGAAGGAACAGGACAGGATTGCTTAATTGCTCCTTCCTGAAATGTGGAGGGAAGGGATGCAGGGAATGAGGAGTCAGAAGGGCAAGATTAGAGTTTTGGTAGAAGCAGAGAAAAATCCTTTTTGTAAGAAAAACAAGGATTTTACTATCAAAATAGGAAATCCATCAAAGCACTGTGGTGCTTAGTCGCTGACAATCAAAACACTTGGGGTGGGGTGGGGTTGGGGAGGTGGTGTAGAGGGAGAGAAGTTAATATGTACCCAGAATTCTTTAATTAGATGATTAAAAACAAGGCAAAAACAAAACAAAAAAAGGGGGGGGGGGCTTTGCAGTCAAGTCAACTTTGAGTGTTGTTCAAGTTGCACAAGGAAACTGGAATTTAAACTTAACTGGCACACCATCCCCAAGCTGGTGCCCTCTCTGAGGGAAGCAGCCACGGGCCACTCCGGAACCTTCCTTCAGGGCCGGAGAACGCATTAACAACATTATCTTCTCTCTCCAAAACTGACATTTTAATTTTAAAAAATAAATCTGAAAGTGTTAAAACAAATGATCAGGCATTTTTGCCTTGATTTACAAAGGTTTCACCCATAAGGTAGTACCTACATTATTCACAAAAGACTAGACCCGGCACCTCTGAATTGAGAACCTTTATTCCCTGTTACCCAGTTTTCTCCTTTCTCATTGTTGGATAGGAAGTTTACCAAATATGCTTCAAAACCAGCCAAAAAAAGACAAGGGTGAATCCAAGAGAAAGAATGCAGAAGGGTGACCTTGGCAAATTATTTTGGTAATTGTGGAGAATAAGGAAAGACGCAGTTGCATACACTGAATAATGCAGAGGGGGTGGTCAGGTAGTGCAGCTGTCTGCTGTCTCACTTACTGCACACAGTCAGTCCCAATCACCTACCTCTCTCTCTCCTTCCCCCTCCCTCTCTCTCTCAAAATAAAGACACTTTAATTTGTCACTGAAATTCTCTATGATATATTTACCTGGTGGATTAAAAACATCTAGTTTTTTTTTTCTGTTCTTATAATTTTTTTATTGAAGTCTAGTTGATTTACAATATTATGTTAGTTTCAAGTGTACAGCAGGGTTTCAGTCATATATTTTTTCAGATTATTTTCCATTATAGGCTATTACAAGATAGTGAATATAGTTCCCTGTGCCATACAGTAGGTCCTTGTTGTTTATCTATTTTATATAAAGTAGTGTGTGTCTGTTAATCCCATACTTCTAATTTTTCCATCCCCGCCCCTTTCCTCTTTGGTAACCATAAGTTTGTTTTCTATGTCTATGAGTCTGTTTCTGTTTTGTAAATAAATTCATTTGTATCATTTTTTAGATTCTACATATGTGACATATAATATTTGTCTTTGTCTGACTTACATTACTTAGTATGATAATTTCTAGATCCATCCATGTTGCTGCAAATGGCATTATTTCATTCTTTTTATGGCTGAGTAATGTTCCATTGTGTATATATATATACATATATATATATACACACACACCATATCTTCTTTATCCATTCATCTGTTGATGGACACTTAGGTTGCTTCTATGTCTTGGCTATTGTAAACTGCTGCTTGCATCTTTTCGAATTAGAGATTTTTTTAATCTAAAGCAAACATGAATGTTGACTACATTTCTGAGAGGATTACATCTCAGAAAACATTCATGGCAGGCATGTCAAAGCAACAATTCCAAGGAGTCTATAGTGGTGGCCCCAGGCTCCAGGTAGATGCCATCTAAAGCATGTAAAGAAGTTTTAAAGATTAAAGGAAACTCTGTAGTTCTTCATTGATCTTTCATTCCTGCTTGTGATTGTAGGCAGAAAATTTGAAGCTGAGGTAAAAATAAAGGGAAGATGGAGTGAGCATGCTTTATTGTGAATGTGTTTTCAATTTTATACATTTTTCCAAAGTTATATCTTTAAGGTAGATGATGTCAGTTTACAAAAAAAACAAAGTAATATTCATAACCTCAGATTCTAATCAACTATTTACTTTCCTCCTGTAAATTTGTTTTGGCTGGTGCTCCATTTTTAAAATTATTTCTCTATTTCTTGGACACTATAAATATAATGGAAATGGAAACACATAATTTCAAAGCTCTGGACAATTTCTTTCTTCCTGTTTCTCTTTTAGGTCAAGCCTGACTGTTGTCGCTGAAAAAAGAGTCACCTACTCACCAGGCAAACAGAAAAAAAAAAAATAAGATTTAAAAAAATGACATTGACCAGAAATGAGAAATGTTGTTGAAATTTAGGAAATAATTTCCTAAATTATAATTTTCTGGGCAACAGTCACAGCTGAATTCCCTAGGGTGTAGCTCTCCAGCTCTGACTGCTGACCTTGTTTCAGCAAAATGCACATCAGTGTCATACTCAGTCCTTGTGGCCAGATCACCTGACACGTTTGATTTAAACAAAATAGGGCAGAGATTCTGAAGTTCTAGGCAACATGTGAGTCATAACAAGCACACACTACTTTGTCTTTTATTCAGCTTGTCATTTCAGAGCAGAAGGCTTATCTGAGTATTGTCGTTGTTACCTACAGTATGTTAGGTCCCTGGACTAGAATGGTCTCAATCTAGGAGATAAGAAATGGCAAACAAAAGGAATCCACTCTCACAAAGAAAGCAAAATGTCCTCCCCCTCTCACATGATAGGCAGAAAACGATCACCAAAAATAAACCAAGCAGCCAAAAAACAGAATTCAAAAGAGATGCATAAGAGATCACTATACAATTGTAAACTCTTAAGAAAAGGTAATCAAGAAAGAATATGTAAGCTGCTTTAATTTGTAAGAGAATGCCACATGAGCACATATTTTCCCAAGATTAAGGGAGGCCACAGAAATTTCCCATCATGCATGTAGGGACATGAACTTCTGTTCAAAGCTGAGCCTAAGAACCTCAGCTCAGGGTAAAATAAAATTGAAACCCTCAACATCCTTCAGCCTAATGGAAGAGAAAAGCTTTTTTGAGCACATCACACAGAGACACATGGGGTCATCTTAATCACAATAACAGCCAACATTTTTTCAGTGCCAGTTATGTGCCAGGCCCAATTGCCTAGTGAAGTATGATTATCTGCTGTTGGCAGGTGATAAAACCACGACTCAGAGGGATTAAATAACTTCTCAGTGAACTGTAGAGTCTGAATCTAAACCTAAGTCTGTCTGACTTCAAAGCCACAGTTGACCACCGCAGTACAATTTCTCTCTCTCTTTTTTCTGGCTGGGTTAGGCTCATGACTACCCTCCCTGCCACCACACTGGTACGCTGGATCCATCTCTATTTTCAGAAGTTGTTTATAATTATTCTCAGTAATTTTAAACACAGCAATAGATATTATATATTCTTCCCACACTAACTCTTGGGGTAACGATGCCATGGGTTTATCATTAAATGAGTGCAGTGTTACATCCTTTTCGTGCCCTGTATTTGCTTTGCCAGCTATTTCATGAGTAATTCTTGTATCTACTTTAGTCATGACAGTTATGATTTCATAGATATTAATCTCAGTCTTTTCTCAAACTTTATTCTTGAAGTCTTTCTCCCAAACCTCCATTTTCATCGTTCTACAATTTTTATTGCCAGTCTTCTGTTGGTTGGTTGGGTCCCTCTTAAGTTACTTTGAACAGAAGTGCCCAGACAAATGCAGGTGTAAATGTGTCCTAATTTATTAATTATAAAGCAATAGGACCATATTTGGTTTGGTTTTTTCATCATTCTTCCTGATGCTGGGCTTTTTTTTTTTTTTTTTTTTTCTCTTGGAAGAATTTTTGCTTTGAACAATAGTCTGGATTTTTAATCTCTTTCCTGGTTTCTATCCCCTTCATCTTCTATGTATTTGACGTGGTTTGTCCTCTAGAGTCGTCAAAAGGCACGCAGGTTCTGAGTCAGGCTCCCTGGGTTAAATCCAGCTCCGTCATTTACTAGTTGTATGATCTTGAGTAAGTTAACTATCTGAGTTCCATCATTAATAAAAATGAGGATAGTACTAGAACCAACTTCATATGGTGGTTAGGAGACCAAGTAAAATAATAGATGTGAAGTGCTTACAACAGTGGCCAGTACATGGTAAGTTCTTGATGTTAGTTTTTCTTATTACCTAAAAAGCTCTCAAATGTTCTGGTTGCCATTTTTATCCCCACTTAACAGACTTATGAACTTTCTGCATTTATCTCTTTTTTTAGCTTGCCTACCAACCCCCAAAATTTTGTGTCATTCACAAATTTAGATACTAAAATTCATTTATAAAGAATTTGCTTAAAACAAAGGCTTGAACATTGCCTCCTTTATATTTCCCCATGTGAAATTGTCTGTTTACCATATACTTCATTTCCTGTTTTTAAGTTGGTTCCCTAAGTGTGACTAATCATCCTCTTTCCCCTACTGAGGAAATCATTGGGATACTACACTAAAAATTGAATTATCAAATACATTATGAAAATCTGCATACACTCCACCCACAGTTTTCTCCTTATCTGCATGCAAATTTACATCATAATGCAAGGCAATTATTTAGGGCTCATAACTGCCTATCAGAGAAATCTTTTCTCTCTCTTTTCTATATGTAAATGTTCCATGATCCTAGCTTTATAATCTGTCTAAAACAGAGGAGAAACAGAGAACATAATCTACGGGGTCCATGCTAAATATCTTCCTGATTCTGGGTATAAATTATAATTTGCTTGAGATTACAGATCTGGCCAAATAGTTCCTCAGTTACCTCCATTAACTCCTTCAGAGCTCTGGGGAATCCCTTTTCCCAGTTCAGTCTTCTTGCCACAAGCTGTTTAGAGTGGTCAGCTTTAAGCAAAGCAAGGAAATGAGTTTGACAGTATCCAGACAAGGAATAGAGAGGCAGACGGAAAGAAATACCCTAGAAAAGATACATCATCCAAAAAATTCCTTAATTCTTTTCAGGGTCCAAGTTAGCACTGAATCAGAGGTGCTCTCACATAGGGACTTTGATCACACCTAGCAATGATCCTCACTCAGGCACCTGTTGGAGCTGGGTACCATGCTAGCTGCTTATGATGCAGAAGAACAAAAAAGAATGCATCCTGACCTTCACAGAGCTAAGATTCTAGTGGAGAAATGCAGACAAGGGGAATAAATTAGATAATTTTTACACAGTGCTGAGGATTAAGCGCTATGAATAAATCATCAAGGAAATGTAACAAAGAAAACTAAATACCCCTGGTTAAAGAAATCTTTGAATTGGGAGATGGAGAAGCAACTATCTCCACTGAACAACATGATGACTTTTGACCTGATAGGTTCTCCTGGCTACAAGCAAGAACGGGCCCAGATCAAGGCAAAGAGCAGTATTGAGTAAAAAGATAAAATGATAAGTGAAAAATTCAGTGTCAGGGTAGCATTAAAGTATGCAGATGTCTTAGTCACCTCAGGCTACCATCACAAAAGACCATAGACTGGGTGGCTTAAACAACAGGAATTTATTTAGTTAATTTACTTTGTTTAGTTCTGGAGGCTCAGAAGTCCAAGATGAAGGTGTCAGCTGATTCGTTTCCCCCTTGAGGGCCCTCTTCCTGGTTTATAGATAGCTGTCTTTTCACCGAGTCCTCACATGGTGGAGAGAGACAAAGCACTAGTCTCTCTTTCTCCTCTTCTTAGGGAACTAATGCCATCACAGGGCTCTACCCTTATGACCTCAACTAAACCTAATTATCTCCCAAAAGCCCACCTGCAAATACCATCCCATTAGGGGTTAGGGCTCCAGCACTGGAATTTTGAGGAGACACAAACCTTCAGTCCCATAACAGCTGGTGTGAACATCCTACCAGAACATGCTTGGAAATGCTTTGTCCTGTGTGCAGAGATCAGAGCTTTTCCACCATAGTCAATGGTCTGGCTCCAATGGTGAAGGTGGTCTTTGCCTCACACCCAGGACTCCGGTTCCATGGCAGCAATTAGACAGGTCTCTGGTGTTGCCCAACCTCAACCACCAATGAATTGCAGTCCAAGTTTCTATGACAAATCCCGTGTCACCTGTAGGCACGTTTCCTGCCTAAAGGGGGAGGATTGAAATGCTACATACAATTTCTCTTTTATAATACCGCAAATGGGGAATATTACTCTGAAGCACATTCTTTCTTGCATAACTGAGAAGAGAGAAAAAATTTAATAGTGCGTTTCAATTAACTTCAATATAGTTACAAAGCAATTTAAAAGCTTATTCATTCTAATCCTGAGAAATACTAATCTGAGTCGGACATGTTTCTATGCTTTTCATATAACAAGGAAAAGAAAGTACATCCTACATACCTTGAGAGCTATGAGCTTTGGTTTTTAGGTGCCCATTCTGAGATGTAAGGAATGTTTTAATGTTGGGGGAGCAGGAATAAATGGCAGAACACTTTGTTCTTTGTGAACACAGCTGATAAGTCCATGTTCAGAAAGAATTTCCTTTAAAAGAGTACTCCTCCTCCCCTTGGTCACTTTCAGAACTATGTATACAGACTAAAAATAAAGCCGAAATTATTCCTTTTGAAGAGTACGGGGTAGTACATGCATAATGCAAGCCAATTATTAATGACATTCCAAAGTGACACGGTGATACAAATGAGGAACAGCATGTCCTCCTGTTAATGCTTCAGAAGCTATTTATGATCCCGATTTAAGAAGTGAGTCTAAAATAAATGCTGTATGTCCATCACGGCCACATTTGCAGAGCAGTTTAAAGAAACTGGGTCATGTGCAACCAATCACGATGTGCACAAGTGAGAATGCTCAAGCCAGTGAAACCCAACTGGAAACCAGCAGAGTCCCTGACAGCCTCCCATGTCTAGTAGTTGTTGCTGCCAGAAGCACCACCTCAAGGATGAAATAGGGTGTGCTGGGTGTGGAGCAGGGAGGTGGGAGATGCCCAGCTGGCAGATAAAATCCACCACCAATGGTGACCAATTGCCTGGCACTTGCAGCAAGTCTGTCTTAAATCATCTCCTTTCTTAATGTTTTCCTGTGGCTGAAGAGAAGACACAAGCCCAACCTCTTGCTTAGAATATTAGTGAATCATGGCAGCAATTAAACTTGTCATCAGAGTTGGGCAGGAAGACGTGAGGAAGTCATGAGGGGTTGTGGGCCTGTGTGTATCTGTATTAAAGCACAGAACGTGTTGTTGGAGATCTGGATATTGTTAGTAAAACATTCAAGTTTCCTTATAAGCTGTTTTGGAACATGATTTCAAAAGAGGAAAACCAATTTGCACCCACACTGGAGAAGGCCAGTTGGCGCCAAGGAGACCTCTGGGGTGGTGAAGCACAGCTGCGCAGTGGAAAGAGTAAGGCTGGGGGCGCAAACCACCTGGGTGGGAATTCTGGTTCCACCAGGAACAACCTGCTCAGCCAGCAAATCACACAATCTCCTGGATTCACAGTTTTCCTCATCTGGAAAATGGGGTTGGCTACACCTACCTTTCAGGTTGTTGTGTGGCACTGTACACCCAAACCTCTTGCCAAAAAGGCACTAAATGCCTTTCCCTAGTGGGAAATGTCTGGGCTCCATGACCTGATGTTATCAGAAGGATTAAAAGAGAATTTTTAAAAGAAGCCTCTATAGACTAACTCCAGAACAACAAAATAAAAACAACCACGATGATAGTCTTTGGGGAGAAAAGCTAGCTGGTTGTGGGGTGGGTGTTGAGGGAAGCTGACTTCTCACTGTGTGCTCTTTTGAATCTTGTATCGTGTGTATGTGTCATCTAATCAAAGAGAAATAAAATGTAATTCTTTTAAAGTCCCTTCAAAACCTATCCCACTTTGTGTGTTCATCTTTCCTATAGGAGTAGTAGTGACTTAGAGCCTTCCTCAGCTCCTTGGATATTACTCAACGTGAAAGGCATCCCACGGGAAGAGTAGATCATAGGTTCCTACTTGAAAAAAGGAATCAAGCTCAACAATTATTGCAAAATTTTCTTAATAGGAAACATGGTATGTGTTAACATACCTTGCTATTTTATGGTTCGTCCATCCTACCCTAAAAGAAAAAATACTCCTTCTCCAGTCAGCTCTGTTTTCTCTGGTCAGCTTCCTGGTTTCCTCTACAATGAAATATGGTCATACACCTCCTCACCTTTCCTTATCACCAAACACTGACTTGCAACAGAAAGAAAGAAAGGGGCCTGAGGATAAAAACGATAAAGTCTTTTCAAGTCCTTCATTTGGAAAAGAAAAGTAATATTTACTATTCAGGCTGCCAATCATGTTGTCTTTTAGACTTCAAGGGGAAAACATTTTAATTTTCTTCAGCATCTTAAGCATTGTCAAGTCTACCTATGTTTTAAAATAAACATTGTTGGAAAATAATGTTATTCTTTGTGTGGCTCAGAAGCAATACTGTGTAACAATCGATTCCACAACAAAGCAAAGCTCTCACTGATATTTGCACTGATATTTCCTTACAACCTCACTCTCAGTGCATCCCTGGCTCATGACCCCATATGCACATATGCATCCAACTGCAGTTCTGTTTAGAACAAGACAACCTAGGTACACACTCTAAGTTCCTACTCTAGCAAAGCTGCCAACCAAAGTGCCTTCCACACTAAATAATAGCAGTCCCCATGCTCCTCTTGTGATTACTGAAAAAAATCTCCCTCAGAAGAGATGACATTCTTCAACTTTTCCTTTTTTTTCCACCTTTGATATATTTACTTATGCATGTCTTAGTCTATTAAGACTCTGGAAACCTAAGAAGCTGTCCTCAGGAAGACAATGAGAAGAAACACATCTTTATTCTGTTTTAGAGTAAAGAAGATTTGTTGAAACAGTTTTCTGTGCTGTGGTGCCTAGACTTCCATATTGGAAGTCTGCGTAAGGAAGAGAGATTTGTGGAGGAAATCTCTTAATTCTAACAATAAGGGCTGCTTTGAGTTAATTGTGTTAAAGAAGCAGTGTTTTAGTGATTCATGCCTAAATGAAATCATTATTTTCCAGATCCTGCCAAAAATCTACCACAACTCATTCATGTGATTTTATTACAAATTAAGATTCCCATAATTTTGGAAGAGAGACGTACATTTTAAAGTCTCTGGGGAAGGGGAGACCTGTGCTTCAGGGCAATTCATTGCCCTGAAAAGGAGAACAAAGAAGAAGGCCTTGTTATAATGCTAGTGAGCAGGGGAAAAGGGCCAGCCTTACTTCAGTAGTTCTGTGGTGACACGAAATGTGCCAGGTGACACAGCCAAGGCCAAGAGGGATTGACTCTGAGGGAGACACAAAGAGGAAGAGAGTCTACAGAAGGTTTATGGGTCTTGTTTCTGTTTTCTGTCTTGAATTTATAGACAAGCCAATCATCACCAGAGCCAAGATCCTATAAATAAGTAAATAAATTTTCCTGTTAGGGAGAGATGTAGTATCTCTTCCCCTAAACTGGAGACAGGAACTTCCGAAACTCTATTGAGGGGTGGGGCATGGAAATAAGAGGATAAAAGAAAAGAGGGGGCAACTCTCCTCTGCCGGTAAGCCCAGAGCACCGCACTACTGCTAGAATCATTTGGCCTAAAAGAGGCACAGAAAGTTGAAAACCTTTCTTTCCACCTTTCTCCCACCTTCAGTCCTTCTACCCCACATCAAATATTGGCTGCCATGATATTTAATTTTTTTTTTTTCTTACTCATGGAGACCTATAGGCCAGGCTAGTGATGGCTCAGCATTATTTGGAGCAAAAGTTTTCATTACTGTGTCTCATTATTTTATTTTACACACCAGGTATATGTGCTCCATATATACAAGCACATATTGCTTGTGTCCATGATAACACCTCCATAAAAAGTAAAGGCATCAGTGAAGCACTATGAAGACTTCTATTTAAATAGGCAAAACTTGGGAGCAGTTTTTCAACATCTTCATGTTCTACGCTACTTTCAGTGCCAAGAGCTCATAGAGGCAGCACCAGTCACCAAAAAGGGCACTAGACTGGAATCAATGGGATGGGTTATGTCAGCCATCTAATCTTAAATGTCATCTCTCTAAGCATCTGCTTCCTAACTTAGAAAACAGAGTGCTCTTGGGCCCCCTCTAGCTCTTTTTTTCTTTTCATAAATTTATTTATTTATTTATTTATTGGTTGTGTTGGGTCTTCGTTGCTGCACACAGGCTTTCTCTAGTTGCAGCGAGCCGGGGGTACTCTTCTTTGTGGTGCGCGGGCTCCTCATTGCCATGTCTTCTCTTGTTGCAGAGCACGGGCTCTAGGCGCATGGGCTTCAGTAGTTGCGGCACATGGGCTCCAGTAGTTGCACCACATGGGCTCAACAGTTGTGGCACACGGGCTTAGTTGCTCCGCGGCATGTGGGATCTTCCTGGAGCAGGGATCGAACCCGTGTCCCCTGCATTGGCAGGCGGATTCTTAACCACTGTGCCACCTAAGAAGCCCCCTTCTAGCTCTAAATTTAAAATTTCCCATACTCATATTCCTATTGATAAATCTGGATAAAATACCAACTCCTAATTCAACAATGCCATGAATTATTACCAGTAACAACAGCAACAAAGTAAGAAAAATATTACCACAATCATCTTTCTTCCCTGTGAAATCAGTGATTATGGCAACCTCTCCAAAATTTAATGGTAATTTCCCCAGTATTCCATATGTCAAAAGAAAACACATGTACAGAGAAATATCTGGTGCCCTCACTAGAAAAATATTGCAGTGTATGTTACCTCATGTGTGGAGTGGTGATTTCCATGAGGGTTGGAGGAATCTTGGCATTTTAAAAATTTCCTTGTCTTTATCCAAACTCCACAATCCATGATGAAAACTGTGGACTTATTTTCACCCCCAACCCCTGATAGCAGCTGGTGTAATGTATATAAAGGAATTGTTTAAAATTGTATCCAAATTTTCAGTTTGTTAATAACAAAGATAGCACTCCAGATTTCATCAACTTTAATATCGCACTATTGCTTCTCCGTGAACTATAGTACCTGGATTATAGGAAGGTACAGTCTGTAACTATGAAAGAACATTTCATCATCATCAACAAAAAAGCACTTGTTAAGCCATAATTATACTTGATGCTTCACTGATCACCTTAAAAGGAAGAAAAAGAAAGAAGAGTAACATGCTGCTTCCCTTCCAACAACACACAGACTATTATTGGAATAGTGCCCAAACCAGCACGATAGGGACATACAGATGGCCAAAAAAAACCCAGCACAGTTAATCAAGAAGGCAAAGACTGACATACAAGGGTGAGCAGTAAAGGAGACAGCAGAGGCGTTAGATGCATAACTGAGATAGGAACCATACAAAGCTCTAGAGAAGTTGAGGTAAGATAAAACACCTGAGTTCTTAATAATCTGGGATGATGTCCTGGATTTTTCAGTGGGGAAATGTTCTTTGGTTAGTGGGCTGAGGGCTCAGAAAAGGTTCTTAAAAACAAATGGGACAATCGATCTAGAGGGCTCTCCTCTTGTGATCAGCTTACAGAAGTCTTGCTCCTCCTGCAAGGCCACCTGGGGCCCTAGACCCACCGTACAGTCTTTGGAGGAGAGGATGGTGCAGCAGCTGACCTCCTGTTGGCAAGGACTGATAGGAGACAAGAAGTCTGACAAGGACATGGCGACAGGTGTCTCAATAAAAGAGAACAAAGTTCTACATCCAGGCGGAGAAAACAGCAAAGAGAGGAGGCAGTCTGTTTAGAAGATATTGGAAAGGACGCATTTTCTTTAGCAGCAGGTGGCTTCTCACGTGTCTCACCTGCACCGTACACCATTGCTTTCAGGGGCATTTTGCTACTGAGTACCTTAGAATTTTGCATCTGAGAACAGTGACCTACTTATCTCTCGTATCTTAAAATGCTGAAACTTACCACAAACTTGAAGTTTCTGTGGGATGTTATTGTGAAATGGATCACATCCCTAAATCATTCCTTCTCAACCGCTCCTCAAAGGCTTAAAAATAGCACTTAACTCTCAAAGTGATTCAACTGGCTTAAAATAACTCACAAACATCTTCCTTAAAGGAAGTGGGGGAAAGATAGGAGGTGGAATGCAAATGAGATGACAGGTTTTGTCAACACTGAGAGAGGTGACTAGATTGGAACTAACAGATCAGATGGAGTCTGGGGTTAGCAGTAGAACGAATTTCATCTCAATCAGATTATTGTGGCCAGGAGTTAGTTGTTGGATTTAGAGAAAATGCAGAGGTTAACAAAATGAAAAAGGCTGGTCCCTAAACAATAAACTATGTAGATTAAGGAGATGATGATCAAGGCAGAAAATTCCTCTTATCTCTATTAAGCTACATGTCAATAGGCTTTCTATACCTATACGGTAGACATTGATTTTCTCATGGATAGTGCCCAGGGATAGGCACCAGACAGGATGTGTGGGGAAAGAAATGAGAAGGGGCAGTGCATGAAATTGTTGTTCAAGTCTATAAATACTACAAAGAGATATTCTTTCTATATTTTAAAGCCACATTCTGTAAGCTTATAAATTAATTCACCAGAAATTTATTTTGCACCCATCACACATCAGGCACTATGCCAGGCCCTAAGGGTACAGAAGTAAATAAATAATATAATTGATCATTATAATAGCTTTCATTATTGGGTGCCTAACATGTGCCAGGCACTCTACTTCCATTATACAATGGAATGCCCACAACATACCCTTAAATGAGGCATTAAGTTCCCCCTTCACCAATGAAAAATTTAGGGAAAAAAGGAAGGCTCTGAGACATTACATGAAAGTGGCAGATCTCTCAGGGAACTCCAGTGCAGGAGCAAGATAAGCAAACTAGTGTTTACAATGTTCTATGGTAAATACTAAAACAGAGATTTAAAAATAAAAAATAAAAAAGAGGAGCACAGCATAAGGGAAGGAAGATAGGAGGGGGTTGGGGAAGGTAAGAAGGAGTTGGGGGGGGGGGGCACGTGGGTGGTGGGAGAGGAGCCCAGCACGTGAGGAAGATAAATAGTCCCGGAAGAGAGACAGGGATAATATGAGCTGTCTTTCAACCATACCCACAAAAGATTCCCTCTGCATTTCTGCAGGATGAAGAATGTTGCTAAGAGAAAGCAGCAGGGCTCATGTACGGTGTTTCTGGGATGACACGGAGGCTCTGACAAGACACTTTTTATCAGCCTGAAGAAGAGGGGGCATTTATCATGACAGACTAATTGCTCACTTTGAGTGCTATTGGTCTATCTATCTAGGTACCCTATGTGGCTATATCGGAACAACAGGTTTTTAAACAAACAATACAAAGCTCATATGTCCAAATAAACCCCACAGAGCAGGTAGTCACCTTAAGTTTAAATGCTGATTTCAGTGTTCACCCTCCACCCCCCACCCCCATTGTACGAAGCATTTCAGGTACAGCTCTTCTGAAATTGCCTTCCTAGCTTGCAATACATTCTTTGGAATATCTTTAATGATGAAAAATCTTTACTGGCAGAAATGTAATATTTTTGGTTTTGTTTTAGGTCAAAAATGACTTTGAGCTAAATCCATGACAAGTGATTAAATTGGGTAAAAACAGTGGAAAATGCCAACTAAATGTCAGTCACTAAGCTAAGTATATTTTATAAATTATCTCACCTAATTTAATTCTCACCACAAATCTGTAAGGCAGATGTTAGTGTCCCTTATTAATACCTCTTTAATAATTATAAAATTAGTGTATGTTCACGGAAGGAAATTTGGAAAATTTAGAAAAGTAGAAAGAAGAAACCAAACCTCCTTCAAGGTCTCACCACTCAGATCTAACCACTATTGACATTACCGTGCTTATTGGTCTATGCTTTTTCTATGAGTGAGTATATAAATATGCTCTTTCCCTCAAAACTAATCACATGGTACATAACTTTATAATTATTCATTTAATATTATATTCTGAACAATTTTCAAGTCACTGAATTTCTCCTACAAAAGCATCTTCACTCACTGCCTGGTATTCCTGAATGTGGGTATGTCATCATCCACGCAACAAATTCCAGGATTTCAATGTTTCAAATGAGCATTCTTCACAGAGCACTCTTTGCAGAGCCCTGTGATCACTTCTTTCAGATAATCTCCTCCAAGTAGAATTGCCTGATTCAAGGCATGCATACATATATTTAGTGGCTGTCATAATTTCCCCAACTTTTAGATGAGTAAATGAAAATTCAAAGAAGTACTTTGAACAAAGTCATAAACCTAGACTGTAGCATAGGTTGGATTTGATCCAGGTCTGTGACTCTCTAAAGACTACGATTTTTTTCCCTACAATGATAAATAAATTTCAATCAAAAGTGAGAAATGTCAATTAAAAAAAAAAGTTTCCACACGTGCAACGCAAACCATTCCTAAAAGAATTTTTAAGGAGTTAAAAGCATGCTTTGGATTTGCATTTGTTTCCCTAACGATCCTTTAAAGAATCAAGCTCATTTCTGAGTTTATGTTTTTGTTATGTTCATTTTGAAAGCACTCACTTTACTTCGTTGTTACATTCTTAGATGTCAGTTCTGTCCTTTATGAATGTATGATACTATCAAGATTCTGGCCTAAGCATTGGGCTTCTGGTTGAACTGCCAAAAAGCTTATTCTCTACAGCATTTAGACAACTTAATTGGGACAAACTTGGTTACAATACAAACAAGCCACAGCCAGGTGGGGAGCCCACACCCGCGTGTTTAGAATACCAAATGACTAATAGATAACCAGTCTTCTTTAAGTCTGGCTACATTCTGATAACAGAGGAAAAAAACATTTCCCACCCAAAGTTCTACTGGTTTCTTATAAACACATAGCCTGTTCTCCTGGAAGGATGAGTGGGATGAGCAATACAAGTACAACCAGATCTCTTCCTTCACATCTGTCATTGGCATGTGGTTCAAAATGGATTAGAGAAAAACCCGACTGGTGGGGGACGTGCTCTGGAAGGGATGGGTGGGGATACTGTGCCGAAACTGTGCTTTTATAGTTGAATCTACAATCTTTCCAACTGGTCCTTAATTCATTGGCCCCAGACACTCATCCCACCTTGGGAACCAAGAGGATTTTAAAGGTAAGGCAGAGAGAGGATTTTAAGATAAAGAGAAGAGTTTAAAGAAAAGGCACAGGAGGGAGTTGATTTAGGAATTCTGACGCCAGGCTTTCAAAGCTTTGTAAGGAGGCTTTCGACCTTTGGGAGTTCCACTGGTTTTCCCCAGTGCTCTCATCTGATCAACAAACAGTCCTGCTTTCTCCTCGTGATCACCAACCTCAACTTGAGTGTCTCACCAGCATCTCAAATGTAACTTAACCAACAGAACTCTGCATTCTCGCCCAACCCATCATCGACCCCAACTCCTTCTCCAACTTACCCTGGCAGTAAACGGCACCACCATCACAGAACTGTTCAAGCCTCTGAGATTCTGCTTTTTCCCTTAACCAAACATCCTGTAGGCTTTACCTCCAAAACATCCCTACTCCATCCACAGATCCTTCTCTCCATTCCCACTGCTATTCCCCTAGTGCAAACCTCAATGACTCTCATCTAAAATTCTTGTTTCTATTTCTGTCCCTTAATAATGCTTTCTCAGGGAACCCTCCTACACTGTTGATGGGAATGTAAATTGGTGCAGCCCCTATGGAAAACAGTATGGAGATACCTCAAAAAATTAAAAAAAGAGTTGCCATATGATCCAGTAAGCCCGCTCTTGGGCATATATCTGGACAAGACTATAATTTAAATATGTACATGTACCCCTATGTTCATAGCAGCACTACTTACAATAGCCAAGACAAGGAAACAACCTAAATGTCCACCCACAGATGAATGGATAAAGAAGATGTGGTATATACATATGTATATACAATGGAGTACTACTCAGCCATAAAAAAGAATGAAATAATGCCATTTGCGGCAACATGGATGGACCTAGAGATTATCATACTAAGTGAAGCAAGTCAGACAAAGACAAATATCATGTGATATGTCTTATACGTGGAATCTAAAATATGACATAAATGAACTTATCCATGAAACAGAAACAGACTCACAGGCATAGAGAACAGACTTGTGGTTGCCAACAGGGAGAAGTGGGGGAGGGATGGAAAGGGAGTTTGGGATTAGCTGATGCAAACTATTATATATAGGATGGATAAACAACAAGGTCTTACTGTATAGCACAGGGAAATATATTTAATATCCTATAATAAACCATAATAGAAAAAAACAAACAATCCCTTCTCCACACAATAGTCTAAGTAATCTTTCAAAACATAAGTCAAGCCAGTGGCCTACTTAGAACACGCAATGGCTTTTTGTCACAGAAGGCCAGACTCCTCTCCATGGTCCAGAGGGCCAGGTCCCTGCCCATCTCTCTGCCCTCATCCTCTACCTCACCCCCTCTCCCGCTCACCACTCAGGCCTGGCTGACCACCCAGGCATAGCCTTGCCTCAGGCCTTACTATGCCCACTACCTGGAACCACTCACCCTCTCAGACTTTCATGAAGCTGGTTTATTTCTACCATTCAGAGCTCAGCTCAAATATTATTTCCTCAGGAGGCTTTCCTAACTCCCCCCACAAAAAGTTGCCCCACTTTATTTTCTTCATAGCCCTCAGCACTCGTGGAAATCACGTCCTATTTGTTTATATAATTGTTTATTGGTCTATCTCCCTCACTAAAACATAGGCTCCTAAAAGATGGGCTTGTCTGACTAACCCAGCATTCTATACTAGAACATAAAACAGTGCTGAGCTCAGAGTAGTCATTCAAAAAAATGTGTCAAATAAAAAAATCAGTAAGTGATGGAGAATGGGTAGGTGGAACCGATTCGCCCTATTATTGCCTTAAATTCACCAAGAAAACAATTGTCTGGTTTTTTTGAGATTCAGGCAATAACATTATGTTGAGAGAGATTCGGCCACTAGATAACTTACTCCGAGTTGTAAATTAGGCACTTTTAATAGTCACTTCAATTCTTAGGCTATTAGTACACTAATGTATTAGTGGCCTGAAAGAATTGACAGATCTTCTGAAGTATGTTTCTCATGACTAGCTAGAGGCTGGTGATAGAAAGAATCTGGCACATTGTATTTTATACATTAACTCCTGTTGGGTGGACGGGGAGGGGGTTGTTTTGTTTTTTGTTTCTTGAATTTCAAACCTAATTCTCTTTGCCTAAAGAATTCTGGATTTGAAGAGTAAATTCTTTAAGATATCTGATTATAATCTTATTCAAAATGCTGAAATAATTGATGATATTCAGTTTATTTACCTTATCATCTAGGAAAAAGTATGCATTTGGATCCCCAAAATATATGTATGTATATACACTCACACATATCAATGCACAGAAATAAGCACGTTAAGCATTAATGAGTTTGCTGCATGCATGAAACTTTCTCAGTATATAATGCATGAGTGGCAAATAGGTCAAACAGTGGGAACCTCCACATCTTTGAAATCTTCATGAATACAATGCTGTCCCCACGTCACCTCTTGCCTTAGAGTTTCAAAATAGAGACTTGTGAGAAATGTGAAGCAAAATAAAAATCCTAGCTCTTGTGTAGCAAATTATAGCAGCACTGAAGTCTGGGGTTCTGGTGTCCTATTCATAGGGACACATTCTTGTGGCTAAAACAGTGCTTCTAGTTTGTCCACTCTGAATAAAAAGGATTTTCCTTATGTGTTTTCGTAATGAGTGTTAGCATTTGGTCATATATTTTACCCAAACTGTGAAAAGCCAACGGTAGCATTTCAATATTCTAGCAATGATCTAAATGGCGTGCTTACTTTTTCTCATAGAAACATTGTGGTGGAACACTCTAAACTACTCTCTTAATGCCAGGCTTATTTTTTATTTCAGTATTTATTTCAATATACCCTCCCCCATGTGAAACATGGCTCCTTCCCTTTCCTCCCATCATTTCAGTAAAGCTGTGTCCATGTCAGATAACAAGAAAACTGGGCTGTTTCGAAGCAAGGAATAGAGAGGTTTTGTGCCAGATAACTGTGGTAGCTGGGATGCTCCCTGAGTTACTCACGGCGGGGTTGGACGTTCATTTCTCTGTAAGTCTCTAATAAAAAGGTTAGCAACCACAGGGCTCATCTTTCTCAGATCTACTTCCTCTCACCCAGGTCATTTTGTGCTTTTAAAAAACTGATTTCTCTGGCCATGTCTGTAGCAGATGTTGCTTTATTGTTTGCTAACATTATGCTAACATTACACTTACAGAACAGTCTGTGGAGCCTGACTTCTGTCAACACAATCTATGGGTTATGGCACAAGCTGGGAGATTTTTTCCCAGCTCTAGTCAATGACTCCCTTTAGGCAAGTTGCCTAATGTCATCAGTTTCCACATGTAGACACGGGGCTTCATGATAATATATAGCTGAAGCCTTTGGAGGAAAGGCCACATTCCTTGCTTCCTCAAACATTCTCCTTGCAGACTTATTAAGTCTTCTGACTTTTCAGACAAGAGAAAGACCCATCATTTAAAAATGACCTTTCCTTGCTTAGTGGATCAAGCATTTTTTCAGACTCTTGCTTTTTAAATACATCTTTGTATCTTAAATATACAACTGTCTGTTTTGAAATTTCTAAGCATTTTCCAAAACTTGAATGTGTGTGGACTCAAAGACAGATTTTCAACATATCATTTTGGAGATAGAATATATTGCCGATTTATTTTACTAATACATGTATAACATTGTTCTGCAAGAAATTTGCTTGTCCAGCTGAGCAAAATGAATTGTTTCTTCTTTACTTTAAGGCTAACTGAGGCTCAAGTCAACAGTCTCTAAACACAACCCAAGGCCAAGAACACTGGAGAAATAATGTCAAATGAGGCATGAACTCATTTCTTGAGGAAATGATGATCCAGGAGCAGACAGGGACTTGTAACAAACTACAGTACACAGTGACAGTAAGTAAGGACTAAATTAAAATGCAAACTTGCTCTGAGCCAGTGATGGAGGCCATTAAGACAGGTGAAGACTTCTCAAGACAATGACTTTTAAGGTGGATCTTAAATGAACACTTGAATTTCAATACCTAAAGCAATGACTAAAGACTTCGAACCCTGAAGGAAGTAGTGATTCTTAGTTTTGAAAATTCTGTTTTTTTGACATGCTGGGCTATTTTTAAGTGCTAAATGTTGCCACTGTTTATGGTATACTACTCTTATTCCCAAGTTATTGAAAATCTGTAATTCAAATCATTTACATCTTGAAATTATTACTGCAGTTAAAAGTTCAAATCAAACAAAAGTATATTTATTTAGAAAGGCTCTTGACCACATTCCCTCACCTGTTTGAAACCCTTCCAAGATATTTTATTGTAGCTTTAATTTCCATTTCTGGGGTTTATGTTTATTAGTCTTTTGCATTTCCTTCCAGAGGATAGAAGTTAGAGAAAAAGTAAAAATGCTTGATGGAGGATTAGAGAAGGAGAGAAAGGCATGCCCCAGGCACAATTCCAAGCCTTTCTCACCCTCCCCACCCCCAACCTCCCCAACCTAACCTTCTCTTTTGTCTTCAGAACTGAATTCTCTTGGTTAGAGCCGTTCTCTGAGGCTCTAACTCTTCCCACTAGGATAATTTATGTTAGTCTGCATCTTCTTCTCCAATCACACTGCCTAGGGAGAATCCAGCTGAAGGAGGGGGAAATCTCAGGCATGGAGACTGGTGGAATAGCATTTGATTAGAAAGAAATGTAATCAGAGCTCACTGTTCTATAAATGTATCACATGAACTAAATACCAAAATTTCCATATCTTTGTTTCACTCCAGAATTACAATCACTATGAGAGAATTATTAATATAAATATTTGAGGCATTGATAGTACTTTGTGTTCTATTGAACGTGTTTGTGAGAGAGGGGCTGGGGGGCAAACATCTGGGACATATATCGGGACATTTGTGACGTACTTATACTAAGCAGTTATTCTTTGTTTACCTGAAACTCACATTTAACTGCAAATTCTGTGTTTTTATTTGCTAAATCTGGCAAATCTAAATAAGAAACCATTCAATTTGGAAACTGCAAGTTCACTTCAATCTCTGAAAGATCAGTTTTCAAACTAGTCACAGGGAAGCCATATCACCAAAGGATAAGGCGTGTGTGATTATAAGGAAGGGGAGACAAGAATAGACTACTTTTCCCAGAAGTTGGATGCTAGAAGGAAAGAGATGTGCTGCTATTTGGTTTATGTACAGAATTTTTGGATATGCCCAAAATGATGACAGGATTCAGTTAAATAAATAAAGGAACTCATTTGGTGAAGACTAATTATCATCATCGCAATAAGTTGTGCTGGAGAGTCTGTCGGGAAGAATAAATCTGCCATTTTGCCTTTTAAAAACATGAGCACAAATGCACCATTTCTGATTCTTATGTCCGAATAAAAATTCTGAATATTATAATTAATCCAATCTTGCCTCTTCAAATACTAAGTAGAAAATATTCGTTTACCTTAGTAAAAATTTTAAAGACATAACAGACTGTGTCAAAAGAAACTGAAAAGATAACAACCTGGGAAAATATATTTGCAACATACATGCATAATGGAAAACAAATATGTGTCCAGAATATATAAAGAATGACTAAAAACAGACAAGAATAAGTGAACAACCCCAAAACAAAAAGGGCATACAAAATGAACAGACATTTAACCAAAGCAGAAACATATACTCAGAAGCTCAACCTTTTTAGAAACAAAGGAAAATAATACTAAATCCACTACAAGATATCAGTTCACACCCACTACACTGGCAAGAATTTGAAGGTCTAACTATCCCAGAGGTTGGAGAGAAAGTGGAGCAATGAGAACTGCAAGCCACTGTTGGTGGGAGTGTGAATCGATTTGCTGATTTTGAAAACAGTCTGGCATTATCTAGGAAAGTTACAGGTGTACATATTCCACTTTTTATACTTTAGAGAGAATCTTGCTTGTGAACACCAAGAGATACACACAAGAATGTTCCTGAGAGGCTGCAAACAACCTGGGTGTAAGTCAAAAAGGAAGTAAACAGATAACCTGTGGTATATTTACACCACTGAATATTCTACAGCAGAGAAAATTAATGAACTACATGCATATGAATGAATCTCACAAATAAAATTCTAAACAAATAAGCAAACTACAGAAGGCATAAAACATTATATCTTTCATATAAAGTTAGAAAACTTGTAGAATTATAACTACTTTGTTATAACTAATATATATATGTATGTATATGTATATATCCTTTTCATTACAGTTTTGCCACTTATATGTTTTCCCACATGTATGTTACCATATACATATATAGTTTTATGATACATATTATAGTTTTATATATATAAATTGTAAGGAAAAAGATTCATGGTAAATGCAAAAGTCAAGATAGTGGTTACCTCTGGAGTGAGATATAATTATGGGGCACTTCAAAACAATTAGAAATATTTTCTTTCTTAACTAGATGGTAAACACAAGGGTATAATTTTATTGTTATAATTTATACTTTGTATTTCTTACTTTATATCTATTAAATATTTCATAATTTTTCAAAAGAGAAACACATAAATTCTCATTATCAAATAACTTTTACAGAAACAAGTTTGTTTGGTTAAAGATTATAAATGTGTAGCATACACGATTTAGCCCTCTTCTGTCAATGTATAGTGAGAGATGTGTCAGGCCAGCATGGGCTTAAAGCATTTGGAACACTGCATGTTCAGCATAGCTGGGAACTTATTGCATCATTGCTAATCACTGGTTTTACAGCTCTGCTTTGTGTTTAAGACTAAGCCTTTGAAATACCACCCCACCCAGAATGTTACACAGAATCTCCAAAACATGTTTTTCAAGTGCTATGAGACCCAAAAGTTATTTGCCACAAAGACAAATGATCCAAAGAATACTGAATCCAAAATATTCTGTGATTTTAAAAACTCAGGTGCAGAATTACAGAAAGGGTACAATCAGAATTTTCCCCTTGAAATAAGTTTATGTGTAGATAAACTTTATTCCACCCCAAGTAGAATCTATAAAATCTAGAGCCTGAAGTTTACCAAGGGTCAATTAATGGGGGTCTGACTGGCACCCATCCAGCTGTTCTCTGTCCTAAAGTAGCTCAGTGAGGCTCCATGCCTTCTTCTCTGGTAATACTCACCTCTGTTACCATCACCAGGTGTTCCTGTCAACAGAACATTAGCAGCAATGTCAAGACCCTCTGACAATTGTCAGAGGGCCAGTATACATCTCACTCACGGATTGGCTCAGATTCCAGACTTATATTGGATAAATGCAATTCAAAAAGGGTAAGAAGCAGCGCTTCGTTTTCTGATGTAATTATTTCAAGGACTTTTTTTTTTAACCATTTCTGATATTGGCCTTTAGAATTAGAAATGTCTTATAGAGATACAAAATATAACTTAATTCTAATTGAATCTCGCTAAGATTTATCAGCACACCAAATCAACCTTGCATATTTACCACTGCCATTTTGTTCCTTGTCTCACAGCGATGTAAGAGAACACTCCCAAACTACTGTGAAACAGAACTAGAAACAAGATTCAATTACTAGGCTGTTGTCGTTTAAACAGCCTTTTTTTTTTCTGAGAATGTTCACAATCCCTCATATACTCTCACCATCCATAGCAAACCGCTTTTTAGAACTCGTCCTCCTTTTTCAAGTGTCATTTCCTTACTGATGTCAGTAGATTGGTGTCCTACTGTTGTTTGCTTTACTCTACACATATTGCTTGAGTGTTTGAACTAGTACCATCTTCTACAAAGCAAGGTTCATGGGCTTTGTGATTCCCTAGCAATTCCCCACCTGGCAACCAGTCTTAGTTCAAATTTGAGATTGTGGCTATTTTCCTGGTGGCTAAAGCAACTGAGATGTAACTTCTAGATAAATGGGGTACAACAAAGTCCTGTTCTAGTAGAACTACTACAATAGCAAAAGTTTAAAGATGATACTTCACAATACAGAATATTTATGAAAAGTTTCTATGTGATAATTTTTTTCAATAAATGTATTTATTTATTTTATTGGCTGTGTTGGGTCTTTTTTGCTGTGCACGGGCTTTCTTTTTAGTTGCGGTGAGTGGGGGCTACTCTTCGCTGTGGTACGCAGGCTCCTCATTGCTGTGGCTTCTCTTGTTGCGCAGCACAGGCTCTAGGTGCGCGGGCCTCAGTAGTTGCAGCACGTGGGCTCAATAGTTGTGGCTCACGGGTTCTAAAGCTCAGGCTCAATAGTTGTGGCACACGGGCTTAGCTGCTCCACAGCACATGGGATCTTCCTGGAGCAGTGATCAAACCCGTGTCCCCTGCATTGGCAGGCAGATTCTCAACCACTGCGTCACCTAGGAAGCTCCCTCTATGTGATAATTTTTAAATAGCTTAATGCAAAAGCAAAGAAAAATCAATAGCACAAAATCAGAACAGGGAGATATCATTTATACAAGTATAGACAGAGCATCAAAAATTGAAAAGCTATATAGGTTATATTTGTATGGTCACTGGTGAATATGAAACTCAAACTCTCTCTTTTCTAATTCTTCCATTAATTAAATGGGAACAATAACTCCATTCATCTCCTAAGGATGTTGGAAGGATTCATGAGGCAATGCTTATGAAGCACTCAAAGTTCTTTCAAGGAAAGATTTTATGTAAACACAACCTTGTACTGGTCTATCCAACCATAACCACACTCTGCTTGTTGAAAACTCAACCTCTATACCCCCCAAAGGAGAAGTTAACATTCTAGTACTGTACTATTTGTAGTTAGCTTACTCTGACAAATAGAATGACATAAACACATGGATAAAATTTAAAGTGTATCTTGAGGTATATGATATCTCCTTTAATTTTATTTCTTTCTTTCTATAGATTGCCTACATAAATATTATTTTTAACACCAAAAACTTATTTTTAATTAGTGCCCTCCTTTTACTGTCTCTAATTGCAGTGTTACGGACAATATCAAGTATCAATCAAGAATGCTTTGGAAAATATCACTACTCTCGTTTGGCTAGGAAAGAGATGTTAGTGAATAAAACGAGGCTAAGGTGCGTGGAAAAAGAAAAGCTCTATCTTGATAAGGGTGAAACTGCCCATGCAGAATAAGAAAACTAAAACCCACACCACCTCAACAGGGGGATGGAAACAAGAGAGAAAGAGACTTATGGTTGGTTCCAGATTCCTGCTCCACAGCTGTGTTTTGAATTGCACCACAGATTTGATGTCACATCATCTGATTACATGGTCTCATGGTTCTCCTCTCCACCCTTAGGAATTTGTAGTCATAGTGTTTGCCTACATTTAACAGGAGATGGCCATTACTCTATGGGGCCACCAATCTGTCCTGAGTTTTAGAAACTTTTTAAAAGGAAAATGCAGGGATCTTGTTACAATGAAAATTGCACTGGAAAAGATAGTGTAAATATTATTTCATTTTTTAAAAATTTCAGTTTATTGCCCTAATAGGGAGTCCTCCTCCACCAAACTTTAAGTGGGAAAGATAAAAAGCATTTGTGCAAATGCCAAACAAATTGGCAGCTTACACTCCATTGAAATTATTAATAACTTATTGAATTCCTGTATTAACGATTGTGCTTGTTGCTTCGAGCAATACAAAGATGATTTAGCTAAAACCTTGCTCTGAAGAGTATATTCCATCAGTACAGGTGGCAGTGGAGAGGAGAGATAAAAAGCTGAAATAAGCACACAAGTCAATATAATCAGGTATCAATGAGTAGTATAAACATCATTGGGATAATTAATGAGGAAAAAAAAGATATTTGATTGAGGTATAAAGAAAATCTTCACGGAGAATGTGATGTTTGAAATGGACTTTGAAATATGGTTGGAATTTGATAAACAAAAGACAATAAAAGAAAGAAAAATTGAGACAAATGTAGGAAGGAGAAATTTTTATGGTAGATTCAGAGAAAAGCAAGTAGCCAAATTTAAACGGAGCATGGAATCCTTATACCAGAGTAGAGGACGATGGATAAAAATAGTGGAGGCTAGATCAGGAAGGGCCTTGAAGGTCACAATAAGGAAGAAGAACCTAATTAAAGGGATTCCCCAAAGCAGGAGGTCCTTTTAAATTAAATTAATAGGAGCCTCTAAGGTTTTTGATCAAGAAAACAGTATGATTTGACCTATGCTTTAGGATAAATAATTTGTCTACAGTTGTATAAACTGATTATAGAAGGGGTGCCAGTGAGAAGAGGCTTTTAGAATATTCTAAGAAATAGGAGGGGTCTATACCTGGGTGTAGCAGCATACATGAAAAGGAGATGTCACAAGTGGGATTCCCCAGGAATCAGAATCCCCAGGAAAGCTGAGATTCTGAGATATTTATGCAGGAAGTTTACTGGGGAGTGATCTCAGAAACACCTTTTAGGCAGTGAGGAAGTTAGGATTGGACAGAGAGAAAAGTTAAACTGAAATGCAGTAGCACTAGAGGGATTGAGCCAATCCCAGATGAGCTTCTGAAGCCAGGATGGCCCTTTAAAGGTCTCCTATGGAAGCAATGGGTCGGGGCCTTTGTACCCATTAAGTGAGCCAGCCATGGGATGTAGGGAAAAGGAAGAAAGTTTGCTGAAGTGAAATCTGCATGAATTGCAGGTGATCCAATGTGAAGACGTGAAGGTGGAGCGAGAAAGAAAAGTCAGAGCTAAAGCCAAGACTTAGGAACACCCAGAAATAACCTAGAAATGCAGTGGAAGACCTGATTTGGAGGAGGTGACATCTTCAACTGGGGACATACTGGTACATCCTTTGTCTTCTGGAATGCTGTCACTAGGATCATGTGCACAGGGCTGTAGAGCCTGCAGTATATCATACTGTGTCCATTCACGTACCTTACTAGAAAAGAAAAGATAAAGATAACTTGAGTTCATATTAACAGCAAGGACAGTGTCAGAGAGCAAAAAGGAGGGAAGATTCCAGATAGGCATCACATAAAAATTTTAAAATAAAAATTAAATTATTTCTATTTGTAGGTGATATGATGGAATCCCTGGAAAACCTTAGCTATTCAGTGATAAGATGAAACAATAAAATAATTTAGTAAGCTATCAGGATACAAAATTAACATAAAACTCAATGGCCTTCAAATATATAAACTATAACCAATTAGAAAATATACTGTTTTGCAAGAGTCACAAAAAAGATAAAGTAATCAAGAGTAAATTTAACAAGCAATATATGAATCTTACATGAGAATAATTTTAAAGCTTTAAATTACTCCTGAAAGACATGAAAATAGACTTCAAAAAAATGGAAAGATTTCCTTTTCTCTTGGATAGAATGGCTCAATATTACAAAGATATCGATCAGTTCTCCTTAAATTAATATATATAAATTTAATGCAATCTCAATAAAAATACCAATAAACTTTGCTGGAGTTAGTCAAGTTGGTTCTGAAGTCTATATTTAAAAAAAAGAAAAAAATACAATCAGCTTTCAAAAATAGCTAGGAAAACCCTGGGAAAAAAGAGCAATGTAGAGACAGAGGACTAGCCATAGCAGAATTAAAGCATGCTACAAAGCCTCTATAATTAAGAAAGTGCTACACTCTACTCTAATATGAATAGAGAGACAGACCATGAAACAGAACAGACGCAAATATCAACATATTGGTATATGACATCAAAGGTGATGTCACAAATCAATAGAGAAAATAAAGACTATTAAATGCTGTTGAAGAAAATGTGACCCTATTTGGGAAAAGATAAAGCTAGATCAGTACACCAGAATAAATTTCAAATATATTAAAGATTTAAATGTAAAACATGAAATAATTCAAATAGTAGAAGAAAACATGGGTGACTATCTTTATAATCTGATATGGGAAAAACCTTCTAATTATTATTTAAATCCAGACATGAAAAAATACATTGATAAGCTTATCTAAATAATTTTTTCAAAAAATAACTTGGCAAAAAAATTTACAAGTGAAATTAAAAGACTAATGACAAATAAGGAGAAAATATTTGAAACCTACATCACAAATAAAGACCTAATCTATCTAATATATTAATACTGGTAAAAATGAAAATGCCAGAAAAGAAACAAACAAAAACTTAAGGTGAAATGAGCAAAAGATAAATAGTTCGCACACACACAGTAGAAATGGACACAGATAAACAGATGCAAAGACATTCAACTTTACTCACAATAAAAAAAATACAAGTCAACACTACACTAATTCTATACTGACGTCCTCTCTCACCTATCAGATTGGCACAAATTCAAAGGCTGACAACATATTCTTTCACATCTTGCTGGTGGGAATGGAAAATAGGATAAGCCTCATGAACAAGAATTTAGCAATCCTTAACAAAACTGCATATGCATTTACCCTTTGATCCAACAATTCCATTTCTAGGAATTGATCTCAGTGACACATCTTCAGAAATCCAAAACAACATGTGTACAGGCTTATTCACTGTGAAATTATTTGCATTATCAAAATACTGGAAACAACCTAAATGCTCATCCCTAGGAGACAGGGGAATAAATTGTGGAACAGGCACACAACAGAGTAGTAAGCAGCTGTAAAAAGTGAAGAGGATCTCTATGAGTTGTTTTGAAGTGATATCCAGGATATATTTTTTAATGGAGAAATCAAGTTGCAAAGAGAATATATAATATGCTATGGTTTGTGTAAGAATGGATAAACCAGAAATTAATGAAAACAGTAACCTACAGATGGTGAGCAGGAACAGAGGGGCAGGGATAAGGATGGGAATGAGACTTTACAGCATATATCTTTTTTTATGTTGTTTTTTACTTCTAAATCATGCAGATGCTTTATTTACTCACGAAATTAAATTTAATTTCAAAATGATATAAGAAAAGCAAAATGCTAAGGTCGAACACAAAGAAATAAATCAGTATCAAATTGATAATATAACTGTACATCAAATTGATAATACAACGGCATAAAAAACTTAATTTAAATAGCTTTTGAAAACAGTGCTCAGGCTGTATGTACCCTCTTTGTGAAGTGCTTCTCAACTGAGGGTGATTTCGCCACCGCCACCACCCCCCGCCCAGGGAACATTTGATGACGTTTACATTCATCTTTGACTGCCACCATTGGGGTCTGCGGAGGGAGTATCCAATATCTAGAGCCCGGGGTGATGCTAAACATCTTACAACGCACAGGACAGCCCCTACAACAAAGAATTATCCAGCCCCAAATAAATAGTGCTCAGGTTGAGAAATCCTATTGCAGTGGGAGATAGTCTGAGAACCAAAAAACAAAAAATTAAGAAGAAATTTTGAACTTTACTGTAGAATTGTTGTTGGGAGAGCTATTGAATAATAATTCTTTTAAAATGTTTGTGAATATTATGGGATAGAGAGAATGAACAAGTTTATTAAGAGTGTTCAGAACTAACGTCCTCACTGTGGTAGAAGGAAGACCCTCCAGGCAAATGTGGAGTAGGGAAAAGGTAAGGAAACCGGGAATTGCTGAGTATGAATTCCTGGTTTAACAAAAAGGACAAAAAGGTATCTCCCAGCTTTTCCTACTGAAAGGGCCTGAAGTAACGACACTTCAATAGCAATAAGCATTCTTGGCATCCAGATCACAGTTTCTAAAGACCATTATTCACAGAAGAGAACTAGGGCTCCTTGGAGAAGCTGCTGACTCGAGCACTAGGGGACAAGGTGAGCCAGAATATCTAGCTGTGCTGGGAAGCAAGGAAGGGCTTGAAGACCAATGGGGATATATTTAAAAGAACACAGGAGCCATCTTGAAGGAGCTTACATAGGCCAAATTTGGAACAATTTAAACATGAAAAAGAATAACAATGTTAATGGTTTACAATGCATTGAATCAAAAAAGAATCTATGAGTCAATAGTGTTACCCAAAAAAATGGGGGAGTAGAGAAAGTTCCTTTTCACAGAAGAATATCAGCTACAGGAGACATATTAACATCATAAAAAATCATCATTTTGCAACCACCAACGTAATAATTGATTCAGGCAAGATCAGAAGTGGATGCTAACACCTTTGGGGAAGACAGAAGGTCCAAATAATCCAAAAATGCTATCCCACATATTACTTATTAGTTACAAAAGAAAAATTCCCTTTGCAGTAGTGCTATTCACTATTCACTTTGAAGTGTTCTTTGCTATTGCGCTATTCAAAATCACTTTGAAGTGTGCTATTAGACACACTTCAACTTAACCAAAGAATCAAGTTTTACATCACAAATGTTGGGACAAATTGACATTATATGCCTCCTGATATGATGCATTGAGTAGTAAACAACATCACCTATGTAATATATATACGTGACCCTCCAGGCAGCATAATGTAGAATAATGGGCTCCAGGTCAGGCCCACTTTGGTTGCTATCTCACCAAGAGGAAAGATGTAAGGGAATAAAAAAGACTAAAGGGGCATGATGAAATATTATACAAGATCTTTCATTGGTTCTTGGATTTTTAAAAGAGAGTTTTAAAGGACATTATTGGGACAACAGGCAATTTGAATATGGGTTAATTGTTACATACTGTATTTATGTTAAATTTCTTTCTTATAAAAATAGTACTGTGGCTATGTAGGAAAGTGTTCTTGTTTCTTGGAAATATATGCTAAAGTATTTAGGAATGAGCTGTCATGATGTATACAACTTACTTTTAGGAGGTTCTACATATACAGGAGGAATAGACAAAATAGATGTGACAAAATTTTAATAACCATTACATCTAGGTTAAGGGGCATACTCTGTCAACTTTTCTACAAATTGGAAGAGTTTTATCTTTTTAAAAAAGTGTTGGAAATGGACTTTTTTGAATCCATAATCAGGAAACAATACATTATCTGAAAACTAAAAAAGGGGAGAAATCAAGCATTTATTCTGCCTTCCCTAAAAGGACTGTAAATCATAGTAAACAAATAGCTAATTAGGAAATTTTCTCTACATAGAAGTCTTCTGTATAATAAAGGGAGTGGAGTAGCACCATTTATAACCTTGAATGAATGAATGAATGGATATATGTATAATCATCAATGACAGCCACATGCTAAAAAGAGAAATATCAGAAAGCATGTACCTCCTGCAGGAAGTAGACATCACCACCTATGAAGTAGTCTTGCCAAAAACAAACAAACAAACAAAAAACCTGAATCTTACCAGGCTTCTAGATCAAAATGTAAGAAAAACAGGAAGGGGGCGGAGTCAAGATGGCGGCTTGGGAAGACATGGAGATCGCATCTCCCCATAAATAGATCAGTTGCAGGAGGCCGGCGGGGGACCTGAGGCCCAAGCAGACCGCAGGAACCCGGAGCAACCGGGTAGGACCTGGGGGAAGTCAGGGGGGCGGGGAAGGGGAAGCTGGATGGGACCGGAGTCCCTGGGGGTGGCTGGCGGAGGGGGTAGGTTCCCACCTGGAGGAACCGTCAGGGGTTGGGGAGATCCGAAACTGCAACTGGGTTTCTCCCAGCCAGCAGGCCTGATGTGCTCCCGGCTTGGGGGCCTGCTGGGCTCCCCAGGAGGGTCCTCCACCCTCCAAGCCCCCCCCCCCGCCACTGCCTGGGTCCTGGGGGTGTGGGAAGGCTTTGAGATTGGGGGACAGGGAGCTGAGCTCCCGGGCCTGGTCCTTCACTCTCCGGCCTCCCTCCAGCATGAGGATCCTGGGGGCCTGGGGGAGATGGGGACAGGGGGTGGAGGGAGAGAGGCAGACAGTGGGGCTGGGAAGGGATCTCTCCAGGTCAGAAGAACAGGGGAGGCGCCACTGGGTATTTCTTCTGGGCAGGTCCTCCACCTTCCAAGGCTCCTCCCGGCCGTTGGTCCTAGAAGTACAGGAGGGAAGAGAAGAGGGAAAAGAAGAGAGGCAGAAGTGGGGAGGGACCCTCTGGGATCAGAGGATCGGGGAGGAGCGGAAGGCATTTCCACTGCCCACTGGCCTGGGAAGCCTGCTGGGCTCCCAGGCCTGGTCTCCAACTCTCCAGGGTCGCCTCCCAGATGCGTTGGTCCTGGGGATGTTGGAGCGTGGCAGGGGAAGAGGAAGAGAAGCAGAACGGTGGTGGGACATTCCAGGAGCAGAGGACCTTGGGAGGTGCAGAGGACCTTTCCCCTGCCCACTTGGGCCCGGTGGGCCTGCTGGGCTCCCGAGTCTGGTCCCTTGGTCTCTCCGGCTGAGTGGGTCATACAGGCATGGGAGGGAGGGAGGAGAGGAGAAGAGGAAGAGAGGCAGACAGCAGTGGGGGGACCTTGCAGGACTGGAGGATCAGGGGAGACACTGCAGGAACTCTCCCTACCAACTTGGCACCAGGAGGCCTGTTGCACATGCAGGCCTGGTCTTCGGTCCTCCAGGGGCCCCTCTAGGTCTCATTGGTCCTAGGGGTGTAGAAGGAAAGCAGAGGAGAAGAGGAGAAGAGGGCAGGGGAGGGGGTCTTCTGGGATTGGAGGATCAAGGTAGGCGGAGAAGGTATTTCCCCTGCCCACTAGCTCTGGGAAGCGTGCTAGGCTCACAGACCTGCTCTTTCACACTCCAGGGCCCCCTCCAGCTGCTTGGGACCTAGGAGAGTTGGGGGCAGGGGAGAGGAAGAGAGGCAGACAGGGACCCTACGAGACTGGGAGATCTGGGGCAGTGCCGCAGGCATCACCCTAGCCCAGTTGACCCTGGGAAGCCTGTTGGGCATCAAAGTCTGGTCTCCTGCCTTCCAGTGCCCCCTGCAGCTGTGAGGATCCTAGGGGAATAGGAGAGAGGGGATGAGGAAGAAGAGAACCCAAGGGGGAGTGACCCTCTGAGACTAGAGGACTAGCGGAGGTGCCTAGCATCTCTCCCACCAACTCAGGCCCAGGAAGCCTGCTGGGTACCTCAACCTTGTCCTTTGCCCCCAGGATCAGAGGCATTCCTGGGCCCCTCTGCCTCATTGAGCCTAAGCCCCATTCCCCACCACCCCCAGGGCGGTAAGCATAGGACCTGCGCATTGCCTAACTTCCCAGCCCACCCTGTCTAAGCCTCGCCCCCACAGCCAAGGCCTTTTCTGGCTTTTTTTTTTTTCTTTTCCTTTTTATTTCTTCTCACCTCCTCATTTAGACTATTGCAGTTGTTTTACCTTCCAGATGTTGCTCCATCTTTTTTTTTTAATTTTTTCTAACACATCTGTTAGTTTCCTACTATCGTATTTTTTATCTTGCTATTGTTCTGCTGTTCTCCTACTTTTTTTTTTTATATTTTTTGTTTTCCTGCTCCACACACCTTGTGGGATCTTGATTCACAAGCCCAGGGTCAGGCCTGAGCTCCTGAGGTGGGAGCTCTGAGTCCAAAACATTGGACTAACAGGGAAACCCAGCTACCAGGGAATATTTATCATAGTGAGGTCTACCAGAGGTTCTCACCTCAACACCAAGACCCAGCTATACTCAACAGCCTACATACTCCAGTGCTTGAAACCTCAGGCCAAACACCCAGTGACAGGAACACAATCTCGCCCATCCAAAGTGAGGGGAAAATGAGATGACAAAAAAATATGTCACAGATGAAGGAACAAGGTAAAAATACACAAGACCAAATAAATGAAGAAGAAATAGGAAAATTGCTGGGAAAAGAATTCAGAGTAATGATAGTAAACATGATCCAAAATCTCAAAAACAAAATAGAGAAAATACAAGAAACAGTTAATAAGGACTCAGAATAACTAAAGAGCAAACAAACAGTAATACATAACAAAATAACCAAAAATAAAAATACTCTAGATGGTATAAACAGCAGAATAACTAAGGCAGAAGAACGAATAAGTGAGTTGGAAGATACAATGGGGGAAATAACTGCCACAGAGCAGGAAAAAGAAAAAAGAATAAAACGAATGGAAGACAGTCTCAGAGACCTTGGTGACAACATTAAGCACACCAACATTTGAATCATAGGCATCCCAGGAGAAGAAAAAAAAAAGAAAGGGTCTGAGAAAATATTTGAAGAAGTTATAGTGGAAAACATCCCTAACATGGGAAAGGAAATAACTAATCAAGTCCAAGAAGCACAGAGAGTCCCGTACAGAATAAACCCAAGGAGAAATACACCAAGGCACATATTAATCAAACTAACAAAAATTAAACACAAAGAAAAAATATTAAAAGCAGCAAGAGAAAAGCAACAAATAACATATAAGGGAAAACCCATAAGGATAACAGCTAATCTTTCTGCAGAAACTCTGCAGGCCAGAAGGGAATGGCAGGATATACTGAAAGTCCTGAAAGAGAAAAGCCTATAGCCAAGAATATTCTACCCAGCAAGAATCTAACTAAGATTTGATGGTGAAATCAAAAGCTTTACAGATGAGTAAAAGTTAAGAGAATTCAGCACCATCAAACCAGCCTTACAACAATTACTAAAGGAACTTTTCTAAGCAGGAAACATAAGAGAAGGAAAAGACCTACAAAAACAAACCCAAAACAATTAAGAAAATGGTAATAGGAACATACAAGTCAATAATCACCTTAAATGTAAATGGATTAAATGCTCCAACCAAAAGACAAAGACTGGTTGAATGGATACAAAAACAAGACCCTTCTATATGCTGTCTACAAGAAACCCACTTCACACCAGGGGATGCATATAGACTGAAAGTAAGGGGATGGAAAAAGACATTCCATGCAAATGGAAGTCAAAAGAAAGCTGGAGTAGCAATACTCATATCAGGCAAATTAGACTTTAATGGAAAGACTATTACAAGAGACAAGGAAGGACACTACATAATGATCAAGGGATCCATCAAAGAAGAACATATAACAATTGTAAATATCTATGCCCCCAATATAGGAGCACCTCAATACATAAGGCAAATGCTAACAGCCATAAAAGGGGAAATCAATAGTAACACAATAATAGTAGGAGATTTTAACACCCCACTTACATCAATGGACAGATCATCCAAACAGAAAATAAATAAGGACACACAAGCTTTAAATGACACATTAGATCATCTTGACTTAATTGCTATTTATAGGACATTCCATCCAAAAACAACAGAATACACTTTCTTCTCAAGTGCACATGGAACATTCTCCAAGATAGATCACATTTTGGGTCACAAATCAAGCGTCGGTAAATTCATAAAATTGAAATCGTATCAAGCATTTTCTCTGACCACAATGCGATGAGACTAGATATCAAATTACAGGAAAAAAACTGTAAAAAATACAACCACATGGTGACTAAACAATATGCTATTAAACAACCAAGAAATCACTGAAGAAATCAAGGAGGAAATCAAAAAATACCTAGAAACAAATGACAATGACAACACAACAGCCCAAAACCTATGGGACGCAGCAAAAGCAGTTCTAAGAGGGAAGTTTATAGCGATACAGTCCTACCTCAAGAAACAAGAAAATATCGAATAAACAACCTAACCTTACACCTAAAACAATTAGAGAAAGAAGAACAAAGAAACCCCAAAGTGAGCAGAAGGAAAGAAATCATAAAGATCAGAGCAGAAATAAATGAAAAAGAAATGAAGGAAACAATAGCAAAGATCAATAAAACTAAAAGCTGGTTCTTTGAGAAGATAAAAAATTGATAAACCATTAGCCAAACTTATCAGGAAACAAAGGGAGAAGATGCAAATCAACAGAATTAGAAATGAAAAAGAAGTAACAACTGACACCACAGAAATACAAAAGATCATGAGAGACAAGCAACTATATGCCAATAAACTGGATAACCTGGAAGAAATGCATAAATTCTTAGAAAAGTACAATCCTCCAAGACTGAACCAGGAAGAAATAGAAAATATGAACAGATCAATCACAAGTACAGAAATTGAGACTGAGATTTAAAATCTCCCAACAAACAAAAGCCCAGGGCCAGTTGGCTTCACAGGCGAATTCTATCAAACATTTGGAGAAGAGCTAACACCTATCCTTCTCAAACTCTTCCAAAATATAGCAGAAGGAGGAACACTCCCAAACTCATTCTACGAGGCCACCATCACCCTGATACCAAAACCAGGCAAAGATGTCACAAAAAAGAAAATTACAGGCCAATATCACTGATGAATATAGATGCAAAAATCCTCAACAAAATACTAGCTAACAGAATCCAACAGCACATTAAAAAGGTCATACACCATGATCAAGTGGGGTTTATCCCTGGAATGCAAGGATTCTCAATATATACAAATACATCAATGTGATACATCATATCAACAAATTGAAGGATAAAAACAATATGATAGTCTCAATAGATGCAGAAAGAGCTTTTGACAAAATTCAACATCCATTCATGATAAAAACTCTCCAGAGAATGGCCACAGAAGGAAATTACCTCATCATAATAAAAGTCATATATGACAAACTAACAGCCAACATCGTTCTAAATGGTGAAAGCATTCCCTCTAAGAACAGGAACAAGACAAGGGTGCCCACTCTCACCATTATTATTCAACATAGTTTTGGGAGTTTTAGCCACAGCAATCAGAGAAGAAAATGAAATAAAAGGAATCCAAATTGGAGAATAAGAAGTAAAATTGTCACTCTTTGCAGATGACATGATATTATACATAGAAAACCCCAAAGACTACCAGAAAACTGCTAGCACTAAACGATGAATTTAGTAAAGTAGCAGAAAACAAAATTAATGCACAGAAATCTCTTGCATTCCTATACACTAACAATGAAAGAGCAGAAAGAGAAATTAAGGAACCTCTCCCATTCACCATTGCAACAAAAAGAATAAAATACCTAGGAATCAACCTGCCTAAGGAGGCAAAAGACCTGCATGCAGAAAATTATAAGACACTGATGAAAGAAATCAAAGACAATACAAACAGAAGGAGAGACATACCATGTTCTTGGATTGGAAGAATCAACATTGTGAAAATGACTGTATTACCCAAAGCAATTTACAGATTCAGTGCAATCCCTATCAAATTACCAATGGCATTTTTTCACAGAACTAGAACAAGAAATCTTATGATTTGTAAGGAAACGCAAAAGACCCCAAATAGCCAAAGCAATCTTGAGAGGGAACGATGGAGTTGGTGGAATTAGGCTTCCTGACTTCAAACTATACTACAAGGCCACAGTGATCAAGATAGTATGGTCCTGGCACAAAAATAGAAAAGAAGATCAATGGAACAGAATAGAGAACCCAGAGGTAAACCCAAGCACATATGGGCACCATATCTTTGACAAAGGAGGCAAGAATATACGATGGAAAAAAGACAGCCTCTTCAATAAGTGGTGCTGGGAAAATTGGACAGCTACATGTAAAAGAATGAAATTAGAACGCTTCCTAACACCATACACAAAAATAAACTCAAAATGGGTTAAAGACTTAAATGTAAGCCCAGACACTATAAAAGTCCTAGAGGAAAACATAGGCAGAACACTATGACATACATCAAAGCAAGATCCTTTTTGACCCACCTCCTAGAATAATGGAAATAAAATCAAGAATAAACAAATGGAACCTAATGAAACAAAAGCTTTTGCACAGCGAAAGAAACCATAAACAAGACCAGAAGACAACCCTCAGAATGGGAGAAAATACTTGCCAACGAAGCAATAGACAAAGGATTAATCTCCAAAAAATAGAAGCAGCTCATGCAGCTTAATAACAAAAAAGCAAATAACCCAATCCACAAATGGGCAGAAGACCTAAATAGACATTTCTCCAAAGAAGATGTACAGGTGGCCAACAAACACATGAAAAAATGCTCGACATCACTAATCATTAGAGAAATGCAAGTCACAGCCACAATGAGGTATCACCTTACTCCGGTCAGAATGGCCGTCATCAAAAAATCTAGAAACAATAAATGTTGGAGAGGGTGTAGAGAAAAGGGAACTCTCCTGCACTGTTGGTGGGAATGTAAGCTGGTACAGTCACTATGGAAAACAGTTTGGAGTTTCCTTAAAAAACTAAAAATGGAACTTCCACATGATCCAGTAATCCCAATCCTGGGCATATACCCTGAGAAAACCATAATCCAAAAAGAAACATGGACCATAATGTTCACTGCAGCACTATTTACAATAGCCAGGACGTGGAAACAACCTAAATGCCCATCAACAGATGAATGGATAAGGAAGATGTGGCACATATATACAATGGAATATTACTCAGGCATAGAAAGGAATGAAATTGAACTATATGTAATGAGGTAGATAGACCTAGAGACTGTCATACAGAGCAAAGTAAGCCAGAAAGAGAAAAACAAATACCATATGCTAACTCATGTATATGGAATCTGAAGAAATGGTACTGATGAACCCTGTGACAGGGCAAAAGTGGAGATGCAAATGTAGAGAATGGACTTGAGGACACGGGGCTGGGGTGGGGGATGAAGGGGAAGCTGGGATGAAGTGAGAGAGTAGCACAGACATAGATACACTACCAAATGTAAAATAGATAGCTAGTGGGAAGTTGCTGTATAACAAAGGGAGATCAACTCAATGATGGGTGATGCTTTAGAGGGCCAGGACAGGGAGGGTGGGAGGGAGTCGTGGGAGGGAGGGGATATGAGGATATATGTATAAATATAGCTGATTCACTTTGGTGTACCTCAAAAACTGGTACAAGAGTGTAAAGCAATTATATTCCAATAAAGAGCTTAAAAAAAATAAAAGAAAACAGGAAACAGAGGAAGAGGTAAACATCATGGTGAAGAGGCAATCATCCACACCAGGGAAGAGTTTCCTGGGAAACCCACAGAACAAACAATCCAGTTCTTCCCCTATCAGATTACTAGTGGGAAAACTATGGAGGAAAGCTACAGATTAAAAGAAACTTAAAAGACCTAGCAATTTATTTCAGTTTATGGTCCTTATTTGTAATCCTACTTCATACAAACAAACTCATGGGGAAAAAGAAGTGTATGAGCAGCAATTGGGAAATGTAAACATGACTGGGATGATCAATAATGTTGAGGAATTATTTTTTACTATTTGAGATATGACAATGGTATTTTGATTAGATGTTTTTAAGGAGTTCTTATCTTTTAGAGACATATCCTGAAATATTTATGGATGAAATAATATGATGCAGGGGATTTACATCAAAATAATGTAGAAAGAGGTATAGCTGGAACATGAGTGCCTATGAATTCATATTTACTGAAGCTACATGATGAATATGTAGGTGTTCATTATACTAATCTCTTTACTATTGAAAACAATTAGATATTTCACTTTTTCCGAAATAAAAGATCAATTGAAAAAATAAAACAAAGACAGCCGGAGAGAAAATAAGTAGAAGGAGGCAGATGCCCTGCCTTTCTCCCTGGCATTAATTGAACTCCCACCATGAATGACTTTCTGCTAAAACCTTTACCTGTATTACCCCACACAGTCCTCATGAAGCCACATTATTATGCAGCGGGTATTACACAGATTAAGCGCATATCACCTGGTGTCAGACCTCCCAGGTTCAAATCTCCGGTTCTGCCACCACCTGTTGAGCCAATTAGCCTTAATTTCCTTATCTCTAAAATGGGGATGATAATAATATTACCTACCTCATAGAGTTGTAGTGCGGGTGAAACAATGACTTATTTTAAGCACAGTACTTAGGACACTCCCTGGCACATAGTGACACAGCGTAAATATTAATGCTTATTATTAAAAAGAGACAGAACTGGCATAGAACCTAAAGTATGGCTGACCCAGAGCCCATCATCCCACACGATACTGCCTTGAGGATGGCACATGTATGTGTATAAGTGCATCATTTTGAGTACTCTCTGCCAAAGCCACTTTGTCCACCCTGTGGATCACATCCTAAATTGTATTAAAGTATCAGCAGCAGAGTTTCGGACATGCCAAGAAGGAAATGTGGGAGTTAATAGAATCTTATACAGTAACTTAAGTGAATATTCATGTATTCATTCATGCAATACTTATTTAGTAATTTGGCTCTGCAATAAATACTAGGGATTTAGTAGTTAAAATAGATAATAGATACAGCTGCTGTCCTCACAAGTTTACTAACCAGGGACTATGCACGGAGGTCTACCACCCAGCCGGCTGGGAGGCAGAAGATGCCAAGTGGGGCAGGATGGGGGCTAAGCAGATAGATCTGTCCTCTGAGGCCAGCTCAGCAATGGCCACCATGGAGTATACCCTGGATCTCACTAACTCAAGCATGATTCTAGAAATCATCAGCATTAGAAGCTCCAAACCAAGAAGCAGGTCACAGCTGTGGTGACTCCAGGTGACGGTCAAATGTGTGGGAACCAGCTAGGAGAGAAAGGGTTTCCCTGAGCTCTGTCCATCCACGGAATAATTTACCTAAGCAGTCGAGGAATAGAGGGAAAAAAATCTAATCCTAGGAAGTGAAACTTGGCAAGAATAAGAAAGGATATTTCAGTCATACTAGCTAGGTCCTAGACCTGAAGGGTCTGTGGCCCCAACCAGGAGAAGTAAGGAGACCATGGCATTATTAAGGTCGGAGCCCAGTTCTGAGGCCTAAGTCGTGAAGGATGGAGACAGGGAGTCCTGCACCACAGCAACTGTTTGGGGGCTCAGTATGGCCATTTATCTTATACTGGTTCCCCAGAACCAGACCCTGTCACAAGAATTCCTATATGGGTGACTTATTCTCCCAGGAGAATCCAAGAAGAGAATGAAGGAAATGGAAACAGGGAAGGAAAATAAGAAGTAGCAGCCAAACAAGGGTGCCACTGCAGGCAAAGTCAAAGAAGGTAACTTCAGCTAGATCCTGCACAACTCCTGGAGCCTATATTTTGCCTCAGAGTTTATCCCAACTAGAGGCAAGAAAGCTGGGCTTTTCTGCTCCTACACCAGACTCTCCCTGGCTAAGGGCTTCCCTTGAGGAATCTAAGGTCCCAGACACTTGCAGCTTTTTGTACTTGGGTCCCAGGGCTGGCCTCTGAAGACAGTCTCAAGTGTGGGTTTGTCAAAGCAAAATAACACAGAACTCAGGAGAGCAACCCATAGACCGTTAAAAGCATTCTGAAGAGCTCTGAGCAGAGTATCAGTCATGTCCACCTCACACCTATACTCCAGATTCTGGGTTTAATTGTCAGTAGAGAATAATTTGGCAGGATGTCCATGGGCCTAGCCCTTGTGAGCATGCTACAGATCATTAGTGTACATCTTGCAAATTACTTTCAACTTCAGAATGTAATAGAGGTGAGCCACTGGCAGACAGGGATTCTGAGAGTTGACTCAGACACGGACAGCCCTGGGCCAAAAGGTGCCCGGTACCAGCTCTCGCCTATGCCTGAGGCAGGGAGCACTGCTAGCCTCAGAGCCACGGAGAGCCCAGGTTGGCAGACTCTCTGCATCATCACTCTCTCTGCCTCTCTCTAACAATCCCAACCGGCAAGGGAGATGTGTCATCATGTCCTTTGGGTAAAATGCCAGGAAATTTATAAAACCCAAAACAAATTCATAAAATTGATGTAAAGTTTCCCTACACTTGACCTCGATGTCAGTAAGGGAAAAGGCACTTGGCTTACTCAGGCATTCTTCTCTCCGTGTCTCTTGGAGGTCTACTCTCTATTGGAGCCCAGTCACGGGTGCTGGATGATCCCAAACCTGTCCCCCAGACACCCAGATCTCTTCACTACTTCCATATCCATCCCTTGAAGCTGGATGCTGTTCCTGACCTTCACCGCTTCCTATTATATCAGCCATCCCTCACAGTAGACCCGCAGAACTTCTGTCTTAGAAGTTATGGTAATCCGCGATTACAGCAGAAAAATGAGAATATGCTGGTTTGTGTGCATTTGTTGAGATGTAGGAGGAGGGTGGTGGTGTCAATCCACGAAGGCAAAGGAGAAAACATCATCAAATTTAAGAGTTACCAACCACAGCAGAGCCACAGATGGACTGGGCAATAATACCTCAGGAGTGCAAGGCAGGAAGGAAGATGGAGACTCCCAGAACAGAAGGGGCTCAGCTAAAAATTATAGTCCTGAAGACACCATGGCTGAGCCACAGAGGAGATCCCATAGGCACCCAGAAAGGGGAAAACACTGTTCAAAAAGCATCCCTCATAGCCTTATCAGTTTTTCCTGATGTATAGCAACAAGGAAATGTGGTACTATTTCTTTTACCTTAAAAATCAAGACATCAGGACTTCCTTGGCGGTGCAGTAGTTAAGAACCTGCCTGCCAGTGCAGGGGACACAGGGCTCGATCCCTGGTCCAGGGAGATCCCACATGCCACAGAGCAGCTAAGCCCATGCGCCACAACTACTGAGCCTGCACTCTAGAGCCCGTGGGCCACAACTACTGAAGCCCTGCATGCCTAGAGCCCGTGCTCCACAACAAGAGAAGCCATGGCAATGAGAAGCCCACGCACCACAACTAAGAGTAGCCCCACTCGCCACAACTAGAGAAAGCCCGTGTGCAGCAATGAACACCCACCATAGCCAATTAATTAATTAATTAATTTTTAAGAAACTGGCCAACTTCTAGGAGTTCCATTGGAAAAAAAAATTAAGACATCTATAAGTAAAAGCTTCAATCCCTTAACCTCAATACTGAGCAACACAAAAGACTTTAGATTGTTCTACTTGTTCACCAATGACTAGAAATTATATCATCTCTTCTACCCATATTGCCAAGATTCCAGAGTCAGAATCACTTTGGTCAGTAATGCTTCCTCTTGAGAGGATTATGGTCATAATATAACATCCTTACAAATGCAAACTAGATTTACCTGTTTTTATAGACTCATTTTTCCAGAAGAATGTTCAGCAAATCATTTATAACTGTCCTTTGACTTTTTTTTTTTAAAGCTTTTATTTATTTATTTATTTTTGGTGCACGGGCTTAGCTGCTCCACGGCATGTGGGATCTTCCTGGAGCAGGGATTGAACTCATGTCCTCTGCATTGGCAGGCAGATTCCCAACCACTGCGCCACCTAGGAAGCCCTGTCCTTTGACTTTAAAGCTGGTAAATATTTAAGGCAAGACTATTATATACTATAGATCTACCAGTGGATGTATGATGGACTGATACTACCAAGGATATAGTCTGGTCAAAAAAATAAAATAAAATCAAACCTTACTCTGATCAAATTTCTCATCTCTAGATCTAACTTTACAGAAAACTCAAAGTTCAAAGGAACATGTTAATTTATGTTCCTGAAGTTACATCTATTGTATCTGTATAGTAGAAATACTATGTAATGACATACTACTCAATATCTCTTGCGAAAACTGCTTTCTGTGACCTCATGCTGATAGCTTGAAATTGTCCATAACAGGAGTATCTACAACACAGAAAATGACAAGCGCTACAAACTAGGGTTTTTATTTCCCAAGCATCAGTTGTTAAACATTTACCAACACACCATGTTCCAAAAATGCTCTCAGCCAGCAACACCTAATACAAGGAGAAAGACGCCAGAGGGGAAGTCAGAGGAAAGAGGCAGTGGTCATAACTGACTGCAGTTAAAATACCTTATTTTGCAATTTTACAAAGATGTAAGGCCACCACTAGAACCCTTTCCAGGGCTACAGAGTAAGGAGCCCTAAAACAGAATCATTAGTTTCTTGATCTGCTTGGCTCACTCAAATGTTGTTCAGATGTCACCTCATCATAAAGACCTTTCTAACCACTCTAGCTAATCACTCTCTTTGTCATTCTCTACCCTCAATATTGTTCTATTTCTCTTCAGAGCACTACCTAGCATTACATTATCTATTCATAATGAATGTAAGCTCTATTAACACAGATTCTGTTCTGTTTTGTTCAGCACAGTATCCCAGCACTGAGCACAGTACCTGGGAGGTGCTCAACAAACATGGGCTAAATGAACTAAACACCATGTGCAATGACATGGAAGGACATCTACCAATTAATGTCAATCAATTATTACAGGAAATGAAAAACACGCTGTAGAAAGATAGTCAATCCTCATTATCCACAGATTCTGTATGTGCAAATTTTATGCTCATTAAAATTTATCTGTAACCCCACCATCAATACTTGCAGCGCTTTGACAATCATTCACAGATAGGCACAGAGCAGCAAAAAAATTGGAGTCACTCAATGTGCATGTTTCCAGCTGAGGCTGAACAAGGTGACTCTCTGCCTTCTTATTTCAGCTCTCATACTATAAACATGTGTCCTTCTCATGGTCTATTTAGTGCCGTGTTTTTTGCATTTGATTTTGCTGTTTAAAATGGTCCCCAAACAGAGTGCAAAAGTGCTGCCTAGTGTTCTTAAGCACAAGAAGTCTGTGTTTTACAGAGAAAACACATATGTTAGATGAGCTTCATTCTGGCATGAGTCACAGTGCCGTTGGCCATGAGTTCAAAGTTAGTGAATTAGCGATATATATTGACTAAGGGATCTATAAACAGAAATACATATAAAACAAGGTTATTTATTGACCAGTTGACAAAATGTTGTGACCAGAGGCCCATAGGAACCTAACCCTGTATTTTCCCTAGGAGCAGTGCTTCACTAATTCAGTATTCACAGCAACTTTATAGAATGTAACTATCACACATAATGAGAATTGACTGCATATAGTAAGTTCCATTTGTTTTAAAAAAATATATGATAGGTAGATAGGTAGAGATAGAGATAAATTTTTTTTAGACATAGAAAAATATCTGGAAGTGTATATACTAAATTTTTTTTAACAAACTAAAATAATAAATTCCTTTTTAAAAAAAAAAGTCTCTCAGAGTTAAAAAAAAAAAACACACTCATAAATCTAAGAACTAGGAAAAACAAGTGATACAATTTGGAATTTGAACATTTTCATTTTAAAAGAAGTATCAACAAGAAAGTGCAAGCCTATAAAGAAGTAAAATTAAAATAGACCAGATCACGCTTCCCTGGTGGTGCAGTGGTTAAGAATCCACCTGCCAATGCAGGGGACACAGGTTCGATCCCTAATCTGGGAAGATCCTACATGCCTCGGAGCAACTAAGCCCGTGTGCCACAACTACTGAGTCCATGCACTGCAACAAGAGAAGCCACCACAATGAGAAACCTGTGAACTGCAATGAAGAGTAGCCCCCCTTGCCACAACTGGAGAAATCCCATGTGCAGCAACAAAGACCCAATGCAGTCAAAAATAAAATAAATAAATAAATAAATGATAAAACAAATATATAAATAAAATAAATAAATAAAAAATAAAATAAATGTATAAATAAATAAATAATAAAATAGACCAGATAAGGCAAACTAGCATAAGAAAAGATCAACATTTCTTAACCAAATCACTAAATAAATACACAAATAAATGACAAATATCTGTGAGAATGGGCCCATTTTTAAGCCAGCAGTGATGCAAATGAAAGAAAACATGCAAAAAAAGGAGAGTCACCTGGTTTGACATAACTTATGTCATCAAAGAACCAAATCAGAAGAACAAAATAAAACAAAAGCTTGAAGCAAACAAAACTATCTAATTCACAATATGGTGGAAATAAACACAGAGCAAAGGAATCTTCTTGGGTTTGAGTCTTTTCAGCATCCTACATTTAAGCAGATAGAATTTTTTTAAAGCAGGTTCCTAGTCAGCCTTTTCAAAGATATTGGCCCTTTAATAAGAAATGTGGTTTTTATTTCCTCCAAAGAAGGAATACAGCATCCATGTTAGCTTAGTAATTCTCTACAAGAGCAGGTTATTTTTTGTACAGTATTGGGCAAAGAATAAAGACAAGAATTGCTGCTCATTTCTGCAGGCATAAGAGATTCAGGGCATGCATGGGTAGATGGAGAAACAAGGTCTAGCACCCATTCCTAGCATAATGCCTGAGAGGTGAAGGCTGTTCTCTGAGTTGAAATCATTCTTCTTGTTTCATGAACAAAACTCATGAGGTAAGAAGAACTGGGGTGCTCTTTCCCACAGATAGCAGCAATACAGGGCAGCACAATATTAGAACTGGGTGTTAGAATCAGCAAAAGTTTAACAGTGTCATCCCCATCTCCTTACACCTGCATCCCTCCCCAGCACCACCTTCCAGAAGCTCCTTTTTCCATGGGCCCCCTGTAAGATGTTACTTTTAAAAAGAATTCTGTGGATTAAACATTTAGACTGATACATTCCCAATTAACCCAAGTATGAGAAAATCTAGACAACTGAAAGAGCCATTTTGGAGCCTTTTCCCTGGAAGGAAAAGAGAAGTTGGGAGGGGTAAATCTCCATGAGAAATCGCTGCGGTGTGAGGACGTTACTTGGGAAGATGCCCCTTGCAGGATGCTGGATCAAGGGTTTTTACCACCATAGATGTGACTGATACACTTGGCAATCATCTGCCCTCTAAAGTCAATATATTATATCACTGTATAATATATTACAGAATAAAAATTAGGAAAATTCAGTGAGAGATTTTTCCAAAAGAGCCACAGGTAGAGTATACGCCTAATCAGTGGGTATGAAATTGTATTATATTTCTTTCCCAAGTACATTTGTTTCCTTAAACAGGCACAGTTTCTTTAATTAAAAAAAAAAAGTTTCCAGGGTGTTTATTGATCCTTCAGCATGAACATTTACATTAATGGTTGAAAATAAAATTTGAGCATTTAAGGAGAGAAAAAGATCACTATGCAAGCTAATCTTACGCCAAGCCTGCAGCCAAGCTAATTGAATTTTAAGTATGGTGGTGAGTTCCTCCTCCTTCCCACCTCTGATATATTTCATTGACTGTAGAAATAATTTGTCAGTGCATATTTTAAAAACACATAAATAGACAACACTATGGCTCACAGATAAACTAAAGAAAGGCTTCTCCTGGGGTTTTTGTTCTCCATCTTTTTTTACAAGTCTGCAAGAAAGGAGAGAACATGGACCTTAATTAGAACCTGGCCTTGACCTTTTTTAGGGCAGGTAAATTCTGGGGAAAGCTTAATAGTAAAACAAATACATTTTAAGAGTTCAGAGTTAACTTCATCTTATAAGCTGATAAAAATTTTTTTCTAGGGCTGTTTGCCTGAGGGCTTTACACTCTGTTATTGGAAAATAAGAAATTCTAGAATCTGAGAAAGGCCATTTGGCTCAGCATAGCTGATACTTTCAAATTCCCTGATTCCAGTTCCCTATAGTTTCTCAATTTACAAATTCATCTATGCATCTCTCTGAAAAAATAAAATGATGCTTCTAGATTCTCTAGAGTTTTTTGGCAACTGCTTATTTGTGACATTTATCTTTCAGGTGACAGCATTTTTGACAACAGTATCTTTTTTCTCCTACTGTCCTATTTGTATAAGGTCAGATTGGCCTCTATACTGTGAGCAGGAAGAGCTTAATTGGAACAATATTATTATCCTTTACAATTTACAGAAATATATTTGGCCTCTGTGAAGTGTCATTTTCCTCAGAGAGAATACATTGCTTCCTTATTAAGCCCTTTGAAAAAACAGAAGTAGTTCTCCTGAACCCTTCGGTGTTGGCAAGGCATTCTATCCTGTTGCTCTTAAAGCAAAAGAACAGGAGAAACACAGTGGCCTTGAAATGTTATTCTAAAATAACCTCCAAAAGTGAAAATCTGAAAAGTCATTGAGTCAGTCTTAGAGTTGGTAGGCTTCAGAGGAAGAGTTCCATTCAACCTACATGGGAAGGGATTTGGTTTGTAAGCAGAGAGGATCTACCCCTATGTGATCTCCATGTGTGAATCTAACATTTTACAGAAAAACCCAAATGAACTTTTTGGCCAACCCAACACCTTGTTTCTTTTCTTTGTAAACCCAATCATACCCATTCCTATGACTTCAAGCTCCCTTTTATACAAGGATGGCACTAGGCCTAGGCAGCCATATTTCTTGACTCTCTTTCCCTCAAAATTTTAGCAGAAAAGCTACAACCAAAAATTCTACCTCAAGATTAAAATCAATGGAATCATTGGCTTAAAAACTTATTTCAATTCCACTGTTTAGATTCTTCTCAATCTTTTTCAAAACTCTTAGTTCTCTTTATTTCAGCACCAGAATTTATCATCATGCACCCAAGAACTACATCTCCCTTAGTTTCCCCATTTTTTCCTCAATAGTATTACCTTTATCTTAGCCTTTTGATCTTAGAACACCTGGCTGTTTTTCACTGCCTCTTTTCTTGTCTTCTATGTACAATATCTTGTCAACTCTTCCTCCTCAGGTCTACTTCTTCCTATATGTTTCCACTGCCACTGCCCCACTTTAGACACTCTTTACCATATATCCTTATATTACCGGAAAATCCTAATTTGTGGTACTGAATTTACCCACATTGAGCCCCTCCATCCCATCCTTTTTCAGTCCATCCTACCGCATGCAGCCACCTCTACTTTCTAAAATTCCATTTCCAGTATTCTGCCCTTCGTTCCCATCTTTTCCAGAGGTCTCCACCCAAGTTTAATAATCTACACTTAAACAACTACCATCCATTAGCTGAGTACCTGCAAAAATCATACCAAGTGCTACACAAATTGCTTTACATACATTATATATAATCCTCATTATAATTCTAAAAGTTTTGTTTCTGTTATTTTTATTTCCATTTTATAATAGGAAAAAAACTGAGCATTACAATGAATAAGCAACTCTTCCAGTAATGACCAGAGCTAAATCAAAAGGTTCATCAGTTTTACTTTCAAGCCCATGCCTTTCCCTCATCATGTAGGTCTCCCACTGCCTAATGCATCTATCTAAGCTCACCCAGCGTGCAATTTTAACACCCTCATCACCTGGCCCACCTGATCTACTACATCACTACAAACCTTGTGCCCCAAAGGGTGGTGGTTAAGGTCACGCACTCTGTAAGCAACTTGTGTAGGTTCGGCTCCCAGCTCCATGGCTCACCAATTTGGCTAGTCCCAGCAAGTTACTTCACCTTACGCACCTCAACTTCCTCATAAATCCTGATAATAGCAGTCATCTCAGTGAAATGTTATGAGATTAAATGAGACAATGCCTCTCTTCACATGATTTCCATCTGTTTCCTCTGTCAAGAATGATCTTCTGTCTCCTTTCAACTTATGAAGATGCAACACAAACTCAACACTAACCTGTTAGTAGTTAACTTTATCTCACCATAATATTTTGTGTAGCTAGTTTCTTAATTTCATCTACATACTCTCACAAATATTGAATAAATTTAGAAAATGTCACATTACCTTGCTCTTGATTACATATTACCCTCTGATATTCTTTTGTTCTTCCTTGTATAGTGTTTTTCTCTTCCCCAAATGATTATTAATTTCCAAAAGATGCAGACATTATTTCCTGTATGCCTCACAATAAGAACTTAATACTATGCTGTGCACAAAGTGTTTTGCCCCCAAGCTGAGAACTTCAGATTTACATTTCATAAATTATTACTTACTAACCATAATATCAGTTACATTTCATTCTTTCTTCTCTTTGCTGTGGTCAAATTCTTCCCCTAGATTCTAATCATCTCCAGCCTAGATTCTAATATTCCAACCCACTGCCTGAATCCTTAGTAATTCACTCACTCATTCACGGCCAGTAAAAGGGACTGAAGGAAGGCCAGCGTGACTGAAACAGGAGAAGGTGAGAGGACACAGAGCAAGATTAAGGCTGAGAGAAAGGCAGAGGCACAACAGGCAGAACCCATCTGTTTTCCTCGTCCTACTTTAAGACGGAGCATAGTGGCTGAAAGCATTCCTTCTGCAGCTAGAGGAGTGGGGTCTGATTCCTGACTGTGTAACTGTGGCTGATTACCCATCTCTATGCCTCAGTTTCCTTCTATAAAATGAGAATAATGAAGCTGGTGTGATTAGTTGATTCCCTAGGAAGTAGATTCTGAGATAGAAATTTGTTTAGAGAGTTCTCTGAGGAAAAACATCAGAAAGGCGGTAAAGGAAGCCAGTTGGAGGAGAGGATGAAGTTGAACTGGGAAACAGTTGCAACAGAGCCTCAGCTCATCCCACAAAGAGCTCTGAAGCTGGAATAGTCCCGCTGAGACACCCTGAACTGAGGCAAATCAACCAGACCTTTGTACCCCTGAGCTGACCAATCATTGGGTGCGAGCTATCTCTGGAAAGGTATGCAGTCTTGGGCAAGGCAGCTTCTTCCTGCCAAGGGCAATTTCCAGGGAGGGATTTAGCTAAAAGCTGTCAGCAGACAACACTTCAAGAAATGAGGGAATGAATGTCTTAATCCTGTAGGGGGGATTCTGTTTGACACACCACAGCATCCACCACAGTTGATATACAGATTAAATGAATTAATACCTATAAATCACTTAGGATGGTACCCAGCATATTTTAGCCCAAGATAAGTGTTAGCTATTACATCCGTCTTTTCGCCTAGAGGGTAGAGACCTTCTTTACCTGAAGGCTTACTAACTAAAATTTTACAAGAAGGGTGACAGTATTTCTTTTTATTTTCAATTCCCTAAGCAGCTAAATGCTGTAAATATTTATGCATTCATTAGATTATTTATGGGTTTTGCTTCTACCTTTACATAATGCTGGGGCTTGTTGTACCTTCAAGTATTTATTTCCATACTGTCTGTCACAGCTTAAAGCAAAGAGAGAAGTGTCTTCTTAACTAAACATGGTCATCATTAGGCACACGCCAGAGCAACTGCTGGTTATTTAAGTAGTAAATTAATACAGACAGTTTTAGAGGTTTTTGTTTTTAATATTTATTTGTTTTGGCTGTGCCAGGTCTTAGCTGTGGCACGCGGGATCTTTGTTGCAGTATGTGGACTTCTTGGTTGTGGCATGCAGACTTCCTAGTTGTGGCATGTGGACTCAGTTGCGGCATGCATGTGGGATCTAGTTCCCCAACCAGGGATCGAACCCGGGCCACCTGCACTGGGAACGTGGAGTCTTACCCACTGGAACACCAGGGAAGTCCCAATACAGATAGTTTAGAAGAGGAAGATGAAACTGTAAAAACAATTCCAAACTTAGTGGCATTCTTAAATGCCACAAGGACTAAAAATTGGTAAATCCCTGAATGGATATCCTTCCAGCTACACTCTAGGATTTTTCTCCCCTCTTGGCATTATTCCTGAGGCACTGATTGCCTCATCTGGAGTCCTAGACACCCAGCAATCATAGTTTGGGGACCCTGGGGCTGTTACTGCAAGGGATCTGATGTATGTATGCAGCTACCAAACTTTAAATTTAGCAAAAATTGATAGTATATATATCTCTTGCCATATACACTATCCCTCAAAATAATGTAATACTCTGACTCACAATGTGTAAACTTATTTAATAGCATTACTGAATATATAGTTTTCTGTCATCATGAATTTTCTTAATGTTTCATAAATGTACAACTATTATATATTTTATGGTAAGAAAATATTTCCATACACAGTCTCTAGACCTTTACATTCCTCCTCATCTCATACACTCTGTGTCTTTTTCAACCCGAAGGCATCGGAGACACTAGAATCCCCTTAAGGCTAAATATAATATCTTATTTATCGATGCATTCCTACAGTACTTTTTATATAACAGAAAATTTTTTAAAAATTTCATAATTTTACAAAGATTTACTGCCTACTTGGTTTGTGCCAGACACTGTACTAGGTGCTAGAAATATAATACTGAACTAAATACATAAATCCTCTACTCACATATAACTTACAATCTAATAGAAGAGACAAACCATAAAAAAAAATCTATCATTTATACTTTTGATCAGTGATGGGGAGAAAATAAAGGGTATGATGAGTGACTATTTTCGGGGAAGTTGTTTCAGATTGGGTGGGCAAGGAAAGAGAGGGAGATGCCAGAAAAAGAAGCAGAGTTCAAGGGGAGATGGAAAGGATGAGTAGGAGTTAGCCAACAAGACCTATGGCTGGAAGATTCCAGGCAGAGGGCATATCATATGCAAATAGATGGAGAAATCGTCGATGTTACCATTGGCAAATGGACAGAATCATTTGCAATTTAGAATGCAATTCAGAGATAAATTTGATTGAAAACCTGACATGCAAGTTTTTGAAAATTTGTTTACTTCAAAAACAATTTAAGAAAACACATTTTTGGTTTGATAGTGAATGTTTATTCCACTAAGGATAAACTGTCATGGTGAGTCTTAAGAATAATAGGGTAAAAAAGATGGTGTTAGTCTTCCAAGAGCTTACAGTTCATCCAGGAGAGGCCAACAGACAATGATACTAACAGGGGCAAGTGCTGGGAAGGGGCTCGTACAGCAAGATAAGACAACCCAGAAGGGGCCATTAAATTCAAAGAGAGCCTCCTGTCAGGAAGTAGCATATAACTGGAGGTGTGCTTTAATTGGAGATGTAGCTACCACCACAGTAGCAGGCTGAGCAAAAAGCTCAGGGTCTCTCAAGGGAAAGGATTAGCTGGCCTGCAAAGTTTGGGATGCATGAAAAGAGGCCGTGACCCTGGAGAGAAGCCTTGAAAGAAGATAGAAAATATGAGGGCATATTTCAAGGGGCTGAACACATGAACTTGAAACCTCAAAAGTTTTTTTTTCAAGGAAGTGAAGTAAATTAAATTATATTTAAAATTAAATTAAATCATCAAAAAATAATTCCATACTACTTTAAAAGCAAATCCAAGTATTATTTCACTCAATCATTTACTATTCACTATTTTTCTCAACCCAATAATACTGTGTTTTCTTCACACTTATCCATTGTTTATGTTTCAATCAAACTTCCTCTTAAATTTAGCAGATCTCATTTGCCAAATCACAAGAGAGCCAGTTTTACATGTGGACTTTATCACATGTACACCATACATTTTAAAAATAATACTAATACTAATAATGAAAACCACACTATCTGGGCATTTCCTGAGTGTTGTGGCTTTGATAGTAGACTCTTTACAACGTCTTGGCGTCTTAGATGGCATTCATTTTGGGGTTTTGTTTGTTATCTCTTCAGACATGACCCTCTGTACTCGCTCTTCCTTAATCAGCTAAACTGTTGAATGGCAGAAGCCTCTCTTCCTTGGGGAACTAGAACATTGTAATATAATCTTTGTGTCGTTTCCAACAAAAGACTGTCACCAGACTCCTCAGCCTCTCTAGGCCCTAAATATTTAAGTGTGGATTCCACACACTTGTGAGTAAGAGAGAAATGAGTGAAGTAGAAAAAGAAGCTGGATGGAGGAAGTGGAAAACCAGACGGAGGAAACAAAAGGACCAGAAAGAACAAAAGAGAACAGTTTACTACAGAACACAGAGGAACAGAACGCCAACGAACTTGAATGCCCTCTTTCGTGTACATTACCAGATTTTCTAAAGTCAGAAAAGTCTTAGCTGCTGTTTCTTTACAATTTCGGCCACATTTTATAATGAGCAGGTAATCCCAGGAGTCTAAATGTCTTGCATTTTTAATAACTCAACTCAGTTCTAGTCACAGCTCCAAATACGCTTGTGGACTCAATAAATACTCCTCAGTAGGCTTGTGCTAAAAGCAAACATTTCTCCTGAAGAACTCCATATGCTTTACCATGATTAATCAACATACATGGTAAGAAAAAGGGATAGAGGTTGCTGCTATCTGCACTTTACATTCGGAGTAAATGCCAGAGAAATGTATTCTAATGTCTAAGGGCAATCAAGGTCAATGCCAAGACCATGTGCCATGCCTTACCCTGTGGATTCAACCTGCCTCCTCACTGAATCATAATGAGTTATTAATTTAAATAGAGCCATCCTTTAGCCATGTAATAAACAAAAGAGGACTTTTTTGTGATGAGTATAATTTTTTTCAAAAAAAAAGAAAAACACACTCTGGAGAAGGTATCTGTTTACCCTAAATTTAATAGAATGTAGTAAACATTTATAACATCTCTCTAAGCTTCCTTCTGCTAACAGTGAAACACTGAGCCACACGTGCATTGCACGGTAGAAGAACTATCCGCCCCGCACTGGGGTGTTACCTAATACTTATTTGAAAAACAATTTTTATTTGGATTCATGCTTCACTTCATGCTTTCAAGAGATCTGTATCTGAGAAGGCAGGGAGTTGATTTCCAGAAATCACTGCACGTGCAAGATTTCAGCACTATGTTTACCTTTGGTAAAGTAGCTCAACTTTCCTATTTCAAATGTGGTCTCCTGGTCTCTCTCAGATGTTCTTGAGGACCCAGAACAATACAGGAGCTCCTGCTACTGCTCAAAAGGGCACAGCAGTGGCTTTCATATGGAGTCATTCCCTTAAACCCAAGCATAACAATGGAAAGCAGAGCAGCTGCTCTCCAGCTGGTGTTAAATCGTGCAAGGTATTACCAAATCCTTTTCCCAAGGCTGGCATCTTCCCTTCCATTCAGTAAATCCCTCCACAGAAGCCAAATACCCCTGGGTTCAACTGTTGCACAGTAAGCATTGACAATCCCCCTTATACACTCTGCAGGGGTTGTACATACACAGTGTAGGTGGCTCAAAGCTGGCAGCAACTTAGATGATCATAATAAAGTCTTGCTTCCCTACAACAATCAAGTTCAGTAACACTTGCCACCATCCTGTACCACAATGTGAAAGTGTTTTACTTTATAGAATCATGAAATGTAAAGGGCTGGAAAAGAATCTAGAAATCAAAACCCAGTGCTTAACAAAGGAGAGAAGGGTTTCTAAGAGCTAAGATGACTTGTCCAATGTCATATCAATAGATGGTAACACAGACAAGGCTTGAACCCCAGTGTCCTGGCTCCAGCCTGCCTCTCACTGCACTACATTTCCTACACAGTAAGCTGTGAGAGTGCAGGGACCATGCCTCATTCATCTGTTTCTACATGTGCAGCTTCTAGCACAGAGCCTAACACATAGCACAGAGGGAAGGAAAGCAGGAATATTTAATGGTTGAATCCTGAACCTAACGCATTTTTTTAAAGTCTTACCTATCTTAGCTCATGTAGCTGGGACTGTGAGAAGGGGGTTATTGTGGAGAAAAGAAAAAAGGACCACCAGACACATGAGGAGTAGGCTATGGGGTTTGAAGAGAAGAATAGGGTTGGATGGAAATACCAGAAGCTTGTAACTGAAGAAAGAAAATCAGGGTAGGATGTCTGGCCCCAAAGTATGGCTCTCTGAAGTCACATGTCTCAAAGAAGCTGGTGGTATGAGTGTGAAGGGGACACAAGGAATCCAGGACAGAGTAGCTACTAAGCTCCTTTTCCCATCAAGACAGCAGCCCAGAGGGTAGGGCATGGATTTTTCTTCTTTTTATTTTTTTTTCTTAATTATTTATTATTTATTTTTGGCTGCATTTGGTCTTCATTGCTGCACAGGGGCTTTCTCTAGTTGCGGTGAGTGGGGGCTTCTCCTCGTTGCGGTGCACGGGTTTCTCAGTGCGGTGGCTTCTCTTGTTGCTGAGCACAGGCTCTAGAGCTCAGGCTCAGTAGTTGTGGCTCACAGGCTCTAGAGCGCAGGCTCAGTAGTTGTGGCACATGGGTTTAGTTGCTCTGCAGCATGCGGGATCTTCCTGAAGCAGGGATGGAACCCATGTCCCCTGCACTGGCAGGCAGATTCTTAACCACTGTGCCACCAGGGAAGCCCCGGGCATGGATTCTGATCAGTGCTCTCTGCCCAGTTCAGACCCCTTCCCATGAGACTTTAGACCTCCTTGAAGCACTAGCCCTGAAAGTGACTTGAACAGTGAAGATCTTGAATCCAGTCTCCTGGGTCCCTCTCAGGGGTGTCACCCAGAGCCCAACTTACGTCAAATTCCACTGTGGGATATAGAGGGAAATAATATAGATAGAAGCTCGCCTCACAAGGACCCAGAGCTTCTCCGATGCTCGGATTCAGCCAGCCCTGGTCCTGACATCACAACAGCCGCTGTCCTTCCCTCTTGATCCTGACACCATGCATGTACTTACACAATGAAAATAATCCCTTACAGCCCATAAACAGTCTCTTACAGTCAGCATGCTTTAGCCATTTAAATACTAATGTATCTCAAGTACCTATTTTCTGGTCCAACATCTCACTTGACTTTCATGTCTTAAAGGCACCTCATAAGCAAAACTTTACAAACTTAAAAGCATGCAATCCATCCTCATTATTCATGGATTCCAAATTGCAAATTTTGCCTGCTCATTAAAACTTCTTTATAACCCCCAAATCAATACACACGATGTTTCCACAGTCTTTCAGAGCCCTGTGCAGCAGGAGGAGGAATTTGAGATGTTGGACTCCCACATTCCCAGTGAGGGGGAGCAAGGCAGCCCTTGGCCTTCTTGTTAAGGGCTCTTCTGCGGTAAACAAGTGCTCTTTCTGTAGTCTGTTTAGTGCCACCTTTTTCACAATTTTGTGTGTTTTGTTTGGAATTTCACTTTCAAAATGAAGACCTGAAGCCTGCCGCTGAGGGGCTGCCTAGTGTTCCTAAGCACAAGAGGATGTGTGCTTACAGAGGAAATACCTGTATCAGGTATGTTTTGTTCAGGCGTGAGTTATATGGTTACTGGCTGCGAGATCAATGTTAGTGAATCAACAATATATATTGAACAAGATGTCTGTGATGGTTAATTTTATGTGTCAACTCTACTGCTTTTTGGGGTGTCCAGATTAAACATTATTTGGGGGTGTGTCTGTGAGGGTGTTTTCTGATAAGATTTGCATTTGAAGCAGTCAAGCTGATTGCCTTCCCCAGTGTGGGCGGGCATCACCCACTCCTTTGAGGGCCTCAACAGAACAAAAGGCAGAAGAAGGAGAAATTTGCTACTTTTTCCTCTTGCCTGCCTTGAGCTAGGTCTTCTGCTCCTGGACTGGGATTTACACCTTCAGCTCCCCTGGTTCTCAGGCTTTTGGACTTAGACTGGAACTACACCACCAACTTTCCTGAATTTCCAGCTTGCTTATGGTAACTCATGAAACTTCTCAGGCTCTGTAAACACATGAGCTAATACCTTGTAATAAATTTCCATATATTTATTTATTTATTTATTTATTGTAGTAGTATACACATTCTATATATATTCTAACTGTGTATTTCCTCTGGAAACAAGGGTTCAAGAGCCACTAATTCAGTGTTTGTGGCAACTTCATAGAACAGAACCACATTGAATAAAGAGAACTGACTATGATTCTTTCTTTACTTCATCTTAAATCTCCACCTATCCACAAGCTCAGTTAATGTCCCAGAAACCTGGAGTTACCCTTCCCCCTCTGCATCCACACCCCATCAGTCCCCAGCCTATGTGAGTGCATTGTCTCTCTCCTCGGCCCCTCTACTTGGGATCACGTCCTCATCATCTAGCACCAAAATGATCACAGTGGGCTCCTGCCTTGTCTTTCTACTTCCATCTTTCCCCTTGCAGTTCCCCACCCCCACCCACTGCCCATGTGAACTGACTGTGACCCTCCTCAGCTTAAAACCCTACCTCTAAAAACAAAAAACAAAAAAACAAAAAAACCCTACCTCTGAGATCTCGCCAAGCCTGCAGCCACACCTCATCTCCAAGTTCCAAGGAAGCGCTTGAAGCTCCCGCGATAACAAACTATTGGAGATCTCTGCACGTGTCACACTGCCCACCTCTACTCCTTTGCATGTGTTGATCTCTCTTCCTGGGATGCCTTTCCTTACCTTTTTAAGTCGATGACAGCTACTCATTTTTTGAGACACAACTCAAATGGTGTCCTCTGATCCAAATACAGGAAGAGGTAGGGAGCTCCTTGCTCAGGGCTACCTCTGCATCTGGTACACATTTGCTCAGGGCCTCAATGATATTCAGTGGTAATTGTTTACATTTTCCTATTCCTTTGCCCTACTAGACTGAGCTCCTTGAGGACAGGAACTGTCTTGTCACGTATGATCTGCAGGAAGTTTCCAATACTGCTCAGAATATGGTATTCAGTAAGTAATGATGAAAAATGAATAAGTGAATGAATAAATTACATTATTCCCACTGATCTCGCTTTGACTTACTCCCCTGTATCTTATGTGAATCTCATCCTGGTCTCAGTTCTCTCCCTGCTTAAAGTAACTGTAATTTGATAACTACCCACTCAGAGAAGGGCAGAGGTTTCTAGGCAAAACTGTAACTCCCAGGTGTTGACTATTTTAAAGCTCATGGTTGAAACCAGAAAAATACCTGGCCTCCTGCCTAACCTTTGCTTTGACCAGGAAAGTCCCTCCTCCTTTTCTCTATTATCTACAATGTATCCTTCCTTTAAGGTCTAAATTTTTTCTTCTCTAAAAAGCCTTCCCAGCTACCTTCCCATCTGCCCCCAACTTCTGAGTACCTTATCTTCTGTTCTCCTTGAGAGGTTCTTAGTACATGCGATCTGGTACTTTTAATTATCCTTCTAGGTCTGCTGACCTGTCTCTAGACCTGTCTTCTGAGCAGCCATGGAGATTCTTGAGAGCAGGTATCGATGCATGCCTAACACACAGGAGATGTGAAGAAGATGTTTGCTGAGAAAGGGAATCACCACAACGCTATGAGGTAGGTGTTATGATAGCGTACATACATAATGTACAACATAATGACTGAGACTAATGTTCTGCCATCCAACTGCCAGGGCTGTAATCCGGATGTGATCACATTCTATCTGGGAAAACTTAAGTTATTAAATCTCTTTATGCCTCAGCCTCCCCATCTATAAAATGGGATTAATGAAAGCACATATCACATAGGCCTCTTCTCCTGATTAAAAAGGAAAAGGCATACCAATCACTCAGCAAATTCCTTAGCACAATGCCTGGCCCACACTGCATACTCAATACATAGTTGGCTATTATTAATCAATTTTGTAGAGATAAAAAACTGGTGCTAAAGAATAAATTATCCAAGATCATTCAGAGATAAATTGAGAGGTAGGGTTGAAGTAGTGGAAAGTTAAGAGGGTTTCAAATGGTAAAATGACAAAGCTGAAATGGGAGTAACAAGGATGTGCTGGCTCAAAGCGGAGGGTCTCAGAGACAGTCCTGTTGGATCATATCCGTTCAAGGGGGGAAAGTGCACAGATACAGATCACTGTAGGATGCAGTGATCCTGGGAGTGCAAGGCCTGGGATGAAGGGATAAGCAGTACAACAAAGGAGAGTGCATTCTAGAACAGGGTCCAAGGGCATATTGGTTCAGATAAGGCACATAGGACTACAGAGAGAGCAAGATGGGCTGGAAAGGACTTCCTAGGTGGCGCAGTGGTAAAGAATCCACCTGCCAATGCAGGGGACACGGGTTCGAGCCCTGCCCTGGGAAGATTCCACATGCCACGGAGCAACTAAGCCCGTGCGCCACAACTATTGAGCCTGTGCTCTAGAGCCCGTGAGCCACAACTACTGAGCCCATGTGCCGCAACTATTGAAGCTCATGCACCTAGGGCCCGCGCTCCACAACGAGAAGCCACTACAATGAGAAGCCCACGCACCACAATGAAGAGTAGCCCCCACTCGCAGCAACTAGAGAAAGCCCGTGTGCAGCAACGAAGACCCAATGCAGCCAATAAATAAATTAAATAAATAAATAAATTTATATATAAAAAAAAAAGATGGACTGGAAAGGAGGTCAACAATACGGCAGACGGGGTTAAGAGCAGGGAAGAGCTCCCCCAGGTGAGCCCCACCCCCAAGAGCTAAGAGTTTCTCACTTTTACTTGGCTTGTTCACCTAAGTTATCTTCCCCTTAGGCAATCAGCTGTGTGCTTGTGCCAGTCCTTGGGGAGAACTTCCCCATTAGGCAGAGGAAGCGCAGTGCCCAGCGATACTTCGGTGGTCCGTGAACATATTTGCATTTTCATTACTTTTCAAATCGAAAGAAAAAAGAACATAATAATAATGAATATGTAAAAATGAATCCACCCTGGATTATATGCATCTTTATATCAACACAGTCATAAACTATGATTATCAATATGGACAAAGGGGCCTTTGAAGGCAAAAGTCCTCAGCTTAGTGAGTGAACTGTTTTCTAGATAAAGCACCAAAGTCATAATGCAGCCCTGCCAATCATGTGAGCTGGAATCAGTGAGCAAGAATAGTTAGAAAGAAGTAGAGAAAGTCCAGAACACTAGGGCCCTATGTTTGGGGAAGAAAACTCTCTTTTGGGGGTGAGGACAAAGAAGATGCCAGATTCTGTCCACTCCCCTCCCCCACCTCCACCTCAGCAAGGGTGCAGCTCTGTATCCAACCACATTAATTACACCTATGGGACTCATTCAGTCATTTTCATGCAACGTTGAAGATGACCCAAACATACTGGCATCTTCATTTCTATCATTTGCTCAAGCTCTCCCTCACTTTCAGCCTGTGCAATACCTACCTCATTGATGGTGTTGCAAAATGTTTTTTAAAATGACAGTATCAATTTTCCCTAGGTTTTGAGCTCTTGAATCATTAATTTAGAAGAATGGAATTTTCATGCTGCAGCCTAAAACTCAAACAGTCTATCTTACAAAATATTAGGATCAATCAAGAACAGCTCTCATCATTGAAATATTTTAAACAAGTAAGAAAGAAAAGGGGTTATCCCTTCCTCTTGTTTTGCACTGAACACCATCCACTGGGGTTTATAAATACACTTTATCCAATCCCTCTGTGCAAGTAGTCCTGAGTGTTTCCCCCACCAACCCTGCACCATGAAAGAATGAATAAATGAATATCTAAGAGGGCCCACACAATACCCACGAGATAATCGGCATGCTGAAAGTGTCTGAAGATATCATGTATGATAGACACCAAAGAGTGACCCTGTGCGTTTTACCCCTGAATTACTGGTTGGCAGAAATGACTGAGCAATACAAACAGATCCAAGGAGGACACAACAGATAAATTCAGAAAACGGGTGGGCATGATTAGTAGATGTCAGAAATGAAATTTTTCTGTCCCCAGGCCCCTGCAGATTTATGCAGGCCACAGTTCCTGATTTCCTTTGTTTTTCAATCTCAATTTATTCTAGTTCCAGTTACTCACTACAAATGGCTACCCTGTTTACAGAAGGCTGGGGTGTCAGCTGTTGAAGGAAGAAGGAACCAGAGCAAGCCCACCTCCCAAAGCCCAACTCCCAGCCCTGTGGAGTCTCTTGGGGCTCCAGCCTCCTAGGGAGTAAGTGAAGACTGCCAAAGGTTGATCTCCAAATCAAGGAGAGGAAGGCCAGCTTGCAGCGGCCTTGCAATCAGAAGGAGACACAGAGGGAGCATCCCCACAACAGCCACGCTGAAAATAATTATTCTGATCCACAAACACCAGCTAAGCTATGAGAATGGTCTTGGAAGCAAGGTCTGCTTTAATAGAAACATAAGTATTATGCATTGCAGTCTATTATAAATCGGTTGTAATTTTCTCCTGACACTTTCTGAATTAAACTAGTTAGTATACAAATAATAATAATAATAATAACAAATGCCACAAAGCAAAAAGCAAACTCAGTGTCTGAAGGTTAATGATTGCTCATGAAAGCCACAGAAATAAATTATCTGCCTAGGGACACTGTCACATGATCAGCACAAAAGCTGCAACAGCCAAAAATGTTTATGTAGAGGAAAAAAACACTGTCAGCGTCACAGAACCCTTCCCCCCACAGCTAAAGTCGAGTCCTGAGCCAGCCAGCTGCTCCTGACTGCTTACATTAAACTAATTTGTGCTGCTACATTGCAGCTGCTTAATTTTTAGTCTGAACTTTATCACCAATAAGTGTTACAATAACAAGCGATATGATGGTATCTCTGAAGAAATATCCATCCACCCCCAAACAATGACAGCTTCACAAGACGAGATTGCAGGAAAACAAATTTAAAAAAAAAAAGAAAAGAAAATCACCCCCCCACTGCCTCTTTAAAGGGGGGGAGGGGCGAACTTTTAGTGGGAAAGGCTTTAAAACGCTGCTTTGTTCCGAAGGCCATTCTGAAATGAAGAAGGGGGATGATTGAAAAGGTTAGCGAGCAGGGGAGGAGTTAACAAGTAAGATGTGCTTTTGCTAAGAGCGGGTGATTTGCAAGGTAAGAGTCTGAGATGGGAGAAGACAATTATGCTACAACAATGCCATCCATACCCTCTCTTTCTCTTGCTCACTGCCCCCCAAAACCTTATGCCAACCCAACCTGGAGCTTAAGCGGTGATTCTGGACTTGCTCTAAACAGTCTCCTTTGGTCAGCCAGGCACTGGAGCTTTCAGCATTACTTGTTCCCCATGTTTTCCTGTGTTGTTTTCCTAGCCCAGTGTAAATGCAGAAACTCCTCTTTGGACAGAAACAGACACTGACCTGAACTGGTTTCAATTCCTGCCAAATATGCAGGCACTGTTTTTGCTACATTGTGGAATTTGGCTTAGACCCTATGTCAGGCATTTATTTGTACTCAGAACTAGAATAAAGACCTGACTACTTAAAAGATTTTAAAAAGCATTAGGAATGCACTGAAACTTTTCCACTATTAATTCATTTGAATATCATGAATGTTTTTAGTTGAGATACCTCATTACCCTCTGCTGTTTACTGTGGGGGTTGGGGGGGGCAGTTAGGGTTGGGGGGACAATTCAGCTTCTCCCCACTCTAATTACAAAAACAATTCCTTTGAAAGTGGGGGAAGAACACCCATGTCAGCTATTTACAGCATTTTTTAAATTCTGTGGTTTTCAGAATTAAGGTTCAAAGGGAGTGTCACTCATGTTGAGTAATAAAGCAGTTCTTCTTGCACAAAGATATCCTAAATTTAAAGAGAGATGTTTACACTGAAATAATTTTCTCAGACAGGGAAGGGGAAGAGGGGGGAGATTCAGACCCACCCCTGTTTTTCCAGCTGACACCTTTACACCTCGTGGTCCCGGCCCACGTCCTGGCAGTATTTTCTTTTTTCAGGCAGCTGGTAAATCACACTACTGGGCTGACTCAGAATGCCACACGGCAGGGCCTTCCTTGTTTCCATGGGTTTCTGTTGATGTCCCCCGACTGTGTCAGGGTGAGTGTGTTTGTGAGAGTTCTCCAAGGGACGATCCCAGGGGACGTGGATGAGGAAGGAGTCTCTGGGGCCCATCAGGATGGCTCAGCCCCTGTGCCAAGTGGGTCACCATTGTGCAACTCCAGGCTTTCTCTCCTCCCAGGGCTCAGCGGGCTGCCTCCGTCTGCCGTTGGCAAGGCTTTAAGACGGCTGGGAACTCAGAGGCAAGCATCCTGGGGCCTGGAGGTGTGGCAGGGTGTACCTTGAATGAGGGCCACTTTCTAAAAGGCATCTAACCGTAAGCAGGCTGGGAAGGACTCAAGATGGGAAGACAATGGAAGGGAAGATCTCTGAACAGCCACTCAATTTTCTTAATGCTGGAGTCGGCCGCTTCCTTTGGTTGCCCTTGAACGGAGTGCAAGACCTTCTCCGTACAATTAGAGCCAGACATCCTGTCAAAACTGCAAGTGTGAAATGAGGAATTAATTTGATGGAGTGTGTCAGTCTATCTTACCTATCTGTTTCTCCAGAGCTGGACTGAACAGGTCTGACTAGGACACTTGAAGGCTTGTGAATAAGTTCACACACTTGGTGTGAAAGGCAGGTCTAAAGATGTGGGTGCTGGTGTGTATGTGTGAATATGCACACACACATATGTAGGGAGCGTATATATGAATTCAGAAGCAGTAGGTATGAAGACATCCTTCTTCATTCTCAAGCAAGCCCCATGATGACAGAAAGAACTTGCTACCAGCCAGGAATGATGTCACAGCGTTGAGCAGTTTGAATTGGCTACTTTCCTGAAAATCTCTAGAAACAAATCTTTTCCCATGTACCCTTTTCCAGAACAGTGCCAAATTAGCATAGACTCTGCAAATCCTGAATTAGGATCATAATTCAGGAATGTGGCTATTTTTACCCCTGTGCGCTCCATAAGTATCAAGGCCCTATAGTCGCAGATTCCATCAACGTGTCTCTGAACTGCCTTCAACCTGACTTTGCTTTTAAGCTAGAAATTATGCCTTTCTGGCTTCTAATTGTCAGAGAAGTGAAAACAGTTAATGAGGTATGTTGTAATTTCCAATTCACAGCATTAATGCTTATCATCATAAGCTGGAGTTGTATCATTTTTCACAGAGGCAAAGTGTGGAAAGCAATATATATGACTAAGGAGTACGAATTTTGTTTTGCATTTTTGCCTCCCTATGAGCACATGGGCCAAATTATAAAGTGACCAAAGTCAGATGTATAACTATTCTTTCTTAGTATTATAAATGACAAATAACTTATCTAAAGTTAAAACCACTGTCATTATTAATGTTTTTATATGTTTGTGATAAAATGTTTTCTTCCTAAGATCATAAATCTCTTTACAGGTCATCAAAAGAGATGATGTACACGAAGAGCTTTGCAAACTGCGGATGCTATTTAAACATAAAGGATATACATATTGTGACATCTGTTTTCAAATTTTAACCATAATCTATTCTTTTATTTGCAACAAAGGTAAAGAAATGTAAATTGATCAGGCAAAATATTCCAGGAAACAGGACTAAAAGACAAGTCTTGTCACAGTTCTTCACTCAGCCAGTATTTACTGTGTGCTTATTGTGTATACAGTGAGGGTATTGTGAGTTTATTGTATACACTGATGTCATGGGACTTTAGAGGCACTTTGAATAATATCCTCCTGCTTGAAGTATGTATCCTCGCCAATGGGAAACATCCCCCCTTCAAAAACCAAGAAGTTAGACAACAAAGCAAGAAGCCAGTGTCTCTGACATCCCTCAGTTGGCATGCACATGGTTATGCTGATTCCAAAGTGGTGAACGATGGGGAAGATTTGGATAGAGATGCCTACAGGCAGAGCCCACCTGGCCAATAGGCACACTTGGTGCCATGCCCAGAGCCCAGGATACTTCTAGGTACCTACAAAAATGTTCTAATTTCTTTTAAAATCAGCAGAAGAAAGAAGCTTTTAAGTCAAAGAATGTTTCAATGTATAATATTAATATATTCATCATTGTATTAACATAATCATAAAATATATTTTTTAACATTTTTTTTTAATGGAGGAAAGAGCCTATGAAGGCAAAATTGCTTGTATTAGTTTCCTATTGCTGTTGTAACAAATTAGGACAAACTTGGTATCATTAACTTGCAGTTCTGGTGGTCAGAAGTACAAAATAGGTTTCATGGGGCTAGAAACATGGGGGCTTGTTCCCCACAAACAGGAAGAACTGAGGGCCTGACATCATATTAGGGCATGGCAAGAGCCCCACTGAAGTTACAGGCCAATCTTATTGGGAGCCTCTGGGACTGTACCATCTGATGGGAGGATATGAGGGATCCCTCCCACCTTCTGTACGTGAACACACGCTGATCCCACCAGCTCATTCACTTTAGAATAAACTGTCTAAAGCCAATGCTCATGGCCAGAGGCAAATGGACAAGATGGTCAAAATACCTCCACTCAGTTCACTGGACGTTTTCTAGAGACAGACCCTCTTGTCCAAACCTGGTTCTCTGAGGCCACAGCAGTATAATCTTAAGATGACCTTTAAGAATTTGAGGGACACATTTCACGATTGGATTTATAATTACAAGAAGAATGTGCAAGGCAGCTATTTCTGGCACCATGTTTATGAAAACAAACTGGAGTTGAGCAATGGTTCAGTGGACGTCATGCTGCCAGGGAAGACGAGTGGGCTGATAGGACCCATTGTTTCCTTTATGACAAGGGATTTTTCTATCCATAATATTATGTAATTGACTCACATCTCCTCATTTTTCCTTTAACAAACCCAGACACAGCCCCAGAGATGCCAAGCCCCCACGTATTTCATTTTTTTATCAGACACGTAACACATGGAGACACATTTGCAGTCTACAGTTTAAACAACAGTCTAGGAAACTTTTGTGATTATAAGGATCTAATTTCAACTCCTTTGTAATCCATTCCTCTGTATTACCATCTATAAAATGGATATAGCAATAATAAACCAAGTCATGAAATTATTTATGGGAATAACCACTGATGGGATTGTTTAGCACTTTACACATATAAAATCCTAAATAGTCCAAGTAATAAAAAGTAATATTTCCCAGTGACATCTCTATGAAATCCAGTTTCTTCTGAATAAGTACAAATTTTCCACAGAGATGCCTTACCTATAGTACTGCACAGATAGACATGAAATGTAAACTTGACAGAAAAACAGAGCAATGTAACTAAATCTGAACTTGAAAGTTGAAATTTTATCACAATCACAATACATCGAGCAGCCTTCTTCCTCTTCTTCTTCGTTTTAAGTTACTGCATATTGCATTTTGGTTTTCTTCCCATCATGAGGAAAAAAAAAAATCACAGAAAACTATTTTACAGACAGGCCTACCAAATACTTTATCAGTCTTTTGGTGAAAGATTGGGTCCTCAAAAAGCTTCTCCAAGGGAAAATTCTTTGAAGTGTTTTACTGCCATTTGATCATTGGAGATTTTGATTATTTGCATTATTTTAAAATGTCTTCATTCTCTAAAGCCTGATAATAATAAGTATTGTTGTAGGAGACACTTTGGTAAATAAGAGAAAACGAATGATAATATAAAATACATATGGAATTCCTCACTGAAGAGAAGTGAAATGAGGAGGGGGTGGTTAAAATGAAAACTTGACAACGGGAATACGGGGATGCTGCTTTATTTTTAAGGGAAGAAAATAATTCTCCACATTGATATGTAATTTTTACAAAGACAAGGTTTAAAAAGAGTGAAAGAGCAAAGTCAGGAAGGTCGGGGTGTTAAGTGGGATTTCTGCGGAGAAATTATCTAATAACACTGAGAAGAAGATTTAGGTGAAACGGGAATGATGACATCCTGAGTACTGTCTGTCCGCAAACATTAGAAATGTCTCCCATTGTAGTGCCTTTCACCTCATCTTTGCAAGACAGGTTAGGGAACAGAGTGAACTCTGAACAGCAGAGAACTATATCCAACTTGCAACAGAAAAGAGAAAAGAAACCATGAGTGTTATATTATTCCAAAATATTCTTGGGCATTCCCTAGATTTTTTTTTTTTTTCCATCTTGCTACTATAGTTGCCCAACCATGCTGGGGTGTTATGCTATTTTAGACATGAGTTAACAGGTCTCTTACATACACACATTTCCACATTCCAGTGAGACCTATTATATCCTTTTCCTCCCTACCCCACGCCCCCACTACACACACACACACACACACACACACACACACACACGCACCACTCTCTCTCCTCCTCCACCCACACAGTACCCTCTCCCTCCACTCATTTTTCCTTGTTGTTTAACACATCCCAGTGACTGAATGTTTCCAAGGCCATGCAAACCCACAGGACTGAGAAAGGTTTCCTACCACGTGATGTGGATGATTCTGCAAAACGAAATGGCTGCAGCCAGAGAGCAGGTAAAACACAGCAAATGGCAGGGAAAAGGAAGAGCTTTGACTGGACTTATAATTAAGTAAGGGGGGTGGGAATAGGCCCCCAGGAATCTTGGAGCACCTTTCTACTCATCCTGTGATGTGGGGACCAACAGCAGCAGCTGGGATCTTGTCAGAAATGCGGAAACTCAGGGCTCACTTGGATTCAAACCTACTGAATCAGAATCTGCATTTTAACACGACCCCTAGATGGTTCAGAGGTACTAAGGACAGAGAAACACTGCTTTGTGTCATTCTCCTGCCACCAGAAAACTAAAGAAAGTGGTCAATAATTTAAACATTTATATCCAATAAGGGGAAAAATTATAACTTCCTTTGATAGCACATTTCAAGAACCATTAGCCTTAGCAATCAAGATGCAGTTATACTCCTCCTCACCCTGTCATTCACTACCCTTCTCATAATTTACTAGGATAGTCTTTGCTTTACGTGCAGATTCACTTTTTCCCAATGACTTCATGGCAATGCAAAAAACTAGTCTAAAATGTGGGCTTTGGAACAGAGACCTAAGGCCCCCACACCCTCTGACCAGATAATTCATTCTGTGATGGGCACTCCACCCTCCACTCCCAGTGAAATCAGCTCACAAACAGAGAGAAGGGGGAAAGTGGTGTTACCCCTCCCAGAGTCATTTTCATTCAACTCAAAACAAATTACTGAATATAGAGTATTTGGTAAAGGACATGAAAATTTTTTCTCCTTTTTATGCGAAGTTGCACTGGAGGATGTTCAAGAACCCCTGTATCACATCTGATAGTCATCAGCCCTCTTTATAAGGCCAGTTCTGCCCTCATTACAGAGGGGAAGGGTGGGGGTGGGGGTTAGAGTCACTTGGGGTTCTATTGGAAAGTGCCTTCTAGGACGTAGAAGGGATGGAAAAAAACAAGTGAAGAACCAGGGCAGAGTTATGCAAAAGCACCTAAAAAAAAGAGAGAGAGAGAGAGAGAAAATTGTTCTATGGAAAGATGAGTCAGTCTGAAAAGGGGTTCACTGCCATGGACACATAGTAAAGGAAGAGTCCCAGAGACAAACAGTGGCAGGGCCCATCCAAGCACTCTGGGACAGGCACCTTCCATCGTCAGATTTTCAGTGTGAGCATTTCTAGTGCCACTGAAAATCCATCCTTATGGTGGAGATGAAGGCAAAATGTGTGACAACAAACTCTTTCTGGTCCCATTCACAAGTTACTCCTATTATGGTTTGGATGTTTCAGGTTAACTTACTGATGCTGCTAGTCATACAATTTCTCTAAATCCTACTTTACAGATTCTGCCCTATCAAACAAACAAACAAAAAAAAAGAATTAATACTTGACTTTCCTTAAAGCTTGATCACAACAAGGAAAGGGGTAATCATGTGGATTCCACTATTCAGGTTCTTAATGCCATAACTTCTCGCAGTGAATGAATGGGTTGACGTTCTAAATTATACATCAATCTTAAAACCTGGGTTAATATGAGTCTCCCCCTGAGAAAGCGACAGTCAGTCAAGATCCTGACAGATCATCTTTCTGGGCCTAAAAGCCCAGGGACTAGACAGACCATGACCACATAATCAAAGCCCAAAAGGCTGCTTTAGCAAGCTTATCCAGAGACACTCCTGGGCCCTTAGCCTCTGGTGACCATATCATTATTAACATGGGATTGTAATTAATCTCTAAGATCTGTGGTCCATAAACTTTAAAACTCCTTAGAACTATTCGTTCCCCATACAGTTCTGGGAATGCCATGAGGATATCAAAAGACAATCATAAAGTTGTCAAGGGGGGAGGTCATCTCTCTATTTTTCAAAAAATATTTTCTGTTTCTCCCATGTGCCTGGCACTGGAGTAATGCTGGGAACACTCTGAATCAGGAAATAGACACACAAGAATCTGCAATGTAACGTGTTAGGGCCATAATAGAAAAACATAAGAAATGCAGTGTACATAGGAGAAGAGGTGCCCAAACCTTCCTGGGGGATTCAGGGCAGTTTTCTAACTGAAAGTTGCATTTGAGGTGAGACTTGAAGAGTAAGAAGTATTTGGCCAAATACATGATTTAAGGATAGAATCTTACTGGTTCTGCAAAATAAAATGGCTGAAAATATAGCATAGTTAACACCAAATGGATGGCAAGGAGAAGAAACAACTCTGACTGTTGGTAACTAAGGAATAGGGTAAGGAAAGCTCCTGGAGCCTTGCTACTACAGTCTAGTCTGTAGATCAACAGCATCAGCTGAAATCTTCTTAGAAATAGAAACTCTCAAGCCCCATTTGAATCAATTTTTCTAAATGAGACTCAGCATTTTGGCATGTTTGGAGAACCACATGTACATCCACGGGTTCGATGGTAAGTCGTTAAGGAATGGTAGGAGGTGAGCCAAACATAGCACAGGGCTGGCTCACAAAGGATCATATTTGCCATGCACAATGGTAACTTTAAGAACTTGAGACTGGAGAGATATTCAATTTGTACATTCAGTGCGTCTCTAGTAGAAGGATGGAAGATGGATTGCGTCTAAGATAAGTTCACTACTTCTGTTAAAAAAAAAAAACAAAAAACCTAAACCAACGCAGGGACAGTAGAAGAGAGAGAGACATTGAAAGGCTTTTCAGAGACAGGATGAGAACTGATGGTTCATTAGTCTGAGGAGCATGATTCTCAAGGTCTGACTTGGATACTTAATTGGATAAGGATGCTATTCATACAGAGTTTAAAAATAAGAGAAAAAATAGGTTTGGGAGGTCAGAACAATCTCTTCCAGACATGTTGAATAGGAGGAGCTTTGCACACAGACAGTATGTAGAAATATCTACTAGGTGTTTGAACTGGAGCTAAGGAGAGACGCAGAAATACAGATCTGGGGGTCATCAACACAGGGAATAACTGACGCCATGAAGAAAGGTATTATTTTCCAGGGAGGCTGTGTAACGTGGGTAGAGAATCCTTCCTCTGCTTGTTTCTGCACAAAGCCTTCCCCTCCTTCTTCCACTGCCCCATCACAAAATTACCAGGGCACTATTACCATTACTGGTGAAGAGCAAGTTCTAGGTTCTGGAGTTTTTTATGACATACCTAATTATCTCTAGAATATTTCTGTCCAAAATCCTACTTCATTATGGTTCTACCTTGGATGGGATGATTGTACACGAATCTGATTTTAAAATGCATACTAGGACTTCCTAGGTGGCGCAGTGGTAAAGAATCCGCCTGCCAATGCAGGGGACACGGGTTCGAGCCCTGCCCTGGGAAGATTCCACATGCCACGGAGCAACTAAGCCCGCGTGCCTAAAAAAAAAAAAAAAAAAAAAAAAAATTGTCTAGGAAAGCTACTAGAAAAGCAGAATAAATGAAATTGTTTTAAAAAAAAAAAATAAAAAAATAAAATAAAATGCATACTAATGATTTCTGGAAATTAACGTTTCCCATCCTAAGAAGTACGTGTGCATTTTACAAGATTGCTTACCTAGTGCCTAAATTTAGAATAACACACCAAAGGATACATAGTTCCCTGGTAACTCCCAATACCATGGCACACCAATTACAGCCATTCTTGGGAAAAAGATGAATTTTGTGTTGATACTCCTTCAACACTACTAAATGGAAAGCAACCAGCCACCCCACTCACAACCCCCAAGAAAACGCTTGTTAAAACCAGGGATGAAGTGATACAATGTCTGGGGTTGTCTTTAAAATACTGCAGTGGCATTCAAGGAGAGAAGAAAGGGAATGTATAGACCGAGACTAGTCATCCGGTGATATTGTCAGATCAGGGTGAATTGTACTTGGAGTTATTGTTCTGTATGTTTCAAATTTCCACAATTAAAAAAAAAAAAAAGTTTTTTCTCAAATACCAGGAATGACAATTGAAGACTGAACTTAACTTCTTGCTCTAAACCCATCATACTTGACCTAACTTCTCGCTCTGGACGAGTCAGATTTCTAAGGACAGGGCAGGACACAAAGTAAATAACAGTTTTATCTTTGGATTTGCCAATAGTCTCAAACTATCACTCTTTGCTTAAGGTGTTTTTGTCATTCCAATTAATCCAACATCATTCAACACATTCATTAACATTATACTTACTACATCTTCCAAATCATAATTAAGAGAAATACGACCAAGTATTTTATGGTGGTATAAATCACTGGGAGAATCTTCTCAATTATATAGTTGATGAAAAGCAATAAATGATAATAATTCTGCAAATTCATCTCAAGATGATCCTCAAAAGATCCATAAGGTGCATTCATTTAATTTAAATTCCTACATGGCACATTGAAATGTCTCCAATATTTCAAAAGCCAAAGTTAAAAAGAGAAAATATAATGGCAGTTATGTCTAATTTGGCTTCTAATTTATTGGTGGGGAAAAGATTTTTCATGGAAAACGCTCATAAATATAGCCTCCAAGTCTCTTTCTTAGCTTGCCATTTAGAAACAAATCAGAAAAAAAAAATGTTTTTTTAAACATTGAAAAATTTAGCACAATGACAAAAATTCCTAACATCAAGTGAGAAAGAAATGTGTTTTGTTGATGCTATAATACACTATTAAAATAATACAGGAATAAAGAATCAATAAGGTGATTGACAATATTATCTATTGACGTGAAAAGGATTCCTGAGTAAAAAGGCTGAGAAATAATTAATGCTGTTCTTCAATCCACATTGATATTCTTACCCAAATATATCTGAATAGATATTGTATAAAGTAATTCACATGTCTAAGTATATCTAAAAATATTTTGTGTAAAACTTGACTATTGCATGAATAGAATATATTTTTCCTTTATTATGCCATTCGTTCAGGTTATTTGCCTATCTGTTCTCAGAACCATTCCTGATTTTCCCTGATCTGCACTGTATTTCAAGGCACAAACTCTGGAAGCTACATTTCCCAGGAGCCCTTCCAGAATGGGTTCCTGTTAGGTTTGGCTGATGGGAGGCACTAGTGGAAGACTGAGGGTAGGGAGAAGCCAGAGTATTTCTGTTCCTCTTTTTCTTTTGGGTACTGACTATATATCCTACATAGACCAATCAAAGAGTCTCTCCCTTTGTGGTTCTAGCCCCTGATAGACAGCCCCTCCCTTTGGCTCTGAGCAGTCCCAGTTCCTACCTCAGGGCCCAGGTGACACTACTTTCTGCCTTGGTTCCTCCAGCTCTAAAGCTGATAGAGGATTCCTGCTATTGTTAACCTCTGGTTGCCTTTCTTCCCCATCTGACTTTTAAGCACTCCTAACACCTTTTGTAATTATTTCCCCATAATAAATGTGTTTACTGAAATAAATGTGGTTCCAATTCTCTTTTCCTGACTGTACCCTGACTAATATAGTCCTCATCTTTAATTTTGCAATTTTATAGTCTTTTTTAAAAAGCTATTTCGTGTATTGGCATAATTTTTATCCTTACAAAATGATTCTATTTATTGTTTATGATCAATTACTTCTTAAGTGGTTACAAGTATTCTTACCAGAAACGCTAATATTTTGCTGAGTACGGGTGAAAGACTGTTTCCAGACATTCGGAAGAGACTTTTATTTTTTAAGTTGGAATTAATATTGTTCTGTTTTGCCCCAGAGGTTCGGTCAATAATTACATATTAATTTCTTACCACATATGAAATACTAAAAACAGATTTTAAAATATGAGCCCTCCCTGAAAAGGAACTTACCACCTCACTATAGAACATTGGACATATTCCTTGAAAAAGGCTATAGGACATTAGGAAACATACGTTTGTGTTACAACAGCATATCTATACATACCTTTGCTTGCTTGTGCGATGGGTGCATTCCTGCAAAGTTAAATGTAAATCAAGTCAAATATCATTTTGTTAAGTAATGCAAAATGTAAACATTATTGAGGTTTAAAAAGGTACACCATTCTACCTCTTTCCTCCTTCAATTCTCTCTCAGCTTTGCTAATTGTATTCCCCAGAGATGGGTACCGTTAACAATTTGGTGTCTATTCATCCAGATACTTTTCAATACATATATTGTTTCATTTATTCAACAAATATTTATAAGCACCTGCCATAGGCCAGGGAGTTTCTAAGCATAGGAGATATAACAGAGGAAGAAAGAGACCAAACTCTGCATGATGTTTATATTCTAACAGGGGAGACAATGCCAAATAGATAAAAACATAAATACAGTATGCAGGTAGTAACAGAAGCTAAGAAGGAAACAAAGCAGAGTAATGGACAGAGACAATGGGGAAAAGAGGAGAGGCTTTCTATTATAGTGCCTTCTCAAGAGTATGTTACTCTACAGATTCTAGGGAGTTTTCCTTTAGATACAAATGTTTAAATGGTTGACAACCACCTCTTTTAATCTTCTGCAGTAGGAAAATGAATAATCTAGATAATCTCTTATGGTTCCTTTCTGCGTATCACTTTGCTATCAACAACTTCACAATTAACCACATACTTAACAACTCTATTTTCAAAAATTTCTTTAAATGTTAATATTCATAATATCCTAACAGTTTCATGATCCTAAGCCCCTCATTCTCTTTCTATTCTAACAAACAGATTCTTTCTCTGTTTCCCAACCCACCAGCCTCACAAATTACTGACTTGGGTCACATAGGCATTCAATGTAGAAATAAATCAATAAGATGTTTATACTGGGAAAGCTATGCAACTTGTCTGACAGTTTCACTATACCCTTCTCAGATTCTCAGAGTGCCTGACACGCCCAGAACTTCCTGCAGAAAGTTTCTGATATATCAAATGCTAAGTATCATCACAACCTGACCATACATTAGTAGACAGGAGTCAGCTCCGGAGTCAAGGGCAACTGGCTCCAGACTGGCCATCAGCTCATGCAGGACCAACACCAAATATCTGCCTTAACCAGGTGCCTTAAACCAGGTCCCATCGGATACTGCCTCATGGGGAATGTAAATCTGAGGCTTGCAACTATGTCAGCAAACAGAGCACTATGGAAATAAATGTGCAGTAGATGTCATGAAGCAGTGGAAGCAGAGCGTAATAAGAAGGTGCGTGCTATCAAGAATAAATGAGGGGGAGAAAAAGAATAAATGTGGAGAGGGAATTTAACTGCGGAGAAAAAGCAGGCAGAGGAGTGTTGTCCCAAGGACAGCCTCCTCTAAAAGATGCTGTTGTGTCACCAGGTGTCCTGCCAGCCTCCCTGGGGCATCACTGTCTCCCAAGGGCCAGGAACTTTCTGGCCTGTGTGTGAGCTAAGATAGTCTTGGATCCTCCTTACTTCCCCAGGGTTTATTCTTATTTAAAAACCTGTTAACTGATGTCACCTGATAATAGCTATCAGGATTAAAGCAGGATTACAACTGCATTTAAGGAAGTTTGCCAATATCATTTATACAACAAGATGACCTTCCCTGCCTGAATGGTGAAGTCAGTTATCAATAACACATTCCAAAGCTTCGTTGTATGTGGAGCACTCCGGAAAATATCAAAGACATGGGCCACAGGGACATTATGACCCAATAAAAGGGAGATGTATAAGTACTAATGCTCTGAACAAAGATTTACAGGAAGTTTATCACAAACAATTGCATCACTGCAATATACATAGTCATGAAGAAAACCATAGGCTCTGGATCAACACTGCCAGGGTTCAGTTCCCAGCTCCCTAGCTTAGAAGCTGTTTTATCCTGGGTAAATTACTGCCACCTTTCTCTGCTTAAGTGCTTTCATTTGTAAAATGAGGACACCTGAGAGCAGTGTGTGGCTTAATATGAATTAATTCATATTAAATGAATTAATATGTGTAAATGCTTGTTGCTACACCAGCATTTATAGCTTATGATAGCGGAAGAAATGGACTGTACGAATACAAACCTTGAGAATGGTAAAAAGAAAAAACATTGTTTCAAATATACATTTATCTTTTACACTTGTGCTAAGTGTTTTAGTATGTACCAAGGCTCCCCCACAAGACTATAAGCTCTGAGAAGGCAAGGACAACGTTTAAATTATATATCATCGTCTCTCGGCAACTGTCACAGTTTCTAGCACATAATAGGTACTTGATAATATTTGTTAAAGTAATAAATGGATCATCTAAGCCCATGTTTATATCCTACAGTCAATACATTCAATTAATAGTGCAGTGTTGCCCCATTTTTTCCCTTTTCATCTTTCTAATATAGGTTTTATCTACTTACCTTGCAGCTTGATCTATCTGACATTTAAACTTCCTCAGCAATAGTGCAAGGGGATTCAACCTTTCTGTGACCATACTCTTACTTGATAAAGCATTTCTCCCACTTCGCAGTCTTTTCTACCTACTTTTTAAGCACAATTTATAACATCTAGTCTCCATTCTAGATTCTTCCAGAAACAGAGTAGGAAAACCCTGGAAAAGCCAGTACCCATTGTGCACCCGGCTTCCCCATAGATGTGGCCTCTGAATCTGTTATAACTGATTTACCATGACCTGAGTGCACACAAGAGCAGTGCTGGGATTCCTCATGGCATCCTTAGATCTCTTTTTGCCACATCCTTTACCCTGACTTTAAGAGGAAGCCAACCGTCTCTCCTCTGGCCTGTGCCACAGATGTCTTCCACATCAATACCATCTGTGATCCCGACGGAAATGATAGTTAAAATTTGTTGCATCTGTTATTGGACCTATCTTTGCAGTACGAGTAATGAAATTCGGCTTCCAAGCTAATTCATTTTTATGCAGATAGCCCAAAATAACCTGTAATTAAAACACTAAAGGTAGACACAACTGGGAGATACAAAATGAATGTGAGAAAAGTTCTTTTTCAATAAAGAAGCATGACAATTTTTTAAAAATATCAAATCTAAGAGCTATTTATAATCTAAGCTAGCAGAAAATAAAATTATGAAAAGATAGCTTTTTATTGGTAGACCTGAAACTGTAGAAATGAATAGTGTTTGATAATCTGAAATATGCTCTTTCTAAAGCACTGTTTTTATAGTGGAATCGGGAGGTGACTATTGTTTTGTTATTTTAATTATTGTGAACATATGGGGTAAAGAGAGGGAACATAAAAATGATTGCAATTAAAGTATATCTACAAGAGTCAATTAAATTTACTTTCTAAGGGATCATAAAAATGATAATTCTATCACTTAAAATTGAAGCTATGTAATTTATATATTAAATTGATAATTTTTAAGATTTTCAAATAATGTATTTTATATTAATTAAACAACATGTTGGGAGTTTTCAGATGGCAAAAAATAAGTTTAATGGGCTTGAGGCTTTGGCATTTACCAAAAATATATTCTTACAATTTCTGAATTGATATTGATAATAAATTTCATATTGCCAATAAACTTCCAGCCTTAGAAGAAAACTGAATCATATTTTACTTAGTTTTACATATTCTTTTCATGGATAAAAACACTCCTCTGGTTTTCCAGTGGCCTCACATATGACTAGTCCAAGCTGGACCAGAGCCCCATTTCCCCTCCATCCAGGCTCCTGTGAGTCCACCACCCTTCATCCAATGGAATACAGAAAATTTAACCAGTTAAAACTCTCTGAGAATGAACTATTCAAAAGACACGTGCATCATCATTGTAACTTTACTAATGGTGACTATTCTGCCACAAGTGATAAAATAATCTTTGTTTTCAAAAAAAATAAAGAATTTTGCAAAACAAAAATTTAAGAGATAACCAAAATTGAGCTGGTTAGGAAAAGCTATAAAGATTACTGAATAAAACATTCTTAGGAGCATTTCACATAGAAGAATCAAAAGTCCTATTCTGAGAAGTAAAAACAAAACCTAAAATTAATTGCTATTCCAGAAAAACACATTTCAAGTCTTAACCTATTCTATTGGTTGCACCAAGTTTCATAGTTATAAAGTTGGATTGATATTTCATTTGAGGAAGTTTACCAGCATGACATACAAGCAAATGACCATCTGTGGAAGGGAACATAGCTCTGAGATTAGCATGCCTGGATTCAATCCCAGGCTCTATCATTTCCTAGGTATGCACCCAAGGCAACCTGCTTAACCTCTCTCAGTCCCTCAGTTCCACCATACAGAAAAAAGGGTATAATAATAATACCAACCTTAAAGGATCATTGTGTATATTAAAAAGGTAGCATGTAAGGTTCTTGGAACTGCCTGGATACATAGTAAATAGTCAATAAATAATGGGTCACTTGTTATCATGGTCAGTACTCAGTTAGCAGGTCATCAACAACAAATATCCCTGGAATGTGAACACTTTAAAAGATACTGTGAGATGTTGCAAAGGAATAATATGACTCCTTCAGAAGATATGATGCCTGGAAGAAGGAAAAAAATACAAATACAAGTGATAAAAATTAGGTTAAGCGAGAATGTAAACAAATGTTATAAATGCCAATTATTATTATAATTACCATACCACTATCCATTAATGATCAATAAATTAGTAAATTATGCCCACGTTGACACTTTTGCTCTCTACACAATAGTTTTTTAAACAGATGGCTACAAAATTCTTTAGAAAGTCTCAGAGAATAACTTTTAAAAGCAACTATTAATTACTCAGCATAAGAAGGAGCACCTATCTCAAAATAGCAGATAACATGATATAAATCTATAAAACACTGGACACAATCTCTTTAAAATAGAGATATCAATATTATTTTAAAAAATTGGGGGGGAGGGGGGGAGGTGGCCACACTGAGTGGCTTGTAGAATCTTAGTTCCCAGGCCAGGGATTGAACCTAGGTCTGGTAGTAAAAGCAGTGAGTCCTAACCACTGGACTGCCAGGGAATTCCCCTATTAATCTTATTGTTGACATTTTAGTCAATGTCATAAGACATGAGATGGAAATAAGAGGGGGAGCTATTATCATTTGTCAGTGGTGCTATGGTCTGCTAAAAATTTCCAAGAAGTAAACTGAAAATATAACTAGTAAGAAAATTTACTATTATGATTGAAGAAAAAGTAAATACAAAAAAATCATCCATTTTCTTAAATAATATCATTAAGAACAGTAAATGTAAGTATAAAAAGAGTCTTTTCACAATTGCAATAAAAAAAAGTTACCTAGAAAAACTTAGAAAAGAGTAGAACTTCTGCACAACCCCACCCCTCTCACCCCACAGCTGGGGCGGCGGGGAGCATGCGGCAGGGAACCTACAACATTTTACTACCAGGAGACAAAAGAAAACTTGAATAAAGTTTATGTACCATATTCTTAGATGGGAGACTGAATATTATAAAAATATGTACTTTTAATGGATTGATTATAATTTCCAGTCTGTTATAATAAAAATATCAGTGAAGTTTCCTCAGAGTTGGCAAGGTGATTATAATATGCTCTGGACTGATGGCTGAAGGATAAGGTCAGACTTCATTTGGTTTTAAGAAAATAAGAAAATATGTCATATACATCCAGGCCAGCGGACTGAGGGTCATGCAAACACATACACATGGGAAAAGTAGAGCAGGAAATTATCTCTAAGTGATGGGATTATGGATGGATTTAATTTTCTTGTTGTCCTTCTGTATTTGCCAAAATCTTTACAATGACTACTGACTTTAGAATCAAAGGAAATACACATTTTTAAGAGGAAAGAGGAAACAAAAAAATAGATAGCTTGGGTTCTGGAAGCAAAGAGGAACTCCAACAAAAATGGTAATTCTGCCACATTCAATAAAATCTAAATTGATATACTAAGAAACCACTTATAAGGACTGCGAGCACATATTTACTATTAAATCCTATGAGACTAGGCAACCACACAGGTACAATTTATTAATGTGTTAATTATTGACCAAAAAAACACAGTTAATGCCACATACCCAGACCTGGCATTCAAGAAGAAGAAAAGGGAATACAGATGAGAAAAACCTAGAAATTTTCCAAAAAAAGAAGATGACTTTTGAGGAGAAGATTGTATATGGATAGTTGAGACAGGAGATTACTTGGTGTGGCTGCCAATAAGGACGAATAGATTTTGAGGATTTTGCCTGGCCCTGGGTCAAGATTACCAAGGCTACTTACTCAATCTGGTTCCACTCTACTAGGATTGACGAGTCTCCTGTGAACTCAGCATATTATTTGATGCTGTGATAGTCACAAAAGCAGTGTAAAACATGGCCCTTGATCTCCAGGACCTTTCAGTCTGGTTGTGGAGGCAAGATAACACATGAACAACTTGAAAACAAGACAAAAGAATAAATAAAGTGCCCAAAGGAGAGGTTCAGAGAACTGCTGTTAATAGAAGGCTACTGAAGGATAAGATGCAGGGGCCAGAGGAGGGGAGAATGTTCATGCCCCAGAAAACATGTTATGGCTTGTAAATTCATCCTTGGATCCTCCATCCCCTCTTGAATGTTGCATGAGAATCTCACAAATCCTACAGGCCAGCCAGTCTCAGACTGTAAGTTAGTTCTTAGAAATTTCGCCCATCTCTTGAACAACAGCTTAGTTGCAAATCACTTTCTGTAACCATATCAAGGTTTAATCACACCACTTTTCTCTGACAAAACCCTTACGTTTTCAAAATTCATGAAGCTGATATGTCAAGATGTTTTCCACTAAAGTCAGTTTATCCAAGCTGTGATAATGTAAGAGACTTTAGAGAAACCTTGTTTTAAGCAGCTTTGAATCAGATACAAAAAACCAATGTGGGCAGAGATCCAGCAGGAGAGCACACTTTTCACACAGACTACTCTGGAGATCCTTGTCAACATCAGATTGCATCAAAAATTTCAAAGGGAATTGGATTATTCAGTTTTCTTTGATTGGAATTCAGAGGCAAATGGAATTCAGGGTGAGATCTGAAGAGATAAGGCCTTTGTTTTTGAAGAAATACCAAGGCCTTAAAAATGGTCGGAGATCACTCCAATGGAGAGCGGTTCAAATTACAGATGGAATTTAACCTAACACACACATTGTATTGGCTCCCACAGATAAACGACACAGAGCAGTCACAGTAGATGACTTAATAAAATCACAGTACACCTCACCAATGCAAGTTTTTCATTATGCTCTATGGGAACGAGATGTATAAGAATTGGTACATTATTTTACAGGGAATTAATAGGACCATCCAAGATATTTCTAGCACATGATGAAATCTAACCTGAGTTAGAATTTAAGCATTCCCCAGATGAAGATACTCGGTCTCACATTCTGTCCTTGTGTCAGGCAATAACACTGAACATAAAACACACTCAAAGTGCACTTCAGCTTCTTTGGTAGAATTTCTTTGACACCTGTTAAATTTTAAAGAGCTCTGTGAAAAGCATTCTCTTAACTATTCAACTGGCTCTTGCTTCATTTATGTGCATAGACATGCTCTGAAAGCTTAAAATTGAAAGTACTCTACTTACTAACATTTTTCCTCTGGTACGCATTCTCACTCTTCCCTGGTATGGGCCTACTCATAAGTGGACAGCCTATTTGAAACGCTTACAGGCCAGAATCATGCAGATCTGATACTGCTGTCCTGAACTTTACTGTCAGTTATTTTGAGAAGCAAATATGATCGGACCACAGTGTGCCTTTATGATAAATTTCATCTGAAATCCATGGTAATTTAAGCCCCCAATCCAAATAGATGAAACCAAATCTTAACGCTATGTTTACATGATTGAAATAAGCACATCTCCATCAGCTCTGTTATTTCAGCCACTTTCACCATTGCTGTGAATCGCTGAGTGGACAACTGTGTATACATACTATGTTGATAAAACCCAAAGAATCAAATCAACCATGTCTCAGAAAAGTTGACAGTCACAGAGAGATACTTACATCCATACCCAACAATATACAGTTCTCCCCAGTGAGCCACATTCTTCCCTCTTCTGTGTCATTGTAAAAATTGTCCTTTTCTGAAATGCCCTTCTCTGCCTCACCTGGCTAATCCCTTCAGGAACCACAGCTTCCAGAATGTCTTCCCTGATTATGGGGTGCAGAGATCAAGCTCCCTAACACTTTCCTTGCCACCGTGTACCTTAAGCAAACACTCTCAAAGAATCAGGCAACTTGGATTCAAGTCCTGGCTTTGTTAATCTGCACATTTGCTAATTGTGTGGCCCTATGCAAGCTCTCCCAATTTTAGTTTCCTCCTATGTAAAATTAGGGTAATGACAGTGCTTGCCTCATTGGGCTAATGTGAGAATTAAAGGAAGGATGCTTATAAAAATAGTAGAGAGGAGCCTGGCACAGAGCAACATTCCATAAAGATTAGCCCATGGATATTCAGTCAGAGCTACTTTTTTTCCTTTAATACATTTAAGCTATTTATTTAAGCTAGGGATTTTTTGTTGATATTTTGCATGTTACGTTATATATTATTAATACATTTTTCAGAAATTTATACAATCTAAATATGCAATCTAAATTCACTTGTTAAATTGTTGAAAATGATTTTATAATGAATGAGGCCAAATTAGTATTCAGGACAAGCCCATCTTCAATTTTGTTAAGAAAATGAGTGAGGCTTCGGGGCACAGAGAGCAATTTTTCCTCATAGGAATATATCAATTCTATAATCTAAGTTTCTTGGGTCTGGCTATAAATAACTACATAGTCTTTATGAACAGAAAGAATGATAGCATTATTTCTAGATATTCAGGTCTATTTCAGTAGGAAAAAAGTGGTAAAAATGATAGGCTATGATTAATAACTGTTGAGAAGATTTTTTTAAATTATGGACAGCAAATGTTTCTCCTTCTCTATTGTGTTGGTGTTTCTCACAGCCTGTTACTTTTTTGTTTTCTGGGATTTTTTTTTTTTTTTGGTAAGATAAAAAGCAAGAAATAATGATAAAAGAAAATTCAGAATTTTCTTCCCAGGAGAGCTTTAGGATCTGACAATCTGAACCTTCCTTCTGAAAATGGCCGACAAAGTGCTGAGCCAGAAAATTTTAAAATTTTATTTTTATTTTTGCGTTGGGTCTTCATTGCTGTGTGCAGGCTTTCTCTAATTGCGGTGTGCGCAGGCTACTCTTCATTGTGGTGCACGGGCTTCTCATTGCAGTGGCTTCTCTTGTTGCCGAGCACAGGCTCTAGGTGCGCGGGTTTTAGTAGTTGTGGCATGTGGGCTCTAGAGCTCAGGCTCAGTAGTTGTGGCCCACGGGCTTAGCTGCTCCGCAGCATGTGGGATCTTCCCAGACAAAGGCTCGAACCCATGTCCCCTGCATTGGCAGGTGGATTCCTAACCACTGTGCCACCAGGGAAGCCCCCATAAAATTTTAAAAAGCAAACAAATAACGCAAACAAATCCTAGTAAGATTATTAAATCCCAAGGACAAAGAAAAAATCTAAAAATTTTTCAAGGAGAAAAAAAAAATGGGTTACTTAAAGAACAAAAATCAGTTTGCTGTCATATTTTATATCAATGATGGAGTACTCAAGGATAACAGAAAAATGCTTTCAAAAAGCTAAGAAAAAATATCTTGAATCTAGAATTTCATAACCAGATAAAATATCAATCCAGTATGAGGAAAAAAATAAAAATATTGTTATATATTTTTATACATTTTACAATGATTTATAAGCTTTGCCACCCAGGCATCTCTTTTGGGAAAAAAATACAATGTACAAAAAGAATTTAAAACAAAAGAAGAACTTTCAAAAAGTATAACATGTTACAAGGGTGTGAGAAAAAAAGCCCACTAGCACTTATAGTTAACTCTAAATTATTTTTTATAATGTGGCTGTGAGACTCAATCTAGTTACTAGGAAATGTCATTAGAAACAGAGAAATAGCACTTTAAAAATTAGCAAGTCTAGAAATTCCAAATGATCTAGTCAAAATAAACAAAGATGGGGAGGAAAGGGAAAAGTAAAAGCATGTTACCAGCCTTGTCATGTTCAGGTGGAGGAAGTTATAGATTCTGATTAATTCTCAATGTTGGTTAAAGTATATAGACTTAACTATGTTTATTAAAATTGTAAGGACAGGTAGCCCAGATTTAATGTGAGCTTCCATCTAAGGATGTGAATATGGGAGGCATGGTCCAATGGGGGCCATCAATGGAGATCACAGACGACAGGAGACTTTATCAAAATAATCATACATGCTCTCTGACCCAGCAACGCTATTTCTAGGAACGTAGCTACAGAATTCTTACACCTGGGCACAGAGATATGTGTATATTTAGCACTGTGGAGCCCAACCCGCAGGTTCTTCTAAGAGGAATTGGTTTATAAGATACATACTACCTTAAATGGAATACGATGTCACCATTAAAAAGATTGAAGTAGATTTATTAACACAGACATGGAAAGAGACATTACGACATGAAAAATGTGCTGAAGATAGTATGTATGATGTGCTCTCAGTTTAGGAAACTCAGTGTGTGTCTATTTATACATATTTAGGTTTGCTGCAAGCAAAAGTAAAGGGGTAAAATTGGTGATACACAGCAAAGAAGGATATTTAAACATTACTACATGTAACTTTATATTCTGAATATTTTCTACAATAGACATGTATTACCAGCATACCTCAGAGACATTGCAGGTTTGGTTCCAGACCACTGCAATAAAGCAAATATCTCAGTAAAGCGAGTCACACAAATTTGGGGCTTTTCCAGCACATATCAGTTTTATATGCAGTACTATACTGTAGTCTATTAAGTGTCCAATAGCATTATGTCTGAAAAAACAAGGTACATAACTTAATTAAAAATACTTTATTGCTAAAAAATGCTTAACCATCATCTGAGCCTTCAGGAAGTTTAGATCACCATAACGAATATAATAATAATTGAAAAAGTTTGAAATATTGTGAGAATTACCAAACCGTGACATAGGGACACAAAGTGAGCAATTGCTGTTGGAAAAGTGGTGCCGACAGACGTGCTCGATGCAGGGATGCCCCAAAACTTCACTTTGTAAAAACTGCAGTATCTTTGAAGGGCAATACAGAGAGGTGCAATAAAACAAGGTATACCAGTGCTTCTGTAATTTTATAAACAAAACAAGAAAATGAATATCTATATTGCGCTTTATTGATGCAAAGTATTGTATTTTATGGTTTAAAAATCACAAAACCAACCTGTTTCGGAGAGAGTGGAGAGAGAGAATTGTATGGGACATCATCAGCATGCAGTAAAATCCAGCTATAGGAAGGAGGGAGGGAGGGAGGGAAGGAAGGAAGGGGGCGGCGGGTAATAGAGCTGGCAAGTACCTGAGATGAACAGATACTGCCTCACTCAACAGAAAATGGTCCCTTTCAAAACCATGATGTGACTTAAATTTGTCTTAAGCTTATATTCTGTGAAATGTGGTATTTATCTCTGAATAGATTAAGGGTCTCTTCAACTAAACCTTCCATCTGGACACAACAGCTAAAAACTGCTAAAGGGAGAGGGAAGCAGATACAGGCTGTCAGGGCAGCAATTATTTTACCTTTGGGAACTGAAAGTATTTTCACTCAAAAAGAAAGTTTGCAGAGACGGCATTTTCACATTTGGCTTCACAACGCTACACGCACAGAAATGGCTGGTTATGGAAAACACAGGACAAAGTGGATGCGTATCAACCGTCCTAGAAAAATGACCTAAAGACAACAATAACCAATCTGTTTATCAGTCTCACTCTCCACATTCATTGAACTTCTATTTTGTGACTAGATATGGGGATAAAAAGTTCAAAGGAACATCATCAGGGCCCTCACAGAGCTGACAGAAGAGTGAAAGGCGTCCTAGGTAGTTAACTATAGAACAATTCGGGAAGCTCTATAACAGAGGTCAATAAAAGTGCATCCTGATTTGGCTACTTTGGGGGCTAGGCAGTTTGGAGCAAGTTCGTTTATTTGTGTCTTCATCTCCTCATTCATAAAATAGATATAATAATTGTACTGTGTAACATTCTGTAACAGTGTTCTGGGGACTAAATGAGGATAATACAGAAATCCACGCACAAAGTAAGCAGTCAGTAAAAGTTAGCTCCTGTTATTTGGGGAGGCAGGATAAGGACTCTGGACTCGGGCTGTCTGAGTTTGAAGCTTAATTGTGGGAACCTACAAGTGATTATGTTGAGTCAGGCTTTTCCTGCAAAATCAGTGGATGATAAAAGTACCTGTGTCAGAGGCTTCTGTGCAGATTGAGTGAGATCATCCATGAGAACTTAGATCAGAGACAGGCTTCTAAGAATTTGATTCATGTTAGTCATTATCACTACTAAAACGCCCCAAAGAAAAAAGGAAATAATAACAAACTCTTCTTCAGAGTGACAGAGAATGTTCTGAAGAGAAGGTGGCAGCAGGAGGGCTGGTCTTGAATAATTAGCAGGAGTGCTCCAAGCAGGGAGGGTGAAGGAGGGACCAAGAAAACAGCATGAGCAAAGGCAGAGAGCATTTAATAATGACGATAACAAGAATAATAGTCATCACCCATCACACTCAGAGAAAACGGTGAAAGTGTCCTATGGGCTCTAGGAAGTATGAATTGGAGTTCAGCTGAGAAATTATAAGCCAGAGAACTTCATCAATGCATATGGGGATATTGAGAACAACAGAGCAGAGTGAGGCTGTGCGATGTGAGCAAACCGTAAATAGATCCCCTAGAAAAACAACATCAAAAGGCAGGAGGAACCAGCAAAGGAAGCCCAGGAAGAAAGCTTAGAGAGGCAAGAGCCTATGAATTAAAAGAGCCAGAGAAGGGAAAGAGTTTCAATAAGGAGTGGCTGGTCAACCGTGTCAAATGTTGCATAAATGTCAAGTAGGGTGACAAGGGAAAGTGGGGCCATTGAACTGGCCAATTGGGAGGATACTGGTGAGAGAGCATTTTTAATTGCATGGTGTTGGTGGAAGCCAGACTGTAATAGGTTGAGGAATTAATGAGATGTGAAGACACTAAGTATTGACTAAGTATAAACCTCTTTCAAGAAGTCTAGTGATTAAAAAAGTGGGAGAAACCAATCTCACAGAAACTAGAAGATATTCACTTTTAAATGTCCAAATAAGCAAAATTCACTTCTGGTAAAAAAAAAAAGAAAAAGAAAAAAAGAAAAAGGAAACTTCCCAAGGCAGCCAGAAGACTATAGAGGAAAAAAAAAAAAAGAAGAAAAAAAAGATGAAGAAAAATCTCAATACTTTGCTAAAATGGGATTAGGGGATTACAGTGAAGGTGTTGGGGGCAGGGGGAGGTGCCAAAAGTTGGAAAACAGACAATTTTAAATGACTAGGAAATTAAACTTCTAAAAAAAATACAGGAAAGAGAAGAGAGTAAGCACAATCTTATGGATCTGTTGAAAGAGAAGAGGCAAGCCTAAACCGCCCTAAAAGAAAGTGATCAAAACCGAAAAGCACTCCTCTCTATCCCTCAGACTAAGCCAAGGACACGTAGTGTCAGCAGAGAACCTGATCCCTGTTAGAATTCTGACTCCTGAGTGCTAAAGAGTCCTCAGTTCTGAGTCATGGACAAATGGCTAAGAATGAAGGCCTACAGCATCAGTGATAGAGATTTCTCTCTAGCCAGAGTTAGGGTTCCCTCCAACCAGAGCCAGACTCCAGGACCTGTCTCGGAATATTCGTCCACCTAAGGTAGTTTGCCAAAAAGTAAACCGTTTTGTCATAAATAAGCATGAGAAATTTGAGAGAAATATAGGAAAAGACTTTCAGGCAATATGAATAATTGGATTTTAGAATAAAAGAGAATATTGGATTTTTTTTTTCTGGAATATCTAGAAAAATTTGCCTTGTAATGTTTCAATCAGCTCTTGGATCACAGGCCAAGTGTTTTTAGAAAATGTGATCAGTCGCTTTGCTCTGTGGTTCCCAGTTCCCACATCTGTAGAAGAAGGAAGATTAGATTAGTTTTAAGTCCCTCCAGCTCCAACATTATGAAATTTCATGATTCTCTCTTTTGCATTTCCTTCATTTTCACAGGAATACGTGTCCCTAGCACAACACTGATGCCCTATCTTCCTAACCATATTGTTAGCCCCAATTTTGTTTTGGTTTCCTTCTTTTGTCTAAAAGGAGTTAGAAAATGTGTTAAAAGATAAGACAGTTTTAGGACACCCTGGGTGAGGCCGGTTCTTATCCAACCACCAGGCTTTTATGTGGAAAACACCCCTTAACTCGGCTGAGCCCACTGGTTTGAAATAAACATTTTGATGAAACATTCTGTAAAGAAGAACTGGTTCTTACATGAAGAAATTAATATCTACACCCCAATACAATAGTGAATTCCTTCCGGAAACATTTTCTTATTATGTAAACTTAACCTAAGTGGGTCTTTCAAAGATAATTGCTAATATTCTCCTAACCTTGTGACTTGGGGGAGAATAAAAGGAAATGGGAACAATTAAAAGGGGACACAGAGGCAAGGCAAGGCGGGAAGGACCAGTTCACATGCACCAACCAAATGTATGCTTTGTCAGCCAGAGACTCTGAGAAATTATTTTTATACCTGGTTTCTATTTCTGTTTCTATTCTGGTTACTAAGTGGACAGATGATTTCTCAGAGTCTCTTTGAGTATCTTTTCCTTTGTGTGAGTGAGTATGTGTGTCAGAATACTTTTTGCGTCTTAAAGTAAATGTGGACAAAACTCATGTCTAAGTCAAGATAACATTTAAATTGTGAATATATAATTTTTAGAGATGAGAACATTTTATTTTTAGTACATTTTAATCTATTCTCACCATATTCTATTTTGCTAATTTATTTCATAGAAAAAGAACTAAGGACTTGGCTTTTGGTCAATCTCAAAGCAAAGAAGTAGAAGGTCTTATGTAGGAACACACAATTTGGCAAATTATACCTGATTTGAGTCTTTAAGGAATGACTGATACGTGCATAGACATCCACATGAGACTTAGTGTCTCAAACCAGAGGAGTGGGATGAATCCTCCAGGTTACAAAGGGTCTGGCAGGGTTTACCATCTTTCTGCTGCCCTTTAAATCACCTAAGACGCTCACAGATCACCAAAATCCATGAGTGAAGTTCTCTTGGGGTCCTATTTGCCAGCACACTTGGAAGGAAAGGCTTCCAGGTATAACATGGGGCCTTGTTCTGTAGAGCTGGCTCTTGTCAAACCATTTGGGCTACTCTGTCTGTGATTGCCCTTTCAGAAAAATTTCATGTTTAATAAGCACTGAAAAAAAAAGTGAAAACAAACAAACAAACAAACAACAACAAACCCACCAACCTGAAAGATGATCACGTTCTAACACTAACCTGCAGAATTTTAAACTCTGGCCAAGATTCTGGTGTTTTGCCTCTGAGTTGCCAGGAGACCTTAAAACACCAGCAAAACATCTTGGTGACTTAGTTTGCCTCCTCATGAAACATTTGCCTAGTCCTTGGGGTTGCAAAAGAAAATCTCTTCAGAGTGTTATGAACTTCCACATTTGCATAATCTTTTCTCTAGCATTTAAAGTTTGTTGCGCTAATCCAGACGGGGACATGTAGCAACATCAGAATTCAAATGAACCCAGTGGAAACGAGTTACTATTATTGTGTCATGAATGCGGCTGTACCAAACTGAGTTATCTTAGTGAAGAAGAGCAGCCTGCACCCTCTGTGAGATGCTGCAGTTTCTGGTGGGAGTTTTTGTTTGTTATTCCTGTTGAGTGACTCCTTAACAGAACACATATGGGAGACCAATGTGAGACAAAGCAGGTTTAGATGGTAATTTTTCTTATATTCTAATTGAGGGAAATAGTTTGAACCCAAAATGATGTACTTGAGTGCAAACACAAACCTGGAGCAGGGCCCACTGGGTGTGAATCTCAGGGGCTATCGATCTACAACCTTCAATTTGTAAATATGCAGGAGACTGAGTCAGTAGAAAAAAAAAATTTTAAACATCTGTGGTATTCTTTCTGTTGCAGATTAATTACACCGCTTGTTTGCTGATGCTGACCAGAATTTTCAATCTTCTGATGCTATGCTAGGAACGTCACAAGTATTTTTCTGTGTTTATCACTTATGTCTCATGAAACTTTATCTCTGCTACAGTCTGTCTTTTATCATTTATTTTAGGTCCCAATTTTGCTCTTTGGCTCACCCACCCTAGACTTCTTGTTTTTGCTTTTATGCTGAGCAATAGGCAACTCTTTTTTTCATCAAGAATATATTATAACTTTGAAGAGATACCTTGTTAATACACAGTCCCACACACATACACATCATTCAATCAAAATGATGATATAAATGAAAATCTAAATATGCTGTTTAATCATTTGGAGAGGTTGATAATTACTTTCAATCAGCTAGGATTGCTCTGCCAGTTCAAAGAATTATTAATGAGAGCCAAATTTGTTAATAGATTGTACACAATCCTCTTCTGTGTGGGGGGAAAGATATCAGGAAGGTCGTTCTAGAAATTGCTATTCACCCTTCATATCATACCCCTGTGAAGCCCATGCCCTCTCTCTGAGTTTTAGCCAGGAGTCCAACTGCTAAAATCTCCATCCGAGAATCCATGAAGGTACATTTGCTGAGCTGAATCCATGGTAGCTTCAAATAGAGAAGAAACACAAAGGTTTTTTTTTTCTCTAAAGTAGCCCAATTTGGAAATGAGAAGTGGGCAGGTCCTTTGCAACATGTAAAGCCGCCATATTCCCACCTCCAAGTCCAGTCGCCTTGAGAGTCAGTCTACCGTCTCTTGCCCTCCCCCCCCACAACCAGTGTCCCGTATGTGACTTTTGGGGCCCCAAGGTGACCAAAGAGCCCCTGTTTTGGACACTCAAGCTCCCTTCCCTCACTCTAGCCCCAAGAGCTTCTTCTCAGACTCCAGCCTGCTCCCCTGATCTTCTCCTCTGTGCCAAACACTCGAGGTCTTGGCCAGTGTTGGGTTTCTTTTTAACCTTGCTGCATGCAATCTACTTAATTTCCTGGAGTTTTCGCTCTTCAGGCTTTGGCACAGTCTATACAGCAGCTCACTTCCTTCCTCCTTCTAATGATAAGCCCACAAGCCATTTTTGTTTTGTGGGTTTTACTGAGAATCACCAAGGGAAAAAAGAGAAAATAACCAAAGAACTCACGTGGAAGACATGCGACTATACAAGAACTCTTACATAATTGCTTAATTCAACAATAACTCTTTATTGATCACTTCCTACATGTTGAGCACTGCCCTCTAGTATCTAATAGTTATTGTTTCTGGGATGACCCTGGAAGCCCTATTGCCCACTCACTTCCCCTGGCAAATAGCTGACTAACTTCTCCTCTCAACAAGGAGGGCAAAATAAAAAGTGGACAGTGTGCACTCCTTGGGTAGTTAGATTTCTCTGCAGCTCTTCAGGTGGATAGCATATGTGTCATTGGTCTCCTACCCTATAGATATTAAGATCATGACATAAATTAAATTAAAATACACACACACAAGATGTAATTCTAATAATGGTAGAATTCTTTGGCATTGAGACCACCGTGAAAACTTTCAGAATATCTGCTCCTCCTCACACTCACCCTGCCTATTCCTCCTATTGTATTTTGACCAATGAGGGCTTTTTCCTAGAATTCAATAATTTAGCATCTATCCAGTGATAGGATCATAAACTGGTTCTCTGAAAAGGACAGACAGAATGCCCTGATTCTCACGCAGTGTTTGCTGGTTTCTGTGATGTAAATACTTCCACCAACCAGCAGGCAGGAGCTCTCACAAGCTGGCCAGAACCAGTTCTAGTATATGGCTTATCCTCTCAGTTTTTTCTCTTATCAAAACTTGCTTTGTGTCTCATCTCCCAAAGACTGTTTTGGAATTGCCTCTCATTTGGAAAAGCAATAAAATAAGTAAATCCCAGCAAAATGTTAATGGCTGAATGAAAAAGGCTGAATGGTTAACCCTGGAAGTGGTGTCTGCCTTGTCATGGGGGCTCCTGGAAGAGTGCCTCAACTCAAGAGTGCCTCAAATCCACTGTCAGAAATGGCAGGCTAAGGGTGCACCCTTGGTGGCAGTAAAAGCAGGAACAGGAAAATGCCACGCTGAATGCCAGGAAGGACACAAAGCAGCTAAGAGCACAAACTTTGAAGCTTGATGCCACAGTTTATGATATTAGGCAAGTTATCTGACCTCTCTGTGCCCAAAGTTCTTCATTTGTAAAATGAGGATAGTAAAATTGTATTTTATGGAATCTAAGCTATTCTCTATTGCAAAACATACCATTATTTCACATGTTCCATTAAGAAATTTTAAAATGTTGCCAATTAAACTGCCATCAAAAGTAAGACACATTCCAATTTCACAGATGCTAAAGTGTGAGAGAAAATAATACGTTTTAGAATCAATGAATTATGGTTGTATCTTCCTCATAGGGTTGTTGGAAAGACTAAACAAGTTAATATATGTAAAGTGCTTAGAATAGAGCCTGACACCTTGTAGGCAGTATGATTTTGCAACTATAGATTTTGCTATTATAGATCATTACTATCACAAAGAGATTAATGAAAATAAAAAAGATGCAAAATATCTGACTCAAACATGAAAACTTCAAATTTCCTCATAAGACTAAGTATGAACTAAAGTGGTTCCAAACCAGCATTTTTCAAGCTATTTTTCTTATAACCACATGGGCCTCAGGGACTACAATAAAAAAGAAGTAAAGGTGGAGGTAAGAGTGAGGTGAAGGCCAAGTGAGAGAAATTCTCAGTCACCTAATCTGAAACTCAACCAAAGCAGCTCCATTTTCATCAACTGAATGCACTGGAGTTCAAGGTAAGGTCTCATTTTAATTGTGCTTGTGCTTAAATGTACATACACATATAAGTTGTGCCCGGTTTACAAAACACTTGCCCCCTGGTAGATAGGGACATTGGCAGAGGCATAGGGATGGTCTTTCCCAACAGTAAGCTAGTTCTCACTCAAATTCACAGGTCCCTGAGTCCAGAGAGTTCTCTCCCAGGTCAGCAGGCAGGAGCCAGTACCTTTCCTGCTCTCCAGCAGCCCTGCAGCCTCCTCTGACTGTGCCCTGTGCCAGACAATGCCCGTCACCCCTATGCCACTTCTGTCTGACTGGAGCTGTTTAAGTGTTCATGTCCGGTAAGCAAGGACTGTAGCACGAAATTTAAATATGAGAGCAAAGTTTATACCCTAAATGTCTCTCTAGCGGTTTCCTTAGCAACAGTCCTTACTTTTTAGGACTCACCTTGGCTACACACTGCTTTAGCAATCGTCTGTCAGACTGATTTCCAAAACAGTTCATAGACCTCTCAGAACCAAACATTCTAAGCAGGAGATGAAGGAGAAAACATAACACATTTTTGAACAGAGGTTTAAAAATCTCCTTAAAAGTACTCATAGTCTCCCTCGCAATCCGGGTCAATGAAAAAAACATATATGAAAAATAAGTGGGAAAAAACAAAGAAAATATAGAAAGCTGTTGCACTGTGATTCCAACTATATAACAAATGTATATAAATATGAAAAATAATATCTAAAGATGAAAATAGTTGTTTTGAGGTATTGTGAAAGTAAGAGATTAAAAATAATTTTATATTCCTGTTTGTTTTGTTTTGTTTTGTTTTGATTTTTCTTTATTAAAAATGTCAAAACACTTCTTATACACTCATTAAGCAACTGTTTATTGTGCAGGTGACTTGCATTTACCTTAGTTTGCTCCACGCACCTTCATCTTTTCTTTGCTTCTCTCATGTGCTCAGGTGTTTAAGTCCTTTAACATCTGTGCCTTAGGTGTACATGCTTGCCTATCCAATCAGGCTCTATGATGGCAAAGGACTGTCTATTTTTTCCCTGTAAACCTTAGCAACTCCCCTTTCATGGATAGTATAATACTTGAGTTACAGAAAACAAGTTCAAGTTTACAAGTTCAGCCAGCATACTAGATGAATTACAGAAAAGACTCTTCATGCTTTCCCCTACTAGAGTTGGTGCTCCCCAAGACAGTGCAAAGAATATCTGAACTCTAGGGCCAGTGTTTTTTGTTTTTGTTTTTTTCTTTAAATGGTATTCATTGAGGATAAAAACAGTGTACCAATCAAGGTTTAATTAGAGAAGCAGAACTACCATGAGTGATATGGAATAGGGATTATTATCAGGGGTAAACCTGACACAAGAATGGGAGTTGGTGGAAAAGGAAGTCTACGGAAGTTGCATCTGTGACTGGCGTTGGGCATGCAGTTGCTGTGGACCTGGGCCGGTGGTCAGGAAGGTGAGCTGGATGGGAAGGAGGGGAGAGCAAGGACAAACTAGAACCTGGGACTCATAAGGACAGATTGGAACTCACATATGTGTTTCATCACCCCCTTCTCAATGATGAGGTGGTCTACATGGTAAAGCTAATGCAAATTTATTACGGAGTTGTATATACATCTGGCTCAGAACTCAAGAGAGGCTGAAGGAGGATCTGGTGGTTGCTGGAGGAGCTGTGGCCTTGGGTGGTCCACAAGGTAAGTTACCAGATCAGCATCAAAAGGCATGACCCAGCATTGTGCCTGGAGTTCCACACCCACCTTCTGTGGGTAAACAATGGCTGCTGTTTCACTTTCACTTTCCAATCTTGTTTATATTTATCTTGTGCTCAGTAGTAAGTAACCTGGAGCCACACAGGGAAACAGACTACGGGAAACAGTGAACAAAGCCACACAATAGACCTCTCCATTTCCCTCCCTAGAATGAGTTTGTAGAAACAACTGCTGTAGTAATTCTAAATTCAATTTAATCCTAGGCAAGACACCCAATCTCAAGACCCTGAAATATCCAAAAGATTCTCTTAAAGGACTCACACTTATGCCCAAAAGTAGGGACGGAGAAGTCAACACAAAGGGAGATTCTTACACAAAAGGGACAGAAATCAAGGACTCAGACTGGGAACTGTTTGAAATTATGCTAATGGTTATGTCTTCTGTTGCATAAGAGTAACTACCAGTAATGTACTAAGGAATTTTCCAAACGCCTTAATCTTCCCTGTTCCCCACCCACCCCCTACCAAAAAAATAAAGACCAAAATAACCCACAGAGAATCAAGGGGGAAAGGAGCAAGCTGCCCTCTGCATGAAGAAGTCGTTTGTGTATTCATTACAAGAAGCGGCAGCCAAACATTTACAGGGTCCTAACTAGCTCCTCTCACGGGCTAGACAGCGTGCTGACACAGCGCCCTACACAGGGTGTCTTAAGGGAGGGCTGGGACAAAGGTCAAATCAGTTCTCAGCATGTTTGAACAGAGAGCTGCTAGGCAACACACCTAAGCAAAATGCTGGCCACTGGCTCTGAGCCTGGGCTTGGTCAAGGGCAGGTGCAGGCAACTGACACCAGAAACCTTCTCTCAGAGATAAGACAGCCCCTGCAGAAGCCCCACCACCGGAGTGTACCTGAGACCTTTAGATTAAAAATTATGTGCAAATATCCATCAAAAATTTAGAGCACTGAACGGCAAACATCACCACCACCACCACCATCATCACTGTCATCATCATTGCCATGACAGCTGCAAATAGCAGGACTTTCGTCCTTCTGCAGAGACATGGAGTCCAGCCAAATACCTGTGTGGGCTAGAGCAGCTGCAGGTCATAGACCTCTGCACAGTGGGTGAGTGACTGGACGAGGGCCAGAAAATTCTCTACTTTTGTTTCTCCCACCTGGTAGAATAAGAACACTATGCCTCATTGGTAAAGACCACTGCTGTGCCTCTCCCCTCTCCAAAAGGCAGGCTGAACATCATTATTTTGGAAACATGACCTTTTTTTTTAACATTCGTGAGTTGGGTTGGGTTTTGTTTTGCTGGGGTTGTCTCCTGTATAATGATTATTCACATACACCTGATCAACCACCTGTCAAATTAAAAGTCAAGGGCCTCCCCGTTAGGAATTTTGAGGATTTATTTTCTCCACCACAGAGGCCTCATCAGGAGTTCCTGTTAGAACCAGCTGGATCGCCACAGCTGATTGCATGCTCACAATTGCCCCACAGTCCTTTTCACCACCTCTAAGAGTCCAGGCAGGTACCTGGGAAGTCTGACTCCGCCGTGGGATATTTAGCTGAAGTAAGTTGAGAAAATAGTATCATCTCTCTCCCATTTGGATACAGAATGTCACAAAAACATCTATCCTATTAACCTCAATTAGGTTTATTTGACTATCTGCTTTTATTCTAAAACAGCTAGTCAGAAGCTTGACCTGCTGTGGATCACACGTTGTTTTATACGAGTTAATTGGTAATGCCAAGAAAGTGCCTAGTGATGAATTTCTAGTAGGCATTAAAGAAATACAAGCAAAAGCCTGATTGCAGCTAATGTTTTTTGCATGAGGTCAAGCCTACAATTTGGTTGTGCTTGTGACAGACCACCCAATCCAAACAGCTGAAGCTGGTGGCAAAGAGGGTAAGGGACTTCTCTGTGGAAACAAATATGCCCCCACCTGGGCATGCTTTCCTTATTAGAAGATGCGGTCAGGGAATTTCCTGTAGACAGGTATCTAGTCCAGGCTCTTGGGATAGGCTGGCTGTGGGGGACACCAGTGAACCTTGCACACTTTGAACTAGGTCCTCCTACTATTGGGTCCTCCACGCCCTTAGGTGGGTGCGTGTTTTGACAGAGATTAATACCCATAGGAGTCCTCACTACCGATTAAAGGCCAGGAGCTGGGGGAAACCTCTGGATCTGAGACCAGCCAGGCGTGCCCCTCAGGTGCATGCCATCCAGGAGATCTCGGCCAAGAGATTTTTGTGCCAAGCTTCAGGACACACCATACTTCCCGGTACATTTCACTGGTTGCTCACTGAGCTTTTTAAGGAGGAAGTAGCTTAAAGGGCACCGTGACACATGCAGTATAATAGAGATACAGAGTTAGACAGAATGTTAAACATCACCCATTCTACCCGCGTATCTATGGAGAGGGAAGCTGAGCCTGAGAGGAGCTAAGTGCTGAAAGGAAAGCACACAGCGAGCTGGCAGCGGGGCCCCAATTTCCAGTCCACATCTCCCAGTATCATCTATGGATAGTGAGCCACGGTGGCTCTTCATTCCCTTGCTGTCACCATTCTGTAGTGAAATAGAAAAAAACAGAAAACCCTGCAAAACAATATCTCCTGCTATACAGAGTCAGTCCCAGTTTGTCTATATCTACAGGTTCTCTCTAGCTACAGACAGATGATTTATCAGAAATAATTCTAAATTAGAAGATTCACTGTGTCACTCAGACATGTGAGCTCACCTCTGTTTCTTCTTCTGAGAAACAGCCATTCATGATGCACTCATCATTTACCTAACAAACATCAACGGGATGTCTGCTATGTTCCAGGCTCCGAGAGTAAAATGATGTTGAACAATTGTCTTGTTCCTCAAAGAGCTTTTAAGCTCTAGTAGGAGGGTGTAAGAGAACTCACACCCAAGGGATATGGAGGTGAATGGGAAAGGGGACCAATGAACTCGTGCCTGGAAGGGGTCAGGATAAACTTGCCAGATGGACACTTGAAATTCGAAGGTGCAGGTAGGAGAAGAGTTAGCCAAGCAGGGCTAAGTCTTAGGGCTGGGAAGGCAGATGAGGGAGGGCGCTGCACATCTGGGGAAGACGTGCAGTATGACTGAGGCACAGGATTCAAGAGGAAGTCAGGGTGGGAACGGCAAGAGATGAGGCTGGCAAGTAAGCAGGGTCCTGGTGTCAACTTCGCAAACCATCCTCTCAGTGTACCTATTGGCCATGAGTTATACAGCCAGACTTTTCTTTTGCAAAATTATCATAATGGCTATAGGAGAATGTGTATCAAGAGCTAAAACTGGAAGCATGCAAACAAGTTAGAAGCCCAATGCAGTAATTTAGGAGAACAATGATGGTATCCTGACTTAAGGCAGCAGCGATGGGGCCAGAGAGAAGTGGGCATATTCTAGACATCTTAAAAAGATATGATTTGAAGGGCTTGGCGATTGACTGGGGCTGTGGTGAGTGCAGGATGTGAGTGGAGAGGGAGGAACAGAGGCTGCAGCCACATTCCTCCTGACTTGGGTGGAGGGGCAGGCACTAGCAGGTTTGGTTTGGGACCTTTGAGTATAGTTCTGGTGAGACAGCCAAGCAAAAAGTTCCTGTAGAAAACTGGACAGTAGATCCAGAGTTCAACTCTGGAAACATAACTATCTGCATACATAGGTAAGTGGTACTCAAAACAGAAATAAAGAAAGAAAGGCTGTCAGAATTATGCAGGGGGCTTTTTCAACTGCACACACCATCCCCGTGAAATTCTCCAGTGCCTGTCCTCCCACCCACCCTGCACTCCACTCCAGTTCTTGAGGGTGTCAGCCGTGAGTCAAGTAAACCATTAACCACCATCATATGAAGTGGAGCAGAGGAAAGCAGGAGACAACACCTTTAGGGACACTGGCATTTAAGGGATGGGCTGAAAGAAAAGAGTGACAATAGATCCTGAGGAGCATCCAGGGAAATGGAAAGAAAACTATTCATGCAAAGTCTTACAAAGGCCAGGAGAGAAGAGGATGTCAAAGAGGAGGACATGGCCAATCATGTCAAACATGGTGGAGAGATCACATGAAATAGACCCCAAAAGTGTTTACTCTCAGAGCTATAACGAAGACCAAATAAGGTCCTGTAGGTGTGGGTACTTTCTAAAATACAAAACATTATACAGCATGAGCAGTTATTATTATAACTTAAGACTCATTTCAGTCCCCACCAACTCTAGGAGTCCCTCCCTGGACCCTCCAGGCCACCCTCCTGAGGTTCCCTCAACACTAAGTTTAGTTGGTCTATACCTAGCGCAGGGGCTGTGTTTAGTTTGCCTTCACGCAGCACCAGAACAGTGTCCAGCCTAAAGGAGACAGGGAACACGTGCTCATGGAATGGTGGGTGGTTACTGCATCCTAAGATTCTCTTCAATGGGGAAAAGATCCAGATTCAGGTTTTTTTTGTTTGTTTGTTTGTTTTGTTTTGGGCCACGCCCCGTGGCTTGCAGGATCTTACTTCCCGGACCAGGGATCGAACCCGTGCCTCCTACAATGGCAGCGTGAAGTCCTAACCACTGGACAACCAGAAAATTCTGAGACTGGGTTTTTTTTAATAGAATCTGATATGCTTATTTATTTTTCTTGGCATATCCTTATTTCTGTTTTATTTTACACCCTCACAGTTTAAAAAAACTAATCAGCTCCTTACAGTTATGGAAAAAGATATATAATATATATAAAATTATTTCCTATAGAAAAAATATTTCCTATAGAAAAAATACATAAAAAACTATTCCCTCCTCCTTCTCCTATCTCCCTTTCTGCTTCTGGGTGCCTTGTATCTCTCCAGAGCCCATATTTGTTGTCTGATTTTCAGCATGTTCATATCCAAATCAATCTGAACGAATTTTGCAAGTAAAATGTTTTGAGAGCTCACCCTAAGTGCTTTCCTAAATTCTAAACATTTAACATCTGCTTGGCTGGACTCAACTCCTACTCTTGTAAGTCTACTTAAATCCACCAATTTGACTTGTCATAATTTATCATTTCAAAACCTATATTATTTATTGCTCTTCATTACATTATCACAGGTGTTCTGTTCCTTCAATTTTTCTTATATTCTCTTGTGAAATCATCATATCTAATTTACCAGGAGGTCATTTCTACTCCTTTTCCGGCTTTTGCAGACTTTTTCCTGAATCTGTTCCTAGCGTCAATGTGCATTTTTAAGGGTGATAAACTCAGGAAGTGTATCTTCCAGACTTGCAGATTTTCAGGGCATTTACATTTCAGAGACCTACTTTTTATGAGCAGATATTTTTACAAGGTGTTTCTAACTCATCATCTCCTCTTTATTCTCCGCTGCCTGTTCAGTTTTCTACAGGCAGAGATGAGATTTTCTGTACTTAGAGCTTTCCCCCAGCCCCTGCCACACGCCTTATGGACACACTCTCTCCTTCAGTGTACTGATCGTCCCCTTCCTCCCTTCATAGCCAGCAAGGAGTAGTGAAGAGGACAGCCTCACCCTGCAACCTTTGGTCAGAGCCATCTATTGCTTCCAGCCTCACACTACCCAGCCCTTGCCACCTCGGGCCTGGAAAACAGCAGATAGGAAAGGGGAGCTGGTGGCTGCTGAGCAAGTATCCTAGGAACAAGAACAAGTTTAGGAGACTATGGCCTCTGGGTCCACCCCACAATCCACAAGGATGGAATGGATTTCTGCCTCTTCCTGCAGGCTTTGAATTCAAGGCAGAAGAAAGATCAAAATAGCAGAGCTATACATGGCTGGCCCAGACGACACATGGATGCCTGTCAGTGTCCTGCCAGCCCAGTTCAGGATCTGTAAACAGCAGAAGTACAAGGCATCCACATAGGCAGAGAGAGAGACACCTATCAAAGTCTCAGGAGCAGGCAGTTTAAAACCAACCCTCATAAGTGCTATGAGTTTATTCAGCACTCACAAAAGATAGCTTGGGTCAAGTATTTCTGGACCAGTCAGCTTCTGATCAAGAGCAAAGAGTTAATACAGATATAGACATTGGGGGGAATTACTGTCAACCTAACTTGTATCTTTTGCATCCTGAAATATCAACTCCTACTTAGAGAAAATATTTGTTGCTCACCCTTCCACGTCACGATCCCAACGGATACGTTTTTCTCTCGTAAACCTCATAATTATCCTTGTCCTTGGGCAACGGGGGAAATAAAAACTGTTGATCTGCTTCATCTCTTCCAGTGTTTGGGAAAACAAAGGAAAAAGAACAACTTGGAAAAACCATCAGTTAAAATTTTGGTATGCAAGTAAGGTCCGTAACCTCCTTAAGCCTCATCTTGGCTATTTATAAAGTGGAGGTAATTACACTTATCACCCAGGGTTTGTTGTGAAGACTGAATGGCACATCTAAGGTAAAGCAGAAAGCATCTTACCTGGAAAGAGCTCAAAAAACATGAACTATAATTATGTACATGTGTATATTTGTTATCTTTAAGATGTATTGCTTTACTAGGAAGTACACCAACAAGATCACCCTAACCTCAGTAGACAGACAGTTAGATTTTTAATGAACCCACATTCCTTCATAATATGAATTAGAACATTAGTACGGGTAGTAACCAAAGGCCCCTGGGTGTTGCTTGAGTATCTTATTGGTTGGAACCCTGCTTTCATCTGTCTCTCTAGATTCTTCAGCTCTCTCAAGGTCTCTGCTGCACCCTAGGCCCCCTCCCCTCTTCTATGGCTGGTACCCAAAGGTCCATAATGAATAAACAATTTATTTGAGCTTGAATCTTATCGGAAGGCATTCTACCAACCTAAGGGAAACTACCCATCTGGCAGAGGCACTGTGACTGTGGAAAATTACTGATCCACTCTGAACTATATAAAAATCCATTCGTAAAAATCCTAAGAAGAGCAAACACTTCCCCTGGCAAGTTCTCCAGCAGGGTCCTTGGCTGGCAGGGGCATCCACCCTCTCTAGGCACCAACCAAAAGGCTGGTCCTTAGCGGTGACAAATCTGGAATCCTCTGGCAGACGCCGGTCCAGGGCCTACTGCACAAAGGGGGCCCTTCTTACTAGCTCAACACTGAATCTGAACACACTGAGGATTAGTTTTGGCTGTAAGGGAAAAGCCAATGTGGAAAATATAATCTGATGGACAGGATTTGAAATGAAAGACACAATACTGCCCAAGCTTCCAGGACCTAAACTCTTATAGGGAAGAGTTTCTGGAAGCTGAGACCAAGACACAATATGATACCTCAGCAAGAACTCAAGAGTAGCAAGGAGTTTGAACTTTAAAAGACTAACTCCAATTTTCACACTGTGAATCACCAAAATCTAAATAAAGAGGAAAAGGTGTATCAGCCAGCATTTACCTTGCCATGCCTGTGCTGAAAAACTCCCCTGGTGCCTGCAGCACTCTCTCACAAAGATGAATAAGACAAGTCCTGGCCCTTGAGGAGTTTGTACCTGGTGGGGGAGGCTGGCAGGTAACAAAAATACAAGCCTTAGAATGGAAAGTGCCAAAGCTAAACACAAGCAAAGAGCAGCTGGAGCAGATAGCTCTAATCTCCAGGGCTGCCAGGAGTTTCCTCCCAGAAGAGGGGTCATCCTTTCTGGGTCTTGGAAAAACAGCAGGATTTTGAGAGGAGAGGGGTTCTCCAGGCCCAGCATAAACAGAGGCAGCTCAGAGAGGGTAGAGCAGGGTGTGGCAAGGAGCTGGGCTCAGCTTGGCTGTGGCAGCAGCTGAGGTGAGTAGGGGTGGGGAGTTGGGGATGGCTTGAACACCCAGCAAGATTGGCCTTGACTCCAGGGGCCTTTCGAACATTGCAGATCTTCATTTCAAAGGAAAGTTTCTCGAATGAATGTCAGAAATGAATTGGAGGCAGGGAGAGATCTGAAATGAGTATCTTTGCATGTGTACTTTTTTTTTTTCTTTTTTGCCACTTGAAGAAATAATCACACGTGCAAATCGACAACTGGCCAGTCATGTATCCTGCAAGTACTTATTTCTGAGCATACATTTACTGTCCACAGCAGTGATTCTCCACTGCAGGGCATCCATCCACCCCTGCTGGACACATTCCATTAGACTTAGATGCCAAGGGTGGTACCTCAGTGCCCAAAGGCACCCGGATGACCCTATGGAGTTCTCTCACCTCCAGTCCAAGGAAGCTCACACTTTCGCTATACCCCGCTCACTGAGCGTGAAGTAGAGGAAGACCTTTGATGTGATGAGAAAAGGTGATGTGGTGAAGGTGATGAAAACAAAAACCTTCTATGGCTTGGCAGGGCCCTATCAGACCAGATCAGCTTTTGTCTTAGAGATTTTCTCTCATCTGTTCATGACACATGGAAAGCTAACCTTGACTGTAAAAGGGTCATTATTACCACTGCAAGTGCACAAGTTCTCACAATTATTTTTGGTTTTGTTTCTGTTTGGTTTTTGTTTGGTTTACTGGGTTTCCTCCACGTGTTTTTGATGCAAATGGAATTTAAGGAATACTTCTACAGGGATGTTATTAAGTGCTTAGCTTTTTCTTTTTTTTTTTTTTTTTTTTTTTTATTAGCTTTTTCTTATATAACATAAAAATACAATCCCATGCCTTGTTGCTAAAATGGAAACTATTATGATCGCAATTTAAACATGAAATAACCAGCAGAAACAAATAATGATTATTTATATAAGGCTCTATCAAGAAATTATTTACTTCTTTGGGCAATTTCCACTTTGCTTGTGATTTAAGTCCTAAGAGTATATTCATCTAGTTGTTCACACCAAATTAATAGAGCTGTTTCTTATCATGTTTTTGACAGTACAGCATGTTGAATCTGACTCCCATCTTACATTTCCTAATTATTTGTAAGCTTTCCTCACCTCTGTTTTCTTTCTTTTATATATAAATTTACTTGTTTATTTATTTACTTTACTGGCTGCGTTGGGTCTTTGTTGCCGCGTGTGGGCTTTCTCTAGTTGCGGCAAGCAGGGGCTACTCTTCATTGCAATGCGAGGGCTTCTCATTGCAGTGGCTTCTCTTGTTGCAGAGCACGGGCCCTAGGCGTGCAGGCTTCAGTAGTTGTGGCATGTGGGCTTCAGTAGTTGCAGCACACAGGCTCAACAGTTGTGGTTCTTGGGCTCTAGAGCACAGGTACCTCTATTTTCTTTTGCAGAGCCTTTCTTCATTTCATTAAAGAGGCAAAGTGTGGAGTGTTAGATGTGGGTTTTTTTTGTTTGTTTGTTTGTTTTTTATTTATTGGCTGCATTGGGTCTTTGTTGCTGCACACGGGCTTTCTCTAGTTGCTGCGAGTGGGGGCTACTCTTCATTGTGGTGCACAGGCTCCTCATTGTAGTGGCTTCTCTTGTTGTGGAGCATGGGCCCTAGGCGCGTGGGCTTCAATAGTTGTGGTACATGGGCTCAGTAGTTGTGGCTCACAGGCTCTAGAGCACAGGCTCAATAGTTGTGGCGCACGGGCTTAGTTGCTCCGTGGCACGTGGAATCTTCCCAGGGCAGGGCTCGAACCCGTGTCCCCTGCATTGTCAGGTGGATTCTTTACCACTGCGCCACCTAGGAAATCCTAGATGTGGTTTTGAAATGTTCTCTAATGCCGGAGCCCTCATTCTGGAGCAGGTGCTGACCAGTGAGATTAAGAGTAAGAAGAATAAAAAGAGTGACTCGTACTTGTCACCTGGAGAGGCTCTTGTCTAGTGATAACAAGTGCTGTCCTTTCCACCTGATTCAGAACAAAGATGTGGGAGATCGGTGTTTTGGTGGGACCCCTAGTTTTCCAAACTGTGGCTTTGTCTCCTCAGTGAGGAAGTCACTGTGCTCTTCCCAGCCATTAAATTAAAAGAGAAGCACTTGACCATCATCTGGGTCATTGGCCAGAAACTTGCTCTGAGGTCGTGATGGCGAAGAAATTTCTGGCACAGCAATCCAGACTGAAGAAGAGATTCGTGAAAGATGAAGCCAGAAAGGTATCCGTTGTTTCTCCAGCACACTTGCAAGTTAGGTGAGCATAGCTGATCACCTAATTCCCAAACCCGTGGATTTTAAAGGGCAAATAGTCATACCACAACACAGAAATAGATCAGCCTCAAGGCAGGTTCTGCCACTTTCAGCCACCAGTTTAAATGTGTCTTGTAATCAACACAGTGGTAAAGAGAATACATTTCCCACCACACCACACACGGGGAGCCGGCACTTCCAAGACGCACTGCACACCCATTCACACTGTATGACGTCCTAATGGACACATAAACCTGTCACATAAAAACTTCATTCCCAAGAAAGCTTTATTACTGAACTAAGAGGGAGAGGGTGGGGGAAAAAAAAAAAGATGGAAACGGATATTTTTCTGAGTATGTCCTATTTAAATGACAGGCACTTTCTTTGTTATCCCTTTTCATCCCTAAAAAACTTGTGAGAGGAAATTTTCCTCCATTTTACAGAAAAAAAGAATTGAAATTTCAGAAAAGTAAACTAACATATTTCAAAGTCACACAACTAATAAAACATCATGTCAAGTTCCAAATTCAAGACTCTCTTGTATGAGAGACCATCTTCCCTCCAAGGCACCACACTGCCTAATTTTAACCTGTTGTATTTAATTAAACATATTAGATGTATATTCTAAAAAAGAGAAGAGGGTGGTAAAGACATGAAGCTAGAAATCCCCCAGTTTTTCACATTACTGGTAAGAGCAGTGTTCCAGATTATTGAGGATATGGTACAAAACAGAAGTCATTTTCAGTTGGTGTTAGAACATATTACATAATCATATTTTTGCAACAGCAGCAGAAGTAAATTTACCTTCCTTAATATTTTTAATATGTTCTGGTTGTACTAATACTGAAATTAGCCCATGGGCACTGAGCATGTAGCACTTGATGAAAAGGCACCCAAGAGCTTTCAATCTGGAAATGAAAGCTTTGCCATAAATTCCTATGGCAGGAAAAAAAATGCCCTGTGCAGGGGTGCAGGTATTGATGGGGGCGGGGGGGACAAAGCAAAAGGATGTAGAAATAAAACTTTCACCATTATAGCCTGTCAAATTATAACCTTTGAATGTACACGTACACAGGAGCTTCAGGAAATCCTATGTGCATGTGTGTGCATGTGTCCCGTTTATACTCTTAAGAAGTCTTACCTGGATTACACCCAAGCATGTGACCCATTTCCAGAAGATGCAGTTGATGTTAAATCTCAGAAGACAGGCAACAAGAGATTGAGGCAGAGTTTGCTAACATGCACTGATATCGTTAGAGCCTAGGGAAGAACAAAAAAAAGATTTTGCACATCACCAATTTTAGGCTGTGGGAAAAAATCCCCCCACCATCATGGGCGGGGCAGCTCACCAGCTCTCTAAGGAAATCTTGTGGCCTCTGGGATAACCGTGGTATCAAGAAACACAGTGGTGACCATCAAGTGCACATATATTTATCTACCTAAAGTAATCACCATATAGGAAGTTCCCAATGAATAACCAGGTTTGTTCCAAATATTTGTTTGAACTCAATTGTTTGAAATTTCTAACACTTTTTCCCACAGAGAAAATAACAAATATATTTTCTACAAAAGTCTACAGAAGAGGCTTCCTAGGTGGCGCAGTAGTTAAGAATCCGCCTGCCAATGCAGGGGACACAGGTTCGATCCCTGCTCCAGGAAGATCCCACATGCCACGGAGCAACTAAGCCCGTGTGCCAAAAAAAAAATAAGTAAAAAGTCTACAGAAGAATACTGAGAAGACACCAAGCTTTGTAAAGAGTCTTTTAACCTCAGTTTCCTGATCTGTAAAATGGGGATGAAAATACCCTCTCTGTCTACCTCACAGAAGTATTGAAAGGAACATTTAGAAACTGTGTCACGGAACAGGTACAAGGCATTTTAATATCAACTTATAACACTGTTATGCTATAGGATGAAATTAGTCTCAAATAATACTCCAGCCATGCTGGTAGTGGGAACAAAACTAAAGAATAAGAAGTTGTAGTGAGGGAAAATATTGGGGGATATTCTGAATGCTGGAGGTAGAGGAAAAGCAAAGGAGGAAGATTAAATAAATGACATCTTTTCATTTCTTTTGTCTTTATTCCTTGACTCTATCACCTTCTAACATGCAGTTTAACTTACTTACCTTTATTGTGTGTCATCTGTCTCCCTGTAGACAGTACACTTGCTGAGGGCGGGGATGTTAGGCCATTGGTTTACTGATATACCCCAAGCATGCTGCCTGCTGCCTGACTCAGTAAACAGTCCCTAATAAGTGAAAATACAATGTGCTAATAATGCAAGGCACATCACCATTACCAGTGTGCCATTCAAGAAAGACTGGTGGAGCAGAGTTCTCCTTAACAAACACGCCTAGGAAAACCAGGGGGATGCTGCCCCTCAGCCAGGGCTTTGTGATCACGGGGAACGAGGGACTGCTCCGGGCTGCGGCAGAGCTTCGGGGGCTGCGATTTTGCTTTCTGAACGGGGCCACGGCACGTTTCATTGTGAATCTTTGCAGGGAGGGCACTTCAGTCACCCCTGGTTCACCCCCCCTGCTCCTCCTCCCCCTTGGGTAGGGCAAGCTAACAGTGCACTGATAACACCCCGCTTTGCTCCTTGATTAGAAGAACGTCCAACAGGTCTTCCTCTTTCTCCCCCTGGGCCTGTTGATTCCTTTTTCTCCGCAGGCTCCCACCCATTTTCCTAGAACTGCTGCCTTTTATCAACAGGCACTGTGCTGGGGGCGGGGAGCTGGTCCTTGGGTGCAGCCCTCTAGCCATCGCAACAAAGGGAGGGAGCCGCTGCCCACCTCTCCCTTTGCGGTGGGAAGTGCTCAGGGTTTGCTGTTCTGGGGGAGCCAGTCTCACTGGGATCCTGTTTTCCTGCCCCGCTGAAGAAGTTTGGGTTCCAAAGCCTTGCTCCTAACTTATGTTTCTGATTTACCTCATTCCATTTTAGAGCTATAAGGGAACGTAGAGATCAAATCCAACTCCCTCGTTTCAGAAACCAAGAAACTGAAGCCCAGAGAGTGGAACATGACTTGCCGAAGGTCACACAACCAGCAAGTGGAAGGCAGGGAGGCCTTCCTCACCTTTCCCTGCAGTGCCAGGAATGTCTGGGGAAAGTCAGACACTTACTTCCTAGGAATAAACACTAGCAGTGTTGTGAGAGCAGCAGCAAAATGTTGCGTGCATTTGTAGGAATGAATCAGATTTTCATAATTTTTGAAATGCTTATAGCCAAATAAATCCAGTAGCAGTTACTTGATTTATTTTTTTTAAGTACTCTCTTTTATTCAACAGGTTTTCCCAGCAGTTTGTTTTAATAACCTGTTCTCCTTAATGTATATGAAATGTGGTTTTTATTCCTACGCTTTGCTGCTATAATCTCAGTCCACAATGTAGTCTTACAAGATGTGATTGAACTCAAAACTTCTTGATGTAATCATTACAACAAATGAGTGTCTAAATTATCGTTATAGGTTAATATCATTATGGAGGGAAAAAAAGGTATAGATGAGGGGAAAAAATGTATAGATGAAATAAACAACTCCAAACAAACATTTTTGCAAAAATATGTTTATAAATTGGTGTCATTGAGGGAATAGGGGTTGCTTCCAAAGACTGAACTGGCAGATTCAAGAGGCCAAAAAAATTAAGAATGTTCAGATAATAATATTCTAGAGCTGAAAGGCCATGAAGATGTGTTATCTAGCGCAACTATTTCAAAGTGTGGTTGAGAAATCAAGAGCCCAGAACAGGGAGGGACTGTCTCGCCCAAGGTCAGTGAGGTCTGCTGCTTCCTAGTCGGGTTCTCATTTTATCAGTTTTCACACTGGGTGGAAAAAGAGAGGAGTAACAGGGTAAGACCAGAGAGGAGCATGGAATTTTCAGGAAATATCGTGAGTTCCACCCAACCAACAGGGAAGCTCTCAAAATGTTTTTGTCAACTCTAGCTAGTTTTGGCAAAAGAGAGTAAATGGATCGTTTAGAATCACTGGGCAAAAAATGGAAGCAGAGTCCGGGTAAGCAAGCAGGCCTCATTGGAGATAAATTTATTTCCAGGGATCAAAACCAGTCTGCACCTGGATAGGTGGAGATTGCCCACAGAAGGAAGCAGAAGATTCGTCAAAGCCCCAGCCAGAGTCCTGAAAGGCCTTAGAACCATGCCTCTAGTCAGGAGACTTTGGGCAATGTCTGAAGATATTTTTTGTTGTCACAGCTGGGGAGGTGTGGGGGTACTACCAGCATCTGGTGCATAGAGGCCAGGAACGCTGTGAAACATCCTACAATACACAGGGCAGCCCTCCACCTTACAAAACAGAATCCAGTCCCAAATATCAGTGGTATCAAGGCTGAGAAGGCTTGTTCTCCTGCTACCTGTCAATCAGTGTTCTGCTCAGATTCAGTATTACTTTATCAAATGCTCCCTGCTAAACCCAAGAAATCAAATAACAATTCTAAAGACTCATCTCTCTCTCTCTTCAGTTCTTTAGATTTTTAAAGCCCCTACCCCCCACACCTCCCCTCAAAAAATCCAGATGAAGAGGAGGCAGAAGAACAGGAAGCAAAAATTTCAATAAAAATGCTTAGTGCCGAAAATATCTGCGTAGGAGAGACTATTTCCATGTACTTATATTTTTCTTGCTCTTTGTTGTCGTTCCACCATCCTTGGTAAATTTGTTTTCATTTTAAGTGTTACAAGCAGTTATTATGTATTCCAGGCAGGGCTCCCAAGCTGTGACAATTTAAATGAGGGAAAGTTTTTTTTAATAGGAAAAAAATGATAAAAGTGTAAATGGTTTGTTGAAACACTGAAGAAAAGCTTACCTCAGAGAGAAAAATGCTTTTTTATGTCATCTTAATACTAATCCAAAATGAAAATGTCCTTCACTTCAAAAGGTATAAGATATAGGAGGGCAAGGATATGTCCCCGCCACATTTAGAACTGCATGACTCCTCAGAAGACTTTGAAATAAACAGTATACAAGAAGCTACAAGTAATTTTTTAAATGGCTTAAATCTTTTACATAGTCAACTCAAAGGAACAGAAGCGCTCAGTATGGCAGTATAGAAGGAATTTTAGATAAAGCATCTGAAAACTTGGGTTCTAGTCCAGGGTCATTACTGTGGCCACAACCTGAGGCAAATAATGTAGCTCCTATGTGTTAATTTACTCTACAATTTTCTAATACTACTATTTGCCTTACAGAACTCATAAGGTTGTTGTGAGGCTCAAAAGATATGTAAATGCAGATGCCAGCGTGTAGCCTCCCCACTGTCCCCCCCCCGCCCACCCCGATCTCCCACGCCTTCAACGTTCTCATCAAGATGAGGAACAGCCGGAGCTGGCAAACAGCTTCAGGGTCAGACTTCGAGCTTTAACAAAGGAGGACTTTTGATGGACCACTTATTACACACTTTCCAATCTCCTTTCTTTAATTTCAAAAAAAAAAAAAAAATGTGTGTAAGGTGAGGAATCATTGGGGTAGGGTCAATATAGCCCAAATAGATATCTTTACAGAATAAAGTCCTGACAAGCGGTCACGCCCCTAAAACCAAAATACTGAAATGTTAACGACCAAAGAAAATAGCTGCTTTCTTGAAATTTCTGACAAGTTCGTGAATGAGTGAGTTAGCAAGGCATGATTCTTACAGTTCTGAAGGGACCAAGCAGTGGGATGTTTTTACTTTGTAAAGTAGCTCTAAATCTTATTGGTTGTGTCACAACATTAACATGAGGTAGGAATATGTCTTTGGTTTGTAGACGTTCGGTGGGGATGATACAAAGAAAAAGTTATTAGGGAGGGAAAGGAAAAAACAAGGCAGCATTAGATGATACGATAAATATCGAAAAGGGGGAAAAGAGGTTTTTAGAACACTTAGAAGTTGTTGTTTTACTTATGTGCCTTATGTGGTTTTTTTTTTAATCTTTATTTCTTTTTTTTTTAATTTATTCATTTACTTTATTTATTTATTGGCTGTGTTGGGTCTTCGTTGCTGCATGTGGGCTTTCTCTAGTTGTGGCGTGCCAGGGCTTCTCATTGAGGTGGCTTCTTTTGTCGAGGAGCACAGATTCTAGGTGTGTGGGCTTCAGTAGTTGTGGCTTGCACGTTGTAGACCACAGGCTCAGTAGTTGTGGCACACAGGCTTAGTTGCTCTGCAGCATGTGGGATCTTCCTGGACCAGGAATCGAACCTGTGTCCCCTGCATTGGTAGGCGGATTCTTAACCACTTGGCCACCAGGGAAGTCCTGTGTCTTACATTGAATGCAAAATTTTGTGGAGGCAACAAAATGGTGGGTAAAGGAAAACTAGAGAATGTAATTTGTCTAGGCTCTCAAAGGGCTTTTGATGAAATCCTACACAAGAGACTATTAAGCAAACTTGCCAACCACTAGGTAGGAGGTAAAGAGATGTCCCTCATGGGTTAAAAGTGAGTTCAGTGATAGAAGGAGAAAAAATGACCAGCTCTCAGCATGGAAAAGAGTTAATAGTGGGGTGTCAGCAATTGGAACAAGAGTAGTGTCCGCCAGGATATTTATTAACACGCTTGAAAATGGACTAAATAATGAGGTGTTGAAATTTGCTGACTAAACAAAACTATTTTGGTTCCCTAAGTCTATACAGATGGATGTGAGAAACACAGAATCCAAACTTGGTAATTGGGCAAAACAGTGGCAGATGAAACTCAGAGCAGACAAGTGCAAAGTAATACATGTTTCAAGTAGCAATTTAAATTACTCATCCACTCGGGTGAGTTCTGAATTAGTTCTAAACTTACAGGGAAAAGATTCAGGCTCATGGAAGACATCTTAATGAAGATGTATGCATGATGCTCAGCAGAGTTTTAGAAGGAAAGAGAGAAAGTAAATACACTGTTAAATTGCTGTAAGAATGAAAGAGAATATATTCCAGTGCCATTACAGAAATCAATGGTGCACTCTTGTTCTACATCCAGTTAAAATCACCTTATTTCCAAAGGAAGATGGTAAAAATAGAAAGAAACATCTGATAACACCCAGGAAACTCATTAGAAGCAGTGGGAAAAGACAGGCACAATTTCAGATGGGAAGTCTTTAAAGTTAGCAACTAGTTAATAATTTGAATGAAGGAAAGATGAACATAAGTGGCATATAAGTTTTCCATAAAGGTAAAAACCTATATTAATGTTTTTGCAACTTAGATTATAAGTAGACTAGAAACTGTCTGTAAATGGCATTAAAGGAAACAGAAATTTCTTCTGATATGAGATGCTGTGAGCTGATCGAGATCTCAATTCTGCCTCATGATACCCAACTCATTAGTTGCCATTTTTCATTTATTCTAAGATGGGAAATAAGAAAATGAATGTATTATAAAGTTTCATAAATATTACTTCAAACACCATTTACAAATCATATATCTCTTCTTTCAAGCCCAGGAAGATGCATGAAGATTTCATGTTGATATTGTGTATGAACGCTAATAAAATAAAGGCAAGCACCAGGTAGAGCTAACAGTTAAATCATTGCATTCACCTGACCTTGTAAAGTTCCTGGATACACAAATCATTGCACACCCTCCTTTTTCCCTCTTCCCCAGGAGGCAGTTTATCCATGGATCTGCCCACCAGGAGCAGTAAGACTGCCCACCCCTCTGCCCTCTCTCTCTCCCCAAATGTTTAACTGAGATTGGCAACAGTAGTTACCAAGAGATAATCAATCCTGAGGCTTCTAGAGATCAAGTGTCTGCTGACAAAGGTCAGAAAGAAATGCTCTCCCACAAGGTCCAAGTACTTTATAATTGAGCCAGTGCTTGTTGAGAAAATGACACCCTCACATTCAAGTTTAGGATTGCACAATTGGGCAGGTGCACGGAGGGCAGGGGACAATGTGGGAGGACGGTTATTGGCTAATTCCCTTCCTGAAGCATTTAGACTTCACCAGAAAATTAGGGCTGAGCTATTGGAGTCTTGGTGTTTCTTAGCCTGTATTTACTGTGCTGAGGCAATTGATGTGGTATGGAACTTCAGAAGTACTTTTCCTTGTTTGTTTTTCTTCCTGAAATCTAATCCCTGAGCACTGTGGTAAACAAAAATAAACTAAGAATGGCTAGCAATAAAACATGAGCAAGAACAAACCAAATATTAAAGTAAAAATAGCACTAATAGAAGATGAAAATTGAATTTCACCACAGAAAAGTCACCACATAACATGTTTTTTTTTAATCTTGCGAGTGGAGTGCAAATATTCTGTAAGGGATCAACCTCACCCTCAGGAAAGGATATGTTTTTCTTCCTACAGGCACTTGAATGCTTTAATAAAACATTTCAAGTGACATAGATATTTTTCCCTTAAAATATGTAGATCATTTCTAAAAAGGGCATAAGGTAACATTTTCACAGCAATTCTGAAAAGTATGAAAGAACATTTTGCTGGATGTTGGCATAACGCAGGAGCATTCTATCAAGTGGAAAGTTACTGGTGTGGCTGGGTGTTTACATCAGTATCTTCACCGCTACACTCTTTGCACAAAAATATTTTACAAGTTTCTTTTCAAAAGACACACACACACACACACACACACACACACACACACACAGAGCTGTTGAACAGTGCGCTATTTTCAGACTACCTCTACTCATCATTTATCTTCATTCTACCATGATACTCCTGGATATCATCATTGCCATCCCCACTCCTCACTTCACTCTCCCCCAGTCTCTACAGAAGCCAGGGATTAAAGTATCATTTGTGAACTGCAATATCACTATGGTCATCCAAAAATATTGAACTTAAACATACACACAAATGCAGAGAGAGAGATTTATTCAGTCCCCTGTGTATTTGTCAACTAAAAGGGCAATTAAAATGCTTGTATGGTAAACAACTCATTTAAATAGATGGCATTACTTACTGAGACAGTAACTCTCCAGAATACAGCCCAAAAGAAAAAGATTTTCTTAACAGCCAAAACAGATGTCAAAAATCATGCACTTGCCTTTTAGATGAGCCCCTCAGGTTGTCTCTCAAAGCCAGTTTGCTTTTTCTTTTTAAGTTAATTAATATGTTAATCATATTAGAATATTTTCTTAGGTTTACATCATTCTTGCAGTCTATGATTACACCTTACTTCCTGATGATATTTTTTAAATAATTTTAACAGCTTTATTGAGATATAACTCACACAGCAGGCTATTCATCCATTTAAAGTATACAATTCAATGTTTTCAGTACATTCACAGATATGCACAATCATCACCACAATCCACTTAGAACATTTTCATCATCTCAAAAAGAAAACCCATAGCATTTAGCATCACTTCCCTATTCTCCTGTCCCTATTCCTACCCTAGCCCCAAGCTAATAGGGCTAATACACTTTCTGTCACTATAGCCTTCCCTCTTCCAGGCTTCCATATGAATGGAAACATAAAATGTATGGTCTTTGTGACTGGCTTCTTTCACTAAGAATAATGTTTTCAAGGTTTATTCACATTGTAGCGTGTATCAGTATTTCGTTCCTCTTTATGGCCCAATAATAAACTGTTGTATGGATACACCACATTTTACATATTTATTTGTCAACTGATGAACATACAGGTTATTTCCACCTTTTGGCTATTATGAATCAATGTTACTCTAAACATTGTTGTACAAGCTTCTGTGTGGACATATGTTTTCATTTCTCTTGGATATATAACTAGGAGTGAACTTGCTGGGTCATATCATAGGGATCTATGGGTCTCTTTTTAATCATTTGCCAAACTGCCAGATTGTTTTCCAAAGCAGCTACCCCATTTTACATTACCACCAAGTGTATGAGGGTTCCAATTTCTCCACATCCTCATCAACACTTATTATTGGATGTTTTGATTGTGGCCATTCCAATGCATATGAAGTTGTACCTCATTACTACTTATGGTTTTGATTTGCATTTCTCTGATGACCAATGATGTCAGGCATTTTTTCATGTGCTTATTGACCATTTGTATATCTTCTTCAGAGAAATATCAGTTCATATCCTTTGCCCATTTTTTAATTGGGAGCCAGCTTACTTTTATATTACACATTATTTTAACAGCTGATTTTTTGGTTGAGAAATCATGAGAAATAGTAAATAATAAATGGGAAGGATCTATTAGAGACAGATATACTAGTTAACATGATATAACAAGAGGAAAAAAATACTCTAAAAAGCAAACATAAAACCCCAGAAAGCAGAATATTCTCCATTCATACAGGATGGAGATGACAGTTTCAATGAGTCCCGACAGATCTCTGTGTTACAATATGAAAAGTGACTGAAGTTTACTGTGATTACCTTAAATTTTCTTTAAAGGCCCATTTTAGATTCTATATGGACTGTTTACAAAGGCTGGGGGGGTTATAATATATTTTGGAGCTGTGGCAAAGGTGGATTAATACTTGCCATCAATTGTGTGCTCTTAAATATTTAACAACCAAGTCTCCAGGGAAGAAGGAAAGATCTGATTTGTATTGCCATCATAATTGACTTCAAGCTACCAGCTAGCACAAGAACTTCCTGAAATTTTAACAATTGACTCACAAGCCATTCGAATTCAGCCTGGACACACCACAGCTTGATGTGTGACTGGTATAAACTAGGCACTGGGGTTAGTCTTTTTACACATATTATAACCTCAATCTCTCAACAATCTTTAAGAAGAAATGTGTTCATTCTCCAAGTAAGCTGAGACTCAGAAAGGTTTTATAAACTTGCCATGGGAGACAGCTAGGGAATGCCATTCTGGGCTTTCCAACAACTGTTCTTCCTAGTATGCTAAATTGACCCCTCATTTTAAAATGTTAGTCAAAAGCAAAATTTAAATTGGGTTAAAAGGCAATTCTGAAGGAGAGTCATCCATTATTTTGAAATTGTACTCATTAGGAACACCACAGGCCTTGACATCCATCCATAGGCAAGAGAGGTGTAATGCATAGGTATTTAGAATCAGAAAAGGCTAATTGCAGCTTCACTGGAGACAAATAGGCAGAGGCGTGTTTAGCGATAAGCCCAAAGTCAAGCAGGAATTTGCAAACAAATCTTCCCAGCACCGCAAGCAGTGTAGAAAGTGGCTCTGAGTAATCTAGAGACAGTCCCTTCCAGCTTCGCAAGCAGCAGTAGCTCCTGCCAAGACCAACCCTGCCAGAGCCAGGCATGGGACTCTCACTACACCAGTTCCACATGCCCCTGGTTCGTGCATTCACACATGCAAAGTCAGCACATTAACACACCTCAGCAAACAGCCTTATGGCAAACTGCAGGAAATTCCATTTCACCATATCTCATATAATATATGTCATATTGTCATGTAACAATATCCCCCCCCCCCCCCATTTGCACTGTGCTACTAAGGTAGCACCTAACCACAGTCTTTGGAAGCAGGGTAAGTATATCTTTGGACTGAACATTACCAGGATTCTATTCAAATTTAACACCAAATTCTCTACCCAGAAGCTAATGATCACTATACTTAAAAATTTGTAATTAGACAAAGTGCATGGAAGGAATCACTTATGCAATCAGTGGCAAGTTTCAACTTCTGTTTCCAGCCAGAATCAAAGAGGTGGGGTTGATCCACCACAGGATAACACATTCCCTTTGCCCTCCCTGGCACCCACCGTGGAATATATTACTCCATTATGGAAGCTGCTATTGTGTGCCTGTTAGGTAAGCAGGATTTATAACTCAGCAACCACACTTTGATAATTATTTCTACACCAGCCAAGGCTCAAACCTCAGCACATACCAATGTTCACAAGGTTTCAGTATTACCAAAAAAAAGCTAAGAAAGATATCAGTTAAGGCTTTGGAAGTCTACTTTTAACTTATGGCAAGAATACAGAGCTATATTCCCTCAACACCTTCAAGAAACTGAGACCATTAATATACAGTACTCTTCACTGCATTCTGATCTTCCCTATGTTAAACTTGAATGAACTGAATTAAAAAAAAAAAAAGGACATGCACTTTTTTTCCAACCTTTCACCCAACAAAGAATACAATCAACAGTAGCCTCATTCAGAGATCTTTGCTAAAAAGCACAATGCTTTGGCATGTAATATTGCCATTATTCTAGGCTTAATATTAGACATGTAGGGGAGTAAGGGGAGAAAAGACAAAAAGAAAGCAGTGATGGGTAAAGGTTGGCTGTGGAAAACCTCCCCTTTTGACAGCCCACATTATTGGCAACCACATCCACCCTCTGTGGATGGCCCATTCATAACTAGAACTGCCTTCCTGGACATGACAGCATTCTAACCCAACCTTCCTCATACCATGCCCTCTTCATCCTCCCTCCACACCCCTCAAGCGCCACTTTGCAGGTCAGCCATCTGGAATCTCATGTCCTTGGGACCAGGCTTTTGGTTCTTAGGAAATACAACAAACTAGCTTAATAAGCTAATGGGAAAAACGTAAACTAGATGACACCACTCACCCTCCTGCCTCCTATAGGCACATTCAAACTGCTACCTGGAGTCTCCTGGAGGCAATGGCTACTTTTTTATTGACTCATCCCAAGAGCAATCCCAGGGATGAGGATTTCAGCCCAGGCTGTAAGAAGAGATGACACCATGTCAGGCTTGTCCTTGGCCACTGGAATGGAGTTGGCTAGAGTCAGGAATGGGTGTGGGGAGACCCAGCCTTATCAGTATGCATATTCCTTAACAGTATGCAGATAGCTGAGCAGAAATCCAGCCAGCCTTCCCTAGGGACATTTCCATTCTCACATCTGTGCAGACTAACCACAATCAACATTTGAGTCACAACACCCGACAAAGTAGACGCCTTGTAGAAAACAACCTTTTAGAATTCAAGCACCAGAAACACCAGTCTCTAGCAACAGCTCTTATCATAACCAAGATGTTGTGAGTTGTGCAACCAATTTCATATGGCTGGAAGGTTCTTTTGTTTGGCAGCCAGGTAAAACAAGGGCTGACTCCTTTAAACAATCTCCCTTCCCCTACATACCCTTCATACACAGAATTCCTTTTGAAGCCACTGAAAATCCCTTTTACAGAACAGAGGGATGAGAAAAATCCATTTGTTTTTATATGAACCTATGCTCTCCCTCCAACTATCTGAGCTCATTCCCTATTCTTTTTTAGACCTCTTGTCAAAATTCTCACATTCCAGGAAGGCTTTTTCTACAATGGGTCTCCTCTAAATCAAAATGGCTGCAGTCCAAAGCTTGTGCCAAAGAAAAATTCAACTAGCTGCCAGCAATGTCTCGGCAATACAAGTGACCTTTCCTTCCTCCATGTTTTTATTTCTTAGTTGTCATGTCTATCCCAGGGAAGTGACAAACATCTGAGGCAGGAATTGCTTTTATCCTTGTTATTTTTACAGTGCTTCAGATGATGACTCTACTCCATAAATTGAAAATCATTATTACATACAAACACATATGCTAACGATGACCTGCAAGCTCAGATGGCAGAATGCATAAACAATTACTGGCAAACACTACAGTATGGCATTTCAATGAAGTCATCACAGAGTCACGAGCAATTATCTTTGCAGACTTAAGGTGAGGTGTCTATGGGCTGAACGAGAGAAATGCGTACTTGTGTCTTAAAAAGAGAAATAGGAAAACTCAAAAAAATTAGATTCAACACCTTAACACTCAGATCCAGAAATAACATTACAATCTATAAGCGCGCGCGCACACACACACACACACACACACACACACACACACGCGCGCACGCGCGCACAGTAGCACGCTAGATAAAATCAAGGCAGTTTTGTTTAAAAAAGAAATCCTATCACATTAGTCAAATGCTGTTCCTCAGAAGCATAACAAGTCTGGTAAACCCAAGTAGAAGGCAAACATATGAAGTAGTTTTGACTATTGTACAGTTTTAAGTTTTGTCTTGTTTGACATCAGGCAATTAAAGTATTACCTCCTGAAATCATCTTCTCATCAGTGGATTCATAAGCGATTTGAAGGCCTTTCTCAGTAAGTAATTATTAATGGTCCAGTGTCAGCCCAGAGATGCACACCTCATGGGATTCCAGAGAGATTGGTCTTAAGCTGGTGCTATTTTTAGCAGTGACTTAGAGGATGGTAGAGAATATCGTTATTAAGTTCAGGATGACTTCAAACTGGGTGTGGTACATTCCACTTTGGAAAACTAGATAGAAGTGCAAATGACCTTGATGACTTGGAGAAGTAGGTGGACATAAACAGATTGAGGTTCTGTAGTGTAACTCACATGGGAAGAAAAACAAACCACACAACTGCAGGATTCATTTTGTGATATCATAAAACAACTGGAGGTCAGAGTCAACACAAACTATTGATGTTTGTGCTTTAACCTTAAAAAGCATGATTGATTTAGTAAAAGAAAATCAGGAGTCCCTTCCCTCATACTTTGTACAGATACAGACTATCCTAGAAAACTCTGTGATGTCTTTAGCCCCCCGTTTTAAAGTAGGATATGGAGAATATGGGGGCTTTTAAGAGGAAATCAAATTTACATATTGATTACAAGTTAGAGAAACAGCCCTTAGAGAAACAACTATAATGATAAAAGTATTGACTTAGAAAAGGTTGAGGAAAGTACTAAACCACTTTCAAGCAGAGAAAGAGGAAAAAAGATGGAAGGATATCATTTTCAAAGATATTAGAAAATCTTCCCAGCAAAGAAAGCTGTAGAAACCAGAGTGCACTGCAGTGGAATCAGAGGTCCTTCTCTGAAAACTTCAAGGAATTGGCCTTTCCCTGAATTTGGGAACAGCTTTATGTATAGACAAAAGACTATACAGGTGAAAATAAAAACAAAAGCAAAAACCTCGTATTTCCTGTTTACCTGGTATTTTTCCCCTTTTATTTAAAAGGTAAGTGGTGGGAGGGAAGGAAGGAGAGGAATGCCCACTGTGTTTTAGGACCTCACTTCTCCATTTGAGACCATATGACAACTCAAGAGCCCCATTTCCCACCTATGCTTCTCCAGGTCCAAACGTCACATCGCTCAGATTCTTTGCCTTGTCGTTTCAGGGATGGTCTTTGCAGGTAGTATTGAGTTTTGAAGAAACTACAAAGCCCAAGCTCTTTGCCACCTCTGCGTGGGATGCAACCTGATTCCTTAAAATTACACTTCACTCATTTCCCACCACTGGATTTTTGCTCAGACTTTGCACTCTGTCTGGAGTGTATAATATATGCTTGCATCAACTCCCTGAGAACTTCCTACATGTCAAGGCCTGATACCATACCACCTCTCAGGTAGCTGGTCTAACCTCTCCTTCAGTGATTTCTCCTTCCCAGCAACTCAGAGCATTCAGGGCATTCATTTGATACACAGTTACACACAGCCCTGTGACTTCTAAGGTACTGTTGACTCACCATTTAACATTTACTATGTCTGTACTACATTCCCACTTGGACTGTGAGCTCTTTGAAGGTGAGGATTATATGTTAAATTGTTTCATATCTTCCTTTAGCACCAGTTCAGCAAGTACTGTGTTCACAGTAGGAGCCGGAGTTAATATTTGCTTAATGCATGAAGGAATGATTAAGGAGAATGTTTAAAGTAATTTTGATCTTTACCTAGAAAAGTTACTTCCTACCTTGGAAAACTATTTCCAAGGAGAGACAATTTCATGAGAAAATAAAAACTAATAAAGGAAAAAAAACTTAACATTTCATAAATTCTTAGTGGGAAAAGTAGACATTAACATTATAAAACCAAAAAAAAAAAAACCTTTATATATGGAAAATACTATATATATTAGTCTTCAAAATGGTGTAGATTATAAAAATTATGTAACCATTGATATTTTTCATCTGAATAGAACATTTCTTATTAGTACATGCAATTATAAAAGCCAAAAAGAAACCATCCTGTGTATGTGTGTGTCTGTGTGCGTGCATGTGTGTGTGTGTGTGTGTGTGTTTCATTTAAGATGATCCGGTCTAATAAAATTTGAACACTTTTCTTTTATTAAGATATTTATTTATTTATTTATTTTTGGCTGCATTGGGTCTTTGTCAATGTATGTGGGCTTCCTCTAGTTGCAGTGAGTGGGGAGCCACTCTTTGTTGCAGTACGTGGGCTTCTCATCGTGGTGGCTTCCCTTGTTGCAGAGCACCGACTCTAGGCACACGAGTTTCAGTAGCTGCGGCACGTGGGCTCAGTAGTTGTGGCTCATGGGCTTAGCTGCTCCACAGCATGTGGGATCCTCCCAGACCAGGAATCGAACCTGTGCCCCCTACATTGGCAGGCAGATTCTTAACCACTGCACCACCAGGGAAGTCCCTCTTATTTTAAGATTAATATTTTATGTTCATTCTACCCTAGCTCACTAAGACTGCTCTTTCTGCTGTGACAGCCAACAAGGTGTCAAGGTGGTGACAGTGTTTAACATCGGTTTTTCCACTTCTTAGGTTTTGAACTAGAACACTGGTTCATTTTACAGAGATAAATCGCCCATGATAGTCACTAATCTGGGTTGCATTTGAACCATGACCTGGAACTTAAAAGCACCATATCTACAACACTTTTCCAAAAATTCAGCATGAAGCATTGTCTCAGAATGAGCAGATAACAGCTATTGCAAGGACTGTTCAGTTGTTTATAATCTCAGTACTGTAGGTGGTGAGATGTTCAGATACCAAGGAAGCGTTATGGTTGAGGAGGTTGCCTGACATCCAAGTAAAACTTGTTCTTCGCTTGCGTTACACTTTGGAGTCATTTCCTGAGAACCTGTTGCACACAGAGTATTCCCCAAATTTCTAAAACAATTCACGATGTCCAGAATTCTTGTAAAAGCAAGCAGAGTAGGTTGGGGGTAAAGAAATGCATTTTGACCTAAACTGTGGGTTTGAGAATTAGTCAAAAATAATAATATCCTGCCAAAATCTACATTACCTTGTTTCCATCTGAGGCTGTATAATGGAAATCTGTTTCTATACTAACATTTATGGGATTTCCTTTAAAGACTGGCTACCACCCTCCATAATTCAGTCACATATGTTTGTTCAGTTGCCCTGGGGAAAGGTGGTTTTTTTTAATTCTCTTTAGGACAGTGAGCAGGGCAGTCAGTTGAGTACAGTGGAACACCTGCATCAAGCCAACCATAGCCACACAGTAGAAGGGAGTATGTAGGGACCTAGACTAGAACAGGCCCATGGGTAACAGTCATTCTCAAATACTTTGGTTGTCGGCGCACCACCTACTCAGAGTGTTCAGCAAAAAGGTCTTCACTCTCTTGAGTCCTCATTTGAGATTTCCAATAAGGGGCAAGTCATAAGTTCAGGAGCAGGGTAGTGGGGAAGGTTTCAAACACTTTCTGCCAGAGGCAGGCAGAAGACGGTGCAAGTTGAACAGAGTAATGGCTGAGAAACTGGCTTCAGAGACTAACCAACCCCCAGTCCACCCTCAGCACTCTTACTAGCTTACTAGTGACTACACAAGTCAGTTAGCATCTCTCAGCTTCAGTTTCTTCATCTAAAAACAATCCTTACCTCAGGTTGATATGAAGGTTAAATGAAAGAAGGTTTGCACTGTACTTAGGACAAACATCTAGAATATAGTAGTCTTTCAACTAAGTGGGCTTTTTGGGATTATCACTGTTATTTGGGATAAAGGGGCTCATAAAATACTCAGGACAGCCAGGACCACCTGCACTGGAACCATTTACACTGAGGCAAGACCTGTAAGGGAAAATGTCACTAACCAGGTGTGTGGATAAACAGAATGTAGGCTCCAAAGCAGCAGGGCCCTATCTCTCACCTGTTTTCCCAGAGCCTCCAGTGATACCCTAGGCACAGTGAGCACTTTTCAAATATTTCCCAATAAACTGAACAAAACAACAGGATGGTGCAAGAGGCCAGAGCAGAAACAACATCTTGAAGAATCTACGGGACTATATTAAAGCAATTACAAAGCAAAGTCCTGGAAAATTCTTTCAAAGCCAGTATTCATTCTTTTTGGATGTATTATCCTGGAGCAGTTTTTCTTCTCTCTCCTACTTTCTTCATCTTTTGGCCAAGATTTGTGAACTCCAAAAACCTCAACCAGATGTAATTCATGACAAAAACTGCCAAGCATGTTTTCGTTCCTTTTTCATTCAATATTTTTGGGCAGGTCAGAGTGCAACAAACACAGTGCCGTGTGCTCAAAGATTGTGACTAATTTCAGTAATCCTTCTTGTTCCCATAGGCTGAGAGGAACCACAGGCCATGAGGACGAAATAGGACAAGCCATCAACCACTCTCTGAATATCCTTTTTCCGAGCCTGGTAACACATCAGCCCTGTTTTTTACTGTTGCTCTATACCAAGGGTGTCAGTTCCTGGCTTACACCTGTGGCCCCAACGTAATTATCAACAGTGCCCCTTGCACCCTCAAAAGTGTCCCAAATTGACTGGTAAGTTTTATGGTCTTCCTAATGATTGGATGCTATTGGCCCTAGGAATCCCAATATAAATAAAACCTGACTCCTGCCCTCAAAGAGTTCACAAAAATGGAAGAGGCAGACAGGAAAAGAGCTAATTATAGTATAAATTAAAAAGTGATATATGTTATAACATAAGAATGATATACACACCCAGAAGTGATGCCATTTGAACAGAGTTTTGGAGAATGAGTGGGAATTCAACATGAACGCAAGACACTCTAGGCATAAAAGGTCACACCATGTTGGAGAAAGGCAGGCATCCAAGGTGGTCAGACAGAAAAGAACCTCAGTGGCTCTGGTGGCAGATGAAGCTGAAAAGTTAGCCTTGAAGATGAATTGTCAAGGGCCTAGGATATCACATTAAGGAATTTGGAGCTGAAAATGTCAGGAATAAGGAGCCCTAAAAGATTTCTAATCAGAGGATCCATAGGATCCAGTCGGGCTTTTGAATTGAAAACTCCAGCTTCTCTGTGGAGGATGAACTAGAGACAGATGATGGCTGCACTTCAAATGGAATAGAATTCGGTGCTGCACATATCAGAGCCTGGTTGCTATTTTATATGAAGCTTGATTACTATGACTTTGGGAGTCCAGAAATAAAGAAAAGAGTATTCTTATCTATAAATGATGTTCAAGAAATGGAAGAATATTTACAACCCTAGAAAGACATGTCAGCCAAACAGTGCGAGGAAGGGAAGAGATACTAGAAAAGGTTTGATGAGTTTACTACTCCAAAGGTTATGGAAATGTTTATACACTATAAATTTTATAATAAATCATAAGACCAAATGAGCCCATGGAAAGGTTTGTGACAGAGCCAGAAGTACTAATGAAGGACCTTTTGCCTTCACTGACAGGAATGCATAATTTATAATAATGGTGTATTCCAGACCAAGTCAGTGAAAAACCTAACAAATTAAAGATTTAGATTTTATTTCAATAAAGTAGCCTGCTGGCAGTTTTCATAATCAAAATAGGCTGGCTAGAAGCCATAGGAAAGAGAGAAAAACTAATTTCTCTCCTTTGCTCTCTTATTTTTTCTTTCTTCCTTCCTTCCTTCCTTCCTTCCTTCCTTCCTTCCTTCCTTTCTTTCTTTCTCTCCCTCTCTCTCTCTTTCTCTCTCTCCTTTTGGAAAACAGTAATGATAAAATTTCTGAAAAGAACATAACTTCAACTGAATATTACATCTGATGGTCAATGGATGGCAAAGAGACTAGATCACTTTAACATTCGATTGTCAACAGAGAGGTTTAAAAAAATGTTCAATAAAAAAGCTTTATTTGCACAAACAGAAGATAATGTCCTCAGCTTTATGAAAAAGAGGACTCTGCAGATAAGAAGATTGTGGGCTACATGAGTCCATTAACTAAGGCAGAGACTTCCCCATATTTGTGAAGGATCACAAATGATCACAAAGAATCACCATAAAGAATCACCTTTTATTAGTTTTCTCCCTTACGATTCAAATTTTGGAGAAATTTCTTCCACTAAACAAGCAGCATTTTAGTCACAGATAACTTATTTTCTTATTGTCTTATTAATCACAATAAGATTTTCCTGCCAATCAAAGTTGATATGACTTTAACCAAAAGCAAAGAAACTTGACATTTTATTTAGCCTACAGGGAATCATCTCAGGTTAACGAAATGGTTTCTGTTAGCATTTTTGAAATATTGAAAACACCTCAAGGAGTCCATTAAAATCTTCAAGGACCCTGAAGGATGTAGAAACCTTTTGACAGATAAACTTGTGCACCACAGAACAGACTTTCAAGGGGTGACTGAGAATAGGCAAATCTACTATGCATCATACTCCCCCAACTCCTATACATTCATTCTGTTTGACAAGAATTTATTGCACACCAACGAGTCATGCATTAGGTGCTGAATAAGACACTGGGGATACAAAGACAAAATTCCTTGCCCTCAAAAAGCTCACAGTCTAGTCAGGGAAACAGAGATGTAAATGAACCCAACACAATTGAATAAGGTTCGACTGCACACACTATTTTGGTGCTATGGCTGTAGAAGCGTCATTTCCCAACTCTGCCTTAGGGAGCCTGGGAAGGCTTCCAGAGGAGTTAGCAATTGAGCCAAGATGGTACGGTGGGGAAGAAGTCAGCCAGCTGAACAAATGGGATAAGCCTTTCCAGGAAGTGGGAACAGAAACAACTAACAATTCAGCAGGAGAAACAGTATAGTATACTTGTTAAACTCAGACTGTGATGACAGACTACCTGGGAGGGACTCTACCCTCCACCACTCAGAAGCTGATGACTTCCCACAAGCTACTTAACCTCTCTAAGCCTCTGTTTTCTCTGTAAAATAGGGACATCTAATTTTTGGAGTCATTAAGAGCATCAAAGTGTACACAAAGCATTTAGTTCCAAGCTTGGTACTTAATAACTAGTGCTTATACATGCTGGTTCTCTATTGCTTTTAGAAAGCATACGGATTGTGAGAGAGTACATTTGGGCAGGATGGCAAGGACTAGGGCCTGAAGGATTTCTCTGCTAAACTAAAAAGGTAGCATTGGGGAGTAAGGAGTAACGTGATATGATTTTTGTTAGAAAGATCACTTTAGCTGTAGTGTGTAGAATGCATTGGAGAAATGGAAGACTTTGAGGCATAGGGATAACTAGGAGACTTACCACAATGGCACCAAATAAGTTTAGTGTCACTAAATGATAATAGTTATAACTGTGATTGCCAAGATGAATCTGTTAAGGGAAGAAAAATATTAGTTTCATTCACTCACACCAGATCTTCAATATTCCGTGAAAACTTCTCTTCCTGAAGTGGTTGCTTTTCTCCTTAGAGCAACAAAGTATCTTTTGAATTAGCATAGCAACCCATGTGGGAACTTCTTGTCAGCTCAGCACAGGGGAATGCATAGAAAGTCCTTTTAAAAGAGTTCCACACCTGTAAAAAGCCTCTTTGCCTTAAATGTGATAACTTAACTAATGGGATAAATAAACCCTCTTTGAAATGCAGAAGAAGCGTAGAAGGAACCTCTAGGAAGTCGCATTTGATATGCACAAGCATCTTGAAAAATAGTTTCCCTCTCCTCGTCCCCACTTGACAATTCTGCAAGCCAGGCAAGAAGACCAACAAAGCAGGGTCTTCACAGCTTGATCTCCACCCCCTGGCAGCTGGGCTTTTAGAAGAGTACATGTTGTGAACCACCTTTTGCCAGAAATCTCCAACTTCAGACTAACACCAGGCCACCAAGGGAGATGGGGGAGCTTGAGAGATCTGAGCCAGAAAAAAGAGACCACCACAGCTAGGGGATCTTGAGGAAATGATGCAAAAGGAATTCTGCCCACCAGGAATACAACTCTACCATCAATGGTCTCCTTATTCTAAAAGGGTGTACCATGAAAAAAAAAAAGAAAAGAAAATTATTCTGGATAGATATTTAGAAAGGGAAAGCCCAACAGCTTTAAATAAAAGTTCTTAGGCAAGGGGGTAGGGAAATGAGAGAATATTTAGAGGGAAGAAAAGGAACTTAGAGCTGAAAGCAAAGTGTCATGTTTGAAGGTACTGTACTAAGTTTTGCCCAAATGGTTTCTTCACAGCCTGTTAACTAACAGCTGAGGCTCTTTCTATACCCAAGACCATCCAGATGTGATAATCTGGTGCTGGACTCATCTTAGTGGCATTTATAAAGGCGGCTAGCTGCCTGCAGCCCAGCGAGTTAAAAGCAACCCACAGAGCAAATCCAGTCACGTGCAAGGTCAAAGTACATAGCTTTGCAAGCAATACTGCTGGAGGGAGCCGTGTACTTTCACCCCAACCCCATCTGAAGTCCTTGGACAATCCTTCTGAAAAGTACCATAAGAAAAATTCCTAAAATGTCAACTTTAGGAAAGCTAGCAATTTTTGTGTCTTTTTAAAAAAACATCTTTTTGTGTTTTCCATGGAAGTTATTTTTCTATAATGGAAAATTAATTTTTCTGTAATTTTACTCTTCTATAATGTGTTTGAATCAGTTGCTTTCATCACAATCATACATAATTTATTAGAAAACAGCTGTAAATGTATTGTTTTTGTGCTATTACAACATAGTCTCCCCTTTGGTCTGCCTCAAACTTCAGTAAAGCTTAGTCTACATGCAAAAGAAAAAAAAAAGTTATATTCCTGTATCATGCCAGAGGTACACAAAATCTATGGATGCAGAATCAAAGAAAGAATGCATATAAATGCAACTGAAAAACCATTATGAATAGGAAAAAAGTTGGAAAATAACAAAATTGTTATGATTCTAACAAAGATGGGAAAGAAGAGATGGATTATTCAAGTCCAAAATTATCCATTATACTCTGTAAAAAGATTTGATTTCTGGCATGTGCAATAAGAAACAAAGCAGAGAAAGAGAAATACTCATGAATGGTTCAACGTGGAAGTATAAATAGGAGCTTTAACAAGGAGAAAAACAAACACATCAGTGGGCCATAGGTCAGATGTAAGAGATACGGTTTAATGAATAAAACTCAGATGTCCTGCATGATTGCTGTGTCTCCCAAGCAGATATTGATAGATTTTTTTTAAAGTATAAAACATTATAAAAATCTAGCCCCCATGGAAAGATCTTTTATATGCTGTGTACTCTGTGTGTGTGCATGAGTGTGTGTGTGTGTGTGTGTGTGTGTTCTATACAAAGCACAATGACCCAGCATGATCCTTCTTCAAGGATTTTCAGTTTAAAATGTGGCAGGAAAAGAATAAAGACACAGACACTAAAAAACTTCTGGGAGAAATATTCTGAGTGATATCATTGAAGGAAGATAGTGAAGATTTTCAAGGGAAGACTTCCTATGATCAATCTATTAAAAGTTTTTGTACCATATTGAATAAACAACTAAGAACATAAAAATTCACCTCTGGACATCTGTAGTGGACAAAAAAAGAAATACCTTAGTTTCATTTTTTTTTAATAAAACTATTCTCTAGTATTTTTTCTTATGTCATTGAATATCCCTTTTAGGATAACTCACATGATAAATTCCTTTCAGAACTAAGAGTAACTACAAAAAAAATGTTTATCTTTCTTAATGAACAAGTAGTCTTCTCCTTATTTGACAATGAAACCATGTAACCCAGTATATTTCTCCCTTTGCCTTGGCTACCAGGAAGCTCTGAGAAAATTTGCTTCCTCCAGGATATACCGACCCCATTATCCATTGTTCTTCCTCCTCTGACGTTTATCTTTTGCTGTTTTATCTTTGCATGAAGGTCCTTCTATCTTATTGTGTCTTTTGAACAGCTGTTATCTGATTCAAAGTTGGGAGGTGAAGAGCTGGAGAAAGAAGAGGATAAGTATTTTCTTCCTTTCCATCTAGGACAGTCCCCTTTGCTCAAAGTGGAAAAAAGAGGGATGAAAGGCCAATGAATTTTGAAGCCATTTTTCTGGATCTGGAGAAACAATAAACACAACCCTTGCTTTGCAAAAGGTAACTTTGGTCTGGAATCATGTTCCACCCCACTGTCTTTTAAAGGTAATAGACAAGAGTAGAAAGCCTTTTGCCTGTGAAGTCAGGCAGACTTCATTTGAAACCCCAGCTCTGCTGCTTGGCAGCTGACTTCAGTCGAATCCCTTTACCTTCTGGGCCTCAGATTATAATACCTTTTTAGCAGAGTTGATATTGAAATTAAATAACACAATGTATAATGGAACCAAATGGCATATACATGGCACACAGCAGCACCTCAGCAAGTGTAGTCTCCTTCCTTTCTTTCTTCTATTTTCCCCAAGGGCACACTCTTTTTCTATTTCTAAGACATTAGACACAGTGTTATCTAAGGAAGAGAATTCAGTGTGGCAGTTGATGGCAGCCAAAAGCCATCACCAAAGACTTTTTTTATTGTTTTTCTCCCTTAGAGACTATTTGGAGGGGGGCGGGGGTAAGAGGGATCCCTAGCCAATTGGATAAGTTAATTATCAACTTTCTTATTCTGTTAAATACAATAATATACAAGGGTGAATCAAAAATTATCTGCACTCTGGCTGTAGAATTTATTTTAATTGACTTTTAGAAAAGATAATTACATAATTTCTCGACATAATCTCCTTCCTTTTCAATACACTTTGTCCATCCATCAACAAGCTTTCATGTTCTCTCATTAAAAAACGTTTTAGGCTGAGCTGCAAGCCACAAATGCACTGCTGTCTTCACTTCTTCATCAGAAGTGAATCTTCGTCCTTGTAGGGCTGCTTTCAGGGGACCAAACAGGTGAAAGTCCGATGGAGCGAGATCAATACTCTAGGGAGGATGCTTTAACACTCCAAAATGAAGTTTTTGCAGAGTGTCAACAGTGTAGGCAGAAGTGTGCACACGTGCATTGTCATGCAAGATCACAACGCCCCTGGATAGGAGTCCTCTGCGTTTAATCCGAAGTTTTAGACTTCAGCTCTCCAATGAGCATCCCACTGTAATGAGCACTGTTGATTGTTGAACCTTTTTCCTGATAATGTTCCAATACTGACCCTTGAGAATCCGATAAAACTGTAAACATCAATTTTCCAGCTGATGATTGACTTTTGAACTTTTTCTTGGTTGGCAATTGAGGATGTTTCCATGCCATACTCTGCCGTTTACTCTCAGGCTCATAGTGATGAATCCATGTCTCGTCACCAGTAATGATTCTCTTTAAGAAACTTTCACCTTCCTTAGAGTATCGGTCCAAATTTTGTTTGCAGATATCCAAACACTTCTGTTCATGCTCTTCCGTGAGTTGTTTTGGTACCCACCTTGCATAAACTTTTTGAAACCTAAGTCTGTCATGGATTACTTCGTTCTGAGGTGTTAAAGCATCCTCCCTATAGACCTGATCTTGCTCCATCGGACTTTCACCTGTTTGGTCCCCTGAAAGCAGCCCTACAAGGATGAAGATTCACTTCTGATGAAGAAGTGAAGACAGCAGTACATTTGTGGCTTGCAGCTCAGCCTAAAACATTTTTTAATGATGGAATACAAAAGCTTGTTGACAGGTGGACAAAGTGTATTGAAGAACAAGATTATGTCAAAAAATGACGTGTTTGTCTTTTCTAAAAGTCAATTAAAATCAAGTCTACACCAGAGTGCGGATAATTTTTGACTCATCATCATATAATTGCCAACTAGAGTTTCTGATCGACCTGAGGTCCTTATTGTTTTATTATTTTATTATTATATTATTTTAAATAATCCAAGTCAAAAGCAAAACCCACTGAACATTTTAAATAGCCTAAGCAGCTTGATGGCCTACAGGCTTCAGGAGTGCTAAAGGCACTAGAATGCTCATCTTACTACCTGGCTGATTTGTAGAAGTCTGGAAGCTTCCAGTGGGGCATCACTATATGGTGGCTGATGTGGCAGCTATTTCTAATGAAATCTACCAAGCTTGAGATAAACTAACACCAAAGGCATCAGAATCAAAAGATGTGGTCTTCATAGAGAATGAACTGTCTCTCCATGCCCTACAGGGGGTCTAGTTAGCTATCAGGTGACAGTACTTGGTTGGGGGGGGGTCACCATATTGCAGAATATGATTCTTAGCTTTCAGGTACAGAAACTCAATTTTTTTTAAGAACTTCTATTAAGATACAGTTGACATACAATAGATTGCAGATATTTAAAGTGTACAATTTGATTTTTTTTTCTTATTAGTAATGTATATATGGCAATCCCAGTCTCCCAATTCATTCCCCCCAACCTTCCCCATTTTCCCCACTTGGTATCCATATGTTTGTTCTCTACATCTGTGTCTCTATTTCTGCCTTGCAAACTGGTTGATTTGTATCATTTTCTATATTCCTCATATATGTGTTAATATACGATATCTGTTTTTCTCTTTCTGACTCACTTTACTCTGTATGACAGTCTCTAAGTCCACAGAAACTCAATTTTTTAAGAGCTTAGCAGACTCTATAGTCTGACATGTCCTAACCAAAATTAAGATTAAGATATATATTCATCCCCAGATTTATTAATTTTTAATAGGAAAGGAACATGCTTTTTCAGTGACTGAAATACTTAGGTCCACCAAGTAGAATATCTTCGTGCATTTACCACCCTACCCCGATTCTTTTAATGTCTTATAATTTTCTCAATTATACCTAAACAAAGCTGAAAGAAAAAAAACACTTTTTGGAGAACCACTTATGTAGATTTATGTAGACCTACCTAGCTTATTTCTTTCAACTGCTATATAGTGTTCTATAGTATGGCTATAGTATATTTTATCCATTCCCTTCTTGTACACACGTACAAGAGATTCTCTAAAGTATACACCTGGAGGCAGAATTGCTGATTTATAGGATATGGGCCTTCTGATATGATTATACCTGTTCACACTCTAGCAGCCATGTTGGTTTGCTTCCCCACATTCTGAACAACAAATAGTATTAGACTTTTTAATTTCTCCAAACTTATGAAAGTAAAATTAAATCCCATTGGTATATATATATTTTTTTAGAGTGTTCTTATTCTTTCTTTCTTTCTTTCTTTCTTTCTTTCTTTCTTTCTTTGGTTGTGCCAGATCTTAGTTGCAGAATGTGGGCTCCTTAGTTGCAGTAGATGGGCTCCTTAGTTATGGCATGCGAACTCTTAGTGGCGGCATGCATGTAGGATCTAGTTCCCTGACCAGGAACCCAGGCCCCCTGCATTGGGAGTGCAGTCTTAACCACTTCGCCACCAGGGAGATCACCACATTGGTATTTTATTTTGAATTTCCCTGGTTACTATTGAATATATGAGCACCATCTCATATATTCATTAATCATTTAGTTCCCTGTGGTTTACTATGAGTTGGTTGTTCATTTTTTTGTGTACTTTCCTATTGGGTGGTTTTGTCTTTTTTTTTTTAAATAGCTTGATAGCATTTTTTAAATAATTTAAAAAAAATTTTTTTAATTAATTTTGTTTATTTATTTGCTGTGTTGGATCTTCATTGCTGCCCAGGCTTTCCCTAGTTGCAGCGAGTGAGGGCTACTCTTTGTTGCAGTGCATGGGCTTCTCATTGCCATGGCTTCTCTTGTTGCAGAGCACAGGCTCTAGCCTCACAGGCTTCAGAAGTTGCGGCACATGGGCTTAGTTTGCTCCAAGGTATGTGGGATCTTCCCGGTCCAGGGATCGAACCCGTGTCCCCTGCATTGGCAGGCAGATTCTTAACCACTGCGCCACCTAGGAAGCCCAGCTTGGGAGCATTTTTAAACATACTTTTACATATTTACATATTTTACACATTTTGGGTAATAGTCCTTTTCCTATCACATGTTACAAATATATTGTTTTAGTTTACTATTTGTCTTTTAACATTATTATCTCATTTGTCATTCAGAAGCAGTCTTTTCATGTATAATTTATGCTTCTTTTGTATATTGCTTAAGAAGTTTTTCCCTACCATAAAATCTTAACAATATTCCCTATGTTTTCTTCTGGTTCTTACAAGCCGAATTATTTATCAGAAATTTCCTTGATGGACATGCAATCAGAGCAAGAAGAATTATCGTGGAAGACAGTTGACAAAGGCCACGGTAAAGCCAGTAAGCAAACACCCCCATGTTGCAGAGGACACTCCTCAGAGGACCAAAACTTGTGTCTTGTTTGTCCAGTGCAGATAAACACAGCCAAATTCTTACTCTTTAGATTCCATTCCACTTAGATGCCATACTGACCATCTGCCTTCAGTTAACACCTCTTCCTCCAGACAACTCATTAGACTTCGGCTTTCATTGTTGATTGTAATCATTTACGTAGCTTTAGGGCTCTTCCAAAGTGGTTTCACTGCTCTATTGTCATGGGAGTGCCTCCCTGAGACTCATAGCCTGGTCACCTTGGTTAGATATGGGTGATCCCTATTCTCCTCAACCAAACCCATATAGACAATCTTGTGAGTTACTTCTCTAGATAGCTAATCTCACCCATTATGTGTGGTCCTTTCTAGTTTTCTTACTTTCAGAGGGCAAACCTCATGTCTATTTATACTTCAAAATTCCAGTGATGCCTTATCTCATCTCTGTGTTCTGAAAATTAAAAGAAACTTATAATAAACAAGTGTGTTTGGAAAGAAAGGTGACCAAGTGGTCTCTCTGGCAATGATAAAGGGACACAATTAACTTGTCAGTAAAATCCATATTAGGCACTTTTCTTTTTCAGATTCTATTTGTCCACTGAGCAGTCTTCACTCAAGTCAGAACTGTACCATGGCCTTCAGGTGTTCCAGAATCCTAGTTTTGGATGCTGATTTCTACCACGTTTGCCTCCGGTACTCTTCAAACCAGTGCTCTGCCTATCATAAACAGTTCTCGTGAAATAATCTCAAAGCAGAACATCAAGATGTTATCAGTGAACTGGTTCTGCACCTCTGTCTGAACAGGGGTCCTTTATCTTTCATCTGCTTCAGAGCACACTCCTGGCTACCAGCACAACCTACACGTACTCCCCAGCACAAGTTCTGATAGGGGCTTGCTTTTCTAGAGATTCCAGAAGCTAAGAACAACCCTGGCAGTCTCGTGATGACAGTCTTTAGCCTGTACTGTGAGGGAAGCCTTCAGCCAGCTGCAGATTCTCTGTAGTGCCAGCTGGTACGTAGTGGATCCCCTCGTTTGTTGGCAAGTCACAGGAAGCAGGGCATGAACTCCGCAGAACAGTTCATATCAACTTGTGCAACTCTTTCTGGCTTGCTCTTGATTCCCTCTGTGTCCTTGGGCAAGTCATTTCACCTCCCTTAGTCTGAATCTCTGGAATCTCCAAATGAAATAGGTTGGACTAGATGGTTTTTATGGGCCCTCCCATTGTAACTTATAATGATTCCATGATTCTTATGAGTTTACTTCAAAAACTCCATTATCATTCAAGGTGTGGCTAGAATCAGGCACATTTTTGTATATGGCTTCTGAAATCTTCCCTACTATTTTATAGTCACAGTTTGTGCACCAACTAGGTTTTTTTTTATTAAGAAATACTTGACATATAACATTATATTATTTTTCATTATACAGCATAATGATTTGATATTTGTATATATTGTGAAATGATCACCACAATAAGTCTAGTTAGCATACATCACCACACATAACTACAAATTTTTTTCTTTTTGACAAGAAGTTTTAAGATTTACTCTCTTAGCAACTTTTTTCTTTTTTTTTAAGCAACTTTCAAATATGCAATACAGTATTATTAACTAGAGTCACCATGTTGTACATGACATCCCCAGGATTTATTTTATTTTATAACTGAAGTTTGTACTTTTTGATCACCTTCACGCATTTTCACTACCACCACCACCACCACCACCACCCCACCTCTGGCAACCACCAATCTGTTCTCTGTATCTATGAGTTGGAGGTTTTGGTTTTGTTTTTTTAGATTCCACATACAAGTGAGATCATACAGTATTTATCTTTCTCTGTCTGACTTATTTCACTTAACATAATACCCTCAAAGTCCATCCATGTTGTCACAAACGACAAAACTTCTTTCTTTTTTATCCATTCAACCATCAGTGGACACTCAGGTAAAGATTTTTTTTTTAATTTGTTTATTTATTTTATTTATTTATTGGCTGTGTTGGGTCCTCGTTGCTGCACACGGGCTTTCTCCAGTTGCTGCGAGCAGGGGCTACTCTTCATTGTGGTGCGCGGGCTCCTCATTGTAGTGGCCTCTCTTGTTGTGGAGCACGGGCCCCAGGCGCGTGGGCTTCAATAGTTGCAGCACATGGGCTCAGTAGTTGTGGCTCACGGGCTCTAGAGCTCAGCCTCAATAGCTGCGGTGCATGGGCTTAGTTGCTCCGCGGCATGTGGAATCTTCCCAGGTCAGGGCTTGAACCGGTGTCCCCTGCATTGGCAGGCGGATTCTTTACCACTGCGCCACCTAGGAAGTCCTTAGGTAAAGATTTTGATGATGTTGGTAACTGGGTGTGTTTAAAGAGAGCTGCAACTTTCTAGTTCTTGCTGTCCAGGCCCTTTCACTTTTAGGAGCACAGCTACATCAAGTTAAATCACTACCATTATGATTCAGTTGTACATTCTTGGTGGCAAAGAGAGGGATCCAAAAGAGAACCACAGATGTTGATGATCAGAGAACAACAGATCAAGGCACAGACCCAAACCTCAGTGCACTTCTGTAACATCTAAGCATACTTAGTAACTGTAACTTAATCACCCCCTCTCAAAAAAAAACCTCTTTAACAGTTTTGTAAAGCCAATTAATCCAGTTTGCTGTTTACCAAATTACCAATACATATCAGAGCATAGTTTCTGTTCTCCATTTAATTTTAAGTCCATATATTTTAAGTAAATAAATTTATTTATTTATTTATTGGCTGCGTTGGGTCTTCACTGCTTTGTGTGGGCTTTTCTCTCATGACAACGAGCGGGGAGGCTACTCTTCACTGCAATGCGAGGGCTTCTCATTGCAGTGGCTTCTCTTGTTGTGGAGCACGGGCTCTAGGCGTGTGGGCTTCAACAGCTGTGGCATATGGGCTCAGCAGTTGTGGTTCGTGGGCTCTAGAGTGCAGGCTCAGTAGTTGTGGTGCCTGGGCTTTGTTGCTCCGTGGCATGTGGGATCTTCCTGGAGCAGGGATCAAACCGGTGCCCCCTGCATTGGCAGGTGGATTCTTAACCACTACGCCACCAGGAAGTCCAAGTCTATGTTTAAATAGATAAAACACTTTCTGATCTATTTCTGAGCTTGTTTTTATTTCCTGAGAATAATTTTACTTATCAAAATCTCTTCCCCCTGAATTAATAACCCTCTATTGGCCAAGTAAAGTGAAAAGGAAATAGGTTACTGTGTCATACAAACCATATTATGAATTCACACTGTGCCAAGTATGAGGACACACAAAAAAATATTATGGTCCCCAGCTTGGAGGAGTTTGTGGTGGTGGCAATGAGAGGAAGGTGGTAACATGTAGGAAAACCATGCTCTGTTAGAGCTAGCTGAATGAGTTTCACTTTGTGGGTTCCAATCTTGCACCTTTTATCTAATCACCAAAGATCTCAGATAGCAGAGTTCTCTAGCCTCATGAACTCTGGACTTTTTTCTTTATATCTGCATTAGCTTTTCCTGTCTCCTCTGCAAGGAGGTCTACCTGTTAAGCAACAAAGACCTTAGGTCTTTGTTGGTGTTATAATGCTCTGGAACTTACATCTAAATTAATATTTCATAAAAAGCATCTTTATGCTTCACTATTGCACCAGATAATATGGGAACACATAAACACATTGCGTGTGGGTTCATCTTCTGCTGGATCCACTTCTATAATATCCTCTTAAATGTAGAAAGAAACAGGGATGAGGAGCCCCTATCTCCAGGCAGAGAACTGATTCTTAGAATTCTCTTCCCACTGATAATACATTACGAAGGATCCACAAAGCCAACCAAAAAAAAAAAAAAAAAAACCAGAAACAGTGGCCTAGAGAAGAGTTTAATTACTGGGGAGAATTTGGAGTCTCAAGAAAGTGGTAAATGCAAGAAGAACTAAAGAAGTTTTGAAAATGTAAATAATAATTAATTTTATAAATGCTCTTTCTAAATTATTTGGCATAGATTAGCACTTACGGAGAAAGCTTTTAGAGAGTCCACAGAGAAGCAAACTAGAATACTGAAAAACATTTTAAATTTTTTTAAAAGAAGGTTTTAAATTAGATTTCAATTGTTTAACTGTAAGTGTTAAAGGAATTAGAATTTTTAGCTTTATAATTCCGCCTCTGAGCCAGGTACTGTTTTTGCACTGGGGATCAGATGCTGTGACACTGGGATAAGTGTGGTCCGTTCCATCATGAGTAATTAGAGAATCACAAAATAAATGTGTAACTACACATTGCAAGAAGAACTATGAAGGAAAATCATGAGGCATTATGTATATAATAGGGGTAATAATGGAGGTCCTAACCCATCTGGAGCAAAATCAGAGAAAAGCTTCATAGGAAAGCAAGGCATTATAAGAAAACAGTAAATAGGATTCTAATGATTCAGAATTTCAAATTATTTCAACAGACCACTGTAGTTGTAGCTCAGAGATAACAGGAAGGAAGGGAGACCAAAGGATCAGTCATTGCACCTATGTCTTTCCTTTGGTGAAGACCCTACAGACCAAGGCCTGGTCTTCAGCATGGCTGGTCAACCCATCCAGAGCTGAACTGGCTCCTACCCTCAAAAGACCACAAGAGACTGATGAACAGCAGTCTATTAATTTACAACAGGAGGTATGCCCTCCTAGTGCCTGGAATTCTTGTGGCTACTAACTCTCAAGGGACCCAGGAGGCCTAAGAAGCTGGGCTTTCCTGCTAAGAATGCTGATCTTATCTTGAACACGTTTATGCTCCTTTCTTTCACTCCTAGAAGATAATCTTATCTCAAAGTTATTCTGAGGATGCTTCTCTGATACCCCTACATACCAATTCCAGAAGCTAGGCTGCACAGCAAATTAGCTTAGAAATCCCTTGCTCACTACAAATTGATGGTGTAAACTAGATTGTTCAAATTACTTAAAAGAACTGAAGCACCTACAAGCACTCCAGAAAATACCACTTAAAATACAAATAATTCACACACTCATACAAATCATTCTTATCTAGTTATTACACAGGCATTTGAATGAAGGGAAGAAGGAACTAATGAATCAATAAATGAAAGAAGACTGAACCCACAGACAACTTTGGGGTCATATATTTATTTGATATTAGAAAGAAACCTATATTTTTAAAAGGAATTGGTTAACATTCAGACTTCTCAGTAACTTAAACTCTCCGTTCCCTGCCCTGACATAGCCATTGATCCAAATTATTTATTAGAATAAATAATTATATGATCCAAAGTATTTATAATAATAAAGACTGGACACTACCAAAATCAGTTTTTCTTCAACTAGGGTTCATGGACCTTTCATAGTCTTTAAAAGATTAGGGGGGAAGGCATCTCTTTTTCTCTTCAAGAATTCATTGTTTTCATTTTGTTAATTTTTAATAAATTATTACAAGCAAATTGTGGATTATCCAAATGACCATCTTTCAATATCTGGATTTGTGATTACAATCATGGAGGTGCCAAACCACATTACTTTAAATGTTAAATACTAGTTAAGAAAAAAATAAATGTGGCTTAATATATGTCATAGCTTCACACCATGTGAAAACCAAAAGTCATGGTGCACTGTATATAAAGTTTTGCAATGGTTCAAACAGAGAATTTCGTTGAACAGCAAGCTATAGCATCAGCTGGCCTAACTTGATAGAAAAAAACACATGCTGTAATTCTTTTTGCTAGATTTGCCCTGCAAAGGATGACTTAATCTTGACAAAATTTGCCATGTTAATGCTGCTAATTTCAATTTTTATTGATTCTCTAGTTTTATTTTTTATTTAGCATGTAAATGTGCTCTAGTATTACAGTTGTATAGGAGCTATAAACGTGAAGTGTGTCACATATTGTTTTCTATTTTTCCATACTTAAGAAATGTAATAAAAATAATGTAAGTAAGCATTTGAGGCCTTAGAGATGTTTTTCTTTTGAAAGGGGTCCATATATTACTCTTGAGAAACACTGATTCAAACAAGCATTTTTCAATATTTCTATTCTGGGAGTCCCCTTCACTATTATTTCACAAACCACTTAGGCATTTTTTAAGTCATTTTAAAATTTTTGTACGGCATATAGAAAGGAGAAAGTTCACATGAAATATTATATTTTAGATAAATATATTACTGAAGTTTATTTTGTAGAGTTCCCTGCTTTTTAATATTACACAAAATACTTTCATTTCTCCATGCTTCTAGTTCTTGCATTTTGTACTTAAAAACCAACTAGGTTTTTTAAAAATAATTTTTGTGTTATTTATTACAAATGAGATAAAAGGAATAGTTTCAGGCTATTATTTGTAAACACAACTTCACTATTACCACATGTGGCAGTTGAATATTTCTAACAAATTAAAGGCCAATTTGGGTGGAGTCATCACTATGTTTTCTCTTTCTAGCACTGAGTTTTGAGTTCTGGAGTTAGCTATTTGTGCTTTATAACAATTTTCATTATACAAGGGTAACCCCTGCCTGGGGTGAGCAACGTTGAAAGTCATTTGCAAAATAATTATCACAATGACATTTCTCATTGATTTATTTTATTCGGGACCATTTGTTTTCTATCTTAAAAAAAGTCACATCTGGATGAGAATCAAAACAACTTCAAGCAGCAAAACAGTAAAAACCACCCCTCTGAGGAAGGTATTTAGCAGGAGAGTAACTGAATTAAGTGCCTGCTGGTTGGGTGTTTGATGTCTATTACCAGCTTAGGAGACTCACTCAGCACAGTCTCAGAGACTCTCAAACTTCCATTTTGAACTGTAAAAATACTTTTAAATGATTTTAGTTACCACTTTTTAAAAAGTAGAAATTGATACAGATTCTGTTACTGCCTTTTACAAGCCTCCCACCTATAATACAGAAGGCCAGTTGGGAAAAGCTGATCTAAACCATTCAACACATCTCTATCCTATTTCACTGAAGTCTTCATAAAGACTTAGTTCCCTCTGATAATCTGCTCTAGTGTTTTAAAATCCTGATGTTTAGGAAGTCCTTTATGAGCAAGTCACTTAACCTCTCAGGACCTCAGATTTCTCATCTAGAAAATCAGGGAGTTTGGGTAAGATTTTTTTTTTTTTAAGTCCCACCCCGAATTAGAATTCTGTGGTTTTTGTATTAACCGAAGCTTTAGTTTTCATAACTGTTTAACATCAGAACAATGTTTTAAAATAAATTGGAACAAAGAAATCCTTAATATATAAAGCACGTAAAAGTGAAGTTAAGAACATTCAAGGTCTGTAGAACACAATTTGAAAACCACTGATCTAAAGCTCTCTTTTAAAAAATGCTTTCCTTTTTTCTTTGTCTCAGTGGAAAAGGAAAACATCTGGAAAGGATCCACCATACTAGTTTCCCTATGCGTACCCCAGAACATATGGATTAAGTCACCTGTCAGCTTTTTCTTCCCCAGATTAAATAGCCATTATAAGTCCCATTTCCCATCCCTTTAAAATAGATTTCCTTTTTTTTTTTCAAATGAACCTTATTTAGTTTCTGTAACTCTTTATTAAAATGTAAAGTTAAAAACCAACTACAGTCTCTGAGAAGAGCCAAGTGTAGCAAAAGGATTACTTCCAGCTCTATCATTTGATATCTCACTCCTAACACACTCCAAGTTGTTTCCTTTTTAATAAAAGAGTTCCATTGCTGCCTTGCATTCAACCAATAGCTCAGTTTGACTCACAATTCTTTTTTTTTTTGGCTGAATTTGTTATGCCTGGTCAATAATTTCCCATCCAATACCTGTGCAATTTGTTATTTTCCTTCTGGGGCCTGTGAAGTTTTTCCTATTGAATATAATCCTGTTTCTCAATGGCATATTTATCTAGTTAAGGTCACTCAATTTTTCTTCTGCTTTCCAGCCTACCTCATCCAACTTTATAACCCATATGAGTGTTGTCTAGTTTATTGCTAAAGTTGTAGACTAATAAAATGTCAATTATACGAACATGTATGAAGTACGTTATGGGCTAAATTGTGTCCCCCAAAATTCATATGTTGAAGTCTTAACACCCAGCATCTGTAACTGTATTTGGTTATAAGGTCTTTAAAGAAGTGATTAAATTAAAATGAGGCCATATAGGTGAGTTCTAATCCAATCTGACTCCTGACACACAAAGAGACACCAGGGACTTCAACACAGAGGAAACAGAGAAAAGACTAGGTGAGGACACAGAAAGAAATTGGCCATCCTCAAGCCAAGGAGAGAGGCCTCAGAAGAAACCAACCTTGCTGACACTGATATTGGACTTCTGGCCTCCAGAACTATGAGAAAATAAAGTTTGCTGTTTGAGCCAGCCAGTCTGTGGTATTTTGTTAAGGCATCCCAGGCAGACTAATACAAGCTACTCTACCCATGACATTGTGTAATCCCTGGGGGCTCACCAAGGACCCTCTGCCATTACAGAGAAGCCTATAGGAGGGCACAAATACCCATAACGCAAGCCAGAATAAGTCATAAAGGAAGATCTGAGCAAAATGCCCTGGGAGCACAGAGGGAGCCAGAATTCTTTCCATCTGGGGGATCAGGGAAGGCTTGAAAGAGGAGACCTCAGTTGAGCTGGACCTTCAAAGATGGGCAAAAATTCCATTCATAGGGGGCGGAGGGGTGGAGAGGGCAGCAATTCAGGGGAACAGGACTTTATGAGCATAAACCAGGCTTACTCTACACCCGTGATCACTTGTAGAACAACCCCAGTTGTCACCCACCTATGGACAAGATTGGTAGTTTGCAAACCTGACTAAACATCAGGACTAACTAGAAGCTTTTTAAAAAAACATGTAGATCCTCAGGCCCCACTCCCAATCTGCTGAATTAGATACGATGTTCTGGAATCTTTAACCATCTTCTTAGGTGAGACAGCATCAATTCCATCAAGTTTAAAGAGCCCTTTTTAATAAAAACATTTCACTGTCTCCTCCTCCGTGGTAATAACTATATTTCTACCAAATGTGAAAATACATAAAGACAAAAAAAAAAACTATTCTGAGTTTAGCAATGCTTTCCAGTAAATTTTTACTTTATTAGAACCAAATCCATAGGTTTAAAAATTATATGGATGTCTGATTTTGACAAATACACATACATGTAAGACATTATTTATCCAACTTACAGATAATGTAAGGCTGCATATAGGGATTCTGCCTCTTTACTAACCTTGTGTCCTCACCCTGACACTAAAGTCCATCCACAGTTTCTGGATCTGGATTCGCTGACACTTCCTACTCCCAATTACTCCACAGACCAGTAAAATATCAGCATTTTCCATCCTATGAATGAGGGAGAATAGAAGAGAGAAGGAGCAAGCAGAACTAGGGATTGCTACCCTACTTCATGCCCAGACAGAGGCTCCTGTCTTATTACGGTGGCCAAGCGGATGGTGGAACAAAGCAGCAGCAGTGTTCTTCTCACCCGCTAAGCCCTGGAGGCAAGGTCTTGGGAGGAGGGGAAGAGGAGAATGGGCTCAACCAGTGTCCACCTCTGATTGACTCCTTCTTTCCCCTTTCTCTAATTCCTCTGAGAAGATAGGGTGGGGGGGGGAGTTTAACTCTCAAAATTCTCCTTTCTGAAGTGATGGAAGTAATCCCTACTTGTTAAGGTGAGGATTCGGTGAGATCATTTAGGTAAAGTACAAAAAAAAAAAACAAAACCAGCATTAGACCCCACGCTGCCCTCCCCCACCCCCCACCCCCAGCCTCACCCTGGCTCCATCACACAGTTATCAACTGTTTTGTATATTTTTTGAAGCTGGGCTCTTCAGACTTTCCTCAACTCAGCTTAGCTGACGTCCAAGGCTTACCTCTAAAATCTATTTCAATCAAAATTTCACACCAATGGGGACCTTCCTCCATACTCAGCAGCCAACAATCCCTCCCAAACAGGTAAGTTTTCCTCAAGTCCCTGACAGGTCACAATACACACAGTGGTAAGCTGCTGTTCTCCTTTCCACTAGATTTCTCTACTGCCAGCCCTGAAATTAACCTTTTCCAGAAAATCTTTCCTGACTACCTACCCCCTCGCTTAAGCCTTTTATTTGGGTTCCCTTGGTACTTCTGCTGTATTCCTTCATTCCTTCCGTCCATCCATCCATCCATCCATCCTCTCACTAATATAATCAGCAAAAGGCTTCTTTTAGACACTGAATAAACAAACAAGCAAGGTCCCTGCTCTCCTGGAGCTACCATTTCAGGGGGAAGACAGTGAAAATTCAAAATGCAACAAGTCAGGTGGGGATACATACTAAGAGGAAAAAATAAAAAACAGTGTAAGAAAACAAAGAGAGATATTGCTAGTTGGGAAGGATAGTCAGGAAGACCTCACTGAGGTAGTGTCTGAGCAGAAGCATGAAGAAATGAAAATGTGGGCCAGCAGAAGAGCTGGGAAGAAAGCTCCAGGCTATGTCTTTCTTCCATACTGGTGGAGGTCTTGTGTTATTCAGTCTCTCCACCATTGTTATGGGTTGAACTGTATCCCTCCGAAAATGTTACGATCCTACCCTCCAGTACCTCAGAAAGGACTTTATTTAGAGAGAGGGTCTTTACGGAGGTAATCAAGTTAAAATGAGGTCATTAGGATAGGTCCTAGTCCAATATGACTGGTGTTCTTATAAAAAGGGGAAATCTGGACACAGAGAAACACACGGAAAACGCCACGTGAGGACTGAGACAGAGACTGGGGTGATACCTATACAAGCCAAGAAATACTAAAGATGGCCAGCAAACCACCAAATCTAGAAGAGGGGCATGGAACAGATTTTCCCTCACAGCCCTCAGAACCAACCTTGCCAACACCTTGATCTTGTACTTCTAGCCTCCAGAACTGTGAGACAATGATTTTCTGCTGTTTAAGCCTGAGAGATGTAAACAAAGTGTGTGCTATTTTGTCATGGCAGCCCTAGGAAACTAATAACAACCATCTAGCACCGTCAGGGCCACATACAGACCACTGCCTCACCCCGGTTCACAGGGTAAATCCCTGGTTACACTGGGCTTTGCATACCCCTGGATGACGGTAACAGCCCCCCAAACTGGACTCCCTGTTTCCGGTCTTACTTTCTCAACCCACTTACCACAGTATTGTCCTGATCTCTTTAAAATGAAAATCTGACCATCTCACTGGTTCACCAGCCTTCACTCACTTCTCATTATCTTCAAGATACAACGCAGATTTCTCAGCTCGGGGACCAATGCCCACAGGATCCAGCCCGTTTACCTCTTCAACCTCGGTTCTCTCACCTCTGTCCCCTCCTGGGATGGCCTAACTTCTACTCATTGTCAGGCCTCAACTTATCACCACCCCCACCTGGGAAGCCTTCCCAAGGCCTGAAGACTAGGTTAGGTGTCCCTCCTGTGTGCTCCTGGAAATCCTTGTGTTTAATGCTGTTGTGACACTTATCAAAGTGTGTCCAAGGCTTGTTTGTCCATCTCCACCTTTTGACCATGAGTTCCTATCTTGGTTGTCTCTAGAGGAGCTAGGAAAAGTGCCTGGCACCTGCTGAATATTCACTGAATGGATGAATAAATGAACAAAGCATACCATGTTCTAACCAGCTGGTTCCAGAAGGAATTTCTTTTCCTCTAAGGGGTGGGGGATGGGGAGGTGACCTTTCAAGGGATTTCCCAATAGTATGTGAAACCCCTAGAGCAGGATGGAGCTGCACCTTTCCTTAAGAGTTGCAAGAGGAATTTAGATTAGACATTCAAGAGCCGGTCCTTGTGTTGCAAGACACTGAAGTACAAGGAAGGGAAGTAAACAATTTATCTGGCAGTTTTTGAGTCTGGGGTTGACCGATATTTTCGAGTCTATTTTTTGATAGGACGCGGCAGGTCTCTTCCAAGCCTCTGCTTCTGCAGCTGCAAGTCCATGACCTACAGGTAAAAGTGGTGGGTGGACAAGAGGTGAGGGGATTGTTGCAAACAAAACTGTGATATAGTCTGTGCACAAGTCTCCAAAAAGCAAGTATTTTTGAGGTTTACAAATTATTGCATGCATGGTTACAAATGCTGGAGAGTGTGAAAAAGGAAAGAAAGGAAAAGAGGAAGACAGTAATGATGCTTAAACACGTAAATAAAATATTCTATACATATATTATAGCTAGAAGACAGAGGAGTAATAGATTCAAATAATAGATTCAGGATTGGCTCTCTTCTGTAAATTCCTGAAAGGGGAAATGTATCAGAATTTCCAGTCCTCAAGAAGGGCCTAAAAAAGTCCTGTGAGCAAGAAGGGAGAAAAAAAGAGGGGGGCGGGGGACTTGCTCTTCGCAGCAGGAAGTCGTCAATGGATATCGAGTTATGAAGAAACAACTCTGAACAGAAGTCCTTATTCGGAGCGCTAAACTCACTTTTACCACATAAAGGGCAATATAAAAGCTCCGAGGAGCCTCATCACGGTGTTGGAGAAACAACTCGGCTTCCCCATTTTAAAAAGCAAGGGAGCTCCGACTGGGTAGTGGCCCAGACCGGCGTTAGGGATTTATTTGCAAGTCAATGAGCCAAATGGACGACCAGGCTGGTTGTGCCGCGTTCTGGGAAGCAAGGTTATTATTATCGCCTATTGCCCCACTGAGCAATTTCACTGAAAAAGAAGAGTCCCAGCAGTGTGTGTGCCACGGTGCCATACGGGACGTGCCGCTACGTGCCCACCTCCAGAACGACTTTATTTACAAAGCGATTACCATGTTATCTATTTGTTTTCCTTTTCCAGCTACAGCAGCCTTACTCAGCCCTCGAATTTCTTAATTACAAACCGGTTCGCTTCTAAATCAACTCCAAACCATCAGGCAGAGCCCGGAGGAAGGCTGTGCAAGTTTGCACACACCCCCACCTCCCGGATCAAGGGCAAGAGCAGAAGCAAGAAACTGTGTATGTGCAAAAAGGTGGATCTGGGGACGAGGATCGCTGAGTTTGTTTACAGAGCAGAGACGCCTCAGCTCGGATGCCAAAGCTACCAAGAGCTGCAAACGCAAACTTAGCAGAAGCACACGTACTCCGGGAGCGGCGAGCGGCCTCGAAAGCACGGACAGGATACCCGGACGCTGGAGCGGAGGCGGCAGGGCCCGCGAGCGCGCTCAGTCCACCTGCAGCTGCTGCCGCTCCCCGCCCCCAGCTCCTGTCCTTGAAAGGAGTGGAAAAAAAATGCATCTACACGCAGAACGTCTACATCAGGTTTACCTACTGCCCCTATAAAAACACAAAGGCACAGCCCAGGACAACGCGCACAGGGGAGTGGGCATTATTTGCCCAGGACTTAAAAACCCACTCGGGTAAACACAGGCATTCTTTGCAACCTGGGTAAGGCTTCTGCAAAGCCGAGGAGGCAGAAGGGCGCTATGGACGGGGCGTTGTGTGAAACCCGTTCTCCCGTAGAAAGCAGCCCAGATCGCTAGGTGAGCTCGGGGTAGGGAATCCAGCCATAGGGAGGCGTTGAGTCTTCCTCGCTTCTCTCCGGGCAGGCGCTACCTTTGCGCTGAGAGTCCAGGGAGGGTTCTGTCCTTGCGCCGGGGGTGACCAGGTCTGGTATTCGTCCGCCGGCAGGAAACCAGAATCGGGGGGCAGCGGGGCGGTGCCTGGGCCCGCAGCCTCTGCGCACGTGCCTCCGGCAGCCGGGACGCGGCTGCCAGACCCGGTCCGGTGTGCCTGGTGTTCCGGAATCCGCGTTTTCCCGCTGCCCTCCCGGGAGGCTCTCGCTCCGCCCTTCCTGAAATCCCTTATATTAACTGTGGCCAAAGCCCTAAGAAACACAGCTCATTGTTGGCAGCTGCCGGGCGGTCTTGCCGAGCTGTGAGGGCAGCAGAGGGGAAATAAAAGGGAACGGCTCCGATTCTGCCCCAGCGGCCGCTGCAAGACTTCGGCGCCGACTTCGCGATAGCGAGCGCTTTGCACGCCAGGAAGGCCCCCTCTATGTGCTGCTGAGCCGGTCCTGGACCCGCCGATCCCGCCCTCGGTCTTCGGAGCAGAAATCGCAAGGACGGAAGGTAAGCGCGGCGGGCGAAGCTGGCTGGGGCTTCTGCCAGCCCAGTCCTCCGAGGGCTGGGTTTGCCCGGAGGAAGAGCGTGAGGCGGAGCTGGGGAATAACAACAGGATGTGCAACAACAGGATGAGGAGGGCTGATTTAATGCCTGAAGTTCGCGGCAGGGCTGCGGGGCACTTCCTTTATTAGGCGACTTCGGGGAGCACGGGGGGTGTGGGCTTGGGTCCCCCGCCCGATAGCAGGGGAGAGGGCTGTTTGTGCAGCGCGCGGCTCTGTTGTGGGTGGCAGGTCCGCCTTGGTGGCGAGCCCGGGTGCACAGGCTCCTAGTGGGATCGTCGCGATGATGCTTCGCAGCCGAAGTGCGTCGGGTGAGCCTGAGGGCCAGGGGCGAGAAAAAGTGGGGTGCACCGTGGTGGGCGACACGTGTGGTGCGGGTCTTACCGTCTGCCCTTTTTACTTTCAGGACTGGAAATGGCAGACCATATGATGGCCATGAACCACGGGCGCTTCCCCGACGGCACTAACGGGCTGCACCACCATCCTGCCCACCGCATGGGTATGGGGCAGTTCCCGAGCCCCCACCATCACCAGCAGCAGCAGCCCCAACACGCCTTCAACGCCCTAATGGGCGAGCACATACACTACGGCGCGAGCAACATGAATGCCACGAGCGGCATCAGGCACGCTATGGGGCCCGGGACTGTGAACGGAGGGCACCCCCCGAGCGCGCTGGCCCCCGCGGCCAGGTTTAACAACTCCCAGTTCATGGGCCCCCCGGTGGCCAGCCAGGGAGGCTCCCTGCCGGCCAGCATGCAGCTGCAGAAGCTCAACAACCAGTATTTCAACCATCACCCCTACCCCCACAACCACTACATGCCGGATTTGCACCCAGCTGCAGGCCACCAGATGAACGGGACAAACCAGCACTTCCGAGATTGCAACCCCAAGCACAGCGGCGGCAGCAGCACCCCCGGCGGCTCCGGCGGCAGCAGCACCCCCGGCGGCTCCGCGGGCACCTCGGGCGGCGGCGCGGGCAGCAGCAATAGCGGCGGCGGCAGCGGCGGCGGCAGCAGCAGCAGCAACATGCCCGCCTCCGTGGCCCACGTCCCTGCTGCAATGCTGCCGCCCAATGTCATAGACACTGATTTCATCGACGAGGAAGTGCTTATGTCCTTAGTGATAGAAATGGGTTTGGACCGCATCAAGGAGCTGCCCGAACTCTGGCTGGGGCAAAACGAGTTTGATTTTATGACGGACTTCGTGTGCAAACAACAGCCCAGCAGAGTAAGCTGTTGACTCGATCGAAATCCCGGCGAAAGAAATCAAATCCCCCAACTTCTTCGGTGTGAATTAAAAAACATTCCCTTAGACACAGTATCTCACTTTTCAGATCGTGAAAGGTTTGAGAACTTGGAAACAAAGTAAACTATAAACTTGTACAAATTGGTTTAAAAAATTGCTGCCACTTTTTTTTTTCTGTTTTTGTTTCGTTTTTGTAGCCTTGACATTCACCTCCCTTATGTAGTTGAAATATCTAGCTAACTTGGTCTTTTTTGTTGTTTGTTTTTACTCCTTATTTCCTCACTTTCTCCAGTGCTCAACTGTTAGATATTAATCTTGGCAAACTGCTTAATCTTGTGGATTTTGTAGATGGTTTCAAATGACTGAACTGCATTCAGATTTACGAGGGAAAGGAAAAATTGCATTAGTTGGTTGCATGAACTTTGAAGGGCAGATATTACTGCACAAACTCTGCCATCTCGCTTCATATTTTTAACTATGCATTTGAGTACGGACTAATTTTTAAAATATGCTAAACTGGAAGATTAAACAGATGTGGGCCAAACCATTCTGGATCAGGAAAAGTCATACTGTTCACTTTCAAGGTGGCTGTCCCCCTCCCCCGTATGTACAGACAATAATAGGGTGTGGAATGTCGTCAGCCGCAAACATTTCACAGGTTTCTGTCTCTGTCTTCAACATTTTTGACACTGTGCTAATAGTTATATTCAGTACATGAAAAGATACTACTGTGTTGAAAGCTTTTTAGGAAATTTTGACAGTATTTTTGTACAAAACATTTTTTTGAAAAAATACTTGTTAATTTATTCTATTTTAATTTGCCAATGTCAATAAAAAGTTAAGAAATACTTGTTCTCTAGAAGTCATTTGGGGGTGGTTATTCCCTTTGGTGGCTTTCTTTTTTTTCTCTTGAACACTTTATTGATGAGAGTAAGCATTCCAAAGGATAAATTACAGGACACTAAAACAGGTCATGATGAGCTTAAAGCGGAGAGCAGGATTTAACGTAATTGGCATAATGCTTCATTGTCATCACTGTAACATGCCTCTTGGTGTGGTTTAATCAAAAGCTGCAAAGTTGTCAAAGAGCATTTTTTTCCCTTAATTGCCATCATCTTCAAGTGTACTCCACAGTTTGGAAGGTTTGTAATACTAAATGTTATAAATATCATTTCACAGGGTGGGGGGGGAGTCAACTTTTCTGGTTATACCTGATTCAACTACTTAAACGGAGGCAGACTGGACTAAAATACTGGGAGATTGATGAGAATGCCATTAAATATAAATCTACTTTTATCTCTAGTGACGAATTTTATTTCTCAGCAAAAGTATCAAAGAGAGGCACACGTTTTCTAGCTTAATCTCTGAAAAAGCTTCTGGCCGGTTTATAGTTCTAAGAAGAATAGGGGGTGGAATTCCACCTTGAGGCTTTCTATTTTGTTCTCTTATAATATTTAAAATTTACTCAGCAAGGTTGATGCAAAGGTCAAATTACAATCTTCACAAGATGTTCCCTCTCAAGCATGCCGTTTTCCAGAATTCTGAGCTTTTACTGTTACAGGCATTGGGTGCAAAGGACGTAAGGATAAGATCCTTTTTAATTTTACCTGGATGCGTTATCAAGAAGACATAACTACAGTTAAGTAGGTGTCAAGTTTTGCCTTTTATAATCAAGCAAAGGAAAAAGTAATATTGTCAAAATCTCAAATGATCCCAGTTGGAAGGAGAAGGAATTTTGTTTTCCCTTTCATGTTTTCCTAGCTTATAAGAGCCACACACCTACATTCATGAAAAAATATAGTCTTGTATATAACCTACTGGCGGAATACAGACATGTAGGTTGCAGGAAATCTCACAAATAATCCTTTAATTTAAAAGAGCATTTCATTTAGACTCTTAGATTCTAATCTTAAATCCCATATTTCATAATAAAAAAAAAATCAGGAGAGGAGGGTATATAGAAGTGTTAAATTACACTGAGTGTGGCATAAAGGCTGATTTCAATATAATTCAGATCACCTACATTCTATTTCCAAGGCAGGCCATTAAAATTAAGATTCATATTCCACTGGGTTTTTTTATACCTCTATAATTGACACTTCCTTATCAAAAATTATGTTGTAAGTAAATAATTTCTCTGAAAATACACCATCATTCAAACTACTCCGTTTTAAAGGCTGATCCAGATTTCCCACATTAATAGTTAAAACTGAAGTTTTCTTCAGCTCAGACATGTCAATACTAAATCTGCAATCAGCAGTAAATCTTCATGGCTAAGCATTTTCACAGTAAGTTTTTCTTTTTCCTTTTTCTTCTTTTTTTTTTCCAGAGGCTCAAGTGAAAAAAATATGTTTGCATACATATTAATACAGCAATTCTAGTTCTTTTTCACTTGTGCCAGGAAAAAAAAAAAAAAAGGAAGGCCATTGGAGGCATTGTTTTTTTTGCATAAAGAAAGAAGCAAGAGAATTGTCTTGCCGCCACCCTTCACCATTTATTCTGCCAGGGAATAAGCCACAACACCTGCTCTGTCACTAAATTCCTCCTGCTGCTCTAATGCCGGAACACGTATGTGGAGATGTAGAGCCCAAGGAACTATTATTAGATCCTGAGCCTATCTCTGCCAGAACAGAGGACTCAACAAGAAGAGCTGGGTTAAAAGCACAATTTCTCTTCAGTACAAATACAAACTGCCCTGTCCCCGTCTATTTCATTAAAACTCTTTTGTGATCAACAATTGAGCAGCTTCTTTGTGATATCTGCAGGTCTCATCAGCAGAGAAAAATAACTCCTTGTTTGAACAACCTGATTAATGAAACCTGTACAGTGACCTAGATCACCGGGCTACTGGCAGACATTTGCAAAACGTTTTGTGGTCTTGCTTCCTACTAAGTTGCTTATAGCATATGGGGAAATTTGACCTCTGTACCTTGGCTGTTTTTCAAAAAGTTCTAATTTGCTACAGGAGAGCTTCTGTTCTTTAAGCTTTGCCCACAAATAGATTTTCAAGAAGATCACTGATAAGCCACAGCAAAATATCACAGAAACACATCAGAAAAATAAGAACACATTAATAAGAAACTTGTATCTCTGTTTGTGGCTGCTAAAAATCCTGGTGGCAGTATCTTTGCTGGAGCTGATAAAGACGTTATAGCTATGGATGGGTGTTTGAAGAACAGTTACCTAATCACCACTGTTTATGGGGTGCTAGTCTAAAGCACTAGTACCAGAAGGCTGACATCTATTGTGAAGTTTATGGTCTCCGTGACTTTTACTACTGTAAACTGGGATAGCTATAAATTGATGTCAACATTAAAGGCCAGATCCTTTAGAGCAAAATATTAATCCACTAATCTATTATGGGTGGCCAGCTTTGAAATATAAACTTTGCAGTCCTGTACCATTAGGTGTTTTCGCCCCCTTGTGGAATTTATTTAGAAGGTCAAAGAAAAGCTATTTACTCAAGAGGGTATTTTTTGTTTGTCTTATTGTTTTTTTGTTTTATTGGTTTTTTGTTTTATTTTGTTTTACCATTTCTGAAGACTTCATTTTCTTTCTTGAAGCAAACAGCATATATTTGAGAAACAAATTTTCTATCAAAGAAGATTCCAAAATAAACACCCTTTATGAAAATGAGTATTTTACTTATCAAAAACAACTTAGGATTAAGTATACATACTTGAAATTTGCCTCATATTTCAAAATAGGCATTGGCTAAGGGATTTTTCTTACTAAAAGGTAATGAGCAATGTTTTAGCCTGTCAGTTAAAGCTGACATACTCTTCACCCTCACAATAGAACTGTTGATTTGGGATCCATGCAAATAATAATGTATTTGATGTAAGGGCTTGGAAAGGTGGAGGAGAATCTCCAGGAACGCAGAACGAAATTACCTGCATTGGAATGTGATCAAGCCATAGGCTCTAATCCTAAGAACAGGGCCACAGGATCTTTAATGAGACTAAGTGTTGCTGCCTAATTGATTCAGTAAAATTTACTTTAAAATAAACTTGGCAGATAACACTGTCTCCCCAAAATAAATAAATAAATGTAGAATTCAGGGAATTTAGGACTCAAGCCATTGGCAACTTTCTCCTGTCCTCTACTATTTTACTAGCACAAGAGACACAGCCTCAGAAATGGTGTCCATCGTTTTGGTACTTATACCACTATCATCAGAATGAGAGCTCCCAGGCAGGCTGCAGCAAGAGACCCATGGGAAGCACATCAAGCAACTTAGCCAGTGAACCCCTCTTCTCATGTCTTCTGTTTGTCTTTTCCCCTCAGAATAGAAGGAACAATGGCAATGTCAGAATTTTAATTGCAATGGACTGGCTTAAATTACTTGACCTATTTTCATCCAGCAAAGAGAAAAGTGATTTGTTTCCCCTGGTAACCATACTTATTTAAATCAGAAAAAGAAATATAAGGACATTTTCTATCAAATAGTGTACTGTTCATAGAGAGTTTTAGTTTGCCTTATAGTAAACAAGAGCCATCTATAATTTTGAAAAAACTTGACACCTGAAGTAAAGAATTTTTTCCCTTCACAGGAAGACTTAAATTCATAAGTAAAGCGAAATAATGAATTGAAAATATTCTAAGAGCTGCAGGTGTGAGTTTCTATAGTATTTTGCCATTTGTGAATATAATAAAGGAAAATTAAGAGAAATAGGAGTCTACTGTGTTGAGGAACTGAATCCATGGCCCTCAGGAAAAGAGAGAATATCAACCAACCCCTCCCGTATTTTCTATGAACAGATAATGACTTTTCAGTGGCTGGATCCTTATCAGTTACTTCTTTCTCTAAGATGAGCATGAAAGTTGTCAGTCCCAGGAGCTGGCTGGTAGGGCTTCTGGAGAATTCTGCTTGGCTAAACCAAGACGTGCAGAATGAAACAAAGCAGACGAAAGACAAACGAGTATCATTACTTGCTTTATATGTTGCTGGTTTTCATTAGGCTGAACTAATCTGAAAGATTAGCAAGGCAGGGCATAGACGTGGGGTGAGGACAGTGGCTCACAGGATTCTTGGAATTTTCCCATGGCCTCGCCATTGTGCTCCACCCTCAAATCCTTCCCTTTCTTCCCTCTCAAGTAGAGGGATTCCTTGATTACATTTTGGGTTGCTAAACAAAGCTGACAAGGAATTCTGGCTCCAAAACAGCCTGTGGCAAGACCAGGTTGGTGTGGTGAGCCTTGCAGGAGATATGCAAATAGGTGAGTGGCTTTTGCAAGTTAACAGTGCTAAAAGAATCCTGTCAATCCATTCTGAAGGCTGGGTGGGAAGCAAGCTTTAGGCTTGAGTGAAAGTCAAACTAGCATAAAATCAGAAAAAGTCATCAGAGGACAGCCAACTCCAGGTTGTGATATTATTTTGTGAATACTTGTAGGAGACAGTATCCCAGAGTGAAGGAAATGTGATCAGGGCTATTGAAGGCTTTTCTCTTTGTATCTCCCTAGGGACTGGTATAAAATTTGGCCTTGTGGACTTGCTAGGTGGCGCAGTGGTTAAGAATCTGCCTGCCAATGCAGGGGACACGGGTTCGAGCCCTGCCCTAGGAAGATTCCACATGCCACGGAGCCATTGAGCCTGTGCTCTAGAGCCAATGAGCCACTACTCTTGAGCCCATGCACCGCAACTATTGAAGCCCACATGCCTAGAGCCCATGCTCCACAACAAGAGAAGCCACTACAATGAGGAGCCCGTGCACCACAATGAAGAGTAGCCCCTGCTCTCAGCAACTAGAGAAAGCCCGTGTACAGCAACGAAGAACCAACACAGCCAATAAATAAATAAAATTTAAAAAAAAAAAAATTTGGCCTTGTGTTTCTTTAAGCAGCTTGGCCCACAGAGCTTTTATTTTTTTTCTTTCTGGTAACCGACCTTTTTAAAAAAAACATTTTCCTCAGTTTTCTGGCAGTATCTCCATGCTAACAAACACGCAGGACAAAAATTGTGCATAAAAATCCATAGGTCACCTTGTAAATATTGTCCCATTACATTTATTTGGAATGACTCTTTGAAGGAGGATAAGCAGGATGATGGCTAGTTCCACATTTCTTCTCTTTACCCAATGTGTTTAGTAAATATACAGACGATGAGGCCAGGAGGTAAAAAGTGATTGAACTGCTGTACTCCTAATATGAACCTAAGATATAATACGTAAATCTTTCTTAGGTGCCCCACCCCCCCCACCCCCCCCCCCCCCCGCCCCGCAACATCTAATACCATGTTTTAGCCAATGACTCTCAGCTGGGTGGGGCTACCCTCTAGGAGGCAGATCAGAATGGGTAGATGGTAAAAGAGGGCAGTAACTTGAAAAAAACATTCTATACTATTATATATTGGGGAAAAAGCTTAAATGCATTATACTTTCAGTAAAACATAACATAGAAGACTTTGGGAAATTTTCTTGACTAATGGGGCATGGGCTTTAAAATGGTGAGAAATACTGTTTAGACTACATGGGACCAAATCAGAGAAATGCACCCTTCAGCCAGCATTACTTACATCATTTTGTTGACTCAAGTTTCTTGTGGCTGGGCCGACTTTGCTGAGCACCTGCGATGTGGCAGGCATTGTGGTAGGCTCTTTACATACACAATCTTATTTAATCCTCACAATATTCATGCAAGGTACAAATCATTATTTCAATTTTAGATAAGGAAATTGATATTTAGAGAGGAAGTAAATTGCTCAAGGGCAAAACAGCCAGTAGGAGGCTGAGTGGTTTTACAGATCTAGCTTCCAAGACAGTGTTCTAACACATAACACTGCTGTTCTAAACCAAGTTACTCCTACTCTTAGATGTCATTGATTGTCAGATGATCAAACAACTTAATAAGAGTGCTTCAGGGAAAAACCCACTACATTATATGTACACAAACTGTAAACTATACTAACACAACTCTGATATGTATCCATACAATTACATACCACTTCCTTTTAAGATTCACAAGATTTGGGTCTACACTTTTTCAAACCCATAATAAAGATTCTTCCAACTTCTACGTGGCCCCTGACAGTGCAAGATAGCACTGATGATGAGTCTGCCGAATCCCTTCCTAACACCTTCACCATATGAGCACCTGAAGTCAAATGAAAGAATACCAGTGATTTAAACTGTAATTTTTTTCTTAATTGAATTACATATTGCTGGATAGTAAATAGTTTCTTTCAGAAATTAAGCCAACATCTTAGCTTTGTCAGTTCTATAATGTATTAAGTGAAAATGTCAGTGGCTAAATTATTCCACATAAAGATGATCACATCACAACTTGACATATCATCTGGAAGCAACTATGATATAACTTTGATTATAAGATTCAGGCTGACTTCAGAATATTAACATGTGAAAAAAAAAATCTTAGAATAAAGAAAATATAGTATTTAGTTACTTTACACTTAATCTCCCTCAATCTATCTAAATTTTCTTGGAGTAAATGTAAGCCCACTTCCTTTTGCTTTGGTCTTCTACTGAAATGGAGAACTCTTCCATTAATGGAGTAAAAAGAAAAGCAGATCACAAGTAAAAACCATTGAGTTGTAGCCTTAGCTCTGCAACTAAATAGCTGGGTAATTTAATCACTATTGGCTCACGTTTCTCCATCAGTAAAATGAAGATGTATGTTTAATTAATACAACCTGTATTCAAATTCTCATGAAGCAAATGTAAAACCATTCCTATCATGTTCTTCCTTTGGAAAGTTGGAGTAAAATATTATAAAACCCCTTCAAAATATTATTTCTTGCTATTCTTTCTCCAAGCTAACTGTGAGCCTGGGGTGTGCCACAGACCGGATCCAGTTGAGTCAACTCTCCAAGGGCTGGAATCACATCTGTAAATGTTCCACTTTCAGTGTCAAAATGACCATAAGTGTTGGCTACTGAGATTTACCTATCTGTAAGCAAATATCAAAAAATGACCACCCACAAAATATTTCTAGTACATGCACTTGCAAAGATACAGGTGACTATGTAACATTCTTGAAAATAATTCGATCAGGTCTACATTTCAGGTTCTGTTCTATTTTCTTACAGATTAAGTTCATTTCTCCAACCTCATAAATAGCAGACTCTCAAATATTTACGCTCTCTTTCCTTCAAACAACTCTTTCCTGAACCACAATCGCATCATCACTGTTATTGTTGTTTATTTTCTCAAAAAGACAATCCTATACATAATGTTAAAGTAGAGGAATCTAGCAGGTGTCAGACACTGTAAGCTGGTTCTTAAGAGTTGTCAAGGAGGTAGGAGGCACATGGCTATGCCCATTTATTTCCCTTTCCTCAACTTCCCAACACACACAGTTTCTTTGTTTTACACCACAACATTCCTCTGATTTGGAGAATCAGTCATTTAGCTAGATGACAAACTAATAGACTGATCAAAAATAATTATACAGAGGGAATCACAGAGCATAATTTGTAACTACCCAAGAAATAATTCTTAACTGACTATAAAAGTAATGTAGTTAAATGCTAAAATATTTAAAATATTTGTTCCTTTCATTACTTGGCCACTAGGTGTAGCTGAAGCTCTATAAGTGCATAAGCACATTTTTCTCCTGAGCAACTAAGACTAGAGTGTCACATGCCTAAAGAAATTGCCCTCCACCGCTGCTGTTCATATTATTGAAACATACACTATCCCATGTGATCTATTATAACCTTCAAAATTAAAGACAAGCCAAGGACACTTTTATAACACTGCCCAAGCACCATTGCTCACTACACTCTAATAAAAACTGCAAATTGACAAAAGGTGTGTCTTGGAGCAATCCTTCACTTTTTTGCCCTAATTCTCCTCCCTTTTTGAAGTATTCTCATCTGCCTTCCATTCTCTCAGGTACCAGTGGCTCAATTTTCTGCCCTGCTGGGAACATTTATATCTTTAGAGAGAGTACAGCATTTAAACTACAGGAATGTTTTGAATGGTAAAACCATGAGTATCAGTAAGAAAGATATTTGCAGGTTGTTAATCCTTTCTCTACCTTTCTCTGACCCTTAAATCATTTGTCTCCCCTGTTTCTCCTCCTGCCTCTCAAGCCCATCCAGTTAAATATCTTTCATAGGCCCTTTGCTCTTACCTTAAACATTGGGGGACTGGACTATGGCCAAATAGTTGTCTGGAGGCTAGCACACTTCCTGGTGAGGAAAATTCCAACCAAGAAACAGAGAAACTATGGTCAGATCACAGTGGTGCCTTAAACTGAAATTATCTTGATTTCAGCCTGAAATGTCTTTTTGGGGCCATATATTGTACTTATACTGAAGACCAGAGAAACTAGCTTGCCAAAGTCAACAGGGGAGTTGGTGTTCGCCAGGCTTCTCACCTCACCACACTAGCCAATTCCATGACTCCAGGAGAGTGGAACACCTGGTCAGAACAAAACAATAGTAAGAGACCATATGACCCCAAATACAGATGGAGAGAGAAGGTACATCTGTCCTTGACAGCTTTTTAATTCCCTGATTCAGCACTGTGCATAATTCCTATGAAATATCCCCAGACTTGTGTTTATTGGCTCTAACTTGAATGATTTTAAGTTGAACACCTATTTATTCACTCTGTGCTTTTGCATATGTTGTTCCCTCTGCCTGGAAGGCCCTTTTCATCTTCATCCCCTTGTTGACGTGTCCTTCAAAATCCATCTCTAGTGTCTTCCTCTCTGAGAGATCTCCCTATATTGTGGAAGATTGGTTAATTCACTAATTTAATAATGTCAACAAGGATCTGGGTTTTTTTCATCTCTCTACTGGGCTATCCTCAGTGCGAGCCTCACCTTAGACTGATGACAGGCAACACCAGTAGAGCTTACACGATGTATGGACCCAACAATGTCCAAAAGAATGGCCATCTCTTTCTGTGGCTTTTTTTTCTTTCCTTAAAGAGAAGAGAAAACTTCACAGAAGCATTCCTTCCCTCACTCAGTGTATTGTGTCACATTCCCTTGTCTGAAACAACCAACCACTAGGATTGGTTTTACCATGGGATGGAATTAACACAATTGACTTAAACTAATCACCTGGGGTGGAGTAGGCCAGCACCTCTGTCACTAGAAGAGTTAAAAGCTAAGCTGACCCTTTCTGAAATTTTTGTTTCAAGGCATGGATTTTTTGCTGGAACTGAAAATCACTATTTTTAAAGTTTTTATATTTTCAAATAAGTCTTCTTTAATATAATAAAGATGTATCACCAACAAAATTATATTATAAATCACTCAGAGCAGGTTTATTTGATAAAGGTTGTAATGTCTTCTATAAAGTGACATTTGCTAATATAAATAAATATCCTCTTAAAAAGAAATATATAATCATTATGTCTTCATTTCTGGCCCTTCAAAAATTCCCTTGTTAATATGATTAATCAACAATTTCTCTGAACCAAGAAAATCATGTACATGTTGGCAGGTGATTAATCTCAGTGCAAAATGAAGAGAACCTAATATTTATGAACAAATTACTCATAGCTATGTGGTCTGTTTCCATGATAAAACACATTGGTCCATATGCCAAAGCCAAAAAGGAATATAAAATTAGTCTGGTAAGATTGAAATGGTGGTGGGGGAAGGTAAGAGAAATCTACTGCATGACGTCTTTTGTTCTATGCACTCATTGTTTGTGCTACCCTTCCACAAAATGCCCCTTTTTCCATTCCAGTAATGTATCCACATAAGAACTCCCATGATCTTACCTGACCATGCTTGGTTAGGGTTGCCCAGATAGACTCAGTTGGTCTAATCATCATAACTTATCCACCTGGCTGCAGCTGACTGGTCCATGGATAACACCTGACCCAATAAAAACCTTTCCCAGGGAATTTAACAATAGAGAGGTCAAGTTTTAATTCTTCTCTAGTGATGAAACTATGAGCCTGGAAACTGCTGTTAGCCATATTGCCAACTGTACTGAAGGAGCTAGTCTGGGAGAGTAAAGATAATATGAAGAGAGAAGCAGAGACAAAAAAGCAATCTACTATCATCAGAGACCCCGAAGTCTACTTGCAACTTTGCCTTTCCTAAAGTTAAGCTACATGAGACAATACATTTTCCTGTCCCTGAACTAATTTGAGTTAGATTCAATCACATGAAACAATAGAATCCTGACTAATACATACTAACATTGACAAAAAAATTTTTTAATGTTTCATTGAAATACATGTTTGGGGGAATTTTATTTTATACCTACACTAGTGAGTGTCTTTTCCATGAACAATATGAGGTATATAAAGTGTCAGTATTAAATTTCACTTTTTTCCTCCCCAGGTAAAGTTTCTAATATCCTCTAGCACCAGTATTACAATGAGCAACAGACACTGTGATGTGCTGCCCCAAATTTCCCTTCAGGACTGAAGAATTTGTTCCCTCAGTTGTTGGGAATGCTGCCAGTAGACAGCCCACAGCTCTTCCAGGATTCCTGGTCACCTTGCCCAAGATCATTCCCTTTTACCAAGCAGCCTGCCTCCCGTGACTCAGATAAAGGCCTGGCTCTCTCACCCCCACTCAGAACAACTCTGAAAGGCCATCCTAGCTTCAGAGCAACCCACGGGGTGAGCTGAGGACTTCATCCAGGCTGCATCGCAGCCCATCTTCTCTTCTGCCCTATCTGCTTCCTGGCCCCTTCCTTCCATAGGCATTGCTTCCAAGCACCCGCCAGCCACTTCCCAGCCTGGAGAGGCTAAACTCCATCTCAGAGGCCACCCCCTAAGAAACCCAACCTGCAAGGCAGTGCTTTTCAAAAATTATCAAACCATAAAAATATTATGTGGTTTTAAGAAAAACTCCATAACTATTTAATGGCTTCTTAAAAGTTCCTAGCACTCTGCTAAGCATTATAATAGAGAATAGAATACAAGTATAAGGCATATCTCCTACCCTTAAGTCTCTTAGGGAATTCACAGTCTCATTGGAGACATGCAACTTAAGCAGTCTTCTTCATATAGCTCAGCAATGCAATCAAATGAAAACTAAAAGGAAGCCAAAACTGGCATATAGGGTATGAGCCATAAATAACCACTGAATAAATAAATGAGGGAGGGAATGAATAGGAAGAAATAGGTGAGCTGAGATAGACCGTGAAATTTGAAGCCAAGCCAACTGTCACTTTTCTTTTATTCATTAACCCACTTTACCATCTTCTACATTTCACATGAAAATACAGTCTAATCGACCAAAGCAAAAACACAAGATCCTACTAGGAATTCTGTTTTGGTTTGAAGCAGGTCTTAGGGAAAAAAGTTTGTCCTTTTCCCATGTGCCAGAATCTAATCTCTCACACACTCTGGCCAAAATGGACCAACCACATTCCCATCTCACAAATCATCTATGGAGAAAGAGGGCTCTTCTACAGTCATAATGATCATCTCAACACTGAAAATCTTACATCACCATAGTGTTTATAGACATCAGTCTTACTTTATCTGATCCTCACATCATTCTGGGAGGTAGAAAGGGTAAATATCATTGTGTCCCTCTTTCACAGATGGAGAAACTGAAGTCCAGAGGTCCTACATGTTAGAGGTGGAATTAAAATGAAATCTTCTGACTCCCACAGCAGCCCTACAGACTCTTCAATTTTACATAAACTATTCATGGGGCTCTGTCTCTTATGGCTGCCAAGTAAGAGTTATGGTTTACGTTAGTAATAAGAGAATTTTTAGTTGTAGCGGCACAATTACTTTCGGACTCAGTAAAAGTCAATCAAGCAGAATTTGTATCATTGCATATATTATTCAGAAATAATGCATTTGAATATAAGCCTTGAATTAGAAAAAGAGAGGTTTCTCCAATTAATTATACTCATATTTGAACAGATAAATATGTATTGCATTCTAGATAATAAATATCTTTACTATCTAGGATACTATTTACAATTACACAATTCCTCAAGTGATAAAAACCAGATTCTATCAGAAACCTCTTTCCTTTTCTACTCTACTGTAGAGCATAGCATTCTATTCTTAACTGAGATACACTTACTTTGAATGTCTACTTTGGCAGATCCCTTGTGGAGCAGAGGTGGGGGCGGGGTGAAAATTGATGAGAAAAGAAATTGTGCTGCCAGCCCCTGTGATGCACCTTCAACTAATATCAGCTTGCTATTTCCTCCACATTTTCAGCCAGCATATGGCAAAAATATCAGTTCACGTTGTCTTCCCTTCATGAGTGAATTGAGGTCATCTCTTGTGCAGTCATTATTCTGTAAGGATTACTCTGTAGGATGATTTGATTTCCTATTCCCTTGTCTACTCTTGTTTCCACCTATATTTACATCTCATTGATTCTCAGGAATAATGTCTTACTCAGCTCCATTCCATCTGCTCATGTATATAATGAAGATTCAATTTCTAAAGGTTCTATTCCTGAATCTCAGTCTCATCCCAGCAGCCTCATTTATGGACTATATGACCTTGGCCAAGACAATTATGTCCTTATTGGCTTTAGCTTCCTCCTTGAGACGAGAGGGATAATTATAACTGTCCTGCTTATTAATGTGTTTTGAAAGATCACAGGGGATCCCTGGAATGTATGGATTCGATGTTCGTGGTTATGCATTTACATATAATTCCTGAAAGTCCTTAACACAGGCAGTAGATTGTCATTTTGAATTAGTGGATGTTTAAGGAAAGCACCCAAGATAGTCACTCAGCTGGTGCCTGATCTTTTGGATTGTCCAATAACTGTATCTTCTTCAGGCTCTGTGGTTCCCTTCTCATCAGCAAAAATTCACATTGAGCAATAGAAACTTGTTTTTTTAGTCAAACATGGACCCCTCTCAAAGCAAGCCATCTACAGACGCTGTTGGAAAAATTGAAAAGGAAGTAAAGACAGCCAAGAGAGTGGTAATTACTAGTGAGAAAAATTAAGTTTTGAATATATTAGTGAGTGGAATGTTGAATTCAGCAGTGGCTAGTGACTGTTTTACAAATGATTCTGCCACATTTATTCAATGTGAAGGGAAGAAAAAGTGATAAAGAAACTATTTCAGTGAGTGCTTTACCCAATGCAAATATGGAAACTTCTGGGGGGAAAAACCTATATATTAAAATAGTTTTGTAACTTAAAGGATTCCAGATGAGTTCAGATGTCTCTCTCTCAAACATTAAGAACCTGCTATAAATGGCAGTGTGGAAATACTGGGCATGTTATTAGTGTCCCACCCAATGAGATACTGTCCCATGCAATGAGTGCTAATCATATAACAATTACTTTCAAATATTTTTTTGACTACTACATAAAAAGACTAAGCATTTTAAACTCCCCAAGAACTCACAGGAGAATATTAAGCAAATTAGATGTTTCCTGTGTTTGCGTAAAACTATTGACTATTTTAAAGGTGTCCCTATGACTGTATAAATGCTCCTACCTTTTAATTTATCTGTTTTCCTTCTATGAATCTGTTCTAAGAAAGTAGTCCAAAATATGGAGAAATGTTTATGCATTACAGTACTTGTTATAGCATCTTATATAATGAAAAGCTTTTGGAAATAATCTAAATGTCCACTTACAAGGGGATAGCTCCGTAAATCATGGTTTAGCTATGAAAGGAATATTATGTAGTCTTTGGAAATGATGCATTAACAGACTTTAATGGAAAGTAGAAATGCTGTGACAAAATTTTAAGAAATTCAGAATAAAAATCCATTTTACTATTTGAGCTCAACCTTGTAAAGATGTGTGTTGATAAAAGTCTGAAAATAAATATGCCAACACTGGAATTAAGAGTTCTTTATATTTGATATACTTTTCATTTTTCTATAATGTACATATATTACATTTACAGCCAAGGGAAAAAAGAAAAATTTTAAATAACCTATCTTTCTAAAAATTAATAATATTATCCACAGGAAAGAGGTGTCATGAATAAATGAGACACTACCCCAATGTCAGAAACTAGAATAGTTGTTGACAATCTACAGGTTTGTAAATGTCTCCTAGCTTGCTGTCTGCCACTTATGAAATCAGACTGTCTATAACTTTTGAATGTCTCTATAGCCAGTAAAACTGAAATTACTAACAATATCAAGAGAAAAAAAAACTTTCAGATGCCTATGATTATCCAAAGTAGTTATTTATTTATAAATATCTGACTAACTAAATACTAGGTATTGAGTGTGTCAGAGGCTGAGCAAACGAGAGAATAAGTAATGCAGAATCCACAGTCTAATGGGAGAGATAAATGTGAAGCAAATAATTATTTCACCACAAGCCAGAAAGATTAGTGGGTGTTAGTGAAACCAAGCTGAGGGCTGTCAGTGCCCTTGTAACTGGGCAGAGCCACGTGACTAATTCTGTCCACTAAAACATGAGCAGGAGTGGCATCAGCATTTCCAGGCCAAAGCAGGCTCCCGTTTCCTGACCTTTAACTGAGGAGGCCATGTGTTCTAGGCAGTACAGGCCTCAATCACTGAGTCACCACATGGATAGCAGTGGCCCTGCAGAGTCACCTGGGCCCATAGTAGACTTTGCATCGATAAGAAACAAATCTTTATTATGTTCAACTGCAGAGAATGTGGGATTATTTATTTCTAGTATAACCCTACTATCCTGTCTTAAACAGGGAGTTTAAAGGTCAAAACTGTGATTGAATCAAGTAAATATACCTTGTTTAGCAGAAGGGATGTGTATCTAGAAATGAGTGTTAATTACATCCACTGTGGCTGACACTGTTATAACATGGCCCCCATGGGGATGCATTCACCAGCATTGTAAGTTGGTGCTCACTCTCCCATTCTCAAATCTCCCCATGACATGCATCTGGAACATGTTTTTCCCAGGCAATTTGTTTAATTTCTGGTCAGTCCTCCCCAGTTGAGGTTATGTTTTAAGTATACCTCACAGTAGACTGCCACCAATCTCTGACTGGTTCCACAACCCTTTCTCTGAAGATGCCTCTAGTCAATGTAAAATTTGCATTTTAATACCCAGCATGAAGTTCCTTTGCTTCACATTTCTCAAATCTTGTCATCAAATATATTTTTCATGCACAAAATAAACAACGTAAAGAGAAGTCACAGTCATTTGTAGAGAGGTGGGTGGACCTAGAGACTGTCATGCAGAGTGAAGTAAGTCAGAAAGAGAAAAACAAATATCTCATAGTGCATATATGCAGAATATAGAAAAATGGTACAGATCAACTGGTTTGCAAGGCAGAAATAGAGACATAGATGTAGAGAACAAACATACGGACACCAAACAGGGAAAGTAGCGGGGGTTGGGGTGGGATGAATTGGGAGATTGGGATTGCCATATATACATTACTAATAAGAAAAAAAATATTAAATTGTACACTTTAAATATATGCAGTTTATTGTATGTCAACTATATCTCAATAAAAGTTCTTAAAAAAAAGAAAAAAAGAGAAGTCACAGAAAAGAAAACTACCATGCTGTAACATAAACAACAACTCAGAATAGTACTCTGGGGAGCTTTGGGGGCATGCCACACAAAGATGCACTGCCATGAGTGCAGATTACAGTCTGATGAGCTAGTCATCATTGTCTAAATAGATAATAATAGCTAACATTACAGAGGGTTTACCTGTGTTAACAGGTTAGAACCAGAACCACCACCTCCATCAATCACACAAAACTGAGATCTGGAAGAACTACCTCCAATTTCAACTTTACAATGACTTAGGACTTGCATAATATTTCTTTCTTCATTCAGAACTTCACATAACTTGTATCAACCCTCAGTTTAAGAAATCAGTGATCCACAGATTTTTCCCACTTGTGATATTCCAAAACCAAATAATGAACAATAAAAACTGTGCAGTCATTTCCCCTGAGATGCCATTTCAAAACTGAAGTTTTCCCCCTTCTTTCTATAAGTCTATAAAGTTCATTTGTTTATATTGTAACAGGTTTCTTTATTTGAAGAGGAGGCTCTCCACATTTTGGAGGACCTACAGAGATTCTGCTCTGACCTTCCTGCCATGGACCAAGACCCCGGAGCCAGACAACTCCTGTGTGCATTCCTCAAGGCCCTGTGTGGCTCGTCTGCTTGAGGTTCCTGACCTATGGTGGAGAGGTGGGCCTAAGATATGATTTCGTTGAGGCTTTCAACCCTGAATTTCTTTTTTTCTTTCCTGAGAAAATTATATCTTACTTATTTATTCATTGAACTTTCTGATCAGAGTTGTTTTGCTAAAAATTCTTGGTAATATGTTTTCTATCTAACCCCAATTTTATCTTATTCTGTCTTCTCATAAACATTTGTCAGTAAGAGGGAAAACAACATAGACTGATCAACAGAGTTCCAGTAAGTCTAAGTCCATGTCAAAAACTAGCTCCAAGGACTTCTGCTTATGACCAAGATGGAATAACAGGAACTAGATTTACCCTCTCGTCTGAACAACAACAACAAAAAATGGGCAAAATATTAGGATGGCCAAAAAGTTTGGGTTTTTCCATAGGATCTTACAGAAAAACCCAAATGAACTTTTTGACCAACCCAATGTATGAAACAACAGATTTCAAGATACTGGGCATCAGGCAATGAAGAACACTGATCACTGAGAAATGGGAAACAAAGTGAATCTTATGGTTGCCTCAGCTTACAGCTTTGAGAGTTTTTAGGCCACAGACAGCGTAGAAAAGGAGTCCTGGAGGAGCCTGGCTGAGTCTCTGAGTGGAGGAGATGGAGCTAAGAGTCTGAGGAAAATAAGGAGGCTAGAGTTCACAGGACAGAATATTGTAGATTGCTGGTGGGAAAGAACCACCTGAAAGGATTAGAGCTAACAAGAGTTGGTGCTCACCTAGGACTGGGAACACTGCCCAATCCTACGAGCCAGAGAAAAACATCATATTAAGTACAGAGAGCAAAGATAAGGATGATGGCAGATTTCTTATAAGAAACAATGCAAGTGAGAAAACAGTGAAGCAACATCTTAAACTCCAAAAAAACCTACCAACCTAGAATTCTATACCAAGCAGAATGTCTTTTAAGAACTAAAGTAAAATTAAGACTTTCAGATGTACAAAGGCTGAAAAAAAATCATCACCAACAGACTTGTTCTATAAGAAATGCTAGAGGAAGTTCTTCTCCAACTTGAGGAAAAGGGGGGAAAAAAGAAAGATCAAACAAATAGAAAACAAATGGCCAAAATGATAGACTTAAACCTAACTATATCAATAATCATTTAAATGTTAACTGCTAAAACATCCCAACTAAAAGGCAGAGATTGTCAAATTAGATTTTTTAAAATATAAGGCCCAATTGTATGATATCTATCTACGAGTCTATCTATCTATCTATCTATCTATCTATCTATCTATCTATCTATCTAGTGTGTGTGTGTGCATGTACTTATATTTATATATGAAATAAAAGGATAGAAAAAGATGTACCATGCTAACCCTAATTAAAAGAAAATTGGTAAGCCCATGTGCCACAACTACTGAGCCTGTGCTCTAGAGCCTGTGAGCCACAACTACTGAAGCCCTCACACTTAGAGCCCATGCTCCACACTAGAGCCCGTGCTCAGCAACAAGAGAAGCTACCACAATGAGAAGCCATGCACCACAGCGAAGAACAGCCCCCACTTGCCGCAAATAAAGAAAGCCTACACACAGCAACGAAGACCCAATGCAGCCAATAATTAAAAAAAAAAAAACACAGAAAGAAAGTTGGAATGACTATATTAGTATCAGACACAATGGATTTCAAAGCAAAGAATACTGTCAGGAACTTTTTAAAGGTTATTTCCTAATGATAGAGGTGCTAATTCATCAAGAAGGCATTAATATCTAAATTTATGTACCCAACAACAAAATACCTGAAGCAAAAACTGACAGAACTGCAGGAGTAGTAGATAAGTCCACAGTAATTAGAGATTTAAATATTCCACTCTCAGTAGTTGACAGAAAATATAGACAGAAAATCTGTAAAGACATAGAAGAATTAACATAATCAACCAACTTAATTGATATTTATAGAACACTCCACCTAACAAAAGCAGGATATGCATTCTTTTTAAGTGTGCATGAAACATTTATCCAAGGTAGACCATATTCTAGACTATAAAAAAGTCTCAATAAATTTAAAAGAATTTAAGTCACACAAAGGAGTATCTCTGAGCATAACAGTTATTAGAAATTGGAAGATGACTGGAAGATCACTAGAAAAACTTCAAATATTTGGAAACTAAATGACACATTCCTAAATAACCCATGAATCCAATAATAAGTCCACAGGAAAATTTCAAAGTATTTTAAACTGAGTAAAAATAAAAAGAAACTATTTCCAAATTTGTGAGATGTGTCTAAAACAGTAGGGGAAATTTATAGTGTTAGAAAGTGAAATTCAAGTAGCAGAGGAAAAAAATAAATAAAAATCAGATCAGAAAGCAATAAAATAGAAACACAAAACCAGCATAGAAAAATCAATGGAACCAAAAGCTGGTTCTTTGAGAAGATCAAAAAGATTGGCAAAATCTCTAGTCAGACTAGTCAGGAAAAAAAAAAAGAAAGGTTTCACAAATTATCCATATCCACAATGATAAGTGATAACATTCCAAAGTCTACAGATATTAAAAGGATAATAAAGGAATATTATTAAAAACTTTACGCCAATAAATCTGACAACATATATGAAATGGAAAAAAATCCTCGAAACATTAACTTCAAGAAATACATAACCTGAATAGCTCTATAGCTCTCAAAGAAATTGAACTTGGAGTTTAAAACTTTCCCATAGAGAAAATTTCAGGCCCAGATGTTTTTACCAGTAAATTTTACCAAACATCTAAGAAAGAAATTATACGATTTATACACAAACATCACAGCAAATTAAAGAAGGAGTACTTCCCAAGTCATTCAATGGGGCAAGCATTATTCTATACCATTATCAGGCAGTACAAGAAAAGAACACTGCAGATCAATACCTCTCATGACACAGACATCAAATTACTAACCACAAATTTTAGCGAATTGAATCCAAAAATATATTAAAAGGCCATCATGATCAACAGGGGGTTTATCCCATGGATGAAACAATGGTTTAACATTCAAAATCAATTAATGTAACTCGCCATATCAACAAACGAAAAAGAAAAAACACATGATAATCTAAATAAGGCACAAAAAGCATTTAACAAAAATCCAAATTGCATTCCTGATAAAAATTTTCAGCAAGGGAACTTTCTCATCCTGAGAAAGGGAAAAAGTTCATCTATGAAAAACCTATGGCTAACATCATTCTTAATAATGAAAAACAAATTCTTTCCCCCTAAGATCAGAAACAAAACAAAAGTATCCATGCTCGGCACTTTTATCCACCACTTTACTGGAGGCTCTCGCCAGTGTGAAAGGTAAAGAGGAAAGTAAATAAATAAAAGTCACCCAGATTAAAGAGGAAGAAGTAAAACTCTTATTTGCAGATGACATGATTATCTATATAGAAAATCCTATAGAATTGATTAAAAAGCTACTAGAACAAATAAATGAGTTTAGCAAGGTTCAGGACACACGACCAATATACAAAAATCCAGTTGAAGTTCTATTTATTAGTAACAAGCAATCCAAAATTTTAAAAAGCAATACCATTTACAACAGCATCAAAAATGTGAAATAGGGATAAGTCGGGCAAAAGATGTGAAAGATGCAATGAAGACTACAAAACATTGCTGAAAGATAAATAATAGAACTCCTAAATATATGAAAGCATAATATCATGTTCTTGGGTTGCAAGACTCAATATTGTTAAGATGCCAATTCTTGGATTGGAAGACTCAATATTGTTAAGATGCCAATTCTTCTCAAATTGATCTATAGAGTCAATGCAACTCCTATCAAAATCTCTGCAGGCATTTTTGTGGAAATTGACAAGTTGATTTTAAAGTTCAAATACAAAGTTTAAAGGAAGTATAAAAGAACCAGAATAGCCGAAACGCGTTTGAAAAAAAAGCATGAAGTTGGAGGACCCTCACAACCATATTTTAAGACCTAGTATAAAGTCACAGTAATCAGGATGGTATGTGTTTGGCATGAAGATAGACAACTACATTAATGGAACAGAATAGAGAGTCCAGAAACAGACCTGCAAATATATGGAAAACTGGTTTCAACAGAGAGACAAAGGAGAAAGTATAATCTTTTTGACAAATATGCTGAAATAATTGGATACCCATATTCAAAAATATGAACTTTGACCATATATCTCACCATATACAAAAATTAACTCAAATGGGATCATAGATCTAAATGTAAATCTTAACAAGCATGTGACTCTAGAAGAAAACAGCACACTATTTGTGACCTCAGGTTAGGCAGAAATTTCTTAGATATAACCACAATATTTTTTTAAAAATAGTTAAGAAATTCTGCTCTTTGAAAGACACTACGTGAATTAGAAGCCACAGACTGAGAAAAAACATTTGTAAATCATATATCTGAAAAAGGATTTGCATTCAAGTTACATAAAGAACTCTCATAACAACCCAATTTTAAAATAGGCAAAGACTTGATTGAACAGGCATGTCACCAGAAAAAAACAAAAAACAAAACAAAAAACACACAGATGGTAAGTAAGCACAAAAGATGTTCAGTATCATTAGTCATTAGGAAAATGCAAGTTAAAACCACAATGACATACCGCCCCATAGCTAATAAAGTGGCTAAAATTAAAAACATTGACCATACAAGTGTTGGTGAGTATATGGAGGAATTAGAACTCTCATACACTACTGATGAAAATATGAAGTGGTACAAACATTTTGGAAAAGTTTGGCAGTTTCTTAAAAAATTGAATATATAAAAAATTGAATATATACCTAACAGTTGATGCAGCTGTTCCACACTTAGATATTTACTCAATGGAAAACAAAGCATATGTCCACATAAAGACTTGTATATGAATGTGCACAGCAGCTGTATTTGTAATAACAAAAACCTGGAAAACACTCCAATGTCAAAGCACAGGTGAGTGGATAAACAACTGACAGTACACCCATGTAATAGAAAACACATCAGCAATTAAAAACAAATGAATTATTGACACAAAAAGAACAAGGATGAATCTCAAAATACTCATGTTGAATGAAAAAATCCAGAGAGAAAAGAACACATGCTATATTCCATTTATATGAAGTTCTAGAAAACATCAACTAATCTATAGTTAGAAGAAACAGATCAGAGGTTGCCTGCAGACCCAAGGGTGGAGAGAAACCAGAAAAAAAGCAGAAAGGAGGTATTACCAAGGGGCATGAGGAACATTCTAGAAGTGATGGATATTTTCATTATCTTGATTGTGGATTGGTTAATGAGTGTATACACAGGTCAAAACTTATCACATCTTATGCTTTAATTATATGTATTTATTTAATTATATGTATGTCAGCTATACACCAAAAACGTTGTTAATAAAAATCTTATGAGTTAATGTTCCTCACTGAATGAAATTTACTTTAGGTCACCATCTGAAAACCTTATGAGGCCTATTTTAACTCTTTTCTGTGTTTACAACCCTGAGAGTTTAATTTGAGAAACAAATCTCCACAAATTCTATCTGCTGGGGGGCCACAAATTATCAAGTCTGTTGTTGAAGACAGCCAACCACTGGCTAGGGGCTCAAGATATGAGCTACAGAATCAACACATTAGACTGACCATGATCATTTCTCCAGAGATCGTCTACTCAATCCAAGTTTGCACTTCTGCAAAGCCAGACACCTGCTTCTTATGTGTAGAATCATTGTTATTCAAATTTTTGCACACATCTCACAAAATGGCACCATTTCACCCAGCGTAATTTGGAATCACAGTGGCCACTCTAGAAGAACTCTAGATATTTCCAAAACTGTCCATCCTAGAGCAAATGGGAAGTCAATTTCCTAAAGTCAAATGTACTATCTTTTTTGATTGGTACAGAGACGCTTCTAAGCAAAATTCTGATTCTACAATAGCTTTAATAGTAAGGAAAGTACCAAAAACCCAAAGTTTATTACAGTCTCTAAAGGCAAAGACCTACCTTGCCTCAAGCCTATAGCAATCACTGCCAAATTCACAGTGCCTTCTGCTGGCACAGCTTCAGGATCTTTCTTGGAGGTAATGCTATACAGTTTTGGCACTTAACTGAAAATATACATTTCCGGCAAGCTGGCTTACATCCTGTAAGATAGTAAGTAAAACTATTTGTAATTTACTTTGTAAATTATTATTGTTTTAACAGTCTATACCTTGCTGTTTCCCTTCTCAGATGAAGGAAACATGCACACAACCTGGGGTTACGTAATCCACATCTCCCTAAAGTTAGATGCCACTTAAGCAAAATTGAAATTTAAGGGAAGAAGTCTACACTGAATAAGTATACTTTGAAGTAATATTTTTAAAATCCTGATTTGATGAGGTTTATCCTGAATTAACAAAATTAAATTTTTCATTACCAGGTGGAAATTAACATTTATAATAGAAAGCAAATTTGTCTATAGAAAAAATTCTTATGTTCAATTTATGCACAATTAGGTCACATCCACTAAAAAGCATCAATTTCTACTAGGAGGAGGAACCAGGCTCTGAATGGTCTCACTCAGACAATGACGGAGTTAACTGTACAAGCTGCTAGACAAGAGTTTCAAACTAGAATTTCAAATAATTCCACTGCAAGGATAAAGAAGGTTATGGTACAAACTGGTTGAAGCCTTTGGGACAGAAATGGGAATTTAAGCCAGAATTCACACCTAAGTTTATTTGCATCTAAACCCAGGCTCTCTTTCTCCTTCTGAAGAGGTAGCCCAGGGTTAGAAATCAACTTACCAGCCTGGTGTCTGGGCAACGTTGCCTTTTATGTAAGAGAGGAGATTGCAGTGATCTTGAGTATGAGATAGCGTCTGTAAATCTCTGACATTACACATTGCATTTAAGGTTATAACTATTTATTGAGCAGAATGCCAGGTGATATGTGAAGAACCTGAGGAGCCAACAAAAAAAGAGACTTTCATACCTAATGATCAGTTTTCTGGCCAAGGAGAATTTTCATCCAAATTGGCAGGAAAGAGGCAGCAGGATTTTGGAACTGCCTATACATGATTAGCTGGAAGTCAGAGGGAGTCAAAGAGTCTTTATACTTGCTTATTCAGCTCCTGTCTACAGTGTTATTCCCCACCGAAAGCTTGCAGGTGCTTTGTTCAGACCAGTTCTAAATGCCTGCAGAGCTAATGGCCCCACCTTTGGGAGACTATTACTTCACCAAGCTCTGCTGGGAGACAAACTAACAGAACATCCCATGAAGAGTATTTCTGGATACTAACTTTACGCATTTTCCTCTGCAGTCTGATTTAATTTCTTTTTTATATTCACCAGTGTTCAATGATTTCCCTTTTATTTATTCTTGTTTTTTACCTTCACTCATGCTTTCAGGCCATTTCGCTTATCATCCAGCTTCCCTCCCCTCCATGTCCCCACAGACAAAACAAACAAATAATAAAAAATACTCTTCAAAAAAAAACTTTTTTGGAGTATGCTTCTAAATAACAGCCTCACTCGAATGTTATAGCCCCAATATTATAAAATCAATACAAATATTTTTCTTTTGAGACAGATTTCATCATTACATCAGTGAAAGAAACATAAGGTGATGTTGGGTGTTGATTTTCTGAAGATGAAGATGCCTGGGGAAAGGTCTGTTTGACGGAAGATGAGTCACATTTGGCAAAGGTTTAAGTGAAACAGTGAGTTTGATAAATCGGTCCAAGGTTTGAGAATATTCAGACACCTTTTCTTCCCAAGAAAATCCCCCACGGATCTCTTTAGGAACAAAAGCTTCTCTGCAGTGGTTCCAAATGATTCAGACATAACTTCCTGCATATGCCACCAAAGGGATTTCTTTACTTTTAGTAAGACCATTAGCCAGCTTGCCAAATTCTTCAGCATAACAAAATTATAGGCCGTTTCCCTCTTGGGCATGCTGAAATGGTGAAAATTGCCTGGAGAAAATTGAAACCCTGATAATTGATTTTCTTGCTGTTTTCAAAAGACCCAAACCTTTCTACAATTAAATTGAAACTTTTCAGGACAAACACAATCAAAACCATAGGGAATACCTTTCTATATTCTTAGAACAGTTTCACAGCTAAAACCTATACATGACATTTCTTCACACACAGATTTAGAATTCAATTATTTTTCTAAAATAGAACTCTTCTTTCTGGGTTTATGCAGAGTCAGCTGATTTAACTGTGTTATTCATTTTCTCCTTGGTATCTGGGGTCCAAGAATTAAAGACAGAAAAAAAAAAAAAAAACAGGTACATATTGTCTGTGAAACAAATGCTTCATGTCATAAACTTGAAACTGAAAAATAAATCTCTCTCCCCATCAGTGAACTGCTTCAGATAGACACTGTTGGCAAAATGACCAAAATGTGAGACCTTTAGTTTCCTCATAAAATATAATTCTAAATGATGAGATAGTGTTGTCAATATAAACATGTGGTGTATATACATCTAAATCAAGATGCTTTGTGGCTGTCCGCAAGTTACAGAGCGGGTTGCACAATACCATTGTCAGATGATACGTGAAGAAACATGTTGAAGGAAAGTTTACATATGAAAGTTTTCACCATAGAAACACTGGATGACCTTTTCCAGGATAACTGTACACCACAACAATATTTGGGCTATTAAGAGAAGTTCTTTGACTCATTCATTTCTTGAACATGTTGTTTCTTTAAAACAATATTTAATATCTCAATATTTATGCCCTTCATTCCTGAAGACCTAGATCAGAAGAAGGGGTTCATAAAAAGGCTTTCAAACTCTGACCTCAAACTCTGGCCACTGGAACATCCATGTTCTAACTTAAGAGTGGATATTTGTTCTTTTGCCCAGAGCATCCACTCCCCCTTTTGGTGGTAACAGTATCCCAATTTTCCTTTGAGTGAACAATCTCATCCCCTCTCCATGTGCATGGGAAAAAGTCACTCCACTTTTCTGCAGGAGTGGGGCCTAAGCCAAGTTGCTCATTCTGCTGCAATCCCCCCACCCCACCCCTCACCACCCCTCATCAACAGTGATTGGCTGAAGGATGGGGTGGGCACAGCAACCCAATGTGGGCCAGAGATAGAGTACGTGTGAATCCCTAGAATTATGAGGAAGGTACAGGAAGCAATTCTCTCTTTGTAGAATTTTAAAGTAGAATAATATAAATCTGAATCTGTCATGAGCCACAGAATAGAGCCTAGAAATGAACCCTAGTGGCATTTTTTTAAGCACAAAATCTAGCAATACCTAAACTTAGCTCCAATTCATTGAAAAGAACATCAAATACTAAGTCAGAGTTCAATCTTTAAATATTTGCAACAAAAAAACCCTAATTGGCATATGAGCTTTTCCACTATTCATGAAACACCATGTTCATTTTACATCTTAATTAAATCATTATTCAAAACAAGTTTTCAAAGGGAACTTTCATTAATCTGAGAGAAAACAAAACAACTTAAAAACATAAATAGGTATATATGTAACATAAATTATGTATATAGCTATCAACTTTAAAATCAAATTGGAATTTACTGAATTCAAATATTTAATCTACACTTTTCTTTTTTTTTTGTTTTTTGTTTTGTGGCTCACGGGCTTAGTTGCTCCGTGGCATGTGGAATCTTCCCAGGGCAAAGCTCGAACCCGTGTCCCCTGCATTGGCAGGCGGATTCTTTACCACTGCACCACCTAGGAAGTCCTACACTTTTCTTAAAAAGAACTCTAATGAAGGGTCTTGGATACAGCCAATAGAACCAATAATAATTGTAGATTTAGGGACATAGTTATCCCTGCTACAGCTTTCACAAGAGCATCTTGAAAGCACAAATTCTAATCCTTACCAACTGAGCTATTTCACTCAGCTTTAGAGGCTTATAACAACCTCTCCTCATTCTATAGCTCCAAGAACTTTTCCCTGTCAATAATTTTTTTGAAGAAACATTTATAGCTGGACGATGAGATCTACTCAGTAACCTCAAAAAGAACAGAGACTCAAAAGACAATCTTATGTTTACAGAATCCTTTAGAAACTATCCTGAATGACAAGACTCACTCTTTGTCAATTCTTTATTCTCATTAATATCTCAGATATAGTTTCCTCAGAATGGATTCTGTGTGGAATCAATCTCCTATGCAGAAGATAATTCTGTTGTCATTCCAAGTTACAAATTCTTCAGTGCATTCTCTTCCTTTGAAAGTATAGGACAGATTTCAGGTGTAAGGTCTGCATTTTTCAGGTTTTTTTGCAAAGGGAAAAAAATGACCACCTGACCACAGAACACTGATGTATTTTCCTTTCTGTCAGTCTCATGAAGTAGTCAAATTAGTGTCAGAATCATGTTGGCATTCGTTAACCATTTTAACTGGTTTCCTTTCCATGTAAATAATCTTGGTGTAGAAACCAGCTTTTGAATTTTTTTTCCAGCCAGTATCATAACATTCTGGCAGAATGAAAATGGAAAAGAGTAACATCCTGAGAGACAGAATTTTAATGTTTTCAAACTTGAATATATTTTAGCTCTTTGCAATAGAAATAAAAGCAAAAATAAATAAATGGGACCTAATCAAACTTACAAGCTTTTGTACAGCAAAGGAAACCATAAACAAAATGAAAACTCACAGAATGGGAGAAAATATTTACAAATGATGCAACCGACAGCGGTTTATTTTCCAAAAATATACAGCAGCTCATGCAACTCAACAACAACGCAACAAACAACTCAATCAAAAAATGGGAAGCCCTAAATAGACACTTCTCAAAGAAGACATACAGATGGCCAACAGGCACATGAAAAGATGCTCAGCATCACTAATTATTAGAGAAATGCAAATCAAAACTACAATGAGGTACCACCTCACACTGGTCAGAATGGCCATCATTTAAAAATCTACAAATAACAAATGCTGGAGGGGGTATGGAGAAAAGGGAACCCTCCTACATTGTTGGGAATGTAAATTGGTGCAGCCACTATGGAAAACAGTATGGAGGTTCCCCAAAAATCTAAAAATAAAGCTACCATATATGATCCTGCAATCCTACTCCTGGGCATATATCCGGACAAAACTATAGTTCAAAAAGATACATGCACCCCTATGTTCATAGCAGCACTATTCACAATAGCCAAGACATGGAAACAACCTAAATGTCCATCCACAGATAAATGGATAAAGAAGACGTGGAATATACATGCAATGGAATTCTACTCAGCCATAAAAAAGAATGAAACAATGCCATTTGCAGCAACATGGATGGACTTACAGATTATCATACTAAGTGAAGTAAGTCAGAGAAAGACAAATACCATATGATATCACATATGTAGAATCTAAATTATGACACAGATGAACTTATCTATGAAACAGAAACAGACTCACAGACATAGAGAACAGACTTGTGCTTGCCAAAGGGGAGGGTGAGCAGGAGAGGGATGGATTGGGAGTTTTGGATTAGCAGATGCAAACTATTATATATAGAATGGATAAACAACAAAGTCCTACTGTATAGCACAGGGAACTACATTCAATATCCTGTGACAAACCATAATGGAAAAGAATATGAAAAAGAAGACTGTATGTATAACTGAATCACTTTGCTGTATAGCAGAAATTAACACAATTGTAAATCAACTATACTTCAATAAATTTTTTAAAAAATGAACATATTTTAGCCCTCTGAATTTGTGTGTGTGTGTGCACGTACGTGTATAAAGTATATAATCTAGGTCCTAGTTAAATATAAGTATTCCAATCTTCTGAGTAGGAAGATGTTTTAGTTAGATGTTCTTGGCTGCGTACAACAGAAAATTGGACCCACACTGACCTAAACAAAAAAGGTATTTCTTCAAATTCAGATTCAGGGCTCAAAAGCAAACAGCCAAGCATTTTTCTATCCAGCTTTACAATGTCTTGGCTCTTCATGGTAGCAAGATAGAGGAAGAAGCTATCGGACTTTCATCGCATGAAGCTTCTCAGCCAGCTGGGAAAAAGATTCTTTCCTAGAACTCAGCAAATGTTATTACTCTTTCCTTAATTCTGACTGGGTGGCTGAGCCAATCAAGAAATGTAACGTTCAGATTGGCTCCACAAATTCCTGTTACCAAAATGGTGAATGAATAATGGAAAGGAAAACAAACAATCTTCTATGAAATGTTCACAATGGAAGACAAGAATTATCTTTCATTTTTGGAACAGCTGCATAAAATCCTATGAGGACAGTTAGCTGTTAAACCTATTATCTAATTATGGTCAGAAGATTCAGCTTAGGATAAACTAAACTAAAATACTTTGGAACATTTTCAAATCTACACAAACCATAAGAAGGAAACTCCACATAACAGGTCAGTTTATCATGCAGATAACGATATATTTTGCAAATCATTCTCAGAATGTAATTCTAACCAAAATCAGATTTAGAATAATGCCCTAGCTAACTCAGGAACTCAGGGTGGAAACCTGGGTAGAAGGCATAAATGAGAATAACTTTTTCTGCTTCATTTTAGGGTTCTATTATAAGTGACATTTGAGCAAGACATACTGATCACTGCTTGTTTCTTTTCTAAATAAATTATCTTTCTTTTAGATTAGTTCACCAAAAAGCAACAAATGTATATTAGCTTAACTCCTTATTGAAAAGCCTTTACAAAAGTTTAACATTATCATCTCAGTATCTGTCAAAGGTTGGTATAAAAAAGGCCACTCAGACATTTTTTCATCTTCTACAAAATAATACTGAACGGTACTGCCCATTGTGTTACCAATTGCTCAGCTGTTTGGATGCAAGCAAGGAATTCCTCTTGGAAGATAATTCCTGTCTGGAACATGGAACACAATGTTGGGAATACTGTTTTGTTTGTTTTTTGTTTTGCTTTGCTTTGCTTTGTTTTTTTTTTTTTTTTTTCTGACTGAATATATATGTCTCTTTTATAATAGATAAAGGGACCTCCAGAATCCATTGTGTTTCCTTTCTGGTTTTGTCTACCAGGAAACTAAAAAAATATATATCGCTAAATTTATGTTAAATTATATTTATGTATTATATTACATTAATGATATAGTGTTAGATTTCTGTAGAAATAAATTTTTCTCCTTAAAAAATTTTGACCATTCTTTTAATGTTTATATTAATTGCTTTGTCTGATAGCCAGGAAACGTCTTAATAATATGAAAGTGGCCTCAAATCCTATTTAGAAGTAAGAGTAAAATAATGTATTTAAAATATATGTTACCTTCCTAATTTACATACAATTAAATTAAAGTTGATAGAAAGTTATGCATAAGGACTTTTTGATACTAAAGCCAAAGGAACTGCAGAGATGGAGAGTACTATGGAGGCTCAATAAACATAAAAAAAATAATAATAAATTGCCTTAAGCTTTTTCCTAAAAAAAAATGAATTTTTTTCAACTAAGTGGTGATTAATAGCAAGTGAGGTAACCCAAAATGAAATGTCACATGCCTTTTAATATTGGTACTCTAAATTTTGTTCTAACTTATCCAGTGCTTGATTTATATTGTATATACACTGCCATCTGGGGAAAAAAAATGGTTTCCCTCTTTCTCTCGGAGAAGTTCAATCCTTTTAACACACATAGAGAGAGGAAGAGGATGCTACAACCATTCATTCATTCATTCATTCTTTCAACAAATATTTACTGAGCACCCACTATGTACTAGGCATTACATTTTCAATACTATTCTTCTGGAAACTACAACCAAATGGAGGAGACAGACTGACAAACAGACAAAACAAAATTGTTAGATAACTATATCATGACAAAATGATAAGTGCTCTGCTGAATTCAGAAACAAAATGTGAGGAGGAAGAACAAAGAGGAGATCAGGGAATTGGGGAAAACAATCCTGAGGAAATGATATTTATGCTGGATGCTGAAAGGACAGTAAGAGTTAGCCCAGTCAAGGAGACCAAGAGGGAAAACATTCCTAAAAGTGGAAAAAGGGTGTGAAAGAGCCAGAGGCAAGGAGATGCCCAGCACATTTGAGGAACTGAAAGACCAGTATGGCTTCAGCTTGAAGAGTGAGGGGAAAAGTGACAGAAACATGGTACGAAAATGAACCATCTGTTTAAACCGCCAGATCAGTCAAACAAATCTAACAATGGGGCAGAGAGCAATAGATATGGTAAACAGACAGCCCTTAAACTCTCACTCTCAGTTGAATTAGAGATTACTATATGTGCATATGGTACTGATTTTTAATAAAGTGAATTTTTCAAAAAGAGACAAGAAGTATGTGACTACTTGCTGCTGATGCTGAGCAGTTCTCTCATTAGTCAACAAATATTTATCACACTAGGGCTGGGTGCACAAAAGTGAATGTAACAGATACCTCTCTTGCCCTCATGTAGCCTGCACTCTAGGAAAGACAGAAACAAACAAACAGACAAACACCTGGGACGTTTTCATAGATTGGCAGTGGCAGAGATGGCCATTCCATGAAGAAGGGAGAGGAGAAAGCAGTAGTGAACAATGGCCACAATCATGTGGATGAGGCAGTTGTGAAGATTGGACAGGAGTCCAAGGCTCCAGTGGGCAAAGGAAACATTCCCCAGCCAAGAGATTTAGACTGACAGGTCTGGGGGAGGGGCTATTTTGGTGTCACCAGGTCAGCACTGCCCACAGCAAATCTCTCCTAGTTCTTGATTATCTGTGATACTTCATTTTATTTCCCTCATCAGATGGAAATACTACTGACTTAGAGAATCATGCAGCTTAGAGTTAGGGGTTCTTTTAAGACAAAAATTTATGTTTTCTTAACTATAATACAAAATATTTGACCATTCAATGTCAAATTATTTGACTCTGTGTTTGTATTTGAGGGAAATTGTGGTTATAAGCAGGCATAAAAATGAACACCCCCTAAAGAATGAGGAAGTAACTATTGCACTTAGAACCTTGTTTCGGTCTCTGACCACAGAGGCAGAGGCTAGCAACAAAGTTGATTTACAAAGTAAATATAATTTCTACAGTTGGGTTCAGCCTGTTGTTTTCTTAAAGGAAATACATTTTCGTTTGCACTGTGAAAAACACAAATTAGCATTTTTCAGAACATTAGGAATCAAACACAGTATCATAAAAGCATAGGAAAAAAAGGACCTAATTTTATCTTCTAGTCACAGACGATGTTCAGAATCAAACTAATATGTGACTAATGCTCAGATACCAAATTTGTGGGGCTCTTCTCTTATCCACATACTTCTCTATATCTGTCTCTTTATTTCAGCAGAAGACAAGACTCCAGCAATGGTTCATCCATGTGATGGGAATATTAATATTCCAGAATTTTCTCTGTGTTATCTGATAAAGAACAAGTCTCTTAATATTTCCTGACTCTGGACTATATGGGAATACATTTGAACTGAACTCAGGATTTTTTTTTTTCAAAAGAAGCCCTAATCTTTTTTAAAAAAAGTTTTATATTCAAATTAAAGCAATTTTTATAGAAAAATTTCCTCCCAGAAACAGTTGTCAGGGGAGGGGAAATTTCCCCTCTTTCCCCTCTTAGTTCTTTTGGCTGGCAATTAAAATGGCATAAGGCAGATTGACAGGATAAAAATCAAATTTATTACATGTGCACAGGGAGTCCACATAAGTATGAAAAATCCAAAGATAGAAAAGCAGGGTGAGGTACATGTATTCTGGACTAAGGAGAAGGAGGCAGGGGTCTGAGGCTTCAAGAGGAAGTAAGGTAATTCACAGGAAGAGAAACAGAGTTAATGTTTGGTAAGCAAATGTTTGCTGGGCCATCCAAAGACAACGGGACACCAAGAGGACTTCGATCAAACGGGCTCTGTAGGTTCCTTCCCCACCACATTTAACACTTTACTGTAGTTACCCAAGGTAATAGTTCCTTCCTGGGACAGGCCTCCTATCTTGCATTCTTTTAGGCAGTTAGGGGGAAGTTCAAAGGTTCTTCTTGAGTCTTTTGGGCTTTGCTTGTTTTCAGCTCAAAATACTCCACATGCCACACCCCTGAGCCCCATCACAATAATATAAGAAGCGAGGCATTTTATAACTGTGGTCCTGAACTAGTCACAGTACAAAAATAAAAATACGCCAAATACGCTCCTCAAAACAGAGGCTACCCTCTGTCCCTTGAGCTAGGAAGGAAGTTGAAGGCCAACCTACAAAAAACTTTGGGCTAGGATTTCCAAAAACAAAGCTAAACACAATCTCTAAGGCTACATGTTTAACACTAGATGCCAGGATAAGACGATCAAAGATGGGAATTATAAATCAATGTCAGTGTCCTAAAGCACTTTGCAAGGTCACAAGTGGAGTCGTAAGCATTAAATAAATAGTAATCTGAATAGGACCTGTCTGTATGGAGATGACAGTGAAAGGGGGATTCCATTTACCCTCTATGCTCCTGGGGGCATGTTTTGGTTTATGGGATGCTTTCCAAACCCTAAAGTCACCAGAGTGGACACAGAGTGGGCACAGACCAAAGCAATCTGTGCACAGTCCCCTGATGAAAACCAGAGCGGGATCAATTTTGAGAATCAGAGCCTGAATCAGTCAGAAGTGGGGGATGGAGCAAACTGAAAGGAAGCCCTGAGGTAGACTACGGGCCCTTGCTAACTGAAGAGGAAACAGAAATTATGAGTAAGCAGCGGAAGTCAGTAAGCCTAGAGAGGAAAATGGAGCAGACGTGCAGAGAGAAGATGTAAGAGACAAATTATGTGCCTCGTGATTCTTGGTGATTTTCCTGTTCATCCCCGGCTCAAGTGTACATGTGTCCTTATTATTATATAAGTAGGTTAAAAAGTAAATAAACATTTTTTCCTCAGATCACTATAATAATCTCTAGAGGTTCCTTGCAAACAAAGAGGCTCTAGTCACACACCAGTCCAAATCCCAACTTCATCTTGTGCTGACCAAAAAGGTCAACACTAAGAAAATGATTTTCTGTGTGCTTAAGTGAAGGAAACTCATACTCACCGACCCAAAATGAAGATTCTTAAAGAAAAGACAACTGAAATTACTCCTGAGCTCTCACAGAAATCTTGGCTAAGCATTTGAAAATGAAGAAAGGTCCAGAAGAGATAAAGGGACTTAGGGAAGAACATTTAAAAAAAAAGAAAAAAAGATAGCCCCAAGAGTCTCTGTCTTGGGACACTCACTGTTCAATGAGCAAATGTTTATGGAGGATTCAGTAGGGGAAAACCTGACAAAAATTCCTGCCCCCATGGAACACACAGAGAAGAGGAGAAGATGTAGAAAAAACTAAGTAAGTAAAACATACATTATCTTAGATGAGTTCTAAAGAGTAAACCAGGGACTTCCCTGGTGGTGCAGTGGTTAAGACTCCACACTCCCAATGCAGGGGGCCTGGTTTCCATCCCTGGTCAGGGAACTAGATCCCACATGCATGCCATAACTAAGAGTTCACATGCCATAACTAAGAAGCCAGCAAGCCGCAACTAAGGAGCCTGTGAACTGCAACTAAGGAGCCCACATGCTACAACTAAGGAGCTGGAGAGCCACAACTAAGACCCAGTGTGACCAAATAAATAAATAAAATTTTTTAAATTAAAAAAAAAAGAGTAAACCAAAGCAAACAACGGAGATACAAAGCTGGGTGTGGGGGACATTGATATACAGAAGTATGTGCAGAAAAAATAAAAATTATTTGTAACCCACCAATAATAAAGAAATAACTACTAGGTACAGAGTGACATATTTCCTCAAATTTTTTCCTTTGTGTGTGTATATATATACAAGCACTTACAAATATACAAATATCATTCTACAAGGACAATTTTTTTTTTGAGGGGTACACCAAGTTCAATCATCTGTTTTTATACACATATCCTCGTATTCCCTCCCTCTCTCAACTCCCTCCCCACCCTCCCTCGAGTCCCCCCCAGCCTCCCCGTCCCAGTCCTCTAAGGCATCTTTCATCCTCGAGTTGGACTCCCTTTGTTATACAACAACTTCCCACTGGCTATCTATTTTACAGTTGGTACTATATATATGTCTGTGCTACTCTTTCGCTTCGTCTCAGCTTCCCCTTCACCCCCCGCCCCCCCCAAACCTCGAGCTCTCCAGTCCATTCTCTGCATCTGCGTACAAGGACAATTTTTAACTCATCTTTCCCCATGACCTTATGTTATGAGCATGTCCCCACGTCATTAAATCATCCTTAAGAGCTTCAAAATATTCCAATTCATAAATATGTAATAATTTTATTTTTCTCCTGTGGGTATTTCAGTTGTTTTCAATGTTTGGTATTATAATAAGTCTGCAATGAACATTCTTTGGGGTGTAAATACCTGCCTCCTTTGATTATTTTACTCAGGATAAATTATTAGAAGCAAAAATACTGAGTAACGGAGAATGAATCTATGGCCTTTGCTTCATTTTGCCATACTGACTGCCAGAAATCTTAATCAAATTTTTCTTTATGTATTAGGAATGCATTGTTAATAAATTTTCACGGACAGCATTTTATGAAAGGAACCATACCCCACTCAATATATAGCTTACATAGAGTATATATAGCTTTGGGCCACTATCTTTAGAGTATCTCTCCCTTCATTTCCTGTTCTTACTTGGAGTGCTTCTGCATTACCCGGTCCTTAATCCATCATTGTACTTTGCAGTAGAAGGCAGATATCTTGTCATTCAATTCATAGGTTTCCAGATTAAGAGGAGCCACACTTGGACTTGATGTAGAGACCCCTGTGAACCATCTCCTAATGAAGAGACAATCCTATACCACCCAGACATATTGGAGTTTGAATCTAATATCATGACTGGTGGGACTTTGGGGATGTTACCTTCAGAAAGGAACTGAGTGTATTTGGCATGCAGGAAGTAAAGTGGCCTAAATTTAACTACCTGAGAGGTGAACTATGGTGATTATTTGTGCCTGTGGTGGATTTGTACTTCCCCTGGAAGTTAAGCTAATATGACTGGTTTTGGTCAAAGAAAATGTGGGTAGAAGTGATGGTTCCTTTACTGGCTATAGTTCCCCAGAGAAACAAACTCTTATCTTCTTTTTTAGAAAGTGGTATTTCCTAAGATCTGCCACCTTTATCTCCCATCTGTTTGTTCCATGGCATATTCTCCATCTCCCTCAGTAATTATTCCTATTTATTCACAGTCACTCAGAGTGGTGCTTTCTCCTTTAGAAGTGAATATTGATGGTACTTTCTAATCTTTTCCACAATTGGCCCTCTTCACCCTAGTCATTCTTCCTCATAAACTCAATACTTCATCAAGGAGTCCCATGAAGATTTTGCTGATCTCAGTTGCTTTTGAGCACTTTTATATAATATGGAGTTTGTAGGATTTCTTTGTTTCTTAAAGATTCATTTTCTTTGCTGAATATATAGCTATAATGTGTTTTTTAATTATTATTTTAAAGATTATTATACAGTTAAATTGAACTTGGGGGGTATGTAAAGTTCCATATTTCACAAATGTTAACATATTTATGTAATCACCACCACAATCAATATACAGAATGCCCAAAATTTCCCCTGTGCTATCTTTTTATAGTCACACCCTCCCTACCCTTATCTTCTAGTCTGTTCTCTGTCACCATAGTTTTGTCATTTAGAGACTGTCATGTCATTGGAATCACATAGTATATAAACTTTGAGACTGAATTCTTTCATGCAGCATAACACTGTGGAGATTCACCTAAGTTGCTGTATGTTTAGCACTTGGTTTCTTTTTATTGCTGAGTAATATTCCATTATATAGATGTACCAGAGGTTGTTTATCCATTTATCCACTGAAAGACATCTGACTTGTTTCCAGTAGTTGCCATTATGAAGAATTCTATGAATGTTCATATTCAGGTTTTTATTTTGAACAGGTGTTGAATTTTGTCTAAAGCTTTTTTTTTTTTTTTTTTGGTATCAATGTATACAATCATGCGGGGTTTTTTCTTTATTAACATTGTGGATTACATTGACTGTTTCTTAATATTGAACCAAGCTTGCATTCCCAGGCCTCGCTGACAGTGGTGTATTACTCCTTTTATATATTACTGGATTCAACTTGCTAATTTTTTTGGAGAATTTTTATATCTATATTCATGTGGGATATTGATCTGTAGTTTTCTCCTTTTTGGGGGGGCTGTTGGTATCCGGGTAATGATGATCTTATAAAATGCACTGGGAGGTAGTCTTTTCTCCTTGACTTTTCTGAAAGAGACTACAAAGCATTCATTCTATTCCTTTAAATATTTGGTGTAATTTGCCAGTGAAATGATCTGAGACCACAGACATTTCTCTGGAGGTTTCAAATTTCAAATTTGATATCTTTAGTAGTTATAGAACTGTTTAGGTTACCTATTTCATCTTGGGTGAGTTTTGGCAGTTTTTCAATCTCAAAGAATTCATTCATTTCATCCAAATTGTTAAATTTATGTGCATGGAGCTTTTTTGTAGTGTCCCCTTTTATCATTATATATATATATATACACATATCACATCTGCAGGCTCTGTAGTGACATTTTCTGTTTATAGTTTAATACCATTATGATCCAATGTAGGATGTTTTTGCACTTTCCTTATTGCCCTGTGTGACTTTCAGAAGTGGAAACATGTGGAAATGTTTCTTTTGCATTCTTACTAAAACTGGAATATGAGAAAAACTTCCCTCAGATTTCCAGTGCCTCATCTCCAACCCAGGTCCAAGCATTTGGATTTTAGGTGCAGAGCAACTATCACCTAAAATGGGAAGAAGCTGAGTTCAATGGCAACACTGTATTTCTCCAGGGCTGAAATTGGCAAGTCATAACAAGCCAGCAATAAAGGAGATTGTTTCATTCATTGTGTAAATATTCTTTGTGGTTTCTAGAAATTATTTGGGAGCAGAATCCTAAAGGAAGAGTACATAAGTACAGAACACCACATTAGATTTTAATACTTTTAAGAAAATTTAATTTAAAGCAAAAAACATAAAGCACTGTATTTAATAACCACCACAAATCATAATATACTTCAGTTCTCTATTATAGCCACAAGCAATATTTATAAAGTTGAAGAAATGTATTTTCTACACTGATAATCTTTTGACTTTTTATTCACTTAATTGCCATTTTAGTATGTTGTGTTTTGCTGAACCTTTCTAAATCTGCCCATCATTTCCTGTTATAATCGTTTGTCAAATTCTACAAATGGCCCACATTGTCATTCATTAGTTAATGTGAAGTCCTCTCCCAAAAGGGTTTATTTGTTCTCATGTTATTCCTTTTAAAAAGGAGAAAAGTAACCTAATAAATTCTGAACAAAGCTGCACTTTCTTAACACCCCCACTAAAAAAAAGTTAACTACCTTTCGTGAATTTATCATTTTAGTCTATTCATTTATATAAATTAATATGAGGGTATCTCTACATCAATCTATTTTACTAGCAACAAATACTCTCAGATTTTGTTTTAAAAATGTCTTTACTAAACCTTCATTTTTGAAGGATATTTTCACTGCTTATAGAATTCTGAGTTGGCAGTTTTTTCTTAGAGCATGTTAAAAATACCATTCTATTGTCATCCAGCTTTCATCATTTTGTTTCTCCTCAGAGGTGATGTGTTTTATCCACTGGATGCTTTCACGATTTTCTTTTTGACTTTAATTTTAAGCAGTGCCTAGGTATGCTTGGGTTTTACAGAAATTCTTGAATCTTTGGCTTGATGTCTTGCATCAGCTTTGGAAAATTCTCAGATAATATCTCTTCAATTATTGCTTATTCCCCATTCTCTCCCTCTTCTCCTTCTGGGGCTCCAATTACACATATGAAGAATTTCTCTCACCATTTTGCCATATAAATCTTGTTCTCTTTCGTAGTTTTCATCTTTTTTATTTCATACTTTTTATCTAGCAGTTCAGTAATACTCTGCTCTGTTGAATCTACTGTTAAACTCATTTGATGAAATCTTTTGATAATTGCATTTATCAACTCTTGAATTTCCATGCACCATGTTTATAGGTTCTAGTCCTCTGGCAAAATTCTTTTTTTCTATTTTCTTAAATCTATTAATCACAACCATTTAAAAGCATCTGTCTAATAACTCCAGTACATAGATAACCCTAGGGTCTCTTCTCACTGTATTTTTCCTTTGTTTTTGGCCATTCGGCCCTCTCAGGATGCCTGATAATTTCTTACTGAATACCAGGCATGTGTGATGAATTATAAGGGCTCTGGATGATCTTTCTTTAGAGAGGTTGTTGGTTTTTATTGTTGTTGTTGTTGTTTGCTTTGTTTTTCCTGAAAGACAGGGGAGTTATAGATCACTTTGATCCAATCAGATATAAAATGATTAAAATCCAAGAGGTCTTTGGAAATATCTGAATCCAGTTTTTCTGTTTCTCAAACATTGTGAAACTGCCTAAAGTTCTAGTTAGCATCTTAGCTTCCACTTTCTGCTTTGTTGCTTATATTCTCACTCTGTGTGTCTTATCAAATACCCTTATGGGGAAAAGAATTGTAGAACATCAAGCTTATTTAGCTGCAATTCCCTTTTCTCCAGGGTTTTGAACCCTCAAGTTTTAGCTACTTTCATCATACTGAGCCCCATCTTTTGCCTACCCAACTTTGTGAGCCTGCCAAAAGTTCTGAGACTTTTTTTCTGCTTATCTTCACACCTGTGCCACTTTCTTATTGGAAAATGGATTCACAGGATAATCAATAAAGAACATCAGGTTTACATCAATGCATTGCTCTTGTTTCCAGGGTTTTATCCTGTTAATCCTAACAGATTGTTAGTTGTCCTCTGATGCCTCCAAATGCTATTTGGTTGTTTTGATTTTTTTTAAATAAATCTTACTGTATTATTTTTATTATTCTTGCTAGAAGGGAGTTGATGTGATATAAACTACTTTGCCATAGCTAGAAGTAGAAACTTTCTTAGAAGATTTTTATATTATTCCCTGTATACTTACTAAACATTTAACAAAACTACTGTAGTTTCTCGGATACAAGGTATCTTATAAATGCCACACAAGGTGATTATGTTGGAGGAATCAGTAGAGGTAGGCAGGACACCGAGGCTTATAATGCAGGAAGCAATGTTTATTGTACCGGTACAGGTCCAATGGATTCACACCCAAAGACTGAGCCCCGAACCAAAGGAGAGCTTTTCCTTTTACAGACCAGTTCCCGTGCTTTTGGGAGCCTATAGCTATGTTTATCCATGCAGAAGCAATGTACAGAAGCCAGAGTGCATAGTTTTTCCTTATCTCGTTGACCCAGATGTTTGCACTACCCCTGGTAGGGTCTTGTGAAAGAGGCCATAGTTATTTATTCCCTGGGGCTTGCATTTTCCTATGTTTGTCTTGTCCTTCCCTGTTTTTGTTATTAACCTGCCTCAATTACGCTCAGTTTACTCTCAATTTGCCTTCATGGTCCTCATGGGTGCCCCCAGCCAGCCTGAACATAGAAAGAGTCAGACTATTCTAACCCCAGGAATCCTCTGCATATAAATGTGCCTAAGGGTCCAAGATCGCTTAAGAAAAGACAAAGATTTTTTTACCTTTCCTCAAGTTTAAGGTCCTAAGATTAGCTCTTCTTGCTTAAGGATGACTGAAGAAATGTCTCCTTCACAGGGAAGTCTAGTCCTCGACCACAGGAGTGTGATCTTGCATTGTGACCCCAACAGAACAATGACACCAAAACATAATTAATGCAGTGATAGTCATCCCTGATTCTGTCTTAACTCATGTGACATATAGAGCACAAACAGTCCATTCCAGGTGGAGCTGCAGCAAACCCCATCCTGTTCTCTTTGACTGTTTTTCCTCCAGCCTGAGGTCAAGATTCTTTCCAGGGAGCCTTCCTTCAGCTTAGTGCATTCCATGCAAAAAAAAATAGTTAACCGCCACAAATTACTTGTGGAAGAGCAGTTTCACAAGGTCATGCAAAATAAAAGAATGGTAAGGCTCAGAGATAAGCTGTGCCTCTATTTTAGCAAGCAGAAATGCTGACTACTTTTTAAAAAGCTTCTTCAGCTTCTACCGTTCAAAGTTTCAAAACACAGCAAGGCTGCCTTGTCAACTCCTGTTCCCAACAACACAAGATGCAGGACAGGAAGAAAGAGTACAGGGCTGGCTCAGCAACTCTGGAGGCTGGAAAACGTGGGCTCTTGGCATAGCTCTCGACAGGCTTATTTACATTATGATCCATCGGTTATTACGTATCAGTACTTATGTTACCGACCTTTTCCAGTCAGGCCCGACAAGGGCCCTCTGGCGCAGTGTTGTTGGAGATGATAGAACGAGACCGAGTTTGGTTCAGAAGCAGAGCAAAGCTTTCTTCTTTGAGCAAAAAGTGAAGAGACTGCGTGCTCTAGAATACACATTCTCTGGACAGGCCATGAGTGGGGCCGCTTTATAGGGTTCTCCTCAGCGGGGAGGGTGTAGAGTACTCCCAGGGCTGGCCCAAGTGTTGATCATGCTCCAGATCACAGCGCCGGTGGAGGGTCACAGCGGCTCTGCACACGGCCGCCATCTTGAATCGGGGGAGGGGGGGCAGGCTTCTGCACAAGGCCCACCAGCCCATCCATCTGACAGGTCTGCACAGTCATTTGGCATTTGGCATTAGGAACGCTGGCCTGAAGTGGCAGGTGCAAGACCTCTGCACACAGCACCCTATGAGTAAGTGAAACTAGACTAAGCACAAAGGAAAAGAAAAAGGTTAGACTTCATTTTATTAGCCAGATTTTATTTTTATTTCCCAGGAATGTTAATAGGGCTTGTCGATGACAGTTATAAACAAAGGTAACAAGACTTGATGATGTCTGGAAGTGAAACAGAATGACATTTTAGTTTCCAGTGCAGTGATATTAAAATTCACCCAAAAAAAGACACATAAATGTCCCTTTTAATAATTAAAACTCTTCTTCATTAGATAGCTGGGTGGCCAGATCTTGGTCTAAAGCTTTCATAATTAGGAGGAGAGACAGAATGCCCATTCTTTTATTTATTTATTTATTTATTATTTATTTTTGGTTGTGTTGGGTCTTCACTGCTGCACACGGGCTTCCTCTAGTTGTGGCAAGCGGGGGCTGCTCTTCATTGCGGTGCTCGGGCTTCTCATTGTGGTGGCTTCTCTTGCTGTGGAGCACGGGCTCTAGACACAAGGGCTTCAGTAGTTGTGAATCATGGGCTCTAGAGCACAGGCTCGGTAGTTGTAGCACACGGGCTTAGTTGCTCCGAGGAACGTGGGATCTTCCAGAACCAGGGCTCAAACCCGTATCCCTCGCGTTGGCAGGCACATTCTTAAACTCTGTGCCACCAGCAAAGCCCAGAATGGCCATTCTTAAACTGCCAGAAATTTACATCTGAGAGACTGAATTGCAGGGGTAGGAATTTGTAGTTAGGATGGACACCTTCTGTTTTGGGAGGTATCACTTTGATGAGCATTTCAAAGTCAAGAACCTAATCATTTCCCTTCAGATATCTCTGATCATGGCTGGGCTTCAACCTAAGACACTGAGTATTTCTGTTTAATAATGTTAAAGACTGTCCCACAGGAAGTAGCGCATCTTTAATGAAGGATTTTTTACTCCAAATTGGTTATTAGTGTCCCTATCTGACAAAAAACAAGGTTGGGGGAGCACAGAGCCTGTGTGAAGAAGGGGAAGGGGAAGGCTGAGCCCTGCTTAGGGATGCCAGGGGCACAGCTGCCCTTCCTCTGCCTGTACCCTCTGCTCTGGGGCTTGGAATGGCTAGTTCTATCTGGTCATTTGAGTTTCAGCTCAGATGTCAACTCTGCAAAGAAAGACTTATTGAACCTCCCTGTACATGGCAGCTTCTAAGATGGCTTCTCACTGTTACAGTCTTCAAGGAAGGAAAGGAAATTCTTTTTAAATGCATCACTAAAGAAAAAAAATTTACCACAGTTTAAAAATTTTCCCCTTCTTTTGTACACAGGAATGTCGTTTTTATCAGAATCATTCTTGGAAATATATGGCTCTAAGCAAAATTTCAAGAAGGAATTCCCATATTGTTTGTTAGGTCAAAAACCAAAACAAACAAACATACAAAACCCATTTAACTCTTCCTACCTCCTAAGCATTATAAATGTAACCAAAGTAGCTAGCCAGAACTATAGCATCACTTCCGTTTTCAATTTGCTTACCAGGGCATTTCTGTATTTTCACCCATGCTGTTTAGAACCTTTGAGGAATCAGTGATGAATTCCAATTTACTAAGTGTGTAATTTGGGCAAGAAGCAGTATTGGCTGTTTTCTTTGTACAAGGCAACACAGTAAGCACCTTTTTGCAGGGGGTTAGTGAAGAGAAACAGAAAGAGCTTATAATACAACTGGGAACGGAACGAGGAGGAAAAGAAGTATGAAAAGAAATCACCATTTAATGTGCATCTGCAAAGTCCTGTGATGCGTACTTTGTGCATTGTACTGCTCTGAGATCCTGTTGCAAATAACAGAAACTGATTCTGGATCACTTAAGTAGAAAATAAGTTTACAGTTAGCCTACTAAATCTAAGAAATAATGGGGAACCAAGTTTGAGAAATAATGAGGAAATCAAGGAAATCTAGGCAGAAGAGACTTGGCTCAGAAATACTCTGATTAAGGTTACGCTGCTAAGACCTCTTGCAGTAGTACTGGGACTGCTGGAAACTCTCCATCCCACTGGACACTTAACCACTGCCCCAGAAAATAATCTTTGTTCCCTGTATCATTGCATCACTCCCCAGATTCAAAGTTCCAGCTGGGAGTGTGTTTGGACAATTTTGGGTCATGTTCTCACTTCCAGCCGTCATGTTGGAAATTGTTCCCTTCACCTTACTACAGGTAGGCAGAACCCTGCCCCCAAACAAGGCTGATTCACTGGTGAATGAGGTTTGAAATGGAAAGAAGATTCACATGTTGGGCAGCCAACAGAACAGCAAGTGTTCTCTGCTACCTACACTTTGGTCTCCTAATATTTACATGCACCACTCATCCTTCATGTTAAAACAAACATTTACATGTCAAAATAAATCCTCCTGCCTAATATAATACAATGATTAACATTACCAGTACCCTTTAGAGTAGAAAATGTGCTCATCTTCCCAAAAGGAAATGACCCAAAGTGTCAATAGTTGCTGCATTCAGCTCCAAATCAAAGTGATGATATAATCTCATCTTTCTATAGTGTAACTATAGACTAACTTATGAAACAAACTACCAACATATTCCATACACAACAGTGTGGTAGAAAAGAAAGAAGAGGTGGCAGTAGTATAGATGGCAAAAGCTTGGAATGTAAAACATTTAATGGTAGAACCACCATTACAAAACATCAAAATAAGTTGGAATAATGAGCTAAACCTATCAGTTTAATAGAGATATGAGTTAAATCCTTAGGTTCAAAACAGCAATTTAGTTCAAAATACACAAACACAGAATTGGAAAATCATATTTAAAACATATCACATTAAAAACAACCAAAAAAAAACACAGGGACTTGAGTTGACTGCAAGTCTGGTGAGAGTAACGCTGCCAGGTAGATGACGACATCTTGACCACAATGGATATGCAGTGCCCAGAAGAAGGGCAGCAATGGTTCCCCGGTCTCTGCTTTGGTCAGAGCGTAACCCACGTGTGGTTCTCATTTCTGGATCTTTGAGACAATATGTAGGAGAAACACGGACAAATTAAAAGACGAAAACCTGGTGGAGGAAAGGTCTGGAGACTGTGTCACATGAGGAACAATGGAAGAAAGCAGGAGTCATTAGATAAAAGGGATATGGTTTTCAGACATTTTAAGGGTTGTCATGAGGAAGTGGTTTGAAATTTATGATCCATTGCTCCGGATAACAAATGCTTAGTCAGGGTCTGACAGGAAAACTGTCTCCATGCCTCAACCATGTGGCATTCAAGCCCAGTTGCTAGCAGGCAGATCTTTGTACAGCACATCCTTTCATAGAGAATGTCAAGGGCTGCTTCTCTGGAGCATCCCTGAAGTTCGCCCCTTCCCATCTGTAAACATGCCCTGGACTAAACATCAAAAACATCAGAGAAATCTTTTCGTCTATTTCTATTACATTCTGAAATGGCTATTGGAAGGAGCCTTCCCCGTGGAGGCAGCTCAGCAGTACTGGAATGAGACATATTTTTCTTTGATCTCTTTGGAAGAAGATATTGTAAGAACCAAATCTGCCTACAACCTTAAGGACTTCATTTATTTATTCATAAAAATTTACTGAGCCAGTCACTGTGTTGAGAACACTTAGATAAAAGACACCATCTTTGTCCCCAAGAAACTCAGTCTAGGGGTGATATGGGTAACTACATCATTGTAATGAAACAATGAAATGCTATAATCATGAATATTTTCCTAGGTAGATCTTATAGTTCCCTACTTGACACTAATATTAACAAATTATTTTGATTTTTTAAAGTTTTCCATACTTAATTCTAAATGTTCTGGGGATTAAAAGATGCATACTTATTAAGGAAGATAGTTCCCTTTCTAATCATTTGAGGTTATTTACTATTAGAGACAGACAGAGGGCATGGATCACCCCCAAGACCTGAGAATGCATGTTCCCAAGACCTGAAGATACATGCAAAACTCTACTTACAGTTATGTTACTATTTCACAACTCTGATCAAAGTTATCATCCATCCACTTTCCTGGATTTACAGTATATACAATATCTAATTCTCTCATCTACTGATAGAAATCTACAACTGCTATGCAGGATGATCCATTTGGTGTGTTTGGGCTTCTTAAACTATGTAAATATGTCTGAATCTAAAACCTTATAAACTGATAACATCATAAAACGTACAGATGCCTTTCCACTTAATTTTTTTCTTAATTGAAATTTTTGTTCCATAATCAGTCCACAGATGTTATGAAACTATTTGTAAATAATTCTTAATACTGAAAAATTTTAAATTCATGAGTTAGAATCCATAGCAATTTTCCAGTGATTTTCCATCTTAAAATTTGTTCTTAAACAGAGGATTTAAGACAAATTGTTCTTAAATAGAGGATTTCAAATACCAATATTTTAAAATAGTGATAAGCCATTAGACCTAATTTCCCTCCAACTTGTAATTTACCATGTATAGCACATGCTCAAAAATTTCCAGTCTTTCTCAACACATTATTAAAGTAATAAGGAGAACTGGACTACCGCTATCAAAGATGCCACAGTTCTAATGGAAGAGCTAAGGGCAGGAAGCAGGCATTTGTGGGAACAATTCTACTTTAAAAAATGGGTAGAAAAGGTAAATCATTTAAAGTATTCATCATGTTGAATATATGATTACGATTTCAAATTGCTATTTAGTTACATTTCATATAGCAGGCTATTAAAACTGCACTTCTGCAACCTATGAAATGCTAAGTTGACAAACAAGGCAGTATTCACTTTTTTTAAAAGCATTTGCACTAAATTAAAAAAAAAAAGAAAACCCATCTACCTAAATATGTTAAAACACACACACACACACACACACACACAGAAAAAGAGGGTAAGATTCTTCCCTTCCAAATGTCCTTCCAGAGCTACCAAATATTTGCATTTATAAATGAATTGATACAAATACCTTGAGGTTAACAAAAACAGACACATGAAGATCACTGGTGAGACTTGGTTTATACACTAACTGGGCTTAGTTTCCTTTTCACGTGCTTCCTCAGAGACCAGACTTCCTTCATTTTTTTTTTTTTTTTTTTTTTTTTTAATTTTCTTGGTGGGATCTTCCTGGAGCAGGGATCGAACCCGTGTTCCCTGCATTGGCAGGCAGATTCTCAACCACTGCACCACCTAGGAAGCCCCTCCCTTCATTTTTATCTTCTCTGGTTTCTGCAGAGGAGCCTGTAGTTTTTTGATTAGCCACCTCAGCCTCTTCTCTTTTGTTTGCATTTAGTTTTGTCTGAAGATTTGTCCCGTCCTGTGCCTCTTGTGGCTTTGTTTCAACATGCATGTGCAGGCTTGGCTGCTGTTCCTTCAGTTGAATTGATCTCCTTTTGTGCCCTGTGGCTATGTTTGCCTTTTCCACTTACCTTGAACAATATTTGCAAGTGCTGCCTTCTTTCACACTCTTTACAATATTTAAAAACTGATACAAATGAATTCTGGATACTTCTTGTGGTATTTGTCTGACTTGTAGACACAGGTTATGGAGTCCTTCTACTGACAGTCCCACCTGGTGTCAGAAAATGCCTCCTAACTGATATATTTAGCATTAGCTAATTTCTGTACCCTTTACAGACACAATAAATGAGCCAGGAACACCAAATAAATGACAAGGTTCAGCAGTAATAAACTCTAGTCGCTTCATCTTCTTTCCAAATACTTCATGTAATTTTTTTTCTTTTGTTCATCATTGAGGAATCGTGGCTTTTTAATAGATTACATGTGTTTAAGTTAACTGGAAGATTTACTATAATTTTTTAACGTCACAACTTTGACCAGTAGTAGCTTCAGTGGTATCTTTTTAGGTAGGTTCCTGTGTCTTTTTGGTATGACTTTATTAATCTTTGAAAGCTTTCTTGCTTTCTGGCACAAGATGATCCAAGCTATCTGGTATATTCCTAAGCCAAGCATAGGCTGAGACATTTCTCCAAGGATCTTTAGTTTCCTTCAGTGAAAAAACACAGAGAGCAAGAACTGGGCAATAGAGTGCAACATGGGGGACCATTGTTCCTAGGTTATTGCAGTATCAAAGGTACAAAAGTTTTATTTTAAAGTTGACGTTGATATTTCTAATTCTGTTCTAGAATTACAATGTTCCTGTTTAATTTGAGGAATTCTATAGTTGCAGCACTTCTTCTCTTACACAAGCAAGAATAATTCTTTATTTTCCTTATTGAACTAAGAGTTCCAAGATACCCACCCCAATACCAATATGGACATTAAAGTACTGAATAAAGCTCAATATTTTCTGGGTAGTCATTTTGTTTTGAGAAGGGATCCCAGGAAGGATGTACATTCCAGCTACTCGGTTCTAGCTTCATTCTTCAGCCTTCATTCTCCATGGCTATGTAGCTGCTTGTTCGACAGCTGGTTTGCTTCACTTTTTACAACTAGTTTTGAGTCTGAGATCTTTGGCATCCTCATCACTGCCAGTTCTGCATTCTCAGAAGGGGAAGCTTTGGGTTACCACCCTTCTTGGTTCTAATACCCAGTTTTGGAAGAGAGTCCAGCAGCTAGTCCAGTTCACTCTGAGAGAATGGAAAAATTTCCCTGTGTGGTCCATTATGACTTACTGCACAATTGAAAGTACAAATTTACTTATTCAAAGGGATGCTGGGCAAATTGATTCTTCCCACTTCTCTTTAATTTCTAGTAATTTAATTAAATTAAAATTTAACTCTCTTAAATTTTGCCCTTATCATAAAACTCTTTAAATGTACCCTGATCTCTTTCCTAAGACAAAAGCACTTCCTTGGATATACCACACAATATTTTTTCATTCCCTTAGCAACCTGATATATCATGGAATGCTTTATTTGCATTTTATGAATCCAAGTGATTGTCCCAGTGAGTACCACTTCCATCTAGTACCAGGCCAGTTCAAAGGGTTTAATTTTCTGCAGGAAGATCAAAGAAAGACTTTATGTGCAAATAATATGACATGTAAACTCAGAGATTTGAGGTTTGGACTAAAAGTTTCTCCTTTGACCCATGATTCAAAATTCATTTATTTTGAATGTATCATCTGATAAATTTTCATTTATTAAAAACACACATATCTTTAATTTAATTACAAATGCACTGGTGTAGAACTCCAACTTTTCAAGAGTATTTTGATAAATAGAAATATCTATTATTTAATATTTTATTAATTCAATCTTCCAAAAACTGCTTTAGAATATCAGAAAACAAGTAGGATGTATCAAAATGAGACAATTCAGTGGAAATATTATGTACATTTCCATAGGTAATTGCATATTTTCACTTCAGTTGTTATGTCACTTATCCTCATAGAGAAAAAAACACAAAATCACATTAATTTCCCAGTTCCATTATACAATATAGGTGTGGTTACCCTTTGAAATTTTAACAGGTTTTTAATAAAAAAAATCACCAAATTTTGGAATAAATATTATTTAAAAACCTACCAGATTAATTTTTGTTGTTGCTATTTTTCAACCCCTGTTTTTCTAGAACTGGAACTTTTACTATTTAGGACAGATTTAAAACTATCACTTTTTTCCCCCTCTCAGACCCAGGCCCAAGATTCCTATCTTTTCCATGACCTTATTTTTTTCTAATTACTACAAAGTTAAATTTCTCTTTTTAAGTCTCTGATATAAAAAAACTATTCATTTAAAACAGCTTAATTCGTATAATATTTAACTTTTTTTCCTTTTGTTTTTTCTTTTTTCTCTTTTTTTTTTTTTTTTTTTTTTTTTTTTTGGCTGTGTTGGGTCTTCGTTGCTGCCCACAGGCTTTCTCTAGTTGTGACTAGCAGGGGCTACTCTTCATTGCAGTGTGCAGGCTTTCTCATTGTGGTGGCTTCTCTTGTTGCGGAGCACAGGCTCTAGGTGCTCAGGCTTCAGTAGTTGTGGCACATGAGCTTAGTTGCTCCTAGGCATGTGAGATCTTCCTGGACCAGGGATCAAACCCGTGTCCCCTGCACTGACAGGCAGATTCTTAACCACTGAGCCACCAGGGGAGTCCATATTTAACTTGATATACATAAATTTATACTGTCATCCTATTTTTTTAGCTAAATATACATAATACATTCAAGCAAAATATTCAAATATTTCATATATTCTTCTAACCAATAAAGCTTCATAGTTTCAATTAAGTGTATGGTTTTTTTAATTGTTTGCTTATTGTTGCCTGCCCCACAAAAAGTACTCATTCTTTAGATTCTAAGATCTCTGAATTTTACATTTTGAATTTTAAAAATGTAAAATATATTAGTAGCCTGCCAAGTGTTGTTTGTTTTGTCTTGCTTTTCTGTTTCTTGTTTTACTGTTCTGTTTTGTTAATCCATACATAGTTGTTTATAACTAAACATATTTAAATGTGTACTCTGGGGAGAATTAGTCCATTTTTATCTACATCCTGTGACTCTAAAAGTAAGGTTCAGGCAGTAGAAGTGTTGATTTCCGTGAAGAGACATCTCCTAGTGAGGCCCCTTGTCCCATGCTGTGTGGGACACTGCAAGACTGCACTTCCTTGGGTGAGGACCCAAACCCATTACCTCTAGGCTGTGCTCTTCTAATCCATGGGGATGTAGTGATCACATCTCAAGGACTTAATCTTATTTCCAGACAACCTATAGAAGACTTCTTTTCACCCATGGGGACCTCATAGGAAGGTAAATTGGGGCTAAGAGTGGAGGCTAACAGTTGGGCTTTCATTACTTTTTAATAGTAGTTACATTTTCCCACAAGAAAGTCTTTGAAGAAGTCGTCTTTTGCATTTGGTGGCACCATACAGATACCTGAGAGGATTCCGCTGCATTCTTCCTTCATGCTTTTAATGATTTTGCAATCTCTCTTGGGTATCTATGGGGAAGGAAATTAGGAATTTGTCCTTCCCAAGGATACCATGACTCCATCTGGACATAGTTCTATGTTGAGTCTAGGACCATCATGTTGCACAAAACCAGTGGGCACACATTTATTTTGTTTGAACGGCGACCCATGGAGTTAGGCAACAAGGCAGCTCTGTTAGGATTCAGCTATCATTTGGGATCATAACTGACTGACAAGATTAACTGATTAACGTGATTTATTTGGTACAATTCAAATTGATACAGAATGGATTGCAAAATGGTTTAAAGATGAATGGAAGAGGTGAGGTGCTTCCTTTCCAGTTCCTGAACTTGAATCAAGGCCTGCACATGCTAAATTAATCTAATCTAGGGAAAACTAGTCACATAAGAGATGTTTAGAATAGGAAAGGGCTCTTAAAGACAAGGCAGGCAGATAGACAAACTCAGTTAATGGTCTGTTTCTAAAATAATAAGGCATCTGTGCACCACAGAAGGGAGGTAAGGAGGAGACATAATAAAGAGGATTAGAAAGCAAAGGATCAGAGGTCTAACCATTTGCTCACTCCCTCCTGCCCCTCTGACCACTTCTGCCTTCTCAGGGTTTGTGTTTTTCCAGATTCTATCAAAATTACATCCAATTATTAGGGAGAAAAAGACCACACACTTAGAATTTAAAAATAGGCCTATACTCTTTGATAAGAACTGCACTGCAAGAAGGAAGGAATAGAGTACTCACTACATCATAACTAGGTGACCACCACATCCCTGTTTTTTAGCACATCAAAATGACAGGCTTTCCTTTAAACATAGTTTCAACCTTAGACCCTTTCTTAGACTTGCTTTGTGATCAGCAGTGCAAGTGGGGCCTCATGACACTCAGGTAGGGGAAAGGAGAACACATGACCCTTAGGGAAGAAAAGCAAAAGAAATGATAAATAGTGTTAGTTACCAAACCTCAAAAAAAAAGCTATTTGAAAGAGATGCTCTTGGCAAACCTTTGAAAGGAGGCACAGTGCTCAAGTGGTAAGACACCATGGATCTATCATTTTTGGAGACTTGATTCCTTTATTTAACTACTGGCAAGCAGTGCTGTCTTATTAGGAAGGGCTGATTTTTTTTTCATCAAATCTTATCTACCTGAACATGGGTCAGGGTGGCTCTGGACAGGACCTCTGAGTCCAAGGGAGGTGGGAAGATGATCTGTGGGATCCCTTCCTTTGCCAAGATTCTGCAGATGCCACTATAGCCATCAAACCCCAGAACAAGGAGGAATGAGAAGAGGGGATGGAGGGAAGAAATATACCTGACAGGCAAGTCCCAGTGCAAAACCACAGGTGGCTTGGCAACCTCAAAGTTGGGACCATCAGCAACTGACATTTCAGTCAGTTTGCATCATTGTCTTCTTGTCATTAATTTTGGTATCTTGTGACTAGAGTTCTTGCAAAAGGGATGTATTTCCCAAGTCTCCTGTGGGGAACATGAGCCAGGAGAAGTGGGACACCACGAAGTGACTGTAACCCTGGAGTTTGGGAATTCTGCCCCCAGGGTTATGTTAGAGTATTCAAATGCCAGCAGGATTTTCCTGCCAAGCTGCAGCAACAAGCAGACCACTACTCAAAATAGTATCCTGGAACTCTGCTGGATAAACTGCTGGTGACACAGCTTTAGACAGGATGGAGGGGAGAAACATCACCACGCTTCAGCCATATGGTCTTCCAGCCCCCTTGCCAGCAGATTAGAACAGCTGAAGCCTGTTCCAGGGAATGTCATTGCTGCAGCCCTGCGTGGCCATTCAAACTCAGCTCTACCCTCAGTGGACACGTTTTGTGTGAATAAGGCAGTACGGAGTCCCATGCTCCTGGGTCTCTACTACATTCAGCAATGCAGTAGGGAGGGACTTTTCAGAGATGAATCCAATATTACTGCTATATGACGGATTTTATTCTGACCTTCCTTGAACAAAATATTGACATGAGCCAAATCTCCCTTGTAGAATGCATGCAGCAAAATCTTTTTTTTTTTTTTTTTTTTATTATTTTATTTTATTTTTTTGGGGGGTACACCAGGTTCAATCAACTGTAGCAAAATCTTTTTAATTGAGCTTAAAGAATCTGTGTAGAGGAGCTTACCTTAAAATTTATCTGCATTATTTATAAGAAGAAATTCACAATTAAATTGTTATCATGAAAAAATATTTGTGTAATTAAATAAGGCCACTTAAGAAGTGGAGCTCTTCTTCCCAAGTGTAGCACCCAATACTTGTGCAAATTTCAAACGATAAATTTTATTCATGAAAGCCAGTTCACATTGCCCTTTACTAGAGACAATCCTTATTTAATTCTTGCTTTAAAGTAATAAAACTAAATCTTTTTATAGGATGTGAATCATACGTTTCACATCTGGAGACCATCTACACACAACTAGTACAAATTAAAGAGGTATCACCATAAGAATCAAATACTGTAACTTGCTGCATGGTTTTTTATTCAGACTAATTGAAAATAATCTCTGCTTGGCCACAAGCCCATGCTCTCCCCTATTCTAGAAATACAAAAGTGTTGTCTGCTCAGTAAAAACAGAGTGTACAGACCTGCTCCTTAACCCAAGACAAATCTAAACCAGCTCAAGTGTATATATACCATGACCAAGAAACAGATTCTCACACTTAAATTTGATTCTAAACAGCAACAATTTCAAAATGCTATTAGTTTAGAAAATATTAATTCCCATTTCACAGGCTTGACTTAAACACATCATTACTGGAATTAGTTACATAGATCACTGTTCGTTATATAGGTCATATGTACTGTGTTAATCTCATACATATAAAATAGGTAGTCACATTTTACACATTAAGAAATTAAAGCTGAAGAAATTAAAACATAGCCTAAATAAAAGACAGAACTGGAATTCATAAGGAGGCTGCCTAATTTTCAGGCTTATAGCCACAATTATTATATGATTTCTGCTTCCCTTAAACCTGTGGTAGAATTCATAAACTTTTATATTTGAAAGAGATCTTAAGTGAGTCATTTAATCTAATCCTTCCCTCCTGCCCCCACCATGCAGAAATTTCTTCTTCAGTGTCCTTAAAAGAAAGAACCAGGCTCTATTGGATATTTCCAAAATTGGAGCTTTTCTTTGGAAGATAGTTCATTTCATTGCTGCACCACTATAATGGTTAAGCAGATCCTCCTGAATCCAAAATGACGTTATAAAGATTTTTTCTGACCTCTTTCTCCTCTAAAATTCACTAGCAAACAAGAACAAGAAATAGAAATAGAAACTCTAACATCAATGAAATCAGAAGAATTGAATCTGTAAACCCCAAACCACAGTGCATGAGGACAACAGAAGACATAATGGCAAATGATCCCACAGAAAAACGGGGCTGGGTGGCCACAGGAAAGGCAGTGAGAAAGTGAAAATCAAGCTACTTTGCCTGGTAGAGTCTGAAAAGACTAAAGAATTTCAAGTTAATATTCAGCAAGTGGTGATACTATCAAAAATAGTAGTAAGGCAGGGGACTACAATGGATCATTTGATGGATAGTTTTTTGTTTGTATGGTTTTTGTATTTGGTTTTTAAATTAGGAGAACAGTTAAACCCAAGGGTCCCCAGCTCCACACCACAAAGTCAAGTAACCACGCTCCACATTTTTGGGATACCTGAGGATTGTTCTCCGCAGAACCTTAACCAAAAAGGTTCTGGACTCAGAGATATGAGGCCCAGAGGAGGACAAGGAGGAACAAATTATAAACTGGGAAGGAGGTTAAAGACATGAGTTTCCAGATTTAAAAACCCATTAAGTACCCAACACTATAAATGAAAAAGGCCCACATCAAATTCTATTGTTGTGAAACTTCAGAATATCAGAGATAAAAGGAAGATTCTAAGAGGTTCCAGAGAGGAAAAAAGAAATAAATCATACAAAGGACCAGGAATAAAATTTTAAGAAAAAAATTGAAAATGAAAAGATAAGGGAATAATGCCTTAAAAACCTGGATAGAGATGTAAAAAAAAGTTTTATCGAAAAATTTTTTTTACATTTTGTAAAAAGGTTTATATCTAACCAAACTATTAATCAAAGTAAGTACAAGAGTAGCAAAAAGGCATTTGAGAGATACAAAGTTTCCCATAAATGCTTTCTCAGGAAGCCAGCCAATAGACAATATGTTTCACTAAAGGAGGAAGTAAACCAAGAAAGAGGAAGAATGGAAATTAGGCAACCTGAGAGAGGTAAAGGGAATTCCCAGGATGACAGCAAAGGAAGTACTAGGACCACAGCTGTGCAGTAGACCAAGAAAGTCACCAAACCAGACGAGAGCAGGAAGTCAAGGCTCTGGGGGTATTTGTACGTGGAAGTGATATCACCAAGAAAATATTAGAATGTATAAATTACCTAATAATTTGATCTTGGAGGAAATTGCACAGAGAGGTGTTTTACAGAGTTCTTGTACATGTTGAGAAGATAGTGTTCTTAATACTAAACAAATAAAAAGAAAAGGTAATCATTAACTCCAGGAAAAACAGAAAGTTGCAAAAGAATGGAACTATAATCACAGTGTTATTCCTGATTTAGCAGTGAACTTTATTTCAATAATGAAAACACAGAATATGAATTAAAACTTGAGATGTAATTTTCTTGAGAAATAAGGAAAGTAAAAGTGGTGCAAATAATTTAAATCTTCATCCATCATTAAGGAAGACAATAGGTAATGTCAAAAATTGATAAGCTGACAGCAATACAGGCACATTATTTACAAATGAGAAAGTAAATCACAGAAGCAATATCTATAACAGTTTAATATTTTTACTTGGGGAGCTTTGGGGAGCATGGCAAAGTTGAAGGAAGGGATAGTGGGGAGAAAACGAAGGAATATTGTTTCTTGTGATAAGCTTTTTAGTATCATTTGACCTTCAACTATTTTCTTGTAATACTTACATAACAATGTTATTTTCAAAAAATAAATTTATTCCTTACAGTAGCTCAAAAATTGATTTCATAGTAAAGCACTGAGCTCTATTAATTTGTCTTTTTAGTTACTTACTCCAGTTCTTTGGGCCTCTAGCAGGTTACAGATGGATTCTTGGGAGCCACTAGTTACTATGTTTGTATATTCATTTCATTTTTAAGATTTTTTTTTTAATGTGGACAAGTTTTAAAGTCTTTACTGAATTTGTTACAATATTGCTTCTGTTTTATGTTTTGGTTTTTTGGCCACAAGGCATGTGGGATCTTAGCTTCCTGACCAGGGATCAAACCTGCAACCCCTGTATTGGAAGGCAAAGTCTTTAACCACTGGATCATCAGGGAAGTTCCTCTATATTCATTTTAATTGTAATTAATATGTACAGGCATACCTCATTTTTATTGTTTTGCTTTATTGTGCTTCACATATATTGCATTTTTTACAAATTGAAGGTTTGTGGCAACCGTGCATCGAGCAAGTCTATTGCTGTCATTTTTTTTCTAATAGCATTTGTTCACTTCATGTCTCTGTGTCACATTTTAGTAATTCTCCAAATATTTCAAACTTTTTCATTATTATTATATTTCTTATAGTGATCTGTGATTAGTAATATTTGGTGCTATTATTGTAATTTGTTGGAACACCACAAACCAGGCCCATGTAAGATGGGGAACTGAATGTTGCTTGTGTTCTGACTGTGTTGCTTGCATCTGACTGCTCCACCAACTAGCTGTTTCCCTGTCTCTCTCCTTATCCTCGGGCCTCCCTATTCCCTGAGACATGACAATATTAAAATTAGGCCAAGTAATAACAATAATACAATGGCCTCTAAGTGAAAGGAAGAGTCATACATTTTTCACTTTAAATCAAAAGCTAGAAATGACTAGGCTTAGTGAGGAAGGCCTGCTGAAAGCCAAGAAAGGCCAAAAGCTAAGTCTCGTGCACAAGTTGTGAATGTAAACGTTCTTGAAGGAAATCAAAAGTGCTATTCCAGTGAACATGTGAATGATAAGAAAGCAAAACAGCCTTCTTGCTGTTGAGGAGAAAGTTTTAGTGGTCTGTATAGACGATCACAACATTCCCTTAAGCCAAAGCCTAATCCAGAGCAAGGCCATAACCCTCTTGAATTCTTTGAAGGCTGAGAGAGGTCAGGAAGCTGCAGAAGAAAAGTCTGAATCTAACAGAGGTTGGTTCATGAGGTTTAAGGAAAGAAGCTATTTCCATCACATAAAAGCATACGGTGAGGGACTTCCCTGGTAGTGCAGTGGTTAAGAATCTGCCTGCCAATGCAGGGGACCCAGGTTCGAGCCCTGCTCTGGGAAGATTCCACATGCCGCACAGCAAGTAAGCCTATGCATCACAACTATTGAGCCTGTGCTCTAGAGCCCATGAGCCACAACTATTGAGCCCATGTGCCACAACTACTGAAGCCCACGTGCCTAGAGCCCGTGCTCCGCAACAAGAGAGGCCACCGCAGAGGAGCCCATGCACCACAATGAAGAGTAGCCCCCACTCGCCACAACTAGAGGGAGCCTGTGTGTAGCAACAAAGACCCACTGCAGCCAATAAACAAATTAAATAAATAAATAAATAAATTTATATTAAAAAAAAGAATCTGCCTGCTAATGCAGGGGACACGGGTTCGATCCCAGTCCAGGAAGACCCCACATGCCGTGAAGCAACTAAGCCTGTGCGCCACAACTACTGAGCCTGCACTCTAGAGCCACAACTACTGAGTCCTCATGCTGCAACTACTGAAGCCCATGCACCTAGAGCCTGTGCTCCATAACAAGAGAAGCCACTGCAATGGGAAGCCTGTGCACCGCAACAAACAATAGCTCCCACTTGCCACAACTAGAGAAAGCCCACGCACAGCAACAAAGACCCAACGCAGCCAAAAATAAAAAAATAAACAAATCTTAAAAAAAAAAAAAAGTATACTGTGAGGTAGCAAGTCCCTGATGTAGAATTTGCAGCAGGTTATCCAGAAGATCTAGCTAAGATAGTTAATGAAGGTGGCAGCACTAAACAGATTTTCAGTGTAGATAAAACAGTCCTATATTGGAAGAAGATGCCATCTAGGACTTTCACAGCTAGAGAGGAGGAGTCAATGCTTGGCTTCAAGTGTCAAAGGATAGGCTGACTCTCTTGTTAGGAAGAGAAGTTGAAACCAATGCTCATTTACCATTCCAAAAGTCCTAGGATCTTTAAGAATTTTGCTAAATCTACTCTGCCTGTGCTCTATCAATGGAACGACAAAGCCCGGATGACAGCACATGTATTTACAACATAGTTTACTGAATATTTTAAGCCAACTGTTGAGACCTGCTGCCCAGAAAAAAAGATTTCCTTTCAAAAGACTACTTACTGTTCATTGACAAAGCACCTGGTCATGCAAGAGCTGTGATGGAGATGTACTATGAGATTAGTGTTGTTTTCATGCCTGCTAACACAACATCCATTCTGCAGTCCACAGATCCAGGAATAATTTCACTTTTTAAGTCTTATTATTTAAGAAATACATTTTGTAAGACTGTAGCTGCCATAGATAGGGATTCCTCTGATGGATCTAGGTAAATTGAAAACTTTCTGAAAAGGATTCGCCATTCTAGACACCTTTAAGAACATTTATGATTCATGGGAAGAGGTCAAAATATCAACATTCACTGGAGTTTGGAAGAAGTTGATTCCAACCCTCATGGATGACTTTGAGAGGTTCAAGACTTCAGTGGAGAAAGTACCTGCAGATGTGAAATAGAATTAGAAGTGGAGCCTGAAGATGTGACTGAACTGCTGCAATCTCATGGTACAACCCTTAACAGATGAGGAGTTGCTTCTTATGCATAAGCAAAAAAAGTGGTTTCTTGAGATGCAATCTACTCTTGGGGAAGATGCTGTGAAGATTATTGAAATGACAGCAAATGATTTAGAATTTCACATAAACTTAGTTCATAAAGCAGCAGCAGGGTTAGAGAGGACAGACTCTAATTCTGAAAGGAGTTCTACTGTGGGTAAGATGCTATCAAACAGGATTGCATGCTACAGAAGAAATCATTTGAGAAAGGAAGAATTAATCGATGCGGCAAACTTCATTGTCGTCTTATTTTTAAGAAATTACCACAGCCACTCATCTTGAGCAACCACCATCCTGATAAATCACCAGCCAACATTAAGGCCAGACCCTCCATCAGCAAAAATATTCAACTCACTGAAGGCTCAGATGATGGCTAGCATTTTTTAGCAAAACAGTATTTTTAAATTAAGGTATGTACATTGTTTTTTTAGACGTAATGCTTGTCCATTGCATAATTAATAGACTACAGTACAGTGTAAACATAACTTTTATATACACTGGGAATCAGAAAAGTTCATGTGACTTGATTTATTGCAACATTAGCTTTATTTTGGTGGTCTGAAACTGAAATTGCAATATCTCCAAAGTATACCTGTAGAAGCCAATTCTGGATTATCTGGGTAGCTGTCATTTCAGTGCTACCATGTATATCTTTCCTTTTGTGCCTTTATTATCATGTGTATATCTAGTCAAGCAAGCTCCAAGCAGCACTATTTTAATAATTGCAGGAAGATGAGAAGAGCAGTAAATGGTGTACTAATATCAAAGGAAGTCCTATTGAAATTACGGCAGGTCATAGGAATGAAATTTATATAGTAATCTGAACAGACTAAGTATTGATTAAATTGAGTCATTTCATAAAGCACATTGTAGAAGAGTGCCGTGAACTCAAAAGGACCACTAGTCAGTACCATATTCATGCTGCAAGTAGCAATTTGGGTTCAGCAAAATATTATCTCACATAAAAGTAATGTTGTTAGTTTGAACTGTAATTACTGGTTTTGTAGGGTTTTCTAAATAACATTTTTTAAAAAACTGTATCATATGACAACTATCAGGAGTTATACCTATTTTTATATCAGTATATATTGGTACAAATAATAATGTAATAACTTGTTTCCGTCATGGTGAGTTCTTTTTCTTCCTTTAAGTTAATTTCAACATTAAGTTATTCCGTTAAGAGAATATGTACGTTACTTAAATTTGAGAAGCACTGACTTCAATATGAAATATCATTCACTGTGGCCCTCATCAAGTACTCATTAATTTTGAAGGAAGTATTTTTTTCTCTCACCCATTTTAATTCACCAACTTATTATCAAATGATGCAATAAACAGCTTCACTCCTCTCTGGAATTTCTTTATCCTGACCTCCACTTACTGGGTACTCAACTATCTATAACCTATGCCTCCTGTGAACTTGGAGAAAGGGGTGAGAAAAAGTTAGTAAGTAGGATATTTTAGTTTCCTTTTGCTACTATAACAAGTTACCACAAATCTAGTGGCTTATAAACAACACAAATTTCTTCTTTTACAGTTCTGGAGGTCAAAAATCCAAAATGAGTTTCACTGGGCTGAAATCAGGTGTCAGCAGGATTGCATTCCTTCTGGAGGATCTCAAGAAGAATCTGCTTCTTTGTCTCTCCCAGCCTCTAGAGATGCATCACATTCCTTGGCTTGTGTCCCTCCATCACTCTGACCTCTGCTCGGACCATCAAATCTTTTTTCTGACTCTGACCCTCCTGCTGCCCTCTTTCATTTATAAGAACACTTGTGATTACATGGGACCCACACAGTAATTCCAGATAATCTCTCTATCTCAAGATCCTAAACTTGGTCACACCTGCAGAGTCTCTTTCACTATGGAAAGCAGTACATTCACAGGTTCCTGGGATTAGGATGTGGAAGTCTTTCTGGTGGCATGATTCTGCCTAACACAGGGGGTATTGATATGCCCAGCCAGTCCCAAGAGCAGAAACTCTGATGGGGGAATCTGATTTGGAAAAGTGTGGGGACACATTCTCCAGAAACAGAAGAAAAGGGGAATGGATGTAGGTTAAGAGAGAGAAGCATTATATGGTGAATGAAGAGGAGGTTCTTTTTCTGAGGAGGATTAAGAAACAGGTCGAGGGCTTGAGAAGGTGGGAAAGACTTGGAAAAGTCACTGTGAAAGGTGGGAAAGCCTGCAGCTAAAGAAGAAAAAGCAACTGCTTCCCCAGGGCTCATCTGAGCAAAGGCAGTTCCCTGAGTAAGATGTGGGGTCTGAGGTCACACCAATTAGCACGTACATGAAGATGGCACTAAACCCCGGGCCAAGAGAGCCATCTAAATTTTTATTTCAAATTTTACAAAGAAACCAATGACATCAGAGTTAAAGTGCTTCTACCATCTCCTTTTTGTTATGCCATTGTTCTTCTTTTTTCTTGATTCCTATAAGAAACTTGACACTAGTTAAGCTAGCATACGAAGAGGGGAAAAAAGAAGATGAATCACAGACCACACTGGAAATAAACCAAGAAATAAGAAAAACTGATCTCTGGCCCAAAGAAGAACAATGGTGAAAAACTGTGTGAGCAAAGGGGATATATACTGAGAATTTAAATTTTTTTAAAGGACAAAACATGGAGTCTGATAAGATCTACCAGCTGCTTCTTTTCTAAGACATTTGCCCAGGAGACAGCTACGGAAGCTTGTGTGTATTTCTCTCTTGCTGTGTCATAGGATGTTCCTTTCCCCTCCCCACCCCCTCCCTGCTCTCCTGCTCCGTGTGTGTGTGTGTGTGTGTGTGTGTGTGTGTGTGTGTGTGTGTGTGTGTGTGTGTGTGTGGTTTCTCTCTCCCTTGTAAGAACTCAGCCACTGCCTGCCTGTCTCCTGCTGTTGCTGCTGCTCTGACTAGCTTTTGCTGCCTCTTGCCTCTCCTTTCTCTCTCTGCTTAGCGCCCTGCCTTCTGGTAAGTGTGACAAACACTCTCCCCAGCCCTGTGAGAAGATGTAGGGTGTGGTTTATGGTGATCGAAACTTGCAACTTTGAGACTGCCAGTGAACTAGTGAAGAACTTTCCATTGTTTTATTTATAATTAAAATGTGTTGCTCAGGAAGGGCTGTGTGTGTGGTAATCTGCTGGGACTGCCAGGACAAGTGAAAAGTTCTCTCTCAGAGGAGGCAAAGATGGGGAACAAAGGTTATAGAAGATAAAACTTGGACATAATTTCTTGCTATAAAATTAATTAATATAGAAAGAGACAATTTAAAACTAACAGAGTTCTTTGTTTTTTTCCTCTTGTGCATTTGTCTTGAGGCTACTTTTAGGAAGAGAGTTGTCCTGTGGCTTACGATGACTCAGTTGTTCTGTTTTAAAGTAAATGTGGAGCATGAGTACAAAGGAGATCCATGGACTTAATATAAAAAACATCAATGATTATGGCTTCTGATGAATGAAGAATAAATCAGATGCAAACAAACACTTGCATTTACACTAACCACACTAAAACTCCTATGGACAGTCGGTTTTAAATTCATTGCTTCAAAGTTTCATTTACTTTAGATTTCCTTTCATCCTCAGAAGCCTCCCTAACACTTTAAAACCCACATATGGATTTAAACCAATAAGTGTTTACTGTTTTCAATTTGATTTAAAAAGTATTCACTTCCCTTGATTTCCAAAGATGAAGTGCTAAAGGCCAGGGCTTCTTTTAGAAGAGCTTAAAATAACTTCTGGCTGGACAGCAGGTGCCATGTGTCTTTCTCCAAGTTCAGGGGATGCATAAGTTATATATAGATGTGTGTGCCCAACAAGCAGGGGTCAGGATAAACAAGTCCAGTGAGGAAGACAATGAAGCTGTTTACTGCACCATTTGATAATAAAGATGGTGAATTAAAATAAATGAGGGAAACAAGTACTTCCTTTAAAGTTAATGAGTGCTTGGGGAGGGCCACAGGTGGGTGGCAATGTCTGTACACTGAATTTTCCGTTCTTGTTGGCGTTTGAGCATTCGGCATCGCCTGCCCTGAGAATGGGGGGAGGAAGATGTATATACAGTGCGTGCAGCAGTGTGCTTTTGTTTTCGTTTTCATGCCACCACGACAGCAAGACCTGTGGATTATTAGAATCCTGTCATAATTCTATGCTGCTAATAAGCAGCATCACCATTAATTATTACTTACAAATAAAATGCACCATAACTCAAAGGCCTACGCCAAGCATATTGCAACGCTAGAAATGGTGATAGCCAGAAACCCTCAGCCCATCCCTCACCCCCTATTTCCAAAGAGCCCATATCATACCTGGATTATTCCTCTAGTTCATTCCCTCCCTGCTTTTCAGACATTTCTACTTCTTAAAAAGTGTTGTCATCCTAGAGTTTCTGACTGAGGCAAGAAAGTTGTAATCAGGTTTTTTTCTAAAAGAAAGTCAGTTTTTATATCAGAACAAAAAAGTATAGAAATTCAAGGAATTGTTATTATGAGCACCACCATGTTTCCATACATGCTGGTTTTAACCTCAAAAAAAAAAGAGTGTTTTTCTGATTGATAGTTACCTTTTGCTCATCTAGGTAAAGGAAAATACCAGAAAGCAAGCATCTCCTGTATCCAGTATAATAATTCACTTATATTAATGGGCTCATACTAATCCATAAGGATTAAAATAGAGTTTAGAATGTTATTGTTATGAATGGTTTTAGTAAGGTCAATGGCTCTTGTATTCAGTGTTTTAACTCTGGGGGAAAAGCACCGATTTAAATTTAAACATTAAATGTATACATATATGTATTTATAATGATTGTAAATCTACATAGAATTATACAAGAGAACGTTAACTCAGATTGGCTATTCTAAGCAAAATGACAAATATGGCCATGGAAAACCATATCTTGAATTACCCTGTTAATGTCAATAATAGGAGATCCTTTTGGAATTTAAAGGCCAAAACCAAAAATATGCTAACACTGTGACTCAGTTTGGAAAGATGCTTCTCACTGTTCTGACCCAACCGACTGCAATATCAATGGTTTGTGGAAGAACATTCATTCTGTGTTAGAAACTGTAATTAGTAGGTGCCCATGTAGCAACAGCCTTACCATGTACCTGTACCTGGTTTCACTGCATCCACCCTGGCTGTGCTTACCACCAGATACCACTTCCAGTATGGAGACCCATCAGTCTGTACAGCCGGCGGGGGAGCCACAGTCAACACCTGCGGGGGACAGTTCAGCAACACCGAGTCAAAATGGCCTGGAGAAGCAAGATGATCAGGATTCCTCAACCCCACTCCCAGCACCGGAGGAGGAGGCAGACATGCAGCCTGAACGGGGAGCCCATGATCTCTCTGAAGAGTTGAACCGACAACTGGAAGACATCATCAACACGTATGGGTCTGCTGCCGGCACGGCAGGGAAAGAGGGTCCCACCACGGCCAAGGAGCAGCCTGAGAACACAGAATCACCTGACAATGAGGACGGGGACTGCGAGGAGACCACTGAAGAGACTGAGAAAGAACCTGCGGCCTCTGGAGAGCCACCCGCAGCCAAAGAGACTGTCGGCAATAAAGAGCAAAAACTGGAGAAGAAAATTCTAAAAGGATTAGGCAAGTAGTTAAGCTCTAATGTATGACTTTTCTTTGAATTATTCCTAAAAGGGGGCACTTCCTCCAATCTTTGCTAAAAGCCACATCTCATTCTTGGATTTTACCACAATAGCTTCCTTCGAATCACCAGTACCTTACTGTACTTATTCCCAGCCCCTTAGTAGTGTGTTCCATTACCACATATACAAAATATTTTTTTTAATTTAACAAAACTTTTCAGAAGTGTATTAATTATAGAATGTTGAAAATTGCAGAAAACACTTCCACACTCATCAGTTCATTGGTTCAGCAAATATTTACTAATGCCTCACCTTTATGAGGTACACAAAGATTAAAAAAAAAGTCTTTGGTTAAGGAGCTCTAGCTCTGGAAAGAAAAGTAGACATGTACGCTAATTGTTATATAGGATAAGTGCTAGGACAGGCACAGGAACATTGTTAGGAGAGCATGGGGGATTGGTAACACCAAAAATGGCTGTGAAAGAAGGGTGAAAGAGTTAATTTTTTAGCAATGAGTGAAACCATGTTACTGCATGTAGGAGTGTCCCTTTGCCTGTCTTCCTTGGTGAATTTCACTGAAACGCTCACTACAATCACCCCTCCTATGTGATACATTCCCTGGCATGCCCAGGGAGAGCTAGTATCACCTTTCATAGTTCTCCATTAAATTTTCTGCAGCAATCATTTGTTTAATCAAAAAAAACTTTCAAGAAAGAAAAAATTTCACAATTAATTCTGCCACTTTCTATAAGTTACCAAAGTTCAATTGGATGTGTTTATCAGAACCATTGTTTGTGATCAGAGTGGCCAGGCAGATCCACTCTAATCACATGTGTATACGCTGCTGACACTTTCATGCTGTTCCTCTGAACACTATTGGTATATTCTTCTAAACACTGTACTATTTCAGCTACATTATGAGTTAAAACAATATTTTCAGGCTAATTTAAATATGTAACCACCATTTTAAACATCATTTCAATTATCTGCAAGTCGCTTTAACAGGCTTCTTGGCTATTCATCAATTAAATGACACTACACTATGGTCTAGACCAATCATTTCAAACTTACTGTGCACTGGAATCAAATGCAGAATGTGTCAAAAATGCTGTTCCTGAGCACAGAGATTCAGAACTGGTAGGTATGGATTGGGGCCAAGGTACCCTGGGTAATTCTGACACAAACAGATTGTAGAAGCTTCTGATGCTTCAGAAAGTGCTTCCTCCACCTATCTGGAGAAAATGTAAAGTGCCAGCTGTGGTTGGTCTTCTTTTAGAAACTATGTGGAGCTTTTTATAGAATTTTAGTATGTCATTCAATCCATACCTGAAGATACATCCTTAGTCTTTACTTATACATTTGATCAAAGATGAGTCTTTAATTACTGTATGTTTATCAGATAACATTTGCTTTATTGATATTTTTGAGATACCTAAATGTTCTGACTCTCTAACCCAAAATTTCCCAAAGTATATACCCTGAGATATTTGAGATTTCAGACCAAGCTTCCTTCCTGTCAGAATTCTCTGACCTTTAACATATACAACCGTGAAAATCTCCAGTAGTGACGGACATAGTTTGCAACATTTCCTAAATTTATTGGACTAAAAACACCCTTCTTTCACAGAACACCTTTGAATTTTGGGAAATGTCTCTACAACCCAAGCACTCAGGACTTGTTCTTCCTTTACAAGCTGCATATCCTCCCACAGTTAACACACTATACACTGAAGTAGTTGGAGGAACGCTTTAAAATCTCTTTAGTTGGTGGAGTTACTTTCTCCTTGGCATTGAACAAAACAAAAACAGATTTCCCATTAGATAGCACCATGACATGCCCTGTTAACATCTAAGTATCCCCCTTCCTTCCCCCACCCCATCTTCCGGCTCACAAGTGTCTTATTAACTTCTTCTCTGTCAATATTAAGTGGGCGATTCAAGCACCACACAGTAAGAAGCACAAAACAATGATAAAATGTAATATCCCTTCTGATATATAGGTAGACAACTGATTGAGTAGGAAGTCATAGGTTGGAAGCATAAACCCAGGAGAAAAACGAAGGTGATCCACAAGTCCATTCTGAGCTCAGAATCTATCTAGTCAATCCATTAATTTATTGACAGAGAAATTAAAGCCTAGAGAGTTTTAAAATCCGTAAAAAAAAAAGTTATTCAACTGATTATGTGATTGTGAGATTAGTCATAAAGAAAGCAAGGTACAGACCTGAAGTCACTAATATTACAGGGCCAAAGATACATAAAAATAATTGCTATGTTGGTTGAGGACCATTTAACTGAGCTATTAGTTCAGTTAATGGGTTTCATCCTTCCAGTTACAGGTGAGTTTCAGTTCTACCTTCTGAGTAGCATCTTGACTAGGACATTGGTTTTCTAAAATCTTTTCAGCCATTGACTTACTCTGCCTTAGAATGGTCACCTTCCTAGGTGGTCTGTTTTATAAGATTTTAGCTTGATTTCTAGTTTTCCTCTGAAAAGGCAATAAACTCTTGCTTTGATACAAACGCTAAATTTTCTGGAAGAAATGGTAGAAGACCAGAGGAGTTTTAGAGAGAGAGGAATCCACAGAGACTGAAGCGTTCATGAATAGATTCACAGGGACGTTAAAACTTAGGCCAGATCCTGAAAAGAGAGGAGGGTTTAGAGGAGTAAGTGAAATAAGAGAGAGAAAAAAAAAAGGCTTGGGCAAAATGATTAGTATTGTCTTCTGACCAAAGTTGGGTTGTAGAGACATTTCCCCAAATTACTTATTTCTTATTGCTTTTTCTGATAGTTTTCTTTTTTATTGTAAGGTTTTGCTCTATTTTGTTTTCCCTGGAATAATCTCCTCATTATTAGGCTCAAAGTTTTTTTCTTTTTAAGAAAGTTTTCTTTATAGTTATAGCTAAGAAACTGCTAGTAGCTTAAACACATGAAGCCAACCTTTCCTCGCGTCTGACACTGTCACCAAATGACCCCATTTCCTAAAATTATAATGACAGCCTTTCTCAGAAGATGAGTGGGTCTCTATCTATTCCCCTCCTTCACACAATCCCACACAGCGCTCTAGTCCAGCAAAACAAATGGAAGTTTACAAACTAAGCTCTCTGATGTTACACAGTTATGGATTCCATACTGTCTCCAATTTCTTGGATTTTTTGTTGAAATTGTTTTTGAAGGGTGGATTGATGCATCTGAATGTTAAACTTTACTGAAAATAAGAGAATATGAGAGCAGAGACCTCAGTGAGTATGACAATTTAAAAAAAAACCACAAAACCTGTTCTCATAGTTAAAGAAAACAAAAGGGAGAGAAGATACTGAATGTAGAGAAAAAAAGAGACCCATTGGACTCACTCAAGTGTTTCTATCTTCCCTAAACAAGACACGATATGGTTTCCTACTTTGATACACTGAGAGGTATGCTAAGCAGACATTAAATGTCACAGGTGAGAGTAAGACCCATCTGTCCTCTAGTTGATCACAAAGTTGTCTTCTGGACAGTGTTTACTTGATTTACAATGCTATTAGTCTGCACAGGTTGGCTCTGTTTTGTTCCATTATTACAAAGATTTACTAAACACTTTCCATAAGCCAAACACCGTGTGGGGGTCCTAGGCCAAATCTGACCAACAGTACAGTCTCTTGCCTTTGAAGGATGATCTTCTAACTTAGGACACCAGTCATTATGTGAGCACCTACCACAAACTGAAGACAAGGGTGACAGGATGGCCTGACCAACACAAATCCATCCCTGCTGCTACAGAAATCACTCAACACCAGGCCTGGTGGGGGTGGGGCAGCAGAGCTTATCAGTTTAAAGGCAGTGTTATGCCATGGGCCATAACTGGATTGCTGGTAGGGCACCACTCACCCCACCTTCTCCCCTGTCTCAGACCATGTCTCTAATCTGAACTGACTCACTGGGCAAAGATAGATGAAACCAGCTGTTAGGAATGAGGTCATTTTTTTCAAAAAAAGTTTCCTTTTATTTCTCTAGGTTTCCCTGGCATCAAAATTCCACATGGGAATGGAGTGATTTAGAGCAAGCAGACAAACCTTGGATTCAAGCCTTGGCTCTGCCAGTACTAATTATGTAACTCTGGACTTCTCTGGGCTTTCAATTCTTAATCTATAAAATTAACCAGTTGTCTGGGTGCTCTTTGAAGTTCCTTCTAGACCTAAAATTCTTTGATGCCATTAGAGTTACCAGATTTAGCAAATGCAAATACAAGCTGCCCAGGGAACTTTGCATTTTAGATAAACAAACCATTATTTTTTAGTACAAGTGTGTCCCATATCCTGTATTTCATCTGGCAACCCTAATTCCATGATATATCTGCCTCTCCAGGATGAAAGCAAAAATTCCAGCAAAGGAGAAATGCCTGTTCTTGGGGGAGAGGTTGTCAAAGTTGTTAATATTCTTAAGCAGATTTATACCAGGAAACTTGGGCTCCACTGTGTGGCTTGACCTCCCTACTCTAGTTAGACGGGGTGACTGTCACAGGTAGGAGAGAATGGGAAGCTGCTCCACCATGACCCTACTGTTTGCAAAGATACATTCAGTGGTACATACGTGTAGGCCTCAGGGTCTGGCTCCTGCCTGCAAACCTCAGCCCAGTGGATACTGAAAGACAAGATTTCCAGGCATCACAGAAAGGCTAACTGGGCAGTTTGAGCTGAAGAAGACAAAAGGAAGAACAATGGGGAAAGAAAAGAAAGAATCTGAGGCTCACTGTCAAATAATCAGGAAGAGATGAGTTTTTAAATGTAGCATCAACTCCAACTGGGAACATAAAATGAAACTGCCTACAGAGATCAAGGCCTGGGTGGGAGAAGGGAAGACCCAGGGAGGCTAAACCTGTAACCAGAGACACAAAGAGCTCTGTGAAAAAGGCCCTGCGTGTCTTGGGTCCATTTTCTCTATATGCTGACTTTATTCTCTGCTTGTTCGGAAATACGATCAGAGTCATTCCCACCCAAACTTCATGGAATGGGCTCACATACAGAAACAAGAGAATTGGTTTCCCCCCAAAAGAAAGGAAAGAAGTACTAAAGGAACAAACCTCCCCCCCCCCCCAAAAAAAAATGGGCAGACTAAACTGTCATGTTTTTCTGCTTTGGGCTGGAATTTTAACAACTCCATGTATTAATGCTGGCTATTTCACAAAGGTCAGATATTTGGATTGGCTGGTTTGCTTCCTTTTTTTTAAATAATTAACATGGGGAAGTGGATGATTTATTCTTCATAAAGGCAGTGGTTTTTATTCTTTTGAATATTTTCAGAATGTTCAAAATTCCTTGAAATATTTAGAATATGGGGGGAAGTAATACAAATGGATTCTTGAGATGAAAATCTGGGGACTACTCTTATAGCAGAGATATATTGAGAATCTACCATGAGCCTGACACTGTACCACATATTTTAACAAACTTCTCAGCTAATCACTTATTCTGCAAAGTAGGTGTCATTTCTTCTTACAGGCTAAAAAAAGAAAATTACATCTGCGGCTCAGACAGGTTAAGTGGCTTGGCCAAGGTTGGATAGCAGCTAATGAGTAGACAACCTGAGATTACAGCCCTTATCATCCGACATCAAGTTCAACACTTTTTTTTTTTTTTTGATGTATTTATGGTTTTTGTTTTCTTTTAAGGCAAAGAAGCCAACCTGCTAATGCAAAATCTGAATAAGCTGCAAACTCCTGAGGAAAAGCTTGATTTTTTATTTAAGAAGTATGCCGAATTGGTAAGTTCCTTGATTAGCCCTTTTTATCAGAAAGACTCAAGCTCTGGTTAGAGCTGAGAAAAAGAGAATGTTAGTTTTTCAGGTACATCATTATAGACCATGGCTGGTTACCTCAGACAAGTCAAAACCAGAATTCATAAAGGCAGAATTTTTTAAAAAGAAAGAAATAAATAAAAAGAAACAGAAAAACAGAGGAATAATAGCAAAAGGACGAAAGAGGATACAGTTGGAGTCTACTCTACCTTCAATTATGTGCATAATTTAAGAGATGAAAGAGAGAATCATAGATAACTAAAAACTGTGAATATTTACAAGTTCTTTTTGCCTTTGCAATAAAACAAATACACTGGACATAAAGGCAAACTGTCATCTGTTTCTTGTGCACAGGTTTTTTGAGGGGGTGGTCCCCTCAGGAAGGCAGAGGGTTGACTTAACTCCACCCCTCAGTTTGTGACACATTCTCATTTATTCTTGATGACTTTTGATTGATTGACTCATTCATTCTCTTTGATCTACATTCTTCTCCCTGTCCCCCACGATGGCAAAGCATTTGATGTGGATTGTTTTGTTTCCAGTTATAGGTCCTCCACATGCAGTCTTTCTCTCAATAAGTTAGGGCCACTGGCAGGAAAGGAAGCCACTCCCAGACTTCAGAGAATCCATGAAGTGGATGGTCTCCTCACCAGTACTCTTACAACAGGCCAGCTGGAAGAAAGAGGAGGGTTCAGTGAAGCCAGCACCCCTAGTTTCAGTGAGCCCTCACAAAAACTGGCTAAAGGAGTTGCACCTGAGGTCCGTGCACCACCCCTGAGGTGTACGAGACCCACTGTGAAGACGCGGTGTCCTCTCCTGTGAGGCTGGGCAACACGCCTCTCTCTCATTTCTGCTTCTTTTCCTCACTTTTCTTTTTTTTCTTTTCTTTCTTTTCTTTTCACTTTCTTATTTCTTTTGGAGAAGCAGTAATAAGAGAATGAAGCTTAAACCCATATGCACAACAAAACAATTCCTCCAAGCAGAAGGTTGAACTTCCCCTGAACGCAGATTTACCTTGTAGCAAAGAAGCTTAAGAGTCAGGGCCTCTCACTTGCATGGGCCCCCCTGAGGCTCTGGACATAATTCTCTTCTTTTAATTTTTTCTTTTTTTTTAAAGAAGGTTTCCAAAATTGAGACCCAAAAACCCCTCAGGTATCTGGTTGCATCTTATCTCTGTGGATGGAGTATAGTTTGAGTGACTTGGTTTCCTTCTTTTTCACTCTGATTTTAGTCCTGTGATCCCTATTTATTCTTTCCTTTCTTCTTTGTACCTCGATGCATCCTGTTATGTTGAACTGTCATGCAGTAGACCCAGAGAAATTATGAAACCCTGAACGACTAGTCATTGCCTAACTCTATCAACAATACTTTTAAGTTATTTTTTAATCACATAAACCACCTCACAATGATATAAGGAAAATGCTGAATACACAGTAAAAGTATCTCTAATCCTATAATCTAAAACACAAACGTTGTTTTATCTGTCTTCCTTTCCATTTCTGCTATACATGCAGAGATACCTTTTGTATAACTACCATCATAAGATACATATAATTTAGTATCTCTTTTTTGGCTCATATGACAGACATTTTCCCATGTAGTTTGTAGTCTTCATAATTATATTTTGTCAAAGATACGTAATTTTCCATTAACGGAATTAATCTACTGGTTCTCTAACGTAGGGACATTTAGATTCCTTCCACTGTTTCTTTTACCAAATATCACTGCAGTGAACATTATCATGCGTGAGATGTTTGTTCTCTTTTATGATCGTAGGAAAAAGTTCCAGAATTGGGATTACTAAATCAAGCAGCAAAATGCTTTTTTTTTAATGGCCATATTGTTTTCCAAAGAATGGTAGAAATTTATAAAGCAAGTATTAGTGTATCAATTTTCTTGCAACTTGTTTAACATTGGCTGCTAACCACTCATGAACGATTTCAGTGCCATAAATTGGTAGGTGTCAAAAATAATATTTTCCCCCCAAATTTGGCCCCATCTCACCTGTCCATCCTTGCTCCTTTCAATAATTACTACATTGATTTCCCTTTGCCCTTCAATTTACTTACTCATACCAAGGCCATTCACATTTGGCTTCTAGTGCCATGTTCCATACTTTGATGAACTGGGCATCGTCTAGACTACTACTCTTTATAGTGCTATAGCCCCATAGCAGTATATTGGAAAAGAATCACTTATTCATTCTGCCTAAGATTTTCTTCATCAGCCAGGGATGTTCACCCTGGTCTCCAAGAATTCCCCAGACCCACTCACTCTCCTAGCCAAGCAGTCAACCCTCACAGAATTTTTCCAGAAATTCTACTCAATTCAAGTCTAACTATATTTTGGCAGCTGTAACATATCCTATAATAAACTTTTAAACTCAAACAACCATTCTAGAAGAAATGAATAGGAGAAAATTGACCTCAAAACCCCATTACATATCCTTTTCAAAAAAGAAAAATTATGAAGAATTTCAATCTTTTACTTGGAGACTAAAAGCTATTTCCCCGCTCACTGATTCAGATATTAATATAGTGTCTGAAATAAAAGTGTTAACATAGAATAAATCATTAAATTCAAAGCTGTGAATCAAACTGCCACTCTAGTTCACTCATCCTTACAGATTCTAAATCCTGTAATAACATCATCTATTGTATTTATTAATAAATAAGGATAAGTTCACAAATAAATAAGGACACCTCATGACTAAATTAAGAAATGACCTGGAAGAAATATTTTTTGCAAATTTCCTCAAAAGTAGTTACAATGTTACTAACTGTTTGGCTTTAATTTTACTTTTCTAACAATAATAAAAAAAGAGAGAAAAGGAGAAATTGCAGATAAAAATCCTATATGCCTGTTAGAGTTGTACAGAAGACACATATCTAAGTGTATTATTAAATCACAAAGCCAGCATTTGTCTGAAATTGACTCAGCTGCAATATGTTTGCTTTCATTCATTAAGAAACTCCATATGCATACATATAAATCTGAAGAATTTGAACAAAATTAGCCACACTTGAAAAAAACTGTCAGAAAGTTAAGAGGTTTTATTTAAAGCAAAGCAAGATAGACCTAGCTATGTTTCAAATGCGTACAATCTTGCAATAAAACTAGAACATTTAAATGGTCAGTGAGCAAGCACAAATCAGCTCTTCCAACTTATGAAACACACACAAGGTATCCTCCTCCTGATGCTCAGATACATCCACATAGGGCAGTGTTCCCCCAAACAAGGGAAGTGTTGCCAACCATGGGACAACAGACCATGTCTCTGGAGATATTTTGGATGTCACAGTTGGGGGTGCTACTGGCGTCTAGTGGGTAGGTGCCAGAGATGCTGCTAAACAGCCCACAATGCACAGCATAGCACCCACAACAAAGAACGAGCTGTCCCCAAAATGTCAATAGTGCTAAAGCTGAGAAACCCTAACAAATGGTTTAACCTTCCAAAGGTAAAGTCTAAACCAAAATGGCAATAACAATAACAACATATAAATTTTAACAAAGGAAAATAGGCCACTTAAAGCCCAAACACAAGTACAAGTTTCACTCCTATCTAGTAACTATGGTGCAAAATGAGGTTAGCATGAGAAATAGATAATAAAATATCATTGATTTTCCAATTGAATCTCAAGAAGGATACCAATTTCAATCAATATTTATAGTAATATGGACCTAGTAATCCTGTTGCTAATTCTCACTAATAAGTAAAAAATATCCTTACACATGAAGATAGAATATCATGTATGAATATCCCCAGCTTACTCTGGAAGGGTTTATCATGGACATTTCAACATGATGAGAGCGAGGGAGGAAAGGATTAAAATAAGATGTGAACTGAAGAAAGTGTGACAGTCCTGTTCATTTAGTTCAGCCTCTGGAGGCTGAACCTCAAACTCCCCCTACTTCAACTAGAATTCCATAAAAATCTGTTGCCAAATTTACCAGATAAAAATATAGAATGCCCAGTTAATTTTGAATTTCAGGTAAACCAACAACAAATATTTTTTTTAGTAAAAATACATCCCATGCAATACTTTGCATATACTTTTACTAAAAAGTTATTCCCTATTTATTCGAAATTCAGATTAACTGAGTGTCCTACATTTTACCTGGCAACCCTACCTCAGAACTTTAGCATTCCAAAACGGAAAGTACAGGAGTCCATTGGTTTCATTTTCCGTGCTGCCCTTAATACTTTAGCTGTGGCTACTGGAGGAGTGTGAGAAGAGGCCCCACCTGTGCTCACCAGAAACAAGTGTCATGATTTATTCGCCATAAGCACAGGGGGTGAGGGGGATGGGCGGGGAGCAAGGCTTGTTACAAACACTTGCCATGCGTGCTGCTGAGTTGTGCAGTGGCTGTTTCTGAAACTTTGGTGACAGATCATCAATCCTTAAGTAGTTGAGGGGTACATTCTCCTCTCCCCTTTCTCATAACCCACAGACTGCATCTTCTGTTCACTAGGAAGCTGCTTTCCACTTTCCTACTTTTAAAAATAATTGCTAAAGCTTGTTTTGAGAAAGAATTGTGAAAACTAAATGTAAACCAAGTATACACACCATTGATCGTTTTTCTAATTATCATAAATTCTGAGATATGCCTTTCTATGTTGACTGGTTTCATTAGACTCAAGAAAGATAAAACTGTTTCTAGACCACCAAAAAGAAGATCAAAGTAAAAGAGATCAACAATAATAACGATGGAGGGAAAACCTATAAATGTTCTGCTCTTAAAACCATATCTACATATGGACACCAACTGGGGAAAGCAGAGTAGGGCGGGGGGTATTCAGGTGAGATGAATTGGGAGATTGCAATTGCCATATATACATTACTAATAAGAAAAAAAATCAAATTGTACACTTTAAATATATGCAGTTTATTGTATGTCAAAAAAATGAATAATAAATTTAAGGTCTTTTGCAAAAAAAACAAAAAACCATATCTAGCGACTTCCCTGGCAGTCCAGTGGTTAAGACTCCAAGCTTCCAACGCAGAGGGCACAGGTTCGATCCCTTGTAGGAGAACTAAGATCCCACATGCCACCTGGCACAACCAGAAAAAAACACCCCATAGTTACAAGTACTTCAAAGGTAGCATTTATGAATTTCATTTAATTCCAAAGGGGCAGTGATAATAGCAAAAAAATTTCCCAACAACCAAAGAGTGGTCTTTAGGCATTTCCTCTTTTGGTCCTTTTCTATCAACTCAAAAGAGATTCCTGCCATTTTCTTTCATATTTGCATCCCCACATCTAGCTGGATGAACATCGCACTGAGCAAAGGAAGTTAAAACTCCTACAAAAGAAACAGGCACAGATCCAAAAAGAAAAGGACCAGTTACAAAGTGAACATAGCAGAGCTATCCTCGCCCGAAGCAAACTGGAGAGCCTGTGCCGGGAGCTGCAGAGACACAACAAGACACTGAAGGTATGTGCCACCAAGGACCCACATACACTTTCTCGCACGCTTTCTAGACACAGGCTTCTGCTACTCACGGTAAGGGTTGTGAGTTTTAGAATCAGAGAGACTTGGGTTCAAATACTAGGCCTGCTACTTACTCAATTGTGACCTGCAAAAAATTATTTTACCTCCGAAGCCTGTTACCTTATCCACACCAACTTCACTTCGTGGTCAGGGAAAAATTAAATGAGGTCACATATTTAAGGTGCTCACATAGTACCCGACGCAGAACAGACCTTTAGTAAAATGTGCGCCATTCCTCTTATGTTGAGTGTGTTTTGTTTTGTTTTTTAAGGTAGGCCTTAGTTCTACTCTTTAAAACACAAATTTATAAAAATTCAACATTTTTTGTATGATGATGAAATCTGCATGACATGAAATAAATTGACACAAAGCTAACTGAGAGAATAAGGCAAGACTGAGAGCTAAAATGTCAATAGTTATCTGAAAAAAGTAACTACTCCAAAAAACACTGAAGCTCTTCAAGCTTAATTATTCAATCTAAAAATAACAGACTGATCACTTCAGTCAGTCTGCATGGGTTTCATTAATTACAGCATAAGCCTCTAGCAGTGTGGTTAATCTGATTACACACAGACACTAGCTCCATTCACTGAAGCAAGATGCAGGGCTCTCCAAGATAATACTGCATGTATCCACAATCCCCTTTCCAGCTGAAGATTCTAAAGCTTTTGACAAATAAGAATTAATTAGATAGCAACATTCCTGTGATATAGTTATTATTACATGTGTTTAAAAGGAGATACTTTAAGAAACAGAGAGAGCAAGATCATTGCTGAGTTTGTACAATGGAGTTAGGAAGAAAAATAGAATAGGATAAAGGTGCCTCATATTCCAAAATTGTTTTTTGATATTTGGGAAATGAGAGGCCAGTGTGATGAACTCTAACTCTCAAATTATGAGTTGTAGGAGATGGGCTTCTGGCATCTCTTTAATCATTGCCCTGGGACAATCGAAACCCAGGTCAGATGGGAATGGGAACATCATCCACAACTTCAGATATGTAATCAAGTAATGGCACTCTGTGCTTACATAAATCTCCTGGCTTTCAGCAGTGTTGTACAGTAAGGAGATAAAAGGTAAATCTCCTTTAATGATATGGATGGAATGATGTGGCTTGGTCTCTTTGGACAGCATTCAAAGACAGAATGGTGGAAGTAGCAAGAGACCCTGTAGGTATACCCATACACCCTCAGCAATGACTTCCAGTTATGGACAATGGAATTAAGTAGCATTATTATGCCAGGACTTGTGTTGAATGCTTTACATATGTTATTTTATCTAATCTTCACAACAACCCTATAAGGGTTAGTATCTCCATTTTATTGAAGAAACTGAGACTCAGCAATCCAAATCAGTTGTCTAAGGTCATGCATATTTTGTGTCAAAATCAGGATTCAAATTCAAAATATTTTCTAATTTCCCTTCTGATTGTTTCTTTGACCCGTGGGTTATTCAGAAGTTCTGTTTAATTTTTATAGCCCATTTTATATGGTCTATCTTGATGAATATACTAAATGCACTTGGAAAAAATGTCTGTTTTTCAGAGGTTAGGTGTAATGCTGCATAAGTAACAATTACCTGTAGATCATTTAAGTCTTTTTTTTTCAAACTCTTTATTGGAATATAATTGCTTTACACTGTTGTGCCAGTTTTTGCTGTACAACAAAGTGAATCAGCTGTATTTATACATATATCCCCATATCCGCTCCCTCCTGCAACTGCCTCCCACCCTCTCTATCCCAGCTCTCTAAGTCATCACCCATCATCAAGTTGATCTCCCTGTGTTATGCAGCAGCTTCCCACTAGCTATCTATTTTACATTTGGTAGTGTATATATGTCAATGCTACTCTCTCACTTCATCCCAGCTTCCCCTTCTTCACCCCCGCCCCACCTCGTGTCCTCAAGTCTGTCCTCTACATCTGCATCTTTATTCTTGCCCTGTCACTGGGTTCATCAGTAGCATTTTTTAGATTCCACATATATGAGTTAGCATATGGTATTTGTTTTTCTCTTTCTGGCTCACTTCGCTCTGTATGACAGACTCTAGGTCCGTCCACCTCATTACAAATAACTCTAGATCATTTATGTCTTTACTGAATTTTTGTCTTGTTGCTCTATCAAATGCTGAGGGATGGGTGTAAAAAATCTCCTACTATAATTAATTGTTAATTGACTACTTATTTTAATTACATCAGTTTTTGCTTCATGTATTTGGAAGCATTAGTGTAATGTGTACACACAATTGTGATTTTTAAGTCTCCTTGATAAACTGGCTGTTTTACCACTATGAATGTCTACATTACCTGATATCAATATAGCCACTCCAGTTTTCTTAGTCTTATTACCTGCATGGTATATCTCTTTCCATCCACTTATTTTTAACCTGAATCCTTCTATTTAAAGTGCATCCCTTATAGTTGGGCTTTGTTTCTTTTCATTCTTACAATATCTGCCACTTAATTGGAGTAGTAATCCATTAATACAACATAATTATTGGAGTGGTTGGATATACACCTTCCATTTTATTATTTATTTATTATTTGTCACCTCTGTTTTCTGTTCCTCTGTTCTTTTCCCATCTTCTTTTGGATTATTTGAATATTTTTTAAATTTTATTTTATTTCTTGGATTTTTAATTATACCTCTTTCCATTTTTAGTGGTCGTTCTGTGATTGCCATATACATACTTAACTTTTCAGGTCTACCTGGAGTTAATACTGTATCACATCATATAATATGTAGAAACATTACAAATAAATAGGTCCATTTATTGCCCCCATCTTTTATATTTACATAGATTTATAAAACCCATGAAACAATGTTATAATTTTTAAACAATTACATATATTTCTTTAAAAATTAAAGGCAAAACTGTCTTTTTTAAAAACTCAGATTTTATCATTTCTGATGCTTTTCATTTCTTCTGAAGCTTTACATTTCTGTCTGGTGTCACTCCCTTCAGCCTGAAGAACTTCCTTTAGTATTTCTTATAACATAGGTCAATTCTCTTACTTGCTTTTTATCTTTAAAATGTCTTTATTTTGCTTTTATGATTTAGGGCTATATTCACTGGACACAGAATTCTGGGTTGGAAAGATTTTTTTCCTTTTCTTTCTCTCACTCAGTCTTTTATAGATTCTGTATTCTGGCCTCCACAATTTCTGATGAAAATCAACAATAATTTGAATCGTTGTTGCCCTGTATGTGATATGTCATTTATCTCTGGCTACTTTCAAGGTTTTTCTATGGATTTTTGGCTTTCAGAACTTTGACTGCTTTATGCCCAAGTGTGGTTTTCTTTATATTTATCCAATTTGGGATTTGCTGAGCTTCTTATACCTGTAATTTATGTCTTTCAGCACATTTGGGGAAGTTTCAGCCATTATTTCTTCAAATATTTTTTCTGCCCCATATTCATATTCCCTCTCTCTCTCGCAGCAGTTCTAATTTCAGTTCATTTCTTTCTTGCCTTAGGTAGACTGCTTTGAGTCTACCCCGCACGTGTGTGCTTCAGGATCAGCCAAAGATTTGGGCAGCGTTTATCTACAGAATTTAGGGCTCTCTTTCTCTGACTCTTTTCTGGGAATCTCCCCTTACCTTCCAGTAGCTCTACACGCCCAGAATTCTGTAATCTTATTCTTCAGACTAGAAACATGGTAGGTTTTCTATGAGAATTTGGCCCATTCCATGCAACTGCAGTTTTCCCTCAAGCAAAAAATGTAAAAAATGGGAAACTCACAATAACCATTCCCTTTTCACAGGTGTCAACTTCCAACTGGAATCTGCCTGATGTGGTTTTCTCTTCAGTTCTTTAAGTAGATGTTCCTTGCATTTTCCCCAGAGTGTATAGTTGTTATCTGCAGAAGGGTCAGTGTGGACATGAGCTACCTTGGCTATACTAGCGCAATAACCCACATATATCTGAATCAAAAAATCCATGTGTTAGGAACTTGGGAAGATCTAGAAAGAGAATGTATATCCAGTCTCTTTCCACCACCATAAATTTTAACTTTTACTATTCCTTATTTAAAGTGCCTCTTCAATGAGTCCAAAAAAATCCTCCATAAAACCTCACATATTAAGATAATTTAGAAAAAGATCAATGAAAGTCTGAGCTTATATCAACAAAATACTACATATGTTTGAAGCAACAAATCTGAACCTCAAATTATACTGAAAAAAAGATACCCTGTAAGAAATGACTGTCTTGGGCAACATGATTTTAGTAAAGAAATAAGTAGGAGTTGTTATTAGAATATCAGAATTTTAATGTGGAAAAGGCTATAGGAATCATCTAGTCCAAGCTATTCATATGTCTATATGTAAATTAATAATTTATTGATTTATTAAATAAACATTACTGAACACCTATGGATTGTGTGCCAGGTAGAACACTGGTTCTAAAATGCACAATGATGCTTGAAAAGTTGTCTTCTTAGTTATTTCAGATTTTGTCCTTCAATTTTCCTTGCATTATTAATTTTCACTTTGAATTTTGTGCATGATAAAGAAAATTTTATCTCAGACATTGTCCAAATGATTGCATTTTCTTTACCAATGGATTCAAATTTTATGACTGCAGTAGATTTATTTTTCTCTCATTGAAAAACAATGTAATGTAAACTGCAAGATGCCATTCTGTGGGTCAGAATTGGGTTCGACATGTGTTTAATGCCATATTAACAGCCATACCTCCTTTCTCTAGCCAGCGGCCAGTGAAAAACTCAGACTTGCTGGGTAGCACGGGATGGTCCTTTCATTTACTCATTCATTCATGGATGGAATAGTTATAAATGCGAATGGCATTCAGATATGGACTATAATTCTATGACTAGGAGGTTGTTGGCTCCTAAGCTAATCAGGAACAATAAGGAGACAATCACTATCACCCACATATTCAACTGCTCTTAACAGATGGCCATAATCACTTTTAGTGTAATACATGTAGTAAGTGGCATTCAAACTAAAGGGAAATAACATCTCCAATAGTTAATTTCTTCAGATTAGGAAGTGCAGATTTCTTCTACAATATCCCTAAGAAATTTCCACTCAATAAATGTTTATACCATGAATAACTCACGATTCTGATATCAAGAGTCATATTAGGGTTAGAAAATATGTTAATATTGTAGAAGAATGGGGACACCTAATGATAAATTATTTCCAGAGCCTGTATTTTCAGCATCAGTTTTTATTTTGATCACATTATTCTACTATCATAATAAAGACTTGCACAATTACTTCTGTTTCAATCAGTATTTCTTTTTAAAAATCCTGTTACATAATTTGATTATGGTAGGCAACTAAATGCAGTATAATTTTACTTGCCAACAATGAAGCAAGCTTTCATAATAACAATTAATCAGAACTAAAGGAATCCTAAAATGTCTGTATCACTTGTCAGCAGCGTCTCTATCTTTGGTAGGATGTAGCAAGATTAAACTCTTTTATTCTAAAAGAATGAAAGTGAATAAGCACAAAGCACATAGTTCTCAATATAGATATGGGGGAAATTTGGGTACATTGTTAGTAGTCAGCAATGAAGAGGGAATTGTGATTTAGGAGAAAAGAGAACAGAAATGATATAAAAGTTAATTTTCAATTCTTAAATGTTAACCAAGTGGAAGAGGGGAAAATTAGATGTTTCATTTTAGAGTTGAAGAAGATTTGAAATGTAATATTGCTTTCAAATTCAAAATTTACATTGAACATTTCAATTATATTACGTGACACATGGGATGACTGTTCTTCAAAAAAACCCAGCATATTTTCTAAAATTTCCTTTTACATTCTTGAATTGCTATAATTCATCTATGGTTATCTTAGTTTCCTTTTCAAGCTTTTTGATAAAAGTTGTTTGTTTGTTTTTTTAACTAAAAAAAATTATATTGTGATCACTTACATTTACAAAATTTGGGGAATACAATTACATAATTAATGTGCCATCATTTTTATAGAGGAACATAAAATCTATTGTTCTTCTTTTGTACCAAACCAAGGAAACACATGATATGTCCCATCAATCAGTAAAACCGAGTGGCCTTTTTTCCAGGCCACAACCAAGAGAGCAAAACCTTAGGGTTGCATGTCTGTTAGAAATCACTGCAGTTTATTTACTCAGCAGGGGACCTGTCGTCTTTAAAACAAGCCTATTCATCACCAACTATCAAATTCAAGGCCCTTGCTGCACATGCTCTGAGTGACCATGTATTCACAACTAAAACCTTTGCTCAAACATTTATTTTGGGGCTTAGCAATGTTACCTTTAGAGGACTAAGGAAAAACATCCTACATACGCTGCACACTAACCTACCTTCACTGACCAAACCCTGAGTTCTGTAAACCCGGGTGCCTGTAAACCAGCATAACAAGAGTTTGCTTTCTGTCTACAGGAGGAAACCCTTCAGCGGGCACGTGAGGAAGAAGAGAAAAGGAAGGAGATCACAAGTCATTTCCAGAGCACTCTAACAGATATTCAGGCCCAGATTGAGCAGCAGAGTGAGAGAAATATGAAGCTCTGCCAGGAGAACACAGAGCTCGCAGAGAAACTGAAAAGCATCATTGATCAGTATGAGCTCAGAGAGGAGGTGAGGACCACATCAAACAACTTAGAAGCACTGCATATAGATCCAGATCTGGGTTGTGAAGGTGGGGAGCTTGGTTAATAACAAAGTTATGGCCAGCCCTCTCAACTGATTAATATTTAGGATTGGATTTCTTTTACAAAATAAAAACAGATGGTATTACAAAACACCTGGCTGAAAGTCATACGGGATTTCTCCAAAACTGGAATAACTGCAAAGCAAAGGCAATAAAATAGAAAGTGGTGGGCCATGAATGCAGTTATCCTTGAAAACAGTATTTCTCAGCCTTTTTGAAACTCTCTCTACAGAACCAAGAAATACCTCACACACTCCGTTAAGAATTACCGTGTCATCTAAATTAGGTCTGCGTTGCATTAGCCGACAATCAAATAACAATATACATACCATTATTATATATATAATGATTATAGTAATAATGGCATTATTATTTATGCTTAGCTTCTGCCAAGCAATGTGCTAAGTATTATACTTTACATACAATATGTCATTAATTGTCTCAACAGTCTTATGCACTAGATAATAACATATTATCCACATTTTATAGATGGAAAGCAGAGGCTACGAGATCGAATCACTTATCTATAGCCAAAAAAGCCTAGAGAGTTTTGTTGTCAATAGTTTACATTAGGGGGACTATAAGGATTTTTTATTATTCCAAAATTATACTTTAATATTTAATATGTTTTTAAGACTCCAGATGTCCCCTCAGGATTTTGATATTTCATATCCCTTTTTCCATCCCACCCAAATTTTAAATCTCTGCCTTAAAATGTAATATAACATAGTCAAAGTAGCTCTGTTGGCAACATGCTAAGATTTTAACAAGAAAAAAACTGAGCCAATAGAAGATGGTAATAGCAGTTAGGTAAATCAAGAAGCTCTTCACACTAAGCCATAATGCGACGCTACCATTTTACCTTGTCACAAATATCAATCCTGCTCCAAAGTGGAGGTTCAGGAGAAGACAAAAGGGAAGGAGCTAAAAAGAAAATGTCCATACTCTTCAGAGAGATCACATATGGGAATGCCTGGTAGACTAGTTGTATATTCCTAGCATTGTTCCTAGGTAAGGCCCAAGGATAGAATTCTAACATGTCCTCTTGCCAATGGGCCCCCCTAATGACCAAGAAATTCTCCACACTGAGGCAGAGTTGCAAGCTTCTTTTCACCAAGGTAGTCAAGAGGTCAAAGGCTGTGGAGGAGGCAGTAGTATATTTGCATATCAATCCATCTGTGACCCTTGGCCCTGTCTTGCCCACCAGAGAAACAGAGTTGACATCAGGGGCTCCTGCCTCAGTCCCAGACCCAGGGCCACAGGCTGTTGCCTCAGGGCTTCCTCACAACCCTTGAGGCAAGCATGCAGAGGAGAATTCACCATGATAAAATGAATTAATGCTGTGATTAAAAGCAGTTTTACATTCATAGAAAGAACCAAAATACCAAGTGATAGTGCTGTAGCCCTTGCAATATGTATCACTCTCTGTGCTGCCTAGCATAATAATTAGCACCATATCTAATAGTCACCAAATTTAGAGAAATACTGTTGGGACCTATGGGAGTTAGCATTGCTGAACTCTGGCACCTCCACCTTCTGCAGCCACTTTTGTGTAGTGCAAAATGCAGGGGACTCCACCAATTTATAACTTTCATATAAAACCATACGTGATGCCAATGCATTTATTCTTCTTTTTTTTTAAATCTTAAAACCCAGAGAACATGTGTTTATGTCAACATTACTTTTTTTATATATATTTTGCAGCACCAAAAATAAGTCAAGCTTGATATGTGCACTTTATTTTTCCTTAGCATCTGGACAAAATATTTAAACACAGAGAACTGCAGCAGAAGCTGGTGGATGCAAAACTCGAGCAGGCGCAAGAAATGATGAAGGAAGCAGAGGAGCGACACAAACGCGAAAAGGAATATGTACTTATCACCTGCGTCTATGTGCTCTGTCTGCAGCCTCGGGGTCAGAGAACCTCAGAGAATGTTGTCTTTGATAATGGTCATAGAGCCCTAGACCATAGAGAAAGAGCCTAAGCTCCCCTGGAGGATGAAATTGGCCAGCCCAGTAGGAAACACTGTACCTACACTGTTTTTTACATAAAACAGTCATGCATCCATTCGCCAAACCTTTTTCAAGCACTTTTCATGAGCTATGCACCATTGTGGGTGCTGGGGTGTAGCGGTGAACAAGCTGGAGGAGGCCATATCCCAGCATGGAAACTAGAGTCTAACTGAGAAGAGACAGGCAATAAACAAGCAAACAAACAAGGAAGGGTAATTTCAGATAATCATAAGTGATACTAGGGAAACAGGGAGGAACCTCAAAGGGGCAGAAGGAGGGGGCCTATTTTAGACCAGGTGACTAGGAAGGCCTCCTGGAGAGGAGGATGCTTGAGCTGCGCCCTGCCTGATGAGAGGGAGTCAGAAGGAGGTCTGTAGCAGCAGTGTCTGTAGAAGAGACAAAGGTCCTAGTGCTGGAACCAGCTTGGCATCCTCCAGAAATTGGAAAAGATCAGGGTAGCAAGAGCAGGTTGACCCAGTGGGAGAAAATTTCAAAATGAAATTGTAGATGTAAGCAGGGGCCAAACTGTATAGCTCTGTAATCTTGAAATGTAGTTTGGATTTTATTCTAAATATAATGGGAAAGTACTGGGTAGTTTTAGCAAAGGCAGTGACATGATCTGCTTTGCATCTGTAAAAGGTGAATTTGGCTCATAGGTGGAAAGTGAACTAAAGAGGGACAAGAAAGCAAGAAGAAAGCTAGGTAGCAATTTAGGCAAGATCTGATGATGCCTTGGATGGGGGACGCGACAGTGGAGAAGGAGAGCTGGACATGGATAAAAGTTATGTTTTTAATGTAAAATCAATATCAAATGTCAACATCTTCCAGCTTTGAACTGGAAGATGGTGACAGTGAGGAAAGGAAGGAGTCAAGGATGACTTCTGAGTTTCTGGTTTAAGAAACAGAGCAGTGGCTTTTACTGACATCTCATTAACCCCAAACACTCCAAAACAGATGAGAGAACTGAGGCTCAAAAAGGATTTGCAACTTGTTTAAGGTCACTCAGTGCTAAGTGACCAAGATGTTGGTCACATCTCTGGTGTATCTGCTCCCAAAACCCAAACTCTGTGATAGTACATCACACTCAGAGGTGTATTTCAGAGGCACAAGTTAAAGCACATGTCTGTTGCTGGGGAGAGAGATTTAAGACACAGTTAATGGACCATTTGAATGGATCATTCAAATCTGGCCATTTAACAATTGATCACAAGCTTTGCATTTACCTAAAATCAGACTAGAATCACTTTGTTAGAATAGTAATTTTTTTAAAACTTTGATTTTCAAAATTGGTGACAAAAGGGTGAATTTTGGAGAACATAACTTGGTGGACACTGCATAATTTCAAATCAGATGTCCATGTGCTCTTAATAAAATGATTAACTTATTAAATCCATCTACAACCTAGCTCTCAAAGTAAGAAATAAAGCATTTACTTATTATTCAGAGTCCAAGAAAACAGATACTCCACTGTTGATGTAATTACCCTCAGGTAAAATATGCTTCCTATAGAATATCAGTACCTTTGGTATTTAATATATGAGACATGGCAGAGGAACAACTAGGCAAAGAATCATGTGAGAGAGACTGGGGGGCAGACATGGAGTGACTCAACCTTAGCAAGAAACTAGCATACTCCCTCTTTCCTTCCCTGATTTAGCAAAACAGCAGGTACAAGTCAAAAAAAGGTAGTCCCCCTCAATTTTTCAAAGCTGGCTACATTCCTGGGTTCCAGCTCTGACACTTTTTGAAAGTGATGAAATATCAAGTCAGAGATGGGGGGAGTGGGGGGGGCTGTGGTTCTTCATTTCAAAAGGAACAGGCAGCCTCCTTCCTCCCTCTTCATCAGGAACCACACATCACAAAAGGGCCCCTGTGTGTCAAGCAAGGACGGACCATGTACATTGCTGCCACACAGCTCAGATGGCCAGAGGCGGCGCTGCAGGTCTCCCACTCCTCAGCTGCCTCAGACCTCTCTTACAATGAGTCAACTGCACTTCTATACTAATTGATCCTCACTGCTCACTGGGAGGCATGGAGGAACATATATAATCCCCTTTTACCAGTAGAGAGGTCAAGACTAACTTAGATAAGAAAAAAGATGCCTCCAAGTTTTTAAAAATAATGATTTTATTATTTTTGTTCTGATAACAAAAATGGACTTTTTTTTTAATAACATGGATGAACAAAAAGGAAAAAATTTATATCAGCCTATCTTGAAATAAAATAGAAACTTCTTAACTGACGGCTACCTGACTGACTAATGAGGTTATCCATGATGTTCTCCATTCTCTGTAAGCATGCTGACAGATGCCCATAGCATGTTGAATCCTGGGGCTAGTTATCCACTCTGGAATATCTAAACGTGTTTGCTCAAGTTAAGTAACATGGAGCTTACCAAGAATTGGGTCTTTGCTCCCAACCTTTTCTTCCCAGTTATCCTTGGTTTTGTATTATATAAATCAACAGAATGATACATAAACTGATGAAATATGTGTTAAAAGAGTTGTTTCTAAAAAAAAAAAAAACTGTGCTTAATGATTTGAAAGCCTAGATGTAGGCAAAGAGCAAAAAAACAAATGTCAAGTTAGATGTGAGCAGCTATAAAAGACCAGAAGAAAGTTGTAAAACTCTAGAGAATTATCCAATCAAGCTGTTTTACAAATATCTTAGGTCTTTAGGCTCTAGCACTGTTTTAAAACAATTATAAATCTTACATGGCATATTACAGATAAGACTTTTGTAAAAACAAGGCAAAAACTTTCCGAATTCCAATCAGGAGATCCATACCCAAAACAAAGATTGTAGCCCGACATCAAAACTGATAAACAAATGAATATTCATTTTAAGTTAAAATAACGTCTTACATACGTGTGTGTCGTTTTTACGCCTAAAACAACTTTTTTCAATTTAACCCATGAGTTCCAGTTCTGATCGCGTCTGACATGAAGGCCTTGGTTGTATTTGAAGGGTTGCCTTATAGAAGAGGAATGAGACTTCTCTTATAAACCTTATACAGTATTTGGAATAATAGGTCAAATTTCTAACCTGGTGTTTTTCAAAGTATAATCCATGGATCATCAATATCCAAATCATCTTGGGTATTGGCTCTAAGTACAGATTCTTTTTTTTTTTTAACAAATTTATTTATTTATTTATTTATTTATTTATTGGCTGTGTTGGGTCTTCACTGCTATGCACGGGCTTTCTCTAGTTGCGGTAAGCAGGGGCTACTCTTCATTATGGTGCAAGGGCTCCTCATTGTGGTGGCTTCTCTTGTTGCGGAGCACAGGCTCTAGGCACGTGGGCTTCAGTAGTTGTGGCAAACGGGCTCAACAGATGTGGCCCACGGGCTCTAGAGCGCAGGCTCAATAGCTGTGGTGCACGGGTTAGTTGCTCTGTGGCATGTGGGATCTTCCTGGACCAGGGATCGAACCCGTGTCCCCTGCATTGGCAGGTGGATTCTTAACCACTGTGTCACCTAGGAAGCCCCCTAAGTACAGATTCTAATCACATCCTATACTTCCTAACTTATTTCTTTGAGAAGGCTCTGCATTTTAACATGCCCCTGAGGAGATTCTGATGCATACTATGGTGAACAGTGGTCTAATATGAAGGAACAGTTGCTCACAACAGTGCCCCAGGTGGGGATATTCTGGAGATGTTCAAGCAGAGGCTGAAAGACAGTTGGGCAGAATTGCTACAGAATGGTCCAGAATTTGGTGGGAGGTTGAATTTTGTATGATTCGTGCTTGACTTGGAGACTTTTTTCTTTTGTTTTTTATTAGAATCACTAATTTTTAGTTGAGAATCAAACTTTTTAAACTAGTTGTTTTTTCTTAGCTTTCTTAGATTCTTTACAAAGTTCCCCCAAAATTACCTAAGAGGATTATTTAGCAAGTAATTAAGTTTACACACAAATTACAACAAATGGTAATCTAAAAGACAACCTGACAGTCTTTCCATGCATTCTCTCTTCTCACAGTTGCTGAACCAGGCAGCAGAGTGGAAACTTCAGGCCAAAGTGCTGAAGGAACAAGAGACAGTCCTGCAGGCTCAGGTGAAGTGCGGGGACAACAATGCATGGGGTGTGCCCTCCTTGCTGTGAACCAAAGATGGTCTGCACAAGGCCTTCCATGTGAGAGGGGAAGTAGGGACAGGAATTGGAAATGAAGAATAACTTCATATTTATTATTTTTAAGTAAAAATCAAAGTACAATGTTATATCTAAGAAAAATAAACACTCTGTACCAACAACTTCTAGTCAAAAGGTCTGTTGACATATCAATACAATAAGCTGGTAGCCAGGTCCTCACCTATCTGTTCATATGCCCTCTATCTCCTCCCTATTAAACTATCAAGATAAGGATAAAATGTAAGCTGTCCAGATGCACCATCTATAATTGTCAATACTGAAAATTTCCTTACTTGTTTGATATTATTTATAATAAAAGGAAATTAGAAAAGTAGAGTCAGCACCCACTTTTTTGTGCTATCAGAGGTTGGCCTTGTCAGTGGCGAGTGATTAGAGCTGGCGAACAAGTCAGAAACCATTTTGATTTGGCTTTGTGGTATTATCTGTGTGTTTTGACTAGACTATGGGACTTCGTATTTCAGGCTCAAAAATAAAGCCTCACGCAACAGCTGGCTCTGGAGGAAAGCCATCTTTCCATCTATCCATCTTTCTGGTGCCCTTGGGGCTCTGCCCCTCCTGGCAAGGCCAGGCCACAGAGGGGCTCTAGCTCCCCTGCTGGAAGAAACGCCCAAGTGCTAAAGGGACTGTAAAATCACACAGAGCAAACTCACAGAAAGTAAGAAAATCAGAAGCCTTCCAAACTGGGCAGCATTAATTTAAGGCTTGAATAATTCACTTGTAAATATTTACGTGCTGACTGCTGAATATTTGTTCTTTGTAAAAAAAAAAGTTGTTCATTTGATGAATGAACAAGTTCAAAGAATACTTGTTCATTTTTTTAAAAAGAAAATAAGAAAAACAAAAAACTTAAAATCACAAATTATACCACTGCATAGACAAAAACATAAAAAACATTTTGCTATCTAACCTTCCTAAAGCACACTTTTCCAATCTGTGTACCAAATGCAATGAAGAATTGTTTCCCCTGCTCATATAATATATCAAAAGAGTTTTAAGATATGAATTACACAGAAATTTGAACCATAATTTTTTTCACTTTAATAGAATCAAAGGACTCAGTTAAAATACTAAACTCTAAAGTTACAAACTCAAGATCATCCTTTAGGCAGTCACACAACACATCATGTCATGGTGTGGGGTGGGTGGCAGGCAGTGGCAGCTCTCTAACCAGAGGCAGGCAAGGGGAAAGGAGGTGTGACCTCACTGTCCAGCTGTAGAGGGGTCGGGGAGAGAGTCCAGAGAATCAAGTCAGGGCTTCTGGCTCTATCTCTGCCCCATTCACAGAACAGAGCCTTGAGATGTACAATGGACAGTACCTGAAGCTATTCATTGTTCACAACGTCTGTTATAAGCAATCTCTACTCCTCTATGCTAAACGAAGAATAGATTAATACCATCAGACTCTGGGCTAGAGAGTGATTCATTCAGCTGGTATCAGAATCCAGGCCTTTAATGATCTGTGAAATAACATAAAAGTGTGATCCAATTTCCTACCTATTCCCCCTCAAGTTTAAAAAAGTATGAACCAGGGTTCTAGACTTGCCAGTGTTCCTCGTTCATCTCTCAATACCGGGCCAAGTCCAGGGACCAATGTCTTCTACTGAGAAGCTGTCTGATTCTGTGCAACTCACCTAAACCTCCCTGGACCTAAATTTCCTGGTCTGTAAAATAAGGATGCTTTAATGGATCAATGATCCCAAACTGGAGTCCTCTGACCTCTGGGAGACCCATTACTTTTCAGTATTTGCAAAACATAACAGCACATAAGGCAGCAGCTACTATCTAAAATGTAGATATGTTTTTGACATTGTACCAGTTTTTACTCAGCAGCATGGATAGCAGTTATTCATATGTTTGATTGTTTATAAAAGGAAAATGAGTTAATGTGTAGTATATGCAGTTTTTTTTTTCAAGTTATACATTCAAAGCCCTTAGCCCAGTGCCTGCCCCATAGTAAGCATAATTAATTCAACTAATATTTACTGAGCATCTAAGTGCTAGGCACGGTTCTAGATGTTAGAAATATAGTACTTAATAAGAGAATCAAAAACCCCTGCCTAATTAAAATCACAATCTAGTGATAACAATAATATTAATTAAAATGCTAACAATTGATTAGTATGTGAGCTAATATTAGTATTATTTCATAGGTAAGGATCCACATAGTGATATATGAGACAAAGAAATCTTCAGTTGCAAAAAAAGTTTAAGAACCACTGGAAAAGATGATCTCAAGACCCTGTTAGGCTCCAGGTCATGAATGTAGAGAGTATCCAGAGCTGAAGAACTCAGCTAAACTAGTTAACCCTGCCTCCTCCATCACCTTGCTTTCCATGGCATGTGGCTCTCTCTGCAAGGACCTCCCCTGTCTATCTCTTTTGTCTTCAAGAAATTTTCAAAACTGCAATAATAACTTAATCATCAAGAAGAATATAGAAGCCCCGAATCCCCATGTGCAATAATGTTTAAATGAGCTCCTCTTGAAAAGTATCAGCAATATATTTTTAAAACATTTAAACCTTGAAAAACAAAGTCTGTCATAGATAAGTCTGCAAAGCATTCAAACACTTCTTTTGGTTTGACAATTAAAGGAGTGGGATGGTAGGAGGGAGAGACCTTGGTCCCCATTTCCATGGTCTGAGCAAAGGAAATAACTAGGACAGATTGTGTTTTCCTAGATGGAAGTCACTTTTCAGTCATAAGACGACAGCTTGCCAATTTGGGGCATGATTCTCACTTAAGGAAGAGATGTCTGGCTTTCAATTATACAAACCAAGGCAAAAGAGTAAATGTCAGAGATGATCAATGGGATACAACTGTGGCTACAAATAGAGTGTTCATTGGATCGATAAGGATGAAGATGGTAGTAGATGTGGGAAGTCAGCAATACTAACACAACACAGCAACAGCAGACACAAAATACTACCCCGGGGGAAAGATCGGTGAGTCAACTGTTAAAGATGGGTAATCATAGTGTTTAATCCCAGAAGACCTCACCTTACCTATATAAAATGAAAGGAGATTCCTCTGCAATTACCATTATAATTGGACTAGTTCCCAAATCAAATCTCCCAAGCTGGCTAAGATAATTCCAGGACACATTTCTGTTTCATATATGCTGTGAATGTCTGTAATTAATATTTGTGCTCAGGTAAAAGAATGTGTGTGCTGCTCAGCCCATTTAAAAGTGAAATGTCAGGGCAACTGTTGTTATTACTAACCCTAGATTAGTTTGTTTCCATTTCTGCCTCTGGTAAAAATACTGAGGAAAGACCTCTGGATGTTCCTTCCATGTTTCTCTGAAATACCAAAGTGAAAGAAGGAATATGACACATCAAACATGCATCATGTCAGCATAATAGTTAGAGGGAAAATACAACCAACCAAACATCCATAAAGTAAACAGAAAGTATACATTTTTAGTTAGTAACAATAAAAAGTGTCAGAGTTGCTTACTTGAGAAAAGCATAGCCCACACAGCTTTTGCCACCTATGACAAAGAGGTCATATAGGAAGAAAAGCAGGATATTAAAAACAATCACTAAAAGAAAGAAATGGAAAGCTATTGTTTAATGGGTATAGTTTCAGTTTTGCATGATGAAAAGTTCTGGAAATTGGTTTGCACAACAATGTGAATATACTTAACAATATTGAACTGTACACTTAAAATGGTTAAGATGGTAAATCTTATGTGTATTTTACCCAATTTAAAACATAAGAGAAAAAATTGATGGTCACTAGAAAAAAGCCAGAAGTGGTAAATGAAGTGAGACACTACTCCTTGCAACCCTGGTGTGTCTGTCTTCTCCATGCCACAAGAAAACACGGGGAAGGGAAACAAAATCCGCCCAATTTATACACCAAGAGAACATTTTGCCCAAAGAATAAGGACAGAGCTGGCCGCGGTGGGTGGGGTCGCTCCCGCTGATACTGTTAAGGTTGCACCAGTGAAATGAACCACACACGTGTCCACCCCTTCTCCTGCCTGCAGCCTGCAACGAGAGGGCTACAGGAGAGGGTCTGGGAGGAGACCATACCTTCAAACCCCTGTAATTCTGCTGGAATTACTGAAAAGTTGGAAAAACAAAACAGAGAAAGTAAGGGAAAGAAGTTAATAGGAAGCTTAGCCAAAAATGCAAATAAACAGATTTTGTGATAGGTGAAGAGGATCAGGCTGGGGGTAGCTGTTCCCACCCTAGACCACTAGACCACGGGCAGTATAGGCTGCCAGTCCCACAGGGGCTTACTCTCAAATCAAGGGACTTGACCTATTCATGCATCCTAAAGTCAATTCAGTGGATCCCAGGCAACACTCTGGGAAAAAATGAAACAGAATTAAATAGAATATGTCAAGAGTGCATTGCATACAATGAGTAAGTATAGTTGACCCTAGAACATCAGTTTGAACTGTGCCGATCTAATCACACATGAATTTTTTTTTTCAATAGTAAATACTATAATACTGCAGTATCCAAGGTTGGTTGCATCTGCGGATGGGGAACCACAGTTATGAGGAACCAGGAGTACAGAGAGCCAACTATAAATTACACACAGATTTTGCACTTCACGGAGGGTCAGCGCCCCAACCCCCTGCGTTGTTCAAGGGTCAGCTGTTTATGCACCATGTGTGTAAAACCCTAGGGCACCTTCCTGGCTGTGAATTCCCTAATGCCACTTTAGCCAGTCTTTCTTATCTGTGTGCCAAGGAATCACGAGAAAAATTTTAGGCCACTGGAGTTACCCCAGTTTTATTACATATCCACAGTGCTAATGATTCATTTCAGAATGATGGTCAGCTGTTGCTTGACTTTTCTTTGGAAAATCCGTTTCCTATGAAAGGTTTTATATTATTTTGTTGTTCTTGTGTACGGCAGTAAAACCTCTGCTATTCTGAATCATGTGAGAATGAGCCAGTCTAGATAAGCAAATTTTCTTGGTTCTAGGGGTTGTTTGATTCCCACACACTCTCTAACTCCCATCCCCAAGACTGGGAACTCTCCAACCTACTGGCTTTCGGTCAGTCACCCTTCTCTGCTTTTGAAAGGACAGTCTCACAGGTACCACTGGCCAGTTGGTGCCCAATTGAGGACTTGAGGCTGTTCCAGATACTCAAGAGTACCAGTCTCATTTGAAAATGGAAGCTTTCCATGTCAGTAAACAAGAATCATCCATATTAAATCTCCACTCACTCAAAACATGCTATCCTAAACTTATATTCAAAAGCAAGACTTTATTATTGTATCACTGTCAATAACAATCAAGTATTTATACACTCTCCTTCCCTATCCTTCCCTATTCCCACCCCAAATACAAGCCTTGGAATTAAGGATGTGGAGGTACAAAGGCTCTTCTCCATACTCCCATGCTAACCCATAAGATTTTTTTTTTTTTTTGGTGCAAATTAGAAAAAGGCATTTCTTCCTCAAGACTCATTATTTCCATCTACTTTTTTTTAATGGTATAATAAGCTGAATTTGTTGAAAAGGGACATTGAACTGCTATTGGCTAGAACACTGTATTTATAAATACACAAATCACAATGTCAAAAAGGGAAATGACAATTGCTTATAACAGCACAATGTGCATAATGGCAGCAACCCTAGTCCACATCTGGCCCACACTTGTCTACATTCTCGCTTCCTTCAAGACCCAAGTTCAAGGCTCACCTTCTCCACAAAAATGTGACTCATATGATCACCTGCCATGTTCAACTCTTTCTCTGATCAGTACTTAACTGAGCTGGTACTTTATATTCACTGTCCTGTAATCAAGTTGTCTTTGGGATTATCTTCATATCAGGAGTGCAGGTCCCTCAAAAACAGGAACTATCGGTTAAATGCTTTTGTATGGAGTCAGTGCTTATGTTCATTGCTCAAAAAATGTTTTTCGTAACATTTGGCAAAAGTTATGATATAATAAAATGGTGATGACTTTTTATTATTTCATTTTTCTTTAAAGTACTTCAATCATACTCACTGACCTAGGCTGATCTCACAGTAAAAAGAATTGAACATATCACTAACATTGTATTGAGAATTCCCTTAAATCATTTTTCTTCTCAAATAATAAACAATGACACGTTGTTTTGTTCTGGAAGCATTCTGAAAGCAGCCCTAAAACAGATCTACTCTTTCCCCTGTTTACAGCTTACTCTCTACTCCGGAAGGTTTGAAGAGTTTCAGAGCACACTGACAAAAAGCAATGAAGTGTTTGCCACTTTCAAACAGGAAATGGATAAAGTGAGTAGTGCTTATCCCTCACGAAATACTGACATTCGCTAGTTTGACAGGCAATTCTCCTTTGGGTTCATTTTTCTCTTGCTAAGATATTTCAGTGCATTTCATGAAGTAATGAAGCATTTATACATGCAAATGAGATCTGAACTGTATTTTTTTTATTGGTAAGTATCTGGTGAATTAATCTTAGGAAGAATCCAAAAACACTAGGATACATTTTCACTCCGAGGGAGAATATTTTCTTTTTCTAGTCCATGGAGAGGTGTAAAAAGAAAAGAGCTGGCAATTTAATATTATGTTGTTTATACTGAAATAAAAAAGAATCTAATCTTCTAAAAAGATTTAAAAAATAACTTTCATACAAATATGCAAGGGCAGAATGTTAGAGTAGAAAATACCATTTCATAGGATCCTACTCAGAAAAGAATATACGTAATATGATATAACAGACAGAGCCTTGAATGAGAAGATGAAGTCTGAATTCAGATTCTGGGTGTGTTCTTACTCATCAAGTATCAGTGAACAATTCACTTAACTTCCCCCTTATCTATAAATTAAGATACTATTTCCCTGGCCTACTTCACAAGATTGTGAAGTTCAAATAAGTTAATGTATTTTTAAGGGTTTTAAACGTCTTTTAAAGTCTTTTACAAATATAAGGTGCTAATATTATTATTGGACATAATGTTTAAATTCTGTTTAATTCAGTGTTTTCCCAAAATGAAATCAGCAACAGAATTGTGTTTCTGAACAAGCACTGGCATTAACCCTTTTTAAGTGTAGAAAGCATTCTTTAAAAAAAATTTTCATAAACTAATATGATAAATTTCACACTTCATGAGCAAACAACAGGCCAACACTTGTTAAAAGTTAGTTTTCGCACTCCAGGATGGATCCATCCATTTAAAAACAATTTTTTTAATTATAGTTTTAATTTGGAATAAGTATTAGAGTAGGAAAAATGTTGTTATTTATTTCAAAATTACATAGTTTTAAGATTGGAATAAATATTAGAGCAGGAGTTTTTTATCTAGAGTTCATTTACAGACTTCTAGTAGAATTAGCAAAAAAATTGATATGCATATTGCATTTCTTTAGCTGTAATCCCATAGAGTTCATCAAATTCCTAAAGGGGCTGATGACTTTTAAAAGGTTAACTGAGTCAAGAAATGATCAAAATAAAAAAGCAGTCGAGGCTCACATAGCTTCTCTATAGGGCCCAGGGGCCAACAGCCTGGGCCTGGCCTCTGCCTCCAAGCAGACCCAGCCTCAGGCAGCTTGGTAAGAAGCAGCCAGTGCCCAGGTGCGGTTCATCCAGGGTAACTGCCTTGTCCTTCACTTCATTCAAGCAGAGAGGAGATCCTATCACCAGGAATGTGAGTAGTTTCAGGTCTGAAAAACCCAGCCTGCATTTTATTCACTTCTGTATGCCCTACACCTAGCCCCGGCCTGGCTACCAGCAGACACTCTGCACATGTTGCATTAAATGAATTGACTCCAGCCCTACTCTTCTGATAACTCACCTGAATATTACTCCACCTTTCTGAACCTTACTTTCCCCATTTATAAAGTGGAGGTGAAAGTAGAACACTCCTTGGGGGACTGTCTCAAGAATGAAATGAATAACGCATGCAATCACATTCTGTGAATCCTACTGCACTCCACGAATGTGAAGTCTGAGAAAATAGAAAGTTGCCTTTCTGTGACTCCTTCTCAGATGTGCCCAGATATTATCAACATTTTAATAGCTAAAAAGCCAGGCCAACTTTCTCACTAAAAGTCTTCCATTCAATATAGTAAATAATCTAAATTTCAAACTTACTCTTGGAACTCAATAAAGCTATTTTTGTTTTAAACAAAAGACAAAGCAATGACAAAACAGAAAGGCCCTAAGTAGTTTCCTTTCTCCTGAACTGGCTCTGGTGCAAATAAGTTTGTTCATCACTGACCTAGATGATTCAGAAATAAAGCATGACTCTCTCTACTCAATCTTCATTCCTTGACATCGAATTTTTGCTTGCTTCAGCAGCTGGTAACAAAAGGACTTTTCTTGACGTCACATATGGAACTGATAGTTTCTTTTATATATTAACTCTTCAGAATTAACATTAGAACACTCTAAATTTTGTAGACCACTAAGAAAATGAAGAAGCTGGAAAAGGACACAGCCACGTGGAAAGCTCGGTTTGAGAACTGTAACAAAGCTCTGTTGGACATGATTGAAGAGGTGAGGAAGTTTTTCCCCTTACTCATCTTCCCTTGTCTAGTCAATATATTTATACTCAAAAAACAATTATGGCCCAATACCACAAATGATCACTTTTGAAAAAGAGCTGAATTTTTCTGGGATGTGATGTAAGATATTGTAATAAAAATAATTAGAGCAAAAGTAATTTAGACTCGGGTCCAGACTCATAAAGAGCATTGTGACCCTAAGCCACATGCCTACTTGTTGACTCCAAAGCTGTCCCCAAAGCAGCACCACACCTGCTGGACAGAGACTTCCTAAAGGGCAGAATAAGTGTTTTACCAGTCCCTGAATTTCCCTGGTGCCTGACACATAACAGGCGCAGAATAAATTAATTAGTCGATTCGAACATAACAGAGAAGACACCTGCCCAAGCACCCAGGGTATGTGCTATTTTATAAACAGATATGGAGATATATTGTTTAATTCCTCCAACAGGCATTTAAATACTGACATTACATCAGGCTCTGGAGGTTTTGCGACCATAAAGGCAAAGATACATGGTCCTTGACCTGAGAGGCAGGGCTTTCAGGTGAAGGTCTCTCCATGTAAACAAGTGAGATTAAAAAAAAAAAAAAAGTTTTAAAAGGTAGAGTAGCACAAAGGCGGGGTGAAGGAGTAAGATGATTTCATCCACAAACACACCAACATTTCTAGAGAAAAGGGAACTGAACAGTTGGAGAAGCATCATGAATGAGTGTGTGGTGAGTTCCTCTGGATATAAGTACTGTTCTAACAATTCATCCCAAATTGCAACCAGTTCCAAAGAGATGTGCTTATTATTCACAAACATAACTCAAACAGTTGCTGGATTAGCATACAGCAGTTTATCTATAGAATAGATAAGGCACTGCTGACGGCCAAGTCCCAGTCCATCTCAATCATTCTGCCACAAGCTTCTGCTTCAGCCTTCTAAGTCTTAGAAGCAGAAAAATTCATCTGTTTTAAGAATTTAGACGCCCTAGACTGAAGCAGAGAGCAGCTTTGCTATCTTTCTTTCCTAAAGAAACGAATATGTGGATTAAAGTTCTACCAGAGTCTCCAACACAATGCAAAAATAGAAGTAATGTCCTTGACCAAGTATCTGTCCAGCCACCACCCTGGGGTCAGAGCCTAACAGGCAAATTCCTAAACAAATGGTTTTGCTTGTCTCCACAAAGCATCCCAGCAATTGAGCTTTTCAAGTCTTTTTATGAGCTTGTGTGTTTAAATCACAGAAAGCACTGAGAGCTAAAGAATATGAGTGCTTCATGATGAAAATTGGAAGGCTAGAGAACCTCTGTCGTGCTTTACAAGAGGAAAGAAACGAACTCTATAAAAAAATTAGAGAAACGAAAATGCCTGAAAGGGATGACCAAGGTCAGCACCCCTCTGATGACGACGAGCCAGAGTCAAATACCTTTGCGAGTGAAGAAGCTGACGCGGAGGAAGCCAACAACGTTCACAAGGCTGTGCAAAACCTGGCCGCAGCCTTCAAGGTCATTCATCATTCAGCGTCAACGCTCGACACGTCCAAAGAAATCCAACCGGAAGTCGGCAGTCCTACCGCGGGCGTCGGCACGGCCCTCAAGGGGTCAGAACCAGCCCCTCTCAGTCCAGCATGCTGTTCAGCGTGTCCCCTGCCTTCTCCAAGGTTTCAGGCTGATGCTGAGACTGAGGGAGGCGGTGAGGCAGAACCTGCCCTCAGAGCGGAGTCAGGAGCAGAGGCCCAAGACGATGGCGCCCCTGCTGGAGCACAGGCTAATCTGCAGCCCCGGAAGCCAGAGGCAGCAGCTTCCGGTCAGGCCCCGGAACCCCCGGCAGAGGTCTTTCTACGGGTGATGGAGGCTGGCGGTCCTGCCCCACCGCCCGCAGCGGGAGAGGCCGGCGGTCCTGCCCCACCGCCCGCAGCGGGAGAGCACATGCCAGCTGGGGAGTCTGGATGTGAGCCCAGGAGGCAGCCCCCAGCAGCAGCAGCAGAGCGGCTGCCAGAAGGGACCTCAGCTGGGCCCCCGCTGCCCAAAGTTGCCGACGCCAATCTGGAAGGAGTAGACTAAGCCTCCTCTGCCTTCGGAGGCTGTTCTTCCTGACTTTACATCGTTGTAACAGATTGTCTCCTGAAAGAGGCATTAAGGGCTAGGGACGTCTAACGGAAGACCCTTAGTTAGAATCAAGACATTTTAAAATGTTATGCAGCGTACTTTCAGCTTTTGCTATTTGTTCTCAATTTGCAGCTGTTTTGGAGCTTTTTAACACTGGTTGATAGTATAATTTTCACAAATGGCAACAAAATATACGAGTAACAAATGTATATTAATTTGACATTAAGATGGCACTTAATTCAGTTTCTTAATCAACAGTAAGATTTGATGTTTAAAGGTTTCCAGTACAATATATAAAAACTGAAAATGTGATGCTTTATTTCCATAGCTTTTAATAAGTTCCATAGTCAGTAATGGATGACCATTTAAATATTATATACTTAATATGGGCATATGTGCATATGCATGTATGTGAATATATACATATGTGTTTATGAACATATATACACATGTATATTTTATAAACGTGTGCAAGTATACACATTACATATATGTTTCTCATCTCTTTTTGGATTTGTCTCATGCAAAATATTTAGATGCTTATCAAAAAAATTATATCTTACTTGCACCTGAGACTACAGTAGACTACTGCTCTGTGAATCAGAAATAGGTTCAGAACACGAGCATTATGTTGAGCAAAAATAAGAAATCGGTAGTTCAATAAATTCAACCGATGGATTAAATGACAGAACAGCAGTTGCATGAGATTGCAAGGCTATGCAGAGTGCAGAGACACAAAGATGGCCAAAAGAGGCCCTAAAAAAGAGGAAACAATCACAGCAGTAGACTGCTCACCTCTTCCATCTGCTTCTCCTACACAACTCAGCCCATTGTTTTGCAACCCCCCCCCCCCCATGTAGTGAGGCACCCACTCATGGCTTCCTGCAAGGAAAGGGTTGGAAGTGGGAAAGAGAACTAGGGGATGGAGGGATTAAGGACCATCGGGCTGAGAGACTGTGCTGTGGTCCCCCACTTCTTGAGCTAGAGGTCTTGAGAGAGCATATTCACCTGGCCCTGCCAACTCTTCAGTTGCCTCCCTGTTGTTTACCACTCTCTCCAGATGGCTCCCCACCACCTCTTGCTGTCACTGCCCCAGTCTGCATTCTCAAAGCTTCTGCTCCTTCTTTCCAGCCCTCTCCTTTGCAGCAGGAAATTACACTTAGCCCTCATCTCAATTATGGCTTAGTAAAAGCTATTATTTTTCCAAAAGAGAAATCCACACAGGGCTCAATATGAGTGATGAGGCTTACAAACCAACACATTTTCTGCTTTGATGAATTCTGTACAGCCAGAAGTACAAAGCAAAGGACAAATGGGTACCTACTCAAAACCACTTGAAAAATAGCTGAGGATTCAGGAGATGCAAAAGCTAGAAACACCTGGAGTTGTCTTCATGAGTATTACATTATCATTGCATGACAAGAACCTCCAATAATACTGACAGCACGAATTACTCTATCTAGAGTAAAGAGAGACTGCAACAGAGAAATAAGAAGGAAGAAAGAGAGGTAGGGGAAAGGGTAAGAGGAAGGGAGGGAGGGGGAAAAAAAGATCTAACCCAACCCTACCTTAAAAGTTGAACTCAAGTAGAAAAATGATTAAAAGCAAGATTCTCTACTACTCATCCAAGAAATCATTCTTCAGTGTTGCATGTGGCTGTCTGCTAAAGTACACAAAGTGCTTGTAGGCAGCAACCATATGCTATAAAAATTGTAAACTGCATTAAATTTGTTTGAAGCAGACAGGGAGAGTAGTAACAAAATGCTAGTCAGGAAAAAAAAATCAGGAAAAAAGCATATCACTATTTGAGAACCCATGTATTTTTAAAGGCTTAAGATATTATAACCACAGGGTATCCAGCCAAATTCAACATTAACTGGAAATCTTAGAGATTTAACCATTCATTTAATTCAGAGCCAAATATGCACTACAATAATCCAGGAGGGTCTCCTTTCCCATTATTTACAGAGGCTGAACTTCCAAGAATGGGGTAAGATTAGGTAATCATAGTAAAGTCTCAGTCTGAATGTTTAGCAAGAGAAACAGGCAGGAGAAGGGCCAAAATCCAGTAAATCAAATATTCTAATACCCAAAGATCATTTTTTTTTTCTATCCAAAAGCTTTCATAGCAACACATTACTCACTACAATGTATATCTTGGGCAGAGTTTCAGATACAATAACTTGCCTGAAATTTGCAAGGCTTAATATAGGCTTTGGAAGAATTATTTTAATATTCAAAGAATGTTTTATTGTAGTCCTTTGGCCTTACTAATTATAACAATAACTCATAAGACCCAAAAGAATAAGGAATTTCTGTTCTTTATCAAGGTCATGTAACTCTTTCTAGAGATGCCAGGTCTACTTTCCAGAAACACGGGAGTTATTGTTTGCTAAATAACTATAACTTATGTATTTATTAAAAAGGCACTTCTCTTCCCACATGCTCCAGTAGTGGTTTTATTTTTTAAATTTTCATTTATATTTATTTTTACTTTCGTAACTTCTGTGTTTCAACAATACCTAACAAAGATTATGGCTGAATTTTTGGTCTATGAGTAGAATGTACCTGCAGTGAACACTCTGAAAATCCTGAGGGGTGTGTGTGTGTGCACATGCGCATGCAAGCACACTCAGTGAAAGAAAAGAGGGAAGGAGGAAGGGGGAGAGGGAAAGAACATGGCCTAATGAGAGACCAGATCCCAGACTCATCTGCCTGGCCAACCGCTGCTGCAGACCTATCGCACTTCAATGCCAGTCTCTCCTGAGACCATGCTTCCACAGGCTTCTCTGTCATGTGCCCTCTCAGAAATACTCTGAGGAGTAAGGGAAGAAGTGTAGAAGGTGTCAGCTTATTTTCCTTCCTCAACCCAGTTCCTCTAATTGCTTCAAGAATTTTCTCTAACAAGACCAGAAGAGGCCCACTGCTCTGCCTTATTCCCTCTCCCCAACACATCTTGATCTGGGAGGGTCTTCTTGAACTCGGCATTTCCTAGCTTGCTTGGAGAAGAGGATTGCTTAGCTAGAAGGAAACAAAAGATTAAACCCTGCCCTTTTTGTATGGTATAGATACACATTTTAAAAATAGCCCTTTTTTGGGAAATAATAAAAGTATCATGTGTTTGTTGCAAAACTGAGGCTGCTTTTCAATAAGACTAAGAGATTGTTAGGGGAGAGATCTTTTCAGTAAAATTTCCTTAGCCTCTTATCTAACCAGTAGTTAAATCCAGTATTTAGAAAAAATAAAAGTAATTAAAATGTAAAGAATTTGCTAAAAGAAGATATGAAATAAAAATGATAACTCTGGTCTCTAAAATTTGTTCCCATCATAAACTGGCAAGTAGGATTTAGGAAGTTAAGTAGGCAAGTAGAGTATACGGGTTAAATTTTCACAAGGCTTAAATAATTTCCATTTCTGAACCTGAAAATGAAGTTATCATTAGATCAACCATGAGAGCACTTCGTGAGACTAGAAATATTCATAAGTGATAGCAATAAAGGTTTTCCTCAACACTGTTCAGTTGTACCCTCAATACCTGAAGTTGAGTCTCCTTGGTGGTATCCCCTGATAGAAGTTCCACAAATGCTAGTTACTGATGCATATGTGTGTGAATGTACACACATACACGCACACAATACACATGTATAAAATTTGATGTAGATTTAACTCTGTTCCTATAGGTGAGTCTTTATACCTGTACTTTAAAGGATACTTAGTATCATTTTTCCTGACAAGGACAAAGTACAAAAAGGAATCATTTCTGCATGAATAAGGATATTTGATAGAAACATTTAACTAGCAAAAGAAACATAAATTCATTGATCCATGGCATAAAAACTATTCACAGAAGCTGTTTCACTCTATCAGGAGATAAGAAACGAGATAAATCACTTCAGCAGGACAATCAAGCTTGGCAAAATCCGAATGCAAGTCCTTCCTGCTGGATATTAGAGCCTTAGACTTTCTATTAACACCAACACCGATTCCATTTTATTTATTCATTTATTTATTTGCAATACATACAAATATTTTTGAACGAATGGTTTATTATATTAAAAAATTTTTTTTTACTCTTTTTAACCCCAAATTAATTTTTTAATTAAATCCATTTAAAAATTTTGTACAGTTTTTAAAAGTTATTTTCCATTTACAATTATTATAAAGTACTGGCTATATTTCATATTTTAACTTTGAATTTCTTAAAAGGGACATATCATGACGTTCAATTACCTCTTACTACAATTAAAACATACGTAGGTGTGAGACTCATTATTTCAGAACTGACAGTCAATGGATGACATCATAACACAAAGCCACCATAAGAAGCAAAGCAAGAAGACATATGTTGAGAGGAGAAGGAAGAAGGAGAGAGAAAAGCTATTATATGAAAGAGAAAAATAAAAAGATAAAACTTTAAGACTATTAAGAGCAACAAAGGAAGTAGCACATCAATTGGTAGCCCCTTTTGTGAAAGTAGGTTGACAAAAAGGGCAAGAACCATAATGACATTCACACACCTCCACACCATAACTTCAACTTGGGGAATTTTGTACAAACGTGTCTCTCAGTGTTGTTGTTTTCTTGTCTTTCTTCTTGTTTGCCTTTCTTTGAAAATAATAAATGTGTTCTTTTTAGTATTAAAATAGTAAAATTATAGAACATTTAGAAAACAGAGAAAAGAGAAAATTTACCTATAATTCCATCACCCTAACAAGCACTGTCAGCGTTCACGAGATCATAGTGTGTTTTAAATTCCCTATCTTTTTTAACATTGTGTTAGTCTGTCTTTGGGGCAGGGTGCAGTAGTTCAAGCGAGAATAATAGCTGTTAATAGCTGCCAGCTTTGTACATTCACACTGTGTATTCGAGGTTTACATGCTTACATGGAAGCACATGTTTTTTTTAGAATAAGCATGACTATGCAAATATAAATACACAGCACACTTATACGTTATTTGAAAAAGTTGTGCCATGCAATGCACGTAAATGTTCCACCGCACATGCACAGATTTCCACGTAAACCTACTGGACATGGGCTAGAGTGAGACGTCTAAATTTAACACAGCTCAAAAAACTATATAAATATCAAAAACCAACTCTAGAGAAATACAAATGCCTTAAATAACAAACAAAAAAAGGTGAACTCCAGTTTATGAAGTGACTGGAAACATATGATAATACTGTAAATCATTGCATTGGCTAAATAGAGGTCAATGCTCTAAAACAAATTTAATTTCTTCAAAGTTAATGAGACAGTTTAGTGGCTTTGTTGCTCTAATGAAATGATGGTCACCAGCACTAGCTGTAACATATCTATTAAGTAGGGCACGGCTAAAAACCGTTGTGACCTGAGATTGCTCTAATATCTACCAGGCAGATGCAACCAGCCATGGAATATTCAGGGATCCCGTATACTAAGAAAGTTAGAATTCAGATTGATAGAAACAGTACAACAGGGATGCCTTTCATCATCTAAAGTCACAAGGTTAAACATATGTTAGATTGGAGGACTAGCAGTGTGATAGCATAGGCAAGATTTATTAGAATACAGCTAATGCTCTACCCAAACCAGTATAATTCCTCATAGACTAGTGTAATATAGTCTACATTACATGTAAGACTTGTTTTCTTAATAGTCTTAATCAAGGAGTTATTCCGCAGAATAAAATCACTCAAGTCGAATCAAAGCAAAGGATAGCACTAGTCCCTTATCCCTATTCTGCTACCAACAAGCTGGGTGACTTTGGAGAAATCACTTAATATCTCTGGGCCTCAGTTCACTCATCTATAAAATGACAGCCTTGGACTAGATGATCTCTGAGGGTTTTGGCAGCTCTGATTAAATTCTCAAAAAACTTAGGAAGTTATGTGGGTTTTCTGCTCTCCAGGGAGGGTTTTAGTCAAAGAGATCTGCGTATCACCTTGGGCATGTCTATTAGAAGTCGGGCAAGGGGAAAGAGACAAGAAGATTACTCTAATAAAAAAATGCTTTTAATTTTAAAAGTTAAAATTAAAGGGGTAAGAGGTAAATCACAAATTCTTTGATTTTCTTTTCTCTCTCTTTTTTTAAGATTTTATTTATTTATTTATTTAATTTTTGGCTGCATTGCGTCTTCGTTGCTGAGTGCGGGCTTTCTTTAATTGTGGTGAGTAGGGGCTACTCTTCCTTGCAGTGCATGGGCTTCTCATTGCGGTGGCTTCTTTTGTTGCAGAGCACAAGCTCTAGGGCGCAGGCTCAGTAGTTGTGGCACAGGGGCTTAGTTGCTCCGTGGCATGTGAGATCTTCCTGACAGGGATCGAACCAGTGTCCCCTGCATTGGCAGGCAGATTATTAACCACAGCACCACCAGGGAAGCCCTGGTTTTTTTTTCAATAAATATTGTAGTCCTTCTATGTGTAAGTTTCTGCAGTAACCCTTAGTATGGCAGTGGCTACAAGACTAAACCAAGGATTTCAGGACCACCCACACCTTGACTCTATCCACTCTAAATCAGAGCATCTGGTCATCTGACGCAGGCCTGAGCATCCCTCCCACTATTTGCCCCACAGATTTCAGCAGCCAAACAGCAGGAAGGAAACCTCTAGGAGCATTTTTATTACAAATACCACCCAGATCTCCAGGTGGGAAAGTGTGTGTTCCTGGAAGAGAAGGAAGCGTCTATGAAATGTGTGTGTGGTTATTTGTGTGTGAATGTACATGTGTGTGAGTGTGTACTTGTGTGTGAGGGCATGTATGAGGTTTTGTGTGTAATATGTGCCAATGTATGTGTGTAATTTTTGCAGGTGTGTGGTATGAATGTAGTTCTTTGTGAATGTTTATAACTGTATGTGATTATACTTCTGCATAAGTTGACGTAAGCCTACATAATTGTGTGCAGTTGTGTGTGAGTTTACAGCATGTACACAATGGGTTGGAAACGAAAAAGCTGAACACTATAGATGTGGTTTTAGGCTTGTGGCTAGCTTGTTTTTCATAGGATCATGTCTTGTTGCAGACTTTTGTTTGCACAGCTAAGCCTTCTCTTTGCTTGCAGCGTCACAGTGCTCATTCTTTTTTGGCTGATAATCTGCCTCTGAACCAACAGGCAGGTGAGTGAGGCTATAAGTGGTAGCGGCAGCTGTTCACGAAATACTTGCACCAGCCCAAGGTGACGGCCACCACTGACTCACAAGTCCCACCCTTAGGCAAGGCCGTGGGTATGTCTGGGGACATTCACAAAGACCAGCCATAGCCTGAGCGAGGAACATAAGCAGTGGCAGCCAAAAGATTAACTTACGTGCAAAAGAAGTTTCTCACATGGTCACTGTTTCTAACAAAGGCGTCATCCTTGGAGGCAGAGTTATAATCTCCTCTACCTCTGCTAAACTACCCTCCAGCTGAAACCAACCCCCTGAATATCAAGAATGTTTCTCTGAACTAAAAGCCAAAGAGATAGTGCCCAATGCATTTATGCTTTAATCAGTGAGTCAGAAGGTAGCAACCCAGAGTTGACTGCAGATGCTAGCAGCCAATCAGTCATGCCCATGACTCATCCTTTGCGCAGGGAGATTTTTTGCTCTGATACAATTCATCTCCCAAAAATATCTAGTATTGACAAGCTGTGGTGTCATAGCTAGACCATCTGGCTGCTCCCTTGTCCATTATTAGAAAACGGAATCCAGAAGTCCTCCAATTCAGTCTGGGAGTAATTCAAAGCAATGCCGAAAGGAAGCAGAGTAAGAGCTTTTTATAACAAATTAATTGCCTGCCATACAAGTTAACTGATGATCTTCAAAAGTTAAAGGGAACAAAACAACTAAACATAAATAAAATTAAAAGACAAGAACAGCATGAGAGAAGATAGTCACAATAAATACAACAAAGCATTAACATCCAAAATACAAACAGAAATCATACAAAACAATAAGACAAACAACTCAGAAGAACGTGGGAGAGACAGTAGGGGCACCCCATCCAGGTGCCTGCGATGAGGGACGGGGCATCGTCTATAAAGAATTTTAAAATGGTAATAAAACCAACTACAAGCCAGTCTTCTTTTTATCATCCTCATGCACAGCAGTCCTGAATAGCATCAGTGGTAAAGTTGTCCTCCCTGGCAGGGATGATCACTCTCACTGTGTGACCCATCCCCCATTTGTGGGCATGGAATAGGATGGGCAGTTCATAGAAGAAGAAATGCAAACAACCAAAACACATCAGGCCAATACAAAGTAAAACAATGAGATACTATCACTTTTGCTCATTAGGCTGACAAAAATTTTAATATTGATAATATCAAATATCAGCAAGGATGAGGCAAATGCGTACGCTCGTAACCTGTGGGTATATATTGGGTGTCTGTCTTTTTCTTGTCCATTTGGGAAATTTGGCAGTATGCATTACACTTTTTCTAACGTGCAAAAATAAAAATTATTTAGCAAAGAGTGGACACATGGCTCTTGCCTGCCTGCATCCTTTCCTTGGAGGAAGCACTGTGCCCTGGATACATAGAGTCTGGATGGGGCCATCAATCACAGAACCTCAGCCCCTCACCCAGTTCTAGCTTCAGTGGCAGCCTTAAGTAGCATCACACTCCATACAGTATTCAGTTCACAGACAGCAGCAGCTCCAGGATTTCCACAGAGTGAGTTCAATCTGCTATAAAGAGAGGCAGGAGGCTATTGGACATGTCATGAAGCTGCATTTGCTTCCTGGCAATCACACTGTTTTTACTCTTATGTTATCCTGGGGTTTGTGGGCACTGAAGCCCCTTGAATCTAATGTGTTAAGTTTACCAAGAAGGGCCCAGTGGAATCTAACTACCGATCCTTTCTGCTGGAATTCTGTCTACCATGTGAAGATAGTCTTCGTGCAGAATAGAGGAAGTGAGTGTAGTTGCAAGATGAGAGAAGAGCCATAATCCCGATAACCATATTTGAGCCCCTGAATCCAGCTGGTCTTTTCAGATCAAATGTTCCCCTTTCTGTTTGAGAGAGTATGAGTTGGGTTGCTGCCATCTGCATTCAGAGAGCTCTGGGAAAGAAGGATGAGGAGACGCTGAAATAACTGAAAAGCAGCACACCAAAAAGAAGAGTTTACAATGTTAATCACTGATTTTACACCAAAATGTTTTAAAAATCTCATTCTCTCTAATTTCTCAGCATATCTTTAAAAGCTATTTATTGCAAAAATATTGAATTAGTACCACGTGAATTCTTTCGTGTAACCCACCACCTAGGCCAAGAAATAAAACATAGCCAAGCATTCTAGAAGTTCCCCACCTCCTTTCTCCATCACCCTCCACCCCAGAGGGAACAACCTTCCTGATGTATAACAACAGGGATTTGTTTTACTTCTCTGTGTATATACGTGTATGTATGCTGTTGTTGTTTTGGTTTTTTACTTTACAAAAGTATTCTTTTATGCCTATCTTCTTTTGTTCAAAACTATACATATGAGAGTCATCCATGTTAAACATCTGTGCTTGTAGCAGTAGTTCATTCATTTTCATTGTCATATGGTAATCTATTATATGACTATTCCACAATTTATTTATCCATTCTAAGGTCGACTGACATTTAAATTGCTTCCAATTATTGGCTACTACAAATAACGTTGCTGTGACATTTCCTGACTATACACTTAGGAGAGGAATTGTTGGGTTCTGTGGCATGTGCCTCTTCAGCTATAGGAGATACTGCCAAATCGTTTTCCAAAGAGATGGTACCAATTATTTCAACAACCAGTGTATGAGAGCTGCCATTGCTCTATGTCCTCCTCTTGGTATCATCAGGCAGTCTAATTTTAGCCATTCGGGTATGTGTAGTAGTATCTCATTGTCATTTTAATTTGCCTTTCCCAGATGACTAATGAGGCTGAGCATTTTACAGTTACTGGCCAAGTGGATGAATGTCCTCTTTTTTGACATGCACATTCATGATTTTTTCCCCTTTTTCTCCTATTGGGTCATCTGTCTTTTTCTTGTTCATTTGTAACATTCTTTGTATTTCTGGAAAGAAGAGCTTTATTAATAAAGGTAACTGCAAATCCTCCTATTCTGTGGCTCTGTGACTTTTTATTCTTTTAATGATATATTTTGATCAACAGAATTTCTCGATTTTAATGTTCAATTTATCAGTCTCTTACCTTTTGACAGATACATGTGTTCTCTTTAAGAAATCTTTGTCAGTCCCAAAATAATGAAGATATTCTCTCACGTTATCGTACAGAAGCTCTGTTATTTAACTTTTTACATTTAAATCTACAGTCTACCCAGAATTAATTTTTGAAAAGAAAGTGACATACAGGGGGTCAGATCAATCTGTTTCTATGTAGATAGGCCATTCATCAGGCACCACTTATTTAAGCAAAACATTTTTCTCCATTGATTTAGTGCTTAGTCATAAATTGAATGTCCATATGTGGGTGGGTCTTTTTCTAGACTTCTGCTCCATTGATTTATTTGTTCATCCTCACACAAACACCACATTGTTTTAATTACTGTAGCTTTATAATATGTCTTTATAGCTGATAATCTAGGTCTTCCTACTTTGTTGTTCTTCAAGATAGCATTGACTATTCTTAGCCTTTTTATTTCCATGTGTAATTTAGAATCAGCTTATCAATTTATACACACACATATACACATCCATACACAGGGAATTTTTCATAGGGATTGGATTTAATCTATAAATCAATTTGGGGAGAATTTATATTTTTACAATATTGAGTTTTCCAATCCATGAGAGTGGTAAATCCATTTATTTAGGCTTTCTTTAAATATTTTGCAATAACATTTTATCATTTTTGGGTGTCTTCACTCATTTTTTCGGGTGTCTTCACTAATTTTTCATTAGGTTTAATTCCAGGTGTTTGGTGTTTTCTGATGGTATTGAAAATGACATAGCTAAATTTTACTTTCTAATTGTTTGCTAATTTTAACATCGCAATATAATTTTTTTAACATACTGACCTTGTAGCTAGCAACCTTATCAAATTCACTAGTTAATTCTAAGAAGCCATTTTTAGATGCTTTTGGATTTTCTGAGCACATCAAAATGTTATCTACAAATACTGTCATTTATTTCTCCCTCTCCACTCATTATACCTTTTATTTATTTTTCTTGAGTTATCATAGTGGTAAGGACCTCTGCTAGAATCTGAATATGTCTGGTGATATAGTCTTTAGTTTCTGATCTCAAAGGAACACATAATATTTCACTATTAAATAGCATGTTTGCTGTTATGATTTCTGTAGACATTTTCTATCAGATTAAGTATCCTCCCTTCTGTTTCAAGTTTGGTATGATTATTTGTTGTAAATAGATATGAATTTTATAAAATGTTTTTTCTGTATGTGTTCAGACAATCATGATTTTTTTGTTTTCTTCTGTTATTGTGATAGATTACAGTTACTGATTTTTATTTATTTATTTATTTATTTATTTATTAGCTGCATTGGGTCTTTGTTGTTGTGTGCTGGCTTTCTCTAGCTGTGGCGAGGGGGGCTACTCTTCGTTGTGGTATGCAGGCTTCTCATTGTGGTGGCTTTTCTTGTTGTTGAGCATGGTCTCTAGGCACTCAGGCTTCAGTAGTTGCAGCACGTGAGCTCAGTAGTTGTGGGTCGCAGGCTCTAGAGTACAGGCTCAGTAGCTGTGGTAGAGGGGCTTAGTTGCTCCGTGGCATGTGAGATCTTCCCAGCAGGGCTTGAACCTGTGTCCCCTGCATTGGCAGGTGGATTCTTAACCACCGCCCCACCAGGGAAGTCCTAATTTTCAAATGTTAGGCTAATTAATTTTTGGAATAAATTGAACTTGGTCATGAACTAATATCCTTTTTCCATTAGTAGATTTGGTCTGCTAATGTGGTTTTTTTTTTTTTTTAATTTATTTTATTATTTATTTATTTATTCATTTTTGGCTTTGTTGGGTCTTTGTTGTTGTTCACTGGCTTTCTCTTGCTGTGGCGAGCAAGGGCTACTCTTCGTTGTGGTACGCGGGCTTCTCATTGTGGCGGCTTCTCTTGTTGTGGAGCATGGGCTCTAGGCATGCGGACTTCAGTAGTTGTGGAATGTAGGCTCAGTATTTGTGGCTTGCAGGCTCTAAAGCACAGGCTCAGTAGTTGCGGCGCACAGGCTTAGTTGCTCCGAGGCATGTGGGATCTTCCAGCCCAGGGATCGAACCCCTGTCCCCTGCCTTGGCATGCAGATTCTTAACCACTGCACCACCAGAGAAGCCTGGTCTGCTAATGTTTTGCTTAGGATGTTTGCATCTATATTCATGGGAGAGATTGCTTTAATTTTCTCTTCTTATAATGTCCTTGTCATTATGAGTTGGGAGGTGTTCCCCATTTTTCTATTCTTTGGGAGAGTTTGTGTATCTTAAGTGTTCTTCTTCCCTTAAATATTAGAAGGAATTCTTGGGTTACGTTATCTGGGTCTGGAGATGTTTGTGGAAAGGATTTGAATTATGGATTTAATTTTCTTTAATAAAATTTCCCGTTGTTTCTATCAGTTATTGGATGCCATATTTTTCAAGAAATTAATCCATCGCACCTAAATTTTCAAACTTATTGGCACAAATTATTCATGATATCCTCTTAAACTTTTTTGTAAGCTCTTTATTGGAGTATAATTGCTTTACACTGTTGTGCCAGTTTCTGCTGTACAACAAAGTGACTCAACTGTATTTATACACATATCCTCATATCCCCTCCTTCCTGTGACTCCTTCCTCTTAAACTTTTGTGTAGTATCTGTAGTATTTTTCACTTGTGATAGTGGTAATTTATGCCTTCTCCCTATGTCTTTTTTAAGTCTTATAAGAGGGTCATCAATTATATTGTTCACAGGACCAACTACTGGCTTTTGATTTTACCTATTTTATCCTTTTTATTGCACATTTTGCTTTTTTTCATTAATTTGTTAATTTCTTGATGTTTAATTTGCTATTCTTTTTCTAACTCCTTGAGACAGAGGCTTATTTTCTTACTTTCTTCTTTTCTAACATATGAATTAAAGGCTACCTAAGAATATTTTTAAGTGCATTCCACAAGTTTTGATCTATTATATTGATTATCATTCAACATATTTTCTAATTTTCACTAGTTTTTCTTTGACGTATGCTTAAATGCATATTGATTCATTTCTAAACAGAAAATTTTCTATTTATCTTTTTTAAGCTTTTAATTAACAGCTTAATACTGCTATGGTCATAAACCATATTGTGTAGGATTTAATCCATTTGAAATTTTTTGAAACTTTACAGCCCAGCATATGGTCAATTTTGGCAAATTTCTACGTGCAGCTGTTGAGCGCAATGATATGTGTGTATATACATTTTTTCTGTATACCTCAGTTTGGTCAATTATATTAATCACGTTGTTCAAATCTTCTTTATCCTGGTTGATTGATTGATTGATTTTTGCTCACTGGTTCTATCAGTTTCTGAGAGAGGTATGTTAAAATCTCCTACTATAACTGCAGATTTTCATATTTCTCCATTTTGTTCTGCCAAGCACTACCTTATGCGTCACTAGGTGATTACAAATTTACAATTGTGAAATTCTTATGTTGGAATGACCCTTTACTATTATGAAATGTCCCTTTTTATCTTTATTAACACTTGATCCCTTAAAGTCTACTTTATCTGATATAAATACAAGTAAATGAGCTTCTTTTGGTTAATATTTGCATGCTATGTCATTTTCCATCCTTTTACTTTCAACTTCCCTGGATTCTTATACTTTGCAACATACACTTGTGTACAATATGGAGTTGGGTTTTGTTTTGGTTTGCTTTTTGTTTGTTTATTTTGTTTTATTCATTCTGGTATTTTTCTCTTTTAATTAGAATTTTTATTTATTTACATACAATGAATGATATATATAAATTCAAGCTTACCATCTTGCTATTTATTTTAAATATGTTTCCTTCTGCTTTATGTTTCTTTTTTCCCTTTCTTCTTATGTCTTCCTTTAGACTATACATTTTTCTTATTTTTATTATCCCATTTCCCTCTCTTTACCTTGCTATTTTAATTATACAATCTTGCATTATGTATTTAGTGGTTACCATAGAGATTTCAACATTCATCTCTGATTATCAGTCTAATAAATAGTTTTAAATTTACCAGTTTAATTCCATCTAATCCCTTTCTGCCTTCCCCTGATTTATCTTTCAGCTTATGATTTCTCTCTTCAACTGTATCTAAGCCATTGTGAAACAAATCCATTGAATTTTTAATTTTAGATATTAATTTTCAAGTTTAGATATTCCATCTGATTTTTTATAGTTTCCAGTGCAATTTCTATCTCATCATTTCAATTCTTGAACATACTAATCACAATTATTTTAACTTCCATGCCTGATAATTGCAATATTCAGATCTCTTGAGTGTTTCCCCACTCAGTTTTCAGTAATTTTGCCTTGAGGTATACTAGATAATTTTTGTCTAAATGCAGGGCATTTTCTATTAAAAATTTTCAAGGTAATTTAAAGCTCTGGAAGTGTTATCTTCCTGAAGGGAATTTATTTTTGCTTCCAACAGGCAGTTAACTTGGAGCAGATTATCGTAGCCAGTCACAAATTCAAGTGATTTGAAGTTGGGCTTCTGACTTTTTAAAGAGTCTTCTATTTCCTATGGTATAGTAATTTGAGGGTCCCAACCCAAAGCCTGAGTGTTTGCCAGGACCCTAGATCATTGGCTGTCTCTAAACACCAGTTTTTGTTCTTGTTGTCCCATAGAACTATAGGGAGTATTGCTTAGCTTCTCAGCCACAGCTTAGATATCTCCAAGTGCCTTGAGGGAGAAAACCAATCTGAATGTCACTTCATTTCTGTTTTTCTCCTTTTCTTGAGGGCCTCGTCCCTTCGAATTTTTGCTGCCTGAGTAGCACTCCAGTGTGTTCACACAGGTATTCTATGTATTTTCTCCATCTTTGCTATTTGTTCTTGGAGGGAAAGTTATCCTGTAACAAGCAATTCCACCCTCATCAGAAGCGGAATTCCCACCCAGCTTGTCTTTTTAGCATCAACTTCATCATCTTGAGATTCTGGAAATTCATCACATTTCCTTTGGGCTCTAAAATTAAATGATTCCCTATGGCTTTCCTTAGAGTTTCTGTTTCTTTAAAGAACCAACTATGAGGGATCTGTTTTGTTCTTTCAGCTAATATTTTGATCTTATTATCTAATATAATGAAAATGTTAAAGATGAACCATAGTTGAAACCAGACAAATAAGTTTCTTCCCATGTGCCAAAGCATCTGAGGCCACAACTGGTCCAGCAGGAAAGTGAGCCATGATAAAGCAATACTGCCTACCCTTGAGAGGAGTGGTGGCAGCACACTTGCCAGGCATTTGTCAGACGAAAAGGAGGTGATCCGCAAGTAGATTCACCTCTCTGAGAAGCTGCGTTGCATCCATTCAAATTTTAAAAAGACAGCTATTGCTTCTCTCTTCAAGGTGGACAATGATTTGCTAACCTGGCAGATATTCATCCCATATACTAAGAGACTAGCAAAAATCAAATCCCAATGGAGCGGGCTTCCCTGATGGCACAGAGATTAAGAGTCTGCCTGCCAATGCAGGGGACATGGGTTCGATCCCTGGTCCGGGAAGACTCCCACATGCCACAGAGCAACTAAGCCTGTGCACCACAACTACTGAGCCTGTGCTTTAGAGCCTGGGAGCCACAACTACTGAGGCTGCGTGCCACAACTACTGAGGCCCATATGTCTAGAGCCCATGCTCTGCAACAAGAGAAAAAACCTCTTGCCACAACTAGAGAAAGCCCACGTGCAGCAACGAAGACCCAACACAGCCTAAATAAATAAATAAATTTATTTTAAAAAAATGCCAACAGCTCATGGTTTCCCATCAATTTGTATGAGTTTAAGTTTGAATTAGATAGAAAGAAGGACAAGCCAGCAACTGCAGAGTTTGACACAGAACACAGTTGTCTTAGTTCATTTAGGCAACTGCAGCAACATATCATAGACTGAGTGGCTTATAAACAATATAAATTTATTTCTCACAGTTTTGGAGGCTGGGAAGTCCAAGATAAAGGTGCCGTCAGATCAAGGTGACAGCAGATTCAGTATCTGGTGAGAGCCTGTTTCCTGGTTCACAGATGGCCATCTTTTCACTGTGCTCTCACGTGGTGGAAGGGGTGAGAAAGCTCTTTGGAGGAGCCTCTTTTCCAGGGACATTAATCCCATTCCTGAGGGCTCCACCCTGATGACCTAATCACCTCTCAAGGGCCCCACCGCTTAATACCATCACATTAGGGATTAGGATTTCAACACAGGAATTTGGGGTGAACACATTCAGTCCATAACAGTGCTTGAGACTCAGCTGTCAGAAAATAGAGGGTAATTATGGTGACCACATTTTCTACAACCCAAATAGAGAGAGAGGCTGTCTGAGAGGGCTAATGCTCTTATAGTAGCAATAAGACAGAAAGTTAGAAATCAAGACGGACCAGAAGCCGGCACATAGGTATAAAAATTACAATTCTGTCACTGGTTCAAGATATTCCTGATTTTCACTAACTTGGTTCCAAGATGGGGCTTTAGAGAACTGGCAACACTGATGAGATTTTCCAGAGTTATGAAGAGGGAAGAGTGTGGTGTGCCTGGAGTCTGGTCTCGGCCTCCAAGCTGCTCCCCACCCATCTGCAGGGAAGCATATAACAGACTCCTAACCTGCTTATTTTAGACAGTGGCTTCGCTTCTTGCTGTCTCCAGCCTCACAAACAGATTCCAAAGGCCTTTACTCTGAACCTGCCTGTGAGCAGAGACAGTCAGCAGCAGCTGCCACCGCGCCAATCATGTGTTTGTGCTGCTGCTTGCCCAGGAAGCTGCTTTGAGTTGACGATCTGCATTCTTGCCGGACCAAACCCACAGCCTCCGCGCTGGCGGCCGCCCGCTCGGGCACAGAGAGAGCACGAGCGCCACCTACTGAGCTCTGCGGACGTAGCCGGCCTCGCGGCCCGCCAGGTTGGCCTGTCTCCCAGCCACGGGCCTGAAAACCACCTTTGTACAGAGATTAAGGAGGCCCCGTCTTCTGCCAGCGTTAGTGACTGTTTTCCGTGGTTGGGTTAAAAAGTCTCAAGGAAGTTTATATTTCTCTGAACAAATGAAACTAAACTACAGTTGGGATCCAGGCTGTATTCCACTTAAGTGAGACGTGGGCAAGCCAGCAGCGCAGAGTTTGACGGAGACCACAGTTATTAAGGACTCACCCTGAACCAGACCCTGGGTGAGGCACTACGGACAGAAGGATGAATGATCTACACTAGACCAACCAAAGAAAGATGATAAAGATGTATCTGTACTCCACACTGTACAAACACACTGGAGGAACCCAGCCATGATTCATTCCACAGAGAGTGTATCTCAAAAGTATGCAACTGGGGGAATCTGGGTTTTCCATCTTTCCCTGGGTTCTGTCACCACTGTCACTAAGCTTAGATTAAGAAGTCATGACGACTTCTTTATTGTTTTGTTCTGGTTTGTTTTTTGAGTTGCCAATTAACAAATAAAATATTTGGACTTTTGTTCTCAAAATAGCTGCTGTGCAGATGCCCTAGGTGTCCTCTTGGCCTGCCTTTCAGAAAATCTTGCCAGGAAAACTCTCAAAGTGCTACATCCCCTCTCTGCATTCACAAACTCCTCTACATGTGCTAACAGCATATTTCTGACAATGGTCAGTAAAGTACATTTTTAACCGTTTTTAGTACCCAATGACATCAGAAAATCTCACTTAACATACGGACAGTCAGACAGACAGACATCAGGTTAATTAGTAAATAAACACCATATTAGGTCAAGAACCCAACACATAGTGATGCAGTCACACTTTTACAGCTGGACAGCAGAACCTGAATACCCCAGGGGCCCCCTTCCCTACAGAGAAATCCCAGTACTTCAGTCACTAGGCACAGCCATCATCCAAGCATATTCTTTTTTTTTTATTTTTTTATTTTTTTTTTTTATTTTTATTTTTTTTGGGGGGTACACCAGGTTCAATCATCTGTTTTTATACACATATCCCCGTATTCCCTCCCTTCCTTGACTCCCCCCCCTCGAGTCCCCCCCCACCCTCCCTGCCCCAGTCCTCTAAGGCATCTTCCATCCTCGAGTTGGACTCCCTTTGTTATACAACAACTTCCCACTGACTATTTTACAGTTGGTAGTATATATATGTCTGTGCTACTCTCTCGCTTCGTCTCAGTTTCCCCTTCACCCCCCGCCCCCTCCCATACCTCGAGTTCTCCAGTCCATTCTCTGTATCTGCATCCTTATTCTTGTCACTGAGTTCATCAGTACCATTTTTAGATTCCGTATATGTGAGTTAGCATACAATATTTGTCCTTCTCTTTCTGACTTACTTCACTATGTATGACAGATTGTAGTTCTATCCACCTCATTACATATAGCTCCATCTCATCCCTTTTTATAGCTGAGTAATATTCCATTGTATATATATGCCACATCTTCTGTATCCATTCATTTGTTGATGGGCATTTAGGTTGCTTCCATGTCCTGGCTATTGTAAATAGTGCTGCAATAAACATGATGGTACAAGTTTCTTTTGGGATTATGGTTTTCTTTGGGTATATGCCCAGGAGTGGGATTACTGGATCATATGGTAGTTCTATTTGTAGTTTTTTAAGGAACCTCCAAATTGTTTTCCATAGTGGCTGTACCAACTTACAGTCCCACCAATAGTGCAGGAGAGTTCCCTTTTCTCCACACCCTCTCCAACATTTGTGGTTTCCAGACTTTGTGATGATGGCCATTCTGACCAGTGTGAGGTGATACCTCATTGTGGCTTTGACTTGCATTTCTCTGATGATGAGTGATGTTGAGCATCTTTTCACCAAGCATATTCTAATAAGCTGTACAGGTGTGCCTCCTCCTCTGGGAAGAGACCAGGTAAACACAAATGATAGGAAATGGGGAAAGAAGTGTCATGTTGGATGCAAGACATAGATTTAAGGGAGGAATTAATATTCTTAAACCAACACTTAAGCTACTACTGTGAGAATTGCATTTGAGGCCCTGCTAAAGTTTCTGGTATTTTACTATGATTTTACTTTTGAATACAGTCCAGATGGGCAATAACTTAAGTATTAGGTATTAAATATATTTATGTTAGCTCATATTTTTACCTATAAAGATTCAATCATGTTTTCCATCCATCCTAACCTCCTTCTTTTTTGCAAGGTTCTATGCCAAGCAGTTTCGAAAACATTTCCATCCAATCATTCGGCTGCTGACCTGATAAAATTTCTTATTCCTTAATTCCTACAATTCAGTTCAAACAGGGCACTTAGAGCAACTATCAGCTACTACAAACCCACATTTAGCCATTAGGTGAGCTGCTAGGAGGACTGGCACACACCACTCTGGACATCTCAGAACCTTCCACAAAACTCTAAGGCCATTCCAGCTCTCGTTCTTGCCAGAATACTTGCACTGTTCTGAGGATAAGCCTTATGCTTCTCTAGTCTCTTTCTGAGGAGTACAGACTGGTAGGTACTGGGCAGAACCCAGAGGCTGAGGCTCAGCCTTCATTCACTCTCCTTCCCTTCCTTCCTCTCCCTCCTGCCCTATCCCTCAAGGTCAGCAAGAAACTATGAACTGTCACCTGACCAAGTCAAAAATGCTCAAGGCTTGGGGACAGCCTTGGTGAAAATAAACAGCCTTGGTGAAAATAAACACAAAACAGCCTTGGTGAAACAAAACAAAACAACCATACATGCTTATGCAGGAAGGAAACTTAAAGTTCCAATTCGGCCTCTTACTCAGAGCTTCAGTGCCCTCTATTCTCCCTGCCCGAAAGCCATCATCACATTAAACAATTCCAGCGAGCAGCTCATTCGGTGTTTAGACGAGTCCTCCTTATACCAGCCAGAATATGACATAATAATAATAGTTAACTTGTTAGATATTCTATTTTGCGTATTTTTTTTATTTTCCTCAATAATGCTGTGAGAAAGATACTAATATGATCCTATTCTACAGATGAGAGAAATGAAGCTTAGAGAGGTTATTACGTACCCTGCTCAAGTTCATCCAAAAAGGAAGATTCAATGCAGGATTTGAACACAGACTGACTCCAGACCCCTCTAAATTATTGAGTTTGCATAGCATAACAATTCCTGCTTCCTCTAACGTCCACTAATTAGCCTTTGGTTTACCCCTTGGGCCGTGAGGGCATCTCATTCCTCTTCCTTGCGTTAGCCTTGATGCTCAGCATAGAGGCACCGTCCCTCCTCCTAGCTCATCACCCACGTCCTTCAACATGTCTCATAGGACATGATTTGCACTTTCTCTCATTTTCCAGGCCCTCTAATCTAAAAGGCTCTGTTTGGTCTACGTCCCGCTGAAATGCGTTACTCAGATCCAGCATAACCATATCCTTGATGTGGTGGGACCAGTGTGGGGTAGAATGACATGATCACGGCCTGCATTTCAGATCAGCGCTGTCCAACACAACTTTCTGCAATGACAGAAATGTTCTACAGTTGCACCGTCTCACTCAGTAACTACCAGCCTCCCTGGGCTAGTAGGTGCTTGAAATATAGTTATTGAAACTGAGGAATTAAAATTTTTATTTTAACTAATTTTATTTTACATAGCCAGGTTTGTTAATTGGATACCTTGTAGAGAGTATAGTTCTAGATGCCACATTTCTGCATCACATCCTGATCCATGTTGAGTCACATCTTCCCAATAAGTATGTCATCCCCATCATAATATGTAGTTGGCTTTTGGGATCTCTGTGCATGTTTTACATTTATTTTTGATAAATGTTTCCTCATGATCATCCCACTTGTCAACTTAAATAAAAACACACAACATAAGAGTTGTGAATTTAAGTTTTATTCTGAGTCTTGCTGAGGACCATAGCCTGGGAGATGGCCTTTCAGTAGCTCTAAGGGAACTGCTCTGAAGAGGCGAGAGAGAAGCCAGCTTCTATATGATTTTTGGTGAGGGAATACATGTAGTCAAGCATATATCTTGGTAAGAGGCTACTGCAAGTCACAAAGAACCAATATCTCAAGTTAATGATTTTAGTGCTTTTCTACGTATGGGACGATATAAGAATCTGGGTTCATTAAAATTCTTCCTGAGATATGCATCTAACAGTCTAAGTTAGGGCCTGCTTGTCCAAAGCACAGAGGGCCTCACCCTGTCATCATCTTAACTTCTCAGGTTGCCTTGTCAGTCAGCAACTGCAGCTGGTTATGACTCAACCCTTGTAGAACTGGGTGTTGAGTAATGCAGAGGGAATCAAGGTTGCTAACCAGCTGAGTTTAAAACAGGGAGAGATTATTCTGAATTATTCGGTGGGCCCAATGTACCCACAAAGGTCCTTAAAAGTGGAAGAGGGAGGGAGAAAATGATGGTGGAGTGATGCAGTGTTAGAAGGACTCAACTCACCATTGTGGACTTTTGAAAATGAAGGGAGGAGGCCATGAGCCAAGGAATGCAGACAGTCTCTAGAAGCTACAAGGGCAAGGAAACAGATTTTCCTCTGGAGCCCCCAGAAAGGAATGCAGCCCAGCCAACACCTTGATTTTAGCCCAGCAAGGCCTGTATCAGACTTGAGACCTACAGAACTGTAAGATAAGAAATTTGTGTTGTGTGAAGCTGCTAAGTTTGTGGTCATTGGTCGTATCAGTGATGGAAAACTAATACAAGTGGAAACACGTTGGTAAGTTAGAGAAATGGCAAGAAGACATCACTGAAACAAAGCAAACAAGGCAAGGCATGGTAACACATGCACTTAGAGAAGTAACTGGGGCCAGACCATGGAGTTTCTTGTTGGCCATTCTAAGAATTTTGACTTTTACTCTAAGAGAAAAGGGGAAGCATTACACAGTTTCAAGTGGGGCTGTTATGCTGAAAATTCACTGAGAGGGCAAGGTGGAAGCAGTAAAAGGGACTGGAGGGCTACAGCAATGAGCTGAGCAAGAGACAATGACTTTGTCTCTTGACAATGATATTGACAATGACAATGACCAAGCAGCAGCACTGGGCTATGTGAAGTGTTTGGATTCTGAACATATTTCAGTGGCTGAGCGGACAGGGTTTTCTAAAATACTGGACATTGAATATGAAAAAGAAGAGTCCAGTGTGATCTCAAGGATCTTGGTCTACGCAACTGGAGTTGCCAGTAACGAAAATGGGGAGGGATATGGGAGGAGCAGTTTTGGAGGGAAAGATCAGAAACTCGGTGTGGGATGCGTGAAGCCTGAAATGTCTAGTAGACATTCTGCCAGATCGTATTGTTCAACATCATTCTCTCCCTTTCAGTTGATGGAGTATACTTCCCTATTTTATTGACTTTGGTCTTGGCCACATGACTTGCTTTGGCCGAGGGTATGAGAGCAGATGTGATATATGCCATGTTTAGAGGCATCAAAAGTCCTCACCTACCCCTGCATTTCTGCTCTCTGCGACAAGAGAATAGTCCAGATCAGACAGAGGTGGTACCTTCAGCCTGGTGCCTAGAATGATAAGACATGCAGAGAAGATCCATCTATGGAACAAGGGAAAAATCTGAACCCAACCTGTATCCTGGAGCTGAGATGCCCCTGAACTGCAAACCCATGAGCAAGAAATAATGTTTGTCAGTGTAAGCCACTGAAATGTGGGGGTCATTTGTTTTTTAACTAATACAGCCTAGAGTTTAGGGAAGAACTCTAGGCTAGATATGTAACGTAGGTGTCCTCACTATATGGTTAGCATTTAAAGTCAGGAGACAGAATGAGACCAAGACTATAGATAGAACAAAGAAGAGGGTCAAAGACTGCACACTGGGTACTTCACAGTTAAGAGACTGGGGAGATGAAAAGAGCCAGCTGGGGAGGGATTGAGAGGGAGCTAGCCGATAAGGTAAGAGGAAAAACTAGAACCTGTGGCATGGTGCCCTGGCAGAGGGAGTGCCTGCTGTATTAAATGCTCATAATTTAAGTACCATGAGGACTGAGAAATGACCACTGGCTTTAACATATGGAGGTCACTGATGAACTTCACAATAGTCTTAATGGACTGATAAAATGAAAACATCACTCTTTGTGATCCTGATCACTCATTCATTCATTCATTCAATAACTACTCAGAGCATCTACTCTGTGACAAAGCACTATTCTAGACATTTGGTATATACCAGTGAAACAGACACCTCCCCCACCCCCATCCCCAAAAACATGCCCTTAAGGGGCTTAGATCGTAGTAGAAAGAGACAAACAATAAACAATAAGCATAATAAATGAGACAGAAGGTGATGACTGCTATTAAAAAATAGTTCAGGAAAAGGGAAATCAGGGATGCCAGAGGACTGCTGTTTAAATAGGATGATCAGGGCAGGCTTCATAAGGTGATGTTTGATTAATAGCTTTAAAGAGCTGACTTTCTGACCTAAAACTATACTCCAGGGTTTTATTTCCCTCAATGTCCTTAGTTTACATCCCTCAGCTGACATTAAACAATCAAGTATATATCTACAAGACCTGTGACTTTACAGGAGTCCCCAAATGTTAATTAGCTGAATAAATAAACCAGGAGTAAAAACCAAGATTCAGCCTCCGCTTATTTCATTGTTAATCAGAGTAATCCAATTAGTACTGTGATCTATCAGAACCACGCAACAAAGAAAAACCATCTTGGATTAAAGTCTGATGAAGGTTCATAAGGCATTATCAACTCAAATAAACCCCATTAATAATAGATTATAAAAAACTGAATTCAGTGTATGTTTAGCTACTCATAGAAGAGGCTTAATTAAGCAGGTATGCTAAATTAGAACTCCAGCATTAGGAAGTTATTTTCACATGACACAGACCTAAAATTAACCTTGCTGTTTCATATGAGGCAGGCAAGGGCCAAAAGTCAGCTTCCATTCTGTCTCAGGAACATGGCCCTGTGATTGCTCATTTAAGACGCTGATGTCTGAACCACACACACTCCGTGAGTCTCCTAGATACATCTCCCCCTTAGGAGAACCAAAAATGCACAACAAGTAACAGAATCATTTCACACATGGTTTCCAATTTTAAATTCTTTATTGAAATATGTGATCCAGTGCTAGGGGCCAATCATCAGGAACCCATAATTAAGGTGTTCATGGTGGAGAGGAAAGAGTTGTGATGAAAAAGTCTACTCCAGCAAGGTCCAACAGAACTTTCTCCAATGAGGCAAAAGTTTTACAATTGGCCCAGCCTGATATGATAGCCACTAGCCACACACAGCTATGGGGAACTTAAAATAGTGCAACTTGGGAAGTGGATTTTTATTTTAAATATTTTAAAGTTTAATTAGAATGGCCACTTGTGGCTCTCGGCTACTGGACTGGATGGGATGGCTCTGAAGACCTCGATTCTAAGTGATCCTTGTATCTGTTTCTCTTTCTAAGGTAGGCGGGTTGACAAAGAGGGTTTTTTTTTTTTTTTTTTTTTTTTTTTTATTTATTTTTTGGGGGGGTACACCAGGTTCAATCATCCGTTTTTATACACATATCCCCATCTTCCCTCCCTTCCTTGACGCCCCCCCCAAGCCCCCCCCCCCACCCTCCCCGCCCCAGTCGACAAAGAGGGTTTTTAAGGTGCTATTTCTGACATTCTCTAATTCTGGTTTTTTTATCTTAACTACTTAAATAAACATAAACATGATCACCTTTATTCTAAACATGTGGGAGATGAAATGACTTTTTACCAATGGCCCAGAATAGAGGTCCGTTCTTATGAACTAGATATTTTTTTTCTTTTACTATTTGTATATTTGATTTTCTGAAAAGAATCCCCAAAGAAGCAGGCATCAAAAACACAAAACCAGGAAACACAGGATAATGTATACTATGGTCTAACCGGCAAAAAGAAAAACTCTTTGAATTCTCCCACAACTAGCTCTTTAGTGTCTCTGGTACGCAGAGCTGCCAGTACATTCAATTGTTCATGTAGCTAATGGGTAAAGCTCTGTCCTAGGCATTATGAACACAAGATGCTGAAAACACAGGGCCCGGTCCTCAGGAGGGCATAATCAAAGCAGTATCTCCATGAAATCCTATCACATGGTTTCCAGAGCACAAGTCTAGCATCTTCTCTGTACCTCACATCTGGGCAACTTCATGATAATAAGAGCATCCTTGTTAAATGCTGACACTGCAGTCCTATAAAGCTCTGTTTTCATCTGGCTCTGCCTTTGCCACTCCTGCACCCCCCCCACCCCCCCCCACCCCCCCCACCCCCGACAGCTGCAGAGACAGTATTGTTTTTGAAGAGCTGAAAGCTACTTCCTTGGCCCACATTAGAAATCTGACCCGGAAGTGTAGACTTTCAAAATGAGCACATCTCCAGAGGCACACCATTTACTTCAAGACCTTTCTGATTTTCTTTCTTTGGGGTTTAATTATAAATTTTGAAATCTTCACATTCATAATTAGTATCTTATTAATTAAAATTATAATTAAAATTATACGTAAACCAAGAAAACCAGAAGTGCCAAAGTACTTGTTCTAGTCTCAAAATAGAGGCAGTTCTAAAAGAAAAAATTTCAACTTTATCTTAAACATCATTCTTCTTAGAGAAAATCATCTCTTTTGAATTTCAGAACTTACCAATTTTAAATATACTTTCTTTCATAGCTTAGATGATTTGCTGGAGATATTTTCTTAAAACTTTCAACTAATGCAAATCCAGATATGCACATTAGCTTTAAGAGAAATCATAAAGTTTTTAGCAACAGAAACAGAATATGCCTGTCACCTCCTTTGCAACATTTTTACTCTGAAAGCTATAATAAAACATTAGTACTTCTTACACTAAACATCATATAAATGCTTAATGTTAAAATCCCAATTTCAAAAGAATAAGAACCAGAGCCTATATCCCGCCCACACAGACACCAAATTAAAGACATCTGGAAAATGACTGCGATTCCAACACAATTCTTCAAAAAGCTCTTGCTTTCCTGCACACAAAGTGCTAAATATGCATTAATAAACCTGACAGAAACGTAAATGAGAGACAGGCCAGGAATGAAATTTCTTTTTCAGAATTTTTTCAATCTAATAAAATTCTTCTTAATCGAAAAACACGAACCGTGTAAGTCAAATGCTTTGTTAGAATTTCAGTTCGTTATTTTAAAAAGGATCTACATTTACAATTTCATTTCAGTGTTAGGATAGATCATAGATGAACACAGTAATTCTCAGCAAGAAGTATTTTAGGTGTACATACCTCGAGGAGTCTTGTCACCTCTCACAGAATGCAACCACTTCAAAAGCAGAATTCAGCAGTTTTAAAAAGATGTTCACGGCTATTGAAGGTGACTAGCCTTCTGAACAAATAATCATGACTCCTTTTTGGCTCCTATGCCTGTACTTAGTATGTGCTCAATAAATACTGAATTGACTAGCATTTAGCATGTCAAGCATGACGTGAAAGATTAATTTTAGTGAGACAGTCACAAATGTTTAACACCAAAAATGACAGAAATTACAGGCATCTGAGAAAGGTGTTGTTTTTTTTCTTCTTTTGGCCTTGCAGCATGTGAGATCTTAGTCCCCCAACCAGGGATTGAACCTGTGCCCCCTGAAGTGGAAGCATGGAGTCTTAACCACTGGACCACCAGGGAAGTTCCAGATGCTATTTTTTTAAAGTGGAAGCAAATGGAGTCATTACTGACTTGCTCGCTTTAATAACCTCGTGTCTACTTCTCATTAAAGAGTTTATAAATTCATGAAGCTATTAATTCATTAAACCTCACTCTAAGAATATTGGAGAGTTGGTATTTACGTTTTCCTGTTGTTACAGAAAGCATAATCCGAAAGGTTAAGTGATGTGCCTGAGTGTGTAAGAGGCACAATTTAAACTCAGGCTTCCTGCCTCTGAGGCCAGGTCACTGGCCCTGGTTGGCTGACTTCAGGTGCCTGTCAGGGGTTAATGACCCTGCAGCATTTCACCAGGTGCGTTGCGACTTTGATCCCTCAAGCTGCATTGGGCCAGTAGAGGCAAACACCATACCAAAGGGGATCACCCTGGCCACCATAGGGTGACCATGATCTGTTTCCATCACATTCCAAGTGTTATCATTTGCAAGTGATGTTCACTGCACCAAGTCAGGAGTGTGGATGCCAGCCTTCATGGGCATACTCCAGATGAAAAATACAATCACTACAGCACAACTGATGGGCCGCTGTTTGTTTTCACCGAGAAGGGGAAAAAAATGGATCATTTTCCAGCCCAAGAAAGTGTAGGTCTCAGTTTGAAGCCCAAGTGGGAAAAACCAAATGTGGCTTTCATAAAATTTCTAACCCACCTCATTAAATCAGATTTCATCTGTTTATTAATCCCACAACCCTCTCACTCCCTTCTCACTTCACTGAGGCCCGATTTTAGCTCGCTTCACACACGCACTGATTTCAGCTGTGGGAAGGAACACCAGCACTTCAAAAGTAGAATTCAGCAAACGTTTTTAAAAGATGTTCACAGCTATTGAAGATGATCCACCTTCTGAACAAGTAAGGCTGCTCTTTGATGAGTCTGACACAAGGTGTGCAATTCCTCCCCTGGTATTAGAGAACTCTGCAGGTTTTCAGGAGCCCCTTAGGAAGAAGCCTCCTGGGAAACGTCCTGAGATTACCAGCTTGGTGATGTGCGCCACCTTCAGCCCTACTTGCCGATGTGTGTGTTGTTGAGAAGCTTTCCTCATCTCTGAGTTTATCTCTAAGGTCCTTCCTGCCCTAACAGTATAAAGATGCTTTCTGAAATAACATACAGGACCAAAATCAGGCACATTTTTAACACTACATGCCAGGGTAAGTGCTAAAAGCACGTTGTTGCACTAAGCACTTTATTTATATTACTTTGCTTAAACGTTAATAATACCCCTAGCCCCAGGCGGACTCTTCATATTTACAGCAGAGGAAAGGCAGTATTAGCATGCTTGAGCAGCAGAATCTTCCTCAATCAACCTTCCCTTAGCCAATCCAGCAAATGCATTGATTCCAATTCCTTTTGTAAAACTGCACTATGATGAATGCCCTCGATACTGTGGATGCTAGGGGCTGGTAGCTTCTGCTAGGCAGGGTCTGCATACAGTTTCCCCCTGCAAAGCTGTGTGCTTACCAAAAGTTAGTCATGTTTGTTCCCAAACTTGTTCATGCCAGTTATACTTGGCACTGCAATAATGTAATTTAGTAAAAATAGTACAAAAACCAATAACATATAATTATATAAAGAAAACACTATTTCAGTAACTGAGTAGGATGCTTTGGAATGATAGGACAAATCATATACACACAAAAATGTTGAGTTAAACATAGGAGATAATACAGTAAAAAAAATTAGGGGACAGAAATCCCCAGAGTCTAGAGAGTTAGTAAATTTATATTGTTTCTCACAGGTCTTTAAGTTCTTATTCCATTTTGAAGAGAACGAAATGGAAAGTTTCTTAGAGAATGCATCACAAAAGGAGATTTTGCAAGAAAGGCAGCATGGTCTGACAACTGCAGGAATCACGTGTTAAAACAAAGAACCAAATCTGTCTAATGAATGTGTATCCCTGATTTAAACTTAAATAAAATGTTTATGGTATATAAGTCATTGGGGGTGGGGATTCTCCACTTTATGGAGGTATAATTAACATAATAAACTACATATATTTAAAGTACACAGTAAGTTTTGACATAAATGTAAGACACCATCATAATCAAGATTATGAACACATTTGTCACCCCCAAAACTTCCTCATGCACCTTTGTAACCATTTTCTCTACCTCCCTCTCATTAATATTCCTCTGCCCATCCCCAGGCAAAATTCATCTGCCAATACAGGTTCATTTGCATTTTCTAAAGTTCCACATCAATAGAATCATATAGTATGTACTTCCCCTGCCTCCTGACTTCCTTCTCTTTAGTGCAATTATTTTGAGACTCATCCATGATGCATGTATCAACAGTTTGCTCCTTTTTTATTGCTGAATAGTACTCTACAGTACAGATATCCCACATTTTGTTCCTCCAATCTCCTACTGATAGACATTTGTTTTGTTTCTGTTTGGGGCTATTAAAAACAAAACTGCCAGAAACATTCACAAACAAGTCTTTTAGTGGACATACTTTAATTCCTCCTGAGTAAATACATAGAAGTGGAATAGCTGGGACACAGACTAGGTATATGTTTAACTTTTTAAGAAACTGCCAAACTGTTTTCCATCAGCAGTGTATGTTTCTTACTTTTCTTACATCTTTGCCAGCAAGTGGTATTTTTTTTCAAGTCATTCCAATGGGTATGTAGTGCTATTTCACTGTGGTTTTAACTTGCATTTCCCTAATGACTAAATGATGTTGAGTATCTTATCACGTGTTTGTCATTTTTATTTTTTTGGCAAAGTGTTCAAAAGTTTGCACTTTAAATAGGTCATTTGTTTTATTACTACAATTTGAGAGTTATTCATTATCTTCTGGACACAACTCCTTTTGTCTGTCTCTTGTCTTTTTATTTTCTTAACGATGTCTTGAGAAGCTCTTAATTGTAATGAAAACCAATTTATCCATTTTTTTAGACTTTACATTTAGATCTATGACCCACTTTTAGTTATTTTTTTTAAATTAGGCATGAGTATGGGTCCAGGTTTGGTTGTTTTGTTTTTCACATATGGATATCAAGTTTTCCAGCTCTATTTGTTACATCATCCTCTCTTCACTGAATTCTTTTTATACCTTTGTCAAAAATGAACTGCCCATATATGTAAGTATGGTTTACTTCTGGACTCTATCCTTCCATCCATTGATCAGCTTGTCTATGTCTGTGCCAAATGGAGGAATCTACTTTTTAACTAATTTTTTTTTAAAGATTTTTTTGATGTGGGCCATTTTTAAAGTCCTTATTGAATTTGTTACACTACTGCTTCTGTTTTATGTTTTGGTTTTTTTTTTTTTTTTTTTTTTGGCTAAGAGGCATGTGGGATCTTAGCTCCCCGACCAGGGATCAAACACACACCCCCTGCAATGGAAGATAAAGTCTTAACCACCGGACCACCAGGAAAGTCCCTAACTAACTTTTTTGATTTACCGACCAACTCATGTCTAGGTTTGTCAGGGGGCTTTTACTGTATTCCGATGGTTAAAAAACTTGATGCAACAGGAAAGGCGGGAGGAAGGACAAGATAAGAAAGAGATATGGGCAGGTATAAAAAAGATAAAACAGAGGTACCACAACAAGAAAAAGGAAAAGGATTAGGAAAAGCAGACAATTTTTAAAAAATGGCTTTTCCCCAACTCTGCCATCACCAAAAATCACCCCCCACCTAATACAACTCTATCTTGTTTTGAAAGGTTATATCTGTAAAATAAACAGCATTTATTAGGTATTAATTCATTTATGTTCTCATATATTATTCATTAAAGGTATATACTACTGCCAGTGTTTCTGAGCAGTATGAGATAATCAAGGTTGCTATAACTCCTACCAAAAATAAACTGACCTTTTAGATATCCCGTGCAGTCTTGTGGTGGGCAACGTTCTCATCGCTATTAAGCTTTCTAAAATATTCACAATAGCCCCCGGGACTGCCACCATCTCCCTCTCTGCCCAAAACCACTCTTCTTAGAGCCATGGGCTTCTGGAGCTTCAGACAAACCCTAGCCTAGGGGCTTCCCCTGGCTTTACCTTCTTCATCAACCACTTGCTGTGTCATCAGAGCTTCAGAAAAATATGTGATTCGTTAATGTGATGAAAATAACAAGAAAGTGTAAGGCACTGACTGCCAACCCATGGTTGTGCAATAACTAAGAATATCACTAATTATTAGCTCAAGAGATAACCCCTACACCATGAAAAATTTTGTCTCAGACACGAAACCAGCACTAAAACAGTGATCAGGTTTAGCAACTCAAAAAAGTCTGAAATACCAAAGCTTCAGACAAAAGAGTACTGAAGAGAAACTGAAAGTGAAACACATCAACAGCAATTGTTTGAAAAGTTAGTCAAAAAGGAAAACCCTGCCCCAACTGGGTGGACCAAAGCTATCAAATCGGACAGCCTGACTCTTCTGAATCTAGCAACATCTCAAAGTCAGACCCCAAAGTGAACAGAATGATGGATTCTTAGTGTAGACTGTTAAAATGTCACCTTACACTCAGACAGTTCTCCTCAAGCAATGATTGATCTTAACAAAAGGAAATAGAAGTCAACAAATGAATGCGCAAAAAATGAGGTAAGACACAATTATTGATTTCAAATATTATTTCTCCCTTTCACAAGTCAGAAGTGTTCCCATTTGTCTTCTTCTTTCTAAAACTAGGGGATGCTTTCAAGTGTGCTTGTCACCCTCATGCAGGCGGCTCCGCAAGGCCTCTCGGAATCACTTCCACCTGTGCCGCTGAAGCGAGGGCTACTGCACCTTTTAAACCCAGGGCCTTGTCAAAACAAATCCAAAGTTCTCTCTCAACTGAAAACAAAGCACCCACCCACTGATGTCACTTTTAGGACTCAGAGAGGGAATCCAGACTTAATTCTCAGTTAGCCATTAACTATGCAGACTTATTTATGTAGATACAAGTTCTCTGGGCCTCAGTTTCTCTCTAAAATGAGTACAACAGTCACTACGATTTAAACAAACGAATGTAACAAAACAGAGAACAAACTAGCCCTTACCAGTGGGAGAGGGAAGTGGGGAGGGGCAAGATGGGGGAAGGGATTAAGAGGTGCAAACTACTATGTATAAGATACACAAGCTACAAAGATGTACAGTGCAGCACAGGGAATATAGCCAATATTTTACAATAATTTTAAATGGAGTATAATCTATAAGAATATAGAATCACTATGTTGCACACCTGAAACCAATATAATGTTGTAAATCAACTATACTTCGATTAAAATATATTACACACACACACACAATGTATATATGACAAAAAACACAGTCCTTGCTCTAAATCCTGGTATCTCTAATTCTATGACTTTGTGGCTGTGAGTTTTCTACAACACTTTGAGGCTTACAAGGAATGCAATTAGATAGTTCCAAACCTGACTTTAAGGTATGATCGAGGAGCTGAAGAAGCAGCGCAGGCGGTCCCACTTCCCCCACCTCTTCCCTTCTCTGATTGACTTCCCAGGTCCCTTACACACCATAGTCCCAGTCCCGCCATGTCCCAGAAACAAGAAGAGGAGAACCCTGCGGAGGACACCGGTGAGGAGAAGCAGGACACTGAGGAGAAAGAAGGTATTCTCCCTGAGAAAGCCAAGGAGGCAAAGCTAAAGGTCAAATATCCAAGCCTAGGACAAAAGCCTGGAGACTCCGACTTCCTCATGAAGAGACTCCAGAAAGGCAAAAGTACTTTGACTCAGGAGACTACAACTTGGCCAAAGTCAAGATGAAGAATAAGCAGCTGCCAAGTGCAGGACCAGACAAGAACCTGGTGACTGGAAACCACATCCCCAGCCCACAGGATCTGCCCCAGAGAAATTCCTCCCTCGTCACCAGCAAGCTTTCGGGTAGCCAAGTTGAATGATGCTGCCCAGGGCTCCACCAGATTCTGAGACGCTGCCCCCTGGGTCCCGTGCTGGCCCCTGCCCCTCCCTGCTTTTGCAGCCAGGGGTCAGGAGGTGGCTCGGGTACGGGCTGGAGAGGTAGAAGCCCCTGCCTGTCGGTGTCCCAGTGCGTGGAGCCCCTTGGACTGAGCATCAAGACCTTGAACCTTTTTGGTTTCTCCTTTTTTTCCAAATAATTGTTGGGAGACATCTCAGTGAAATCCTGGGGGTGGGGGTCGGGGGGTTTGAGAGGGTGGAGTGGGAGATTTAGGGGGATATGAATTAGGGCTTGGAGTTGATAAAAACACATTCTCGACTATCCTCCTTCTTAACCATGTGGCTGGTGTGGGGTGGGTGTGAGGGGGAGAAATAAAGTGGACTAAAGATGAGGGGTTCTAATTCAGCTCTGCAGAAGCATGCCTCGTTTGCTTAGATGTGGCTGGGGACCTGGTGTCAGATAGAACTGACCGTCTAAATATGAAAGATGCAGACATCTCGTCTGCTTGTGCAGAGCAAGCTGAGAACTCAATGTTAATTGTTCATTAAAAAAAAAAAAAAGGTGCTGTCCTTGAAATAGATTTGCTGTGGGAAGAAGAGCAGTGAGTGTGGGAGAAAGGGGCCATGAGCGTGGGGAGCCCCACAGAGCCCAGGGGAATTTTTCGGTATTTGAAATAAAAAGCAAAAAAAAGACCCACAAAAAAAAGGAAAAACAAAAAACAAACAGCCAACCCAGGAGGAAAAAAAAAAGATATGATCTAAATTTTCAAACAATTATATCAGAACCACTTGGCACGGTGTCCATCACCAGGAACCAGTGCTGTGTGGGGCAGATTCCATTTGGACACTGACAAATGTAATCAGTGTTTTTACTGAACGCCATGAGACAAAGTGCTTTTTTATTTTTACAATATTTTTGCTGTCCCTGAGGCTCAGCAATACCAAATCAAGCTTATATAAAGTAATTATCACAATGCTAAAGGTTGCCATTAGAAGAAAAGTATTCTTTAAAAATACATTATTTCTATTAACATCTGTACAATACCTTACTATCTTCAAAGATATTTCACATTCATTAGATAAGGTTTATCCGGTTTATAGAGAGCTGAAAGAACATGAAAAGAACAAAAGCTCAAGAAAGCTTTTTTTTCTTCCAAATTTTAACTCTTTACTAGAGAAACAGCCTATATAATTAGCAATCTAATTGCTGCCAAATTTAAGTCAAAACAATATAAGCAAGGTTTAAAGAAATGGAAACCACTAAGAACAAATAAGCTTTTCTTCCATTAAACTTAATTCTTAATAATCAGTGTTTAACTTTGCTTTTTTCTTTCTATGATAGTAAGAATTGTATTCTCCTTATAATTGCAAAGGAATTTTGTTGACATAAATTACACGAGTAGAAATCACAATATCCCAAGTCATTCAGGCTTTAAATAAAATTTATGCCTCAGATGTCTATAGTAAATAATAGTAAGAACAGACTGTGAATCCGCTGGAGACTCTTTCTTCACACACATTTCCTGTGTTCTGATGATTTTGTGGATTTCAATCCATTGGCTGAGAATAATATCTGAAATGAAGGGGACAAGGAAACGTGAACGACAAGCTAAACTAGATCACAGTGCACCAAGTCAGCAAGTAGTTTAACAATTCAGTTCTCATTTTCTTATAATGAAGGAGAATATAAATCCAGTCTTTTCATTATGAAAAATTGTTACAGGCCTAGAAGCAACAACAAGAACAAACTGTAGAATAGGATTATCTACCTCGTCAACAGAACTCCCTATAACCAGAACAACAATTGTGGATTATCCACATGGAACCAACTTCGTTATACAGAATGCTTATTTTGCTGCAAAGGGAATTTACATGTGGCACATCACTTTCAAACAGCATAAAAAGTTTGTAGTTTTTATTCACTGCAGAAGCGACTTTGAAATGGCTACCTGAATAGTGATCAAACCCTCAGAAAGTCTTCTCTACTATCTCTTCTTTTTATTTATTTATTTATTTTTTTTTTTATTGGCTGCACTGGGCCTTCGTTTTGCTGCACATGGGCCTCTCTTGTTGCGCAGTGCAGGCTCTAGGCACGCAGGCTTCAGTAGTTGTGTCTCACGGGCTCCAGAGCACAGGCTCAGTAGTTGTGGTGCACAGGCTTAGTTGCTCCGCGGCATGTGGGATCTTCCTGGAGCAGGGATCGAACCCGTGTCCCCTGTATTGGCAGTAGGATTCTTCACTGCGCCACCTAGGAAGCCAGCTACTATCTCTACTCATCACATAATCCCAAGCTCAAAACCTGGAATCCCAACAAAAAATAAAGTGACACACTAAAGAGAGAATACGATGTTATTTTCTGAAATTTTATTATTTTTAATACATACATTTCACAAACAGAAACCTTCTAACACCACACAATTCCATAACCAAATGTTTCAATTTTATCAACATTCTTTAACTATTTACACTGTCTCCCCTCAACAAAAGTGCAATCCAAGACATCTTGACAAGAAATCTTTACTGACAAGAATATATTTTTGAGCTGGTGTTAATGATGCCCATCCATTATATTTTCTTTCAATCACCTGGAATTATAATAAAGTCAACAAGACACAGAGATGAGCTGGGTTAGGCAGCATCCTTTTATAGGAACCAAAACACTGAACAAGAGCACTTTCTCCTCACCTCCTCCCCAGTCTCCAACTAAAACTACCCAACAGTTGCAGCCAGGAGACTAAAGAGAAGTGCAACCTGGAGTTGCTGCCCTGGGCACAGGGAGGAGAGACTGAATGTTAAGCACTGATCTTACAGGACAAAACAAAAGATTTTAGCAAGTTAGTGCGGGCGATCTAATCAGTTATGTATCAGTTTATCTGTTAGTTTTAGGATTTAAACACCTAATAATATGTTCCTGATGAGTTAATTTCCCCCCAGACAGATATGAAAATACTTTCTACTCCAAAAATGAATGATCCTCTTTTACAAAAACTGGGAATTAAAGACTGTTTGGGGAAAGCTCTTTCTCAATTGCAAAGGGATTATTCACCCCATTCCCTAACTTCACAGCCAATGTCTATCTTTTAAAGTGTAAACCCAGTATACCAACTGCTTCAAGCACAACCAGAAAACAGAAGAGAGTCAAGAACTGAGTTGGCTTGAAGAGAAGATAATAAGATCAGAAATGGTCTTCCCACTAAACTAAAGCAGGTAATTTTCAAAGTATAACAAAAATAAATGATCAATCAAGTTCAAGTAGATAAAAATCACTTTTCAGGTCACTTATGAGTGGGTTCATGTTACTGAACACTTACCAGAAAAACAGAAAATGGATCTCTTGGGTGACTAATACCCTTCAATATCCAAATCATAACAAAAAGAATCACCTTTTGTGATATAGTCCAATTCCTATCAAGGTACTCAGAGCAAAGTACTTTGAGAAAGTGTGGAGAAAATATTAAGGTCAGCAGATTCCAATATAAAATGTATTCTTCACAAGGCTGCATACTCAATTACATTTTATTCTCAAATCAGCCCAATTTTCCATTTTAGACAAGAATGCAATGCCTTAAAGGCAAAAGATACTCTCAAATATGATACCTGTGCCTCTCCTTTTATATCAACTCAGCATCCATAGAATCCTAACTTAATCAGCAAAATAAAGGCCAAAAGCAAATTTTACTCAATTACAGTGAAACTTCCTCATACTTGTTTCTCAGAGAGTAGACAACATAAGGAGAAAATACTGAATGCATCAGACACTACACTTGCAACAGTTTTAGGCTGAGGAGCTTGCTGAATATGATCTCTAAGTAAGCTTTAAGCTTCAGAACAACAACACAAGCAGGTTTCTCTTTACAAATTTAGGTGGGTTAAAGAACAGCATTACAAATATTTTACAATTAATTTTAAATTCAGAAATAAAATCCAATGGTACTCTGAAGACAAGAAAAACTCACCAGTTTTCATACCTGGGTAGGTGAGAGAATCAACAGGGAAACAGTTAAACTGCTTTGTGTATTAAAGACAAATTTGCAAGGGCTATGTCCTTATAGATCTCTTTTCCTTGCATCAAATACTGTCAGACCAACAACAATTTGCTGCTTCTTACAGGCACTGAGCATTTCCCCTTGCTGTGAAATATTCTTCAGATCATCAAACATCAAACTAGATGTGGTCAGCCAAATTATAATCATCCAAACTGAAAGATGAGGAACATTAGTCAATCTCTCACAGTCAGCTGTGTTCTTTCAAACAAAACATCAAATATTTCATGTAGCAGAAACTGAAACTCACTTGCAATGATGCCTAAACACTTCTGAGAGGAAAAACAACTGTTCTGAGAAAAAAAATGGTATAAACTAAATAACAGAAAATATTCACATAACCCCAAATTTAGCTACCCATAAAAGGATCATATTTTCAGCATTCTTTTAGCATAAATGTGTATTATAGTTGAAATTATCAAATTCATTTTTAAGAAATCCTATTCTAATTCCAGTTCTATAAAGGTATGCGGTGTCAGTCTGTTTAAATCAGAAAGCTCTAATAGACAGAAGGCTGGTATTTTGGAAAGCTCAGTGCTCTGACTAAGCAAGTTCTATCATCTTCTTCACCAACGGTAAGGTATCATGGAGACCTTCAGAATAATCTACTTTCAAACATATTGTTACGCATTATAATCAGTGATTTTCCACAATGAAACACTTTAAAAAGAAATATTAAAATTATTCTTTTCCTCAAAGGCTCACAAATAATTTTTTCCTTTGCTTCTTAAGGTCAAATCTTTGATTTTGAAAACTCAGCATTAAAGGGGTAAAATGCAGCCATAAGCAATTTGAGGGGAAGATAAGTGTGGCAACTGGTTCTGAAACTCACCAGTTAGGGTCTGTGGCTGTGAGATTTACCTGTGAGAAGGATCTGACATCAAATGGCACTTCAACAGTGCAGCCTATATAAATCAGTACCACCCACATCACGTTATTCATGGATTCTCCTTAAGAGCTTGTTTGACCAACTTCGAAGACACAGTTCAAATGACAGGGTCTGCCTTTTTGCCCTCTTGAGTCAGTCTGCATCATTTCCAAATTCACTGAGCATATTCTCTTTGTTATATAGGTCACCTTACCTAAAAATATATGCTTTCATATCTTATAATTTGGATATTATTTTCAGTATGAAAACTGGCTGCTAAAATACAACAGGGATAGAATCAGGGCTCATGTCCACTTTCCAATCATCTGTCAGCGAGGGGAAACTGCAGGCCAGCATGCGCTGCAGAACGGCCAAACCAAGGTGGACGCACACACCATCAGCTCTCCAGGCAGATTACATTCACTTGTCTCATGTTTTTCCCAAGGCCCAGAGAAGATCTAAAAGTGGGTCTTTAGACAGTTAACATTTTAGTAAGAGTTGCTTCCCAACTCCTACCACGCTCTCAGTTTATGACCACATAATCCCTTTCCTAAATTCACCCCATCCCCCCCATCCCCCAAAAGCTGCCCGAGAGACTCTTAGCGATAGTGAACCGCCCCCCCAGACTCCCAGGAGTACCTGCTGGGCTCTGGTCACGACCACAGGCTAACACCCGGGAGTCAAGAGAGGGCAAGGGGCAGCCCCCGTAGTGGCACACACACACAAAGGAACTCTCCTTTCAATGAGAAGAGGAACGAATGTCACAGAAGGCTTCCCTAGAAAAGATATGTAATAAAGTAATATCAATAAAATAGCTATTACGAAAGCAAAGCTTTCATCAATAAGCTTCGAGAACTTTGAAGGAGGAAAATGGCTTCACGAAATGGTAGTCCAGGTTGCCACAGTGTGGACACTGCTGGACGTTGCTGTACTCGGAGAAGTACTGCATCCCAATCCGCACGTCGATCACCGGCTTTCCACAGTGCTTACAATTCAGGCGGGCCTGGTGGGGGAAACACAGGACCCGTGAGCCACAGTACCCCTTACCCCACAGCGCTGCCAACGCCAAACCAATCAAAACGTGAGACTGCTCTACCCGGGAAACTGATCAAGAGTTTAGTAAAGCATCCCTTTTATGACCCAAAATAGGGTGTGCAGAACATCACATAAGCATGAGATATATACTCAAGTATTCACTCATCAGCCTGAAAGATGAAGGACTCTTCTTTTCTCTCCCGATGCACAGCACTGCTAGTAATTACTCCTACTAGTGGGAAGAAAATTCTCAACTTGTACTGCCTAAACACTTCTCCAGTAAAGTTCCCCTAAAAATCAGAAATCTCTTCCCTCTGGACTTTAAAAAGTGACTGAAACCAACTTCCCTCATCCAAACCTACATGAAATTTCTTTGAAGATTTTTGTTTAGTTTATTTTTAAAATTCATACACATATTTTATTCTATTCCTTACTACATTTCTATTTTCTTTGAAGAAAAAATAAAATTTCCCTAAAATACTCCAATAAAATTGAGGATCCAGGAATAAGGGCCATGTTTACCCTGAGGCTTCTGGAACCTGCGAGCACACTGTACCTTTGTTCATGCCCCAGCCTCCCTCTAACAGCACCAGACCCGAGCTTTCAGCAGTAGGTCCAAGGACTTCAGTGAATAACCAGAAATTGTAAGTACAACAGACTCTCAATTTAGATTCATTCTAAAAAGGTAATAGAGAAGTATAATCTGGTTTTGTCCTCAAAATGCTCCTGTAGGTAGGTAGAAGTACGTGAATTTTAGATGATGGAACTAAAGCAGAAAGGCTGAGATCTGAACCCCCGAGACTTAACCCCTTAGCCATTACATGGACTATCTTTCTATAACCTGAGAAAAACTCCCTTTTAACTGACTAATCTCTCTGAACAATATTAAAAGTGAGATTCTGAGCAAACCTCTCTCTTTAACCTATTATTCCTTTCTAATAACAAAGTCCTGCTTATTTTGGCCTCTAAGTCTTATTGGAAGACATTCTTTGACACCTTAGTAGTGTCTAACACTTGTACCTTCTCACTGAATATAGTTAATTGACTTTTTTTAAGCCAAAAGTAATCAAACCTGTTTTCCATTTCAGTAAGGGGTCAGAAAAGGAGTGTTTGGGCTTAAATTGTTTTAAGGAAGAAATACACAGTGAGTAACAACAGGCTGAGTGTGGCAGGATGCCATTCTCCTTTTCTCCCTGAAGATGAGTTAATAACCCCAGTGCCTTTCAGTGGTGGAGCAGAAAGAGCACCAGACTGGGAGGGACAGAGGTTGTGGTCATGGCTGTGACACGTGCGGGCAGACCTGCGAAAAACATTCTAATTGTTTAGACCTCCACTGTATATGGAAAGAAAGACTCTTCTCCAGTGCTAACTCTATGAGTTATAGGCCCACACATTCTTTCACTTTCTCTTTAAAAGATAACTCTGTCTGGTATGTGTGGCAGAGAGGAGCCCCTTCCTCTTGCTTCTCTCATCTCAAGAGCTAGCATTAAGGCACAGCAGGGATTATAAAATGCTACAGTGAATAACTAAAAGACAATGATATCTCACTTACGAAGCTAAGTTTTAAAATGGAAATGTGGTCCACGTATGAGAACAGCGTAAAAGGAGTCAATCCTATTTGGAATCAAACGACAGGCAACAGATGGCCATTCAGATCTCTCGCAACCATATTTCTCTTCTAAGATCACTAGCACAGACACAGCATAGCTGAAATACCAACTCTGCCAACCTTTTAACTCAATCAACACAGCTTATCTTCTGAATAAACTACTGGTGGTAATGATATTCTCTTTATAAAAATCAAACCATAATGCTAAAAATATAAAACTAGGCAATATATGAATGAAATGTTTATCAGGTATTTATATTAAAGGCTTAGCCACTTAAGAGGGAAGGAAAATATCTCTCCAACCCATGAATATCAAAGAATTACATAACAAGTGTTTTATTTTCCCAAGCACTTGGAAATAAATCAAGATATTTCCAAAGATTTTGTTTTGTCTCCTGTGTTTCTACGGACTTAGTTAATGCATTTTTGCATGTAAATACTCCCCTCTTTTCCTCGTGACAGCTAAATTTCAGATGCTTTCTTAGCATCAGAATACGCCTCCCCTTACCAGTGCTTTAAGGATTACAAATCTTCCCTGTTAATCTCAAACACCTTACAAGGCAGGCAGTTCCTGGATAACTGCACTGTCCCACAGAAACGAAACAAAAAGAAAATCCTGTCTCTTAAAGAAAGTGAAACTTTCTTTTCCTTTAAATGACAACTTTTTCTTGCTAGAAACCATGTTAATCATATAAAACATTTAAAAATGTAAGTAAGCGAAAAGAAAACTAAAGGAACCACTCAGCATCCCACCATCCACAGACAACCTCTGGTAACAGGCTAGCAGGTTCCTTTTCCATGTTCACTTTTTACAAATGAAAGCATACTACTCTGCCATTTAAAGCCTGCTTTTTTGACTTAAAATACTGAAAATATTTCCCACATAATTACAAGATCCCTTTTAATGACTGCAAAGTAATCTAGTAACAGCAGTACCACGCTGTAGTAAACCAACCACACTGCTGGACTCCCTCCTGAAGCACGTCCTCCACACCTCCCACCTTCTCCAGTGTAACCCCAGTGCTGCCTCTAACTCCTCTACATTCACTTGGGGGCAGAAGCCTGATATATCCCCTGCACGCTCTGTGGGGTCAATACCAACCTGACAACATGGAGAGGCGGCCAGGATGTCATAGGTGTACATGGTGCCCAGCTGGTGCCAGCTGCCGTCCCACCGCGACTTACACTTGATGCAGATGATCTTGTGAACCCCTTCCAGGCAGTCCACGCACACCGCATACAGATGCATGAGCCTCCCTGCGCACAGAAGACATGATGCTGAGAGTGGCTGGCAAAGACGTCACCTTTTGTCACCAAAGGGGATTAAAACAATGGCTCATCTACCAGTTACAAGCAAAACTTTACCATTTGAATAAATTTAAAAAGCAAAATAGATGATATTTATCATATATCCCCAAGTTGTCCTTTTAGAATAATGGATTACTAACTATTGTCAATGGAACACGTACTTCAGGTTTGACCTTATTAAATACCAGCCTCAATTCATCTTTCTGAAAAGTGCCACCAGGTTTACAATAGGGACATCCAGGCTCAAATGACCAAGCCGCAGATGCCCAAAACCAGCCTGTGATCACGCAGGACTTTTTGCCCAGAGGTCCACTGTGGATTACGGAGGTGGAGCCAGCAATGCCGGTCTGTGCTCATGGGCTCTCGTTCATCAACGAGTCCCATCATAAAAAAGTCCAGAGTCTGTCTCGGTATTGGTAGCCCAGAATTACACCGCAGCCAAAATTACTATGCTAACTGCTCTTGTCTCCAAAACTGCTCAGCCATCACCACATCCAATTTAGGAACCAGAATTATATCTTACATGTGTGTGTGTTTCCAAAGGAGTTCAATGTCTTGTTATTTACTGGGCTCTTGAAAGTCAAAAGCCCATCCTTCCACTATTTATCAATATCTAATGCTTGTAAAGAAGAGATGTCACCCTAGTTTATACGGAAGGGTTCAGGTTTAAATTGGGGAAGAGCTGGAATGGCCAGCATCCGTCTGAGCAACGTGTAACAACAGTGCTGCTCTCCATGTGGGGACCGGGGGTTCCACTGTGCTAAAAACTACCATCAGCAGAACACTTACTCCGAAGTGGCTTCTTATTCAGAATGTGCTGCTCGCTGCCATCAGCCAGACCATGCTCTTCATCTTCTCATTGGTTAAGGACCAGCCTGCTCCTTACCCATTAGAAAGGGGTATGTGGTACTTACAGGAAATCGTTCGTTTTATTCACTTACAAGACTCTCTCCCCCTCCTTGAGGGCAGGAACTATGCCCTCCTTGAAGACTCAGTGTCTAGCACAGTATCTGGAATGTGGAAAGCACTCCATAATTCTATGTTGCATGAATGGATGGGATATGTTAACAGCTGAAGACATTATCACCTTGGGGGCCTCTATGCCAAAAAATGGGAACGGTGACAAGAGCTTCTTGCAATATTGCCCACCTCTGCTATAGGGCACTGAAAATACAACAATCTCACACTCAAGAGTGCCCTGGGGCATTACAAGATGTCAGTTCAATATCTAGCAGCCACTGGAAAAGGCTTCATTTCCAATCTCCCTCCTAGACTTAGTGCAGTTCTCAAACATTCAAAGACATCCAGGTGGCTGCCAGGAAGGGTAGGGGCAGGGACAGACAGAGAAGTCACATGTTGGCAGTAATGACCATGGTGAGGAAGCTGACAGGGAACTTTCACTGAGCGCTTACCAAGGATCTGGCGATGTGCTAGGAGGCTCCGTGAATCACCACATTTAACCCTCACAACAACCCTCTGAAGTAGGCATTATTCTTATTCCCACTTCAGACAGGAGGAACTGAAGCTCAGACAGCTGGAATAGCTTGCCCAAGTTCAAAAAGATAATAAGTAGCAAAGTCCAGACTCAAATTCTTGTCTGACTCTTAACCTCCAGACTACCTCACAGGAATGCCTGGCCTGGACTGAGTCTCTAGATTTGTTTCAGTTACTGTTATACATTGTCCTAAATGCTGGGAATTTAAAATTCTAAATTCTAGGGTTGTGAGTTCAAACAAAAAGTAAATTTCTTAGAGAACTGTTACCTGTGGTTCTAAGTGGTAAAGAAGTATTGTACCAAAAGAAATCCCTAACTCGATCAATCTTAATAACTTATTAAAACCAAACAAAAATGTCTTCTTCTGGAAAAATCAGGGAAGAGAGGCTGGAGCTGGAGGCTGGGGAAGGCACTGAGGGGGAAAGGCCTCAGGGCAAGGGAGCTACAGTCCACACGGTCCACCATTAGAAACTGCACATTATTTCAGCAGCATGTAATCATCTGCAGCCTAGAATCCTGTGGCCTGGAATGTGCCTTCCTACTGGAACTGAAATGCTTTACAGAATACATGGTTGAAACTCTGCAATGGAAGAACTGATTGACACTGGCTTACTATAAAAAAGATTGCACGGACTTCTCCGAGATCTGGCAATAAAAACACGGACACATGTCAAGACCCCTCTTGTGGCACTGACTTATTTGGTGCTGATAAAACCCAGATCCTCAGATTTTATCATCAACAGTTAAACTTCTCAAGACTTTTGTAGTGCACAACCTGACACATCCATTATCTATTTGTGGATGTATGTGTACTGAGGCGTGCGTACACACACACACACAGAATTCTCAGGCCTATCTAATGTTTACCTTTCTCCATCCACTCTCTGATGGGTACCCTTAAGATCTGGTCCTGGGCTCTGTCATATAATCCTCTTTTTCCTTCTCTTTTCTCTCCATTCAAGAGCTCTTCCACTCCTTTAGCCACTAATTTTATAAAATAAGCTTCAGTGTTCACCCTAAATGTTTATTTCTAATAGCACTTGTGAGAGACATCTCCACACAAACGTCTCAACATCTCCTCAAACTCAATACACACAAATACCCCACCTTCTTTCCTCTAAGATCGGGTCCCTTCCCCAACTTTCTCCATTCCTGTTTGTGACAATACCGTTTAGCTGATCTAGAGCCAAAGTAAGCCAACAAGGATACATCTTTATCCTGCACAGTCAAGCTGTCTCCAAAGCTGTAATCTTTCCTTTAATATAATTTCTTACAGCTGTTCCCATCTTTCAATCCCTACCATCACCATCCAGCTGTCTCTTTTCTCCTTGCATCCAGAATAGAGATTTAAGTTACAACTGCATAGCTTCCATCCCTTTCAAACAACTTTTCCCCTGAGCAAGAGGTGGCTTTAAAATAAAACTGTTAAACCCTTCAATTCATCAATATGGCAAAGCTCTTTGTTATGACTTGAAAGGACACCCACAATCTGTTCTCCACCTGACTTACTCATTTTCCACTCTAGAACCTCTGCTCTCACCAGATGGTGCTCTTCGGTTCTTTCACTTCTCTCACTGTCTCCTGACCTTTTTATGAACCACTATTCCTTTGCTCACATTACTCCTTATCAACAAATCCCTGATGTAGTTAGACCCTGTGCTTATCAACGTCCAATGCACCTCTTGACATCTGCCTTCACGTTGCCTCCTTTGACTACCCAGGCCAAAGTGGCCCCTTCCTCTTTGGAAATGATAGGATGCTTCATGTACATACTATTCAGGTGATACTAGTTCCACAGGTGGTACTAGTGCCTTAGGCCTGGTAACGTTAGTTACATTTTTGTAAATGCATCTTACATCCTAAGATTATAGATTGATGAGTGGCAAGGACTGACAGTACCCAGCACAAGTATGCAATTCATAAGTTTGATTGGTTGGTGAATGGATTAAATGAAAAGAATTCATCCATCATGAATAGAAAAAGGACAACTTTCCTCTCACATACCCTGTACTCTTGTACCCTCATTCATCTTCATAAAGAATACTTCCAGTCATAAAATGGTGAAGATGTTCCCATCTACTTCCCTCTAAAATTATCCCCACACAGCATAAAGAACAAGTAACAAAATACAAATTCTATCTTTCATGAGACTGTGAGGTACTTGCAACCCTGAACCAAAATATGAGATCAGAAATTAGGTGGAGAAATAATAAATGGTTTAGCTCTGAAACTGGACAACGAGCACAGGGGAGGTTGAGATGAGGTGCTGAAAGAGAAAGAGTTGGGTATAACAAATTACTAAATAACCACACATACTATGCAACTTTTTTCATCAAGCAGAGTCTGTTGAATCATCCCCTGAATCTGGGATAGCCTTACAGCTTATTTTGAAGAATAGAATATGACAGAAGTGATGTTACTCATTACCAAGCTTAAGCCTCAAAAGAGAGAGAGAGGCCCATGCAGTTCCATTCTCACCATCTTTAATGCTATCCTGAGAACACCACGTGAAAAAGCCCAGGCTAGTCTACTGGCAGATGAAAGGATATACAAGGGTGAGTCAAAAAATATTCGCACGCCAGTTATATTAAAACTTCTATAAATTCTACAGCCAGAGTGCGGATAATTTTTGACCCACCCTCATATAAACAGGGATAAGCCATTCTAGCTGAGGCTCCCATGGCCAACCAGTCTGCCAACGGCTAGACATGTGTGAAAGGCCATCCTAACCAACCAACTCATACAATTGTGAGAAATTATAAATCATCACTGTTTTACACCACTAAGTTTTAGAGTGGTTTGCCCTATAAAAAAGGCTAAAAGATGGACTTCCTAGGTGACGCAGTGGTTAAGAATCCACTTGCCAATGCAGGGGGCATGCATTTGATCCCTGCTCCAGCAAGATCCCACATGCCACAGAGCAACTAAGCCCATGCACCACAGCTATTGAGCCTGCGCTCTAGAGCCCGTGGGCCACAACTATTGAGCCCGTGTGCCACAACTACTGAAGCCCACATGCCTAGAGCCTGTGCTCCGCAACAAGAGAAGCCACCGCAATGAGGAGCCCGCACACCATAATGAAGAGTAGCCCCTGCTCGCCACAACTAGAGAAAGCCTGAATGCAGCAACGAAGATCCAACGCAGCTGATAAATAAATTTTTTTTTAAATAGTTAAAATGGTAAATTTTTTTTAAAAAAGGCTAAAAGACACAGGAGAGTAGACAAAACTCTAGATAATGAATGAGATCACTCCTTGCAAATTCAGCTCCCTTTCCCTGCTGAGAAAGATGAAACAGAAATAGCATCCATGAAAAAAGAACAGGACACTATCCAAAAGAGCTATTGGAAATTACAAACATAACAGATAACAGAAAATCTTAAACTCAGTAAAAATACTGGAATATAAAATCAAAGAAATCTTTCAGAAAGCAGAATAAAGATAAAGAGATGAACAACAGGGTCAAAAATATACATAATAAAGGATGTCCCCCTTCTCAAAAAAAAAAAATCAATCTAAGAGGTCCAACATCTGATTAACTGTTCTACAGTTTAAAAAAAGAAAGAAAATGAAAATGGGAGGAAATCATCCAAAACATAAATGAAAAGAAAATTTCCCCAAATTGAAGACTATAAGTTTACAAAACCAAAAAGCCAAGAAAACATCATGCACAATGAATGGGAAAAAAAAAAGACACCATGATGAAACTTCAGAATACTAAAGAGAAAGAGAAAATCTAAAAACCTTTGGAGGATGGGAAGGAGAAATAAAGGGACAGAAATAAGAATAATAATAGATTTCCCAGTAGCAACACTGGAAGACAAGAGACAGTAAAGAAATGTCTTCAAAATTCCAAAGGGAAAATAATTATAACTTGGAGGACTATACCTAGCCAACTAGCAATCAAGTGTGAAGACAGAATCAAGATACTACCAGACTTTCAAAACCTCAAAACATCTGTTCCCATGCTCCCTTTCTCAGAGGGGAGATGCTTCTTAACAAACTGAGGAAATTAACCAAGAAAAAAGAAAATACAGGATCTAGGAAACAGAAGATTAAAAAAAATAGGAAAGCAATAAAGGAATTCCTAGAAAGACAGATATGTAGTATAGCAGGCATTGAGTGCAGCAGGACAGACAGGAGCAGGAAGATGAAAAGCTCCATGAAGGAAATTTCTAGAAAAAAATTCACAAAATATTTGACAGGTATGTGGAAATGTTTTTGAAAGGTGGCTTGTAGAGCTGCTGGAGAGTTAGAACCACCAGCCAAAGCTTAAAAAAAAGGCTAAACAAATGAAAATGTGAAGCAATTATTAACTTTGATCAAAACAAAAGGTGTCCCAGAACATACAACTCTCCATATAGGAAATATATCTATACTTCTTGGCTCAGCACTAAATATTTACATACTCACAACAGCAAAATCATTAAGGATTTAACTAAGACTTGTGATGTATTATCCTGAGAGAAAAGGGAAGATGCAAGAAAGCATGAGACATCATCCATCTTAAAAGTAAATCAATAGGTAATATCTAAAATTGGAGAATAACAATAGCAATTTTAAAATTATGATGCTAAAAACCTGAAGAATCGGTTAAGATTTGAAAGCATCTCTGAGAAGTGAGACGGCAGGTGGGGATATACCATTTTTACTATAGGCTTTTTAGCACACTTTTAAAGTTATAAACAGGTTATATGTCATGGGTCCCATATTGATATAAATTCAACAGTTTTACATGAATTGACAGATTTCTCTGTCAATTGACCAACACCGTTATTCATTTTTTGGCTGAAATGCCTGTCTTTGTATGTCACCCACAGCACTAATAAGTGCCCCACCCCTCACCTCCAGGGTAGTATCTGAGCTTTCATTTTCCTTTTGCTGCTATCAAGAAAGTCTCACTTTTCATAAAGTTCAAGATTAATTCAACTAATCTTAAAAACACATTGACCGTAAAGGAAAAAAAAAAAAGATGCAAAACACATTGACCCTTCCCTCACCGTGTTAGGTTTACAAGGATCAAAGAAAAGAGAATACACAGCTCGCTGGGCACATTAACATAGATCTCAAAGGCAACTATATTATAGCAAGTAATACATTTTTATGCAATTCCTTCTCTAAATTTCCTCCCAATTACAAAAAAGTATACACCTGAATCCTCTCTTCAAATTACAGCAAGACAAAAACATAAAATTACCCACCAGGACCACTGTACTTGGTATAGTGTGACATCAGAGGAAAGGACACCACCTCCACCACCTCACCGGGCAGAGCTGAAATATTCAAATGTTAGCTAGCTCCTGACTAGAACAAAAACACATCATCAGTTAAAATTAACCCAAACAGAGCCATCCCTTCTTGTTCACTTTTCACTTCTCACAAACAGAAAACCGGCAAGGTGAGTGAACACCTGTACCTTGAAGGTGACAGGGAACATCGTATTCGATCTCATCGTGTCTGGAGGGGCTTAAGAACAGAGTTCCGTCCACCAGCGGGAACTGCTCGAACACCGGGAGTGCCCGGTGGCACAGGGCACAGTTCACCACGTTCCTGTGGCTGGCGCTGAGGGCTGCGAGGATGAACTTCCGCAGATCCTCACCCTGGCCCATCTGGGCATCGTCCTCCACCCGCACGTGGAAAGTGTTCAGCTTGTGCCGGGGAATGTGAGTGAGGAGCTCGGATAGGTCCAAACGCCGCAGGAACTGCACGGGCGCATCGAAGTGGCCCCCCCTGTGAACCGACAACCCGGCCGGACTGTAGTCAAAGTGGGCGCTTCGGAACACGTGGCCCCCCGCCAGGGCCTTTTTGTGAGGCTCCAGGTGGATGGCGTTCTTTAGAAACTCCCCGAGATACCTGGAGGAGCGGGGGCCGCTGAAGTGGGCGGGGGAGAGGATGGAGTAGCCGGTGGGCGGGGACTGGCCTGGGGAGCCGCAGGGGGAGCGCGCCCCATAGGCCGCGGCCCCACCGCCCTTCTCCTGGGAGTTCTGCCGGTCCATGGAATGCCGGCGGGGCAGGTCGTGGCTCACGCCTTTCTGGGGCTTGGAGGGTGGCCGGCACTTCTTGGCCTCTTCCACAGCCTCGCCGGGGGACCTCCCAGTGTTCTTCTCCGACCCCGACTTCTTCTTTTTCTCATCCTGCATCCGCTTCACCTGGTACCAGTCTGTGTCCTTCTTCAAGTGGCCCTGGCCGCAGCGGCAGGAGCAGAAGCGGAAGGCCAGGTCGTAGCCCTTCTTGGTCCACATGTTCTGGCGGCACTGCTTTTCGTTCCAGCTGCGGGCCCTGCCGATGCAGTTGAACTGCACCAGGATGCTGCTCTCCCACTCGTAGAAGCACTGCAGGTGCATCCAGGTACTGTGCGGGCAGTGCTCGTTGTTGCACACCACCTTCTGGTAGTCATCTTTCTCCAGGTCAACAGGCCTCCCGAAGCTGCAGATCAGGGGCGTGGCACAAGGGGCTTCTGGGGAGAAGCACAGAGAAAGAGAGAGGTTCAGCTGACCGGCTGTGGGATTCCAGCCCACGCCAACTGTGAGATCAAAGCTACCATCCCACCTTAGCCCATTCATGCCAAAAATACCATTTTTCTGGTGTTGAGATTTCCACTATTCGAATAACACCAGACAGGGTTCGAAAACATTCACCATTTTCTTCTGGTGTGATGTTGTGCCAAAGGAATTTATTTTCTGATTATCTGTTATCTGCTGAAAAACATACCAATAAGCTTCAAAAAAGTCCAAATCCTTCACAGTGCAATTAGCCATATGTCAGTACTTGCAACAGTGTAGTATGAGGTCTTCCTGAGATGTGGATGTAATAACAAGCAGTTTCAGGGTTCTTTTAAAAATGAATTGGAAGATTGGGATACCAAATTGAACGCTCTAAATATATGCAGTTTATTGTATGTTAACTGTATCTCAATAAAAGTTCTAAAAAAAAAAAAGAATCACTCCAGTGAACTAGGAAATATGATGCAGCTACTGAACCAACAAGTTCAGATGGTAGCTCCAAAAGGGCTCTCAAAACTCTCTATCACAGGGTTTAGGTTATCCTGAATACCATGGAGAAAAGACAACAGACTTGCCTCTTATAATACAACATGCCACCAAACGAAGGGGCAAGATGATGGGACCCACAAAGGCTATGGCTCTCTATGTTACAATCATCCCCTTCAGTGTAGGATTCCAGGAACTCAGCAAAATGGCTCAAACCGACTTGTCTACCTCCGTGATCACCATGGCTTCTCCATTTACCTCCTGGGAGTCACAATGGTTAATTTTCACTTGTTCAAACCCCAACCACCCAGTGTAGCAATTCACAGCATGAACTCTGCAACCAGATTGCCTAGGTTATTAGAACCCCAGCAGTACCAGTGATGAGCTGTGCGCTCTTGGACAAGGTACTTTACTTCTCTTTATGTCAGCTCCCTCTATATAAAATGCAGATAACAACTAAATGTACCTTATATAGTTCTTAAAAGGCTGAAATATACTGATACACAGGTGGTGCTTAGAGCAGGGCCTGGCACATAGTAAACCTCTTCCCCTTCCTCCCATTCTTCAAGGCCCATCTCTAGACACCAGGACTCCCATCTTCCCTTGCATCCTGATCTCCCCACCAGAGGAAGGTTCTGGACTGAACCTCACTTGAGTCCCCACTGTGGTCCCCACCAGGTTATGACTCAGGAGAGGATGCCTATTACTCATCTTTGTGTTCCTGGCACCACTGGGCTCAGGCCTCGCACACACCCAGTGCTGAATAAAGGTGCATTAAAAAGACACTGGCACGTGAAACCCACACATGACAAGCAGAGCAGAGGGAAGAGAGAGGGCTGTAATCCTAGGCAGAAAGCTAATGTGAGGAAGCACACTAAAAAGAAGTAGAAGAGTGGTGTGTATACTGGGTAAATTAACTGTAGTCACCTTAACTGTAGACACCTTTAGTGTCTTAAAATGTTAATTAGTCAATTAAACAAAGTTCAGCTGCTTTTATCTTCAATCCTTCAGAGGAACAGCCTCAAAGGGAGTGACTCTGAAATGTAATGGCAATAACCAAAGTGCTATTAACACAGGACTAAGGAAATCAAATTTAAAGAATGACCTAGCAGTACCTTTGCATTCACAATATCCAAAATTTTAAATTTTAAATGCTGAGACTGACTTGATATTTCTTTTAAAAGTATTTTCACACTTGGACGGGGAGGGTGGGGGGGACTGGAGGGAGGGGGGGAGTCGAGGGAGGGAGGGAATACGGGGATATGTGTAGAAAAACAGATGATTGAACTAGGTGTACCCCCCAAAAAATAATAAAATAAATAAAATTTAAAAAAAAAAAAAGGTATTTTCACATTAAAGAAAGGCAGACTGGGACTTCCCTGATGGCAAAGTGGTTAAGAGTCCACCTGCCAATGCAGGGGGACATGGGTTCGATCCCTGGTCCGGGAAGATCCCACATGCCATGAAGCAACTAAGCCCGTGCACCACAACTACTGAGCCTGCACTCTAGAGCCCATGAGCCACAACTATTAAGCCCATGTCACAACTACTGAGGCCTGAGCACCTAGAGCCTGCACACCGCAACAAAGAGTAGCCCCCGCTCATCGCAACTAGAGAAAGCCCAACCTGCAGCAACGAAGACCCATCACAGCCAATTATTTAATTAACTAATTAATTAATTTAAAAAAAAAGAAATGTAGGGGGAAATCCTTTTTTATATCCTTTTTTTTTTCCCCAAAAAAGCTTCAAATGGATCATATAACCAACCCTGAGCACTTCCTACGTATCAGGTCTTTGAGTTGGAAAGATTGGCAAATTGTGCTAAGAGCTCTAATAGAAGTACGTGCCTGGACCACACGTACAGAGCAGGGAGCAGAGCTCCACGTCCCTGTTCCTCTATTACTGTCTATCATCACAGCCATTCCCACTGCTTTCCACCCTCCAGGAGCCTACAATGAAGAGTCCCCACTCCAACCTGCCAGACCTTGGTTCACATGTCAGCCACTCTGATGTGGCCTTGTGGCTAGGCCTCAAAAACATATACAGGACTTCCTAGGTGGCGCAATGGGTAAGAATCTGCCTGCCAATGCAGGAGACACGAGTTCGATCCCTGCCCCAGGAATACCACATGCCACGGAGCAACTAAGCCCGTGCGCCACAACTGTCGAGCCTGTGCTCTAGAGCCCGTGAGCCACAACTACTGAGCCCATGTGCCGCAACTACTGAAGCCCACGTGCCTGGAGCCCGTGCTCTGCAACAAGAGAGGCCACCTCAATGAGAAGCCTGCGCACCACAAGGAAGAGTAGCCCCTGCTCACCGCAACTAGAGAAAGCCCGTGTGCAGCAACGAAGACCCAACACAGCCAATTAAATAAATAAATAAATTTATTAAAAATATATATATATATACAAAGCCAAGGGCTTGTTTAATACCAACATCACGTGCAACAGACACTCCACCCTGTTAACACACCTCCAGCCTGAGGGCGAGGCTCAGAGGAACAGGGTGAGTAACAGAGGAGCCTTGAGAACAATACGAGGGCCTCTTGACAAGGCTTTTAAATCTACACAGGCTTCTAATGAAGCCCTGGAGAACCTGCCTCTATACTCAAAGACGCAATTTCCTTCAAGATTTGGTTGGAAAAGCAGCTGGGAATAATTAGAGGTGTTGGGCGCCAGCTCTGCTACTATTTGTTTGACATGGAGTAGTTTCCTCACCTGTAAGGTGAGGATAAAAATGCTTGCACTCACTCACCTCAAATATATATGGAAGCACTTTATAAATTGTAAAGTTCCATAAAAACTCTTCTGTGCTGCCTCTACTATAACTTTAAGCCCACATAACTGGCTCCCCAACTAAATGCAAACTGCTCCAATATATTACTTCTTTTATCTAATGTTTTTGAGACACAATGGGTATTTAGAAAGTAAATAAATGAATAATGTCATGTCTCTTTTTCAATTTCCTAAGTCTTACAATTTACTGAAACATATAGGAAACATTTTTTTAACTGTAAAAAACAGCACTGGTGGCATTCAAAAATCACACCCATAATAAATTAGCCATATTATAGAAATGTATTTGAATGTTTCCTGAAAGCTGCTTATAAATTTACAAAATTCCCAACTCTTAAGAACAGCAGTCTCACAAAGGTATAAATGGAATACAAACCTTTAAGGGGCAAGTGGGGAGAAGGGAATCCCATATTCAGTGAGGGCCTGAGTTACACAAATCCCTTGGGACATTAATCTGGGCTGTGACAGCTTGACAAGCAAAATGAGAAAAGGTTCCTTTATACAAAGTCAGCATAGTTTTTAAAAAATGTATAGGAACACTCCAGTACCTGTTTACACTCCAGTACCTGTTTCTACAGCTTCACCATTCCATACTCAGGTTCTATTTCTCCCTACCCAAGTGAAAATAATCAGGGCTCACCTCATTCTGGGCAAAAGTCTCTAAGTAGTTTCAAGTCTGGACAATAAGATAACAAGGCTGACGTCACTTGGGCAAAGTCTGTCACTCTCCTCCTCATCCTGTATCCTTCCTCCTCACTCAGGCCTCGGTCCTACCCCACCTTTTACTAAAAGGGAAGGACCTGACTGTAGTCATTTACACTGGCTGCTCAACAAACCCAAAGCTCTTAACAAACTCATTCACGCTAACAGGAACCCCCCCAAACCAGACACTGCTATTTTCAGCTTCTTCACTGTGAAATTTATTGTTTTCACCACTCTTAAAATAGTTTCAAGCATCAAGCAGGTGGGGAGTTCGGCAGGGTGGAGGGGCGAGGAGAGGCTTCTGAAGTCATACGAGGCTTTCTACACAAAGCCTGAGGTGGGGACTCGGTTATATTCATATGCCTAAACCCACTGCAGTGAAAGTCGCATCAAGTGTCTAATAAATGCCTTGTTGAAGGCAGTACGGCCCAGTCAGATTTAGGACTCTGCAGCGACTGGGTGCTGGAGGAGGGAGAGGGGAGGAAGGTGGCCCCTAGGGAGCACAGCCCACCGCTCAGCCCCGCTAAGCCACAGCAGGCCTTCTAGACTCAGCACAGGAGTCTCTCTCTGCCAGAGCCCGGCCCTCATCCTCACCTCCTCAGACTTACCATGATCTATTCTACCCTCCTTCAGCACCCAGGCACCAAATGCAAACTTTAGGGTTTCTGAACAACTAGTTTACGATATGATCTCTTCCATACAGATATTCCTCTCACATGGGAACACATCCGCTTGTTTGCAGAGCAAGTTCCCCTAGGGGTATGATGGTTCTGACCAGAGGATCCTCATCTCCAAGCTTCCTGAGTGGCCAGAGCATAGTGACTGAGGAGACGGACCCTGGAGCCAGCCTGCCTGGATTGGCTCTCAGCTCTAAACTTAGTAGTTTTAAGACCTTTCACTAGTCACTTAACCCCCCTGTGCTTCTATCTTCTTACCTGCAAAAAGGCAGAAATAAGAGTGAGCACGTACCTCAAAGGGTTGCCATGAAAATCAAAGAAGTTATTAAGGCAGTTTGGACAGTGCCCAGCACATGATGAGCACCATTTAAAAATCAGCAGTTATCATTAAAAGCCCTCTCACTTCATATAACCTGATGGAAAAACCAAAGGACTTTGAATGGGGTTAGAGCAAAGCTACAAGCAGGAAGTGACCATCCTCCTTTCTCCATCTGTAAATAAGTGCAAGAAACGTAGTGATTTCCCACAACAAACAAAGCAGGGTGGCGTGCATAAAATAATTCACTAAATATCTACTGGCAAATTTTAAAGTAGAAGGAAAATTCACTTTTTCTAACCCCTTAAAGATTTTCTACTCAGTGTCAGACAAATAAGTACCTTGCTATATGTACTTTTCAACCTAAGTAATCTTTTCCAAGCCTGGATAACAGGGATTCATCAGAAGCATGGCTGTCTTTGATTCATGAGATGTGTTCCTAAAGAAGGTACATAATTCAAGACTGATTATCCCATAGTCTGGCGGTGGAGTATGGGGAAATGCACCCTCAGAACTCATAAATCTGCAGCCGTTGTGCTGTATTTTGGCTTTACTGGTGCGTTTTAATATCAGCATTATCTCTAATATTTCTCAGTTGTACCTCATAAATTGACAGCATGGCATATCATAGTGTTTTATCACATTTCTGTCCCAAAGTTACAGATTTTCAGGATATTTTTCAGCACCAGTACTAGCACACTTGGATACTTTGAAAGCTATAATAAAGGTTTAAATTATACGTTAATTTTAAAATAATAACACAAATGTCACCAAAATCCATGAAGAATTTCTGTAAACAAGAGTTCACATAATATTGCCAAGGGTTAGTATGTATTTTTCTTTAAAAGAAAAGGTAATAACATTGGGTAACAAAGCATTTTTATAATTCAGTTGACCTGCTGGCTTTGAAAATATGAGATGGCTTGATGCATAATTTCGGGGAATGTGTCTGTTGAAATTTTGCACATAATGCGAAGTTTTTATTATTATTTATGTGTCATTAGTTGAAATTTGCATAATTCAATTTGTATATAATGGGATCACACTGTGAAATTAGGGGGCTGCCTTTTCTCCTACTTGGAGATTTAGATCTTGAGGGCGCTGGATCACGGAGAACTACACAGCACCCTAGCATTTCAGGTACTGCATGCACTCACCCTGAAGGAAAGGTTGGTCCAGGAGCTCTCGGAACCAAACCACAATACCATAGGACAGGAACAAAACTCCAGATTAAGTACATGTGTACATGCACTAGTGTGTGCATGTGTGCCTGTAGGCATGCGTATATATAACTGCAAAGAGACTGCCCAGTTGTTAAACCATCCCACTGTTAAAGTCTCCAGAAAAGACTTCATGTCATCCTCCAGTACTATAATCCAAATTTAAAGCATTCTCCTTGCTTTTCTAAAACACTCTAGAACCTGATTTTGATTATCCTTGCCAATGGCCTCCCCTCTGCCAGCACAAATATTCAAAATATGGCCATAACAAAATTTTTTATATGTAATTCCCATTTTACCACCTAAGTTATGAGCACAGTGTCCCCAAAATGTTGGCCTACTTCTCTCTCGGTGCACCCAGAATGGTGCCTGGAGACCAAAGGCCACAGTGGAGTTGGTCCCTCCCCTTGCCTCTGGATTCCCAAAGCCCTCAGCTTAAAAGACAAACAGCTTCACCTCCACCCAGTCTGTCCAACGGGTAGAACATATAGCTGCATGATGAACTGGCAACACGAGTCATCTGCAGACCAGGTACCTGTCAGAGGATACGAACCGTAACTCACTGCTGTTCAGTATCTTCCAAAAGCTCAACTGAGAGAACAATTTTTAAGAAAGATTCCCTAGATGATGTCCACACATTCCTCTAGAACAGAGTTCCAGTGGGGTGGTCTGGCCTGCAGTACAGGGTTTTTTGTTACAAAGTGTAAATGCCTTTTAGGTGCATTGTGCCCTCTCTGGGTCACCCCGGCCTCCACTCCAGCCCCGTTGATATACTTATTCATATGCCAGGACCCTGGAGGCATCTGGGTGTGTGATCCCTGTGCTAGATAAAAGCTATCCCTTGGCTAAGCCAGGTGTCACAGAGCTGGTTATCACATTGTTTTATTCCCTGGACAGGCTGCTTTGAATCATGTGAACAGGCCTTTATTAATTTGTTTTATTTATGAAAGGATATTGTCATGGACATTGCTCAGTATTTTATAACACCTTTTTTGTTTTGCTTTGTTTTTTAATCTGATGGACACTGTAGTGCAGGCCACTGCTTCTGTTTGCCTCTTCCCTCTGTGTGCTAAAAATCTGAAAGTCACATATATGACCTACCTCTTGTAATGCCTCAAGACATCCTCTATTTTTCCTAACAGTATCATCCCTATCACTAATATTCTCACTTACTTATTATTTCTTATAGTATTACATGTATTTTTGAAAGCCACTTTCAAATCAGCTTTGCCTAATATGTGTCAAAATCTGGACTTGACAGGGGCCCAGGTGCTCCCCTCCCTCCTCACTTTCCAAAGTCAGCTAGAGGAAGGGTGTGAGGTGAGAGGGGAGGCCGGTACTGACCCACTGACCCCAGAAACCCCACCGACCCAGCACCTTCAAGAAGGGCTGCCCCCTCTGCCCTGCCTGCACCCGGCTCCTGAGGAGCATCTGTGGCACAAGCACAGGGTCCTGGAGCAGCTCTGCTCACCTGCTCCGTGCCCCTCCCCCATCCCGCAAGCTCACGCCTCTCAACCACTTCCCCTGGGTCAGCTCCCTCAGCTTGCCACTCTGCTGTTCATACCCAGGCCTCGACCTGTTCCCATCCCGCTTGGCTTCTCTCAGACACGTCTCGGGCTGGCTCCTGCCGCTCAGAGCTCTGCCAGCCAACCCGACCCCTCTGACCTCCTGGACCCACAGGGACTGCAAGTCCCTCCCCATCACCTGCTCCCAGTCTCACCAGTGAGATCGAGACACAGTGAAGTGGGATCAGGCTCCTCCCAACTCCACCCTGTCTTGTCTTCTTCCGGGGGTGTGGAGGGTTCCTCTCTCCTGGGCTCTAATCCACAAAGGCTAGACTCTTTCAGGCACTGTCATCCTCATGCGGGCCCAGTCCTGTCTCCGCTTAGCTCTTCCCAACAACAGCCTCTTTACCTTCCCTTCTCCCCGCTCACCTAGCAAACCCAGGAATTCATTTCTGGAAAATATGAAAATGTGAATCCCACGTTCACCACAGAGGCTAGCTCTAAGGGGAGAGGCAGAGAAAAGAGCAATGAACTGAGAAATGGCAAGTATTACACGTGGCCACACAATCTGAACCTGCTACAGGGTCACATCACCACTGACAACTACAAGAGTCCAACCAACTCCACCTTCCTAGGATGGCTGCTGGAAAAATGCCAATGTAAAAACTTCACAGCAAGAATAGCACATTACCGTAGTCATCTCACCTTTATTAATGGCATTAGCAATTATAATGACAACTTGTTTTAATAATAAAAGTCACATTCATTGGTAAGCTAACCATAGATACATGTATTCATATATAAGAATATAAGAAAAAATAAGTTTATAACAGGTGCCAACTGAAATAAGGCATACACAGTCACATATATGTGTATGTGAGCATATCTATGAATAACTAGATATCACTTTACACAATGCACGTGTACACACATACACACACACACACACGTCCACTCTAGATGCAATATTATTTCCACAGTCAACAAAAGACCCTTGCTTTTGCTAACCAAGTTCTTTCACAATTAAGTTTTAACCTTAAGATCCACTGTAAACCCCAGTCCTTTTGGCAATTACAACTGCCAGTAAATGATTGTTTGCTTTATGGGTTGCCCTTTCTCATGTCACTCTTTGAATACTGGCCAGCTCAGCATTAGCCACGGCAGGAACCTGTCATCACCTTTTGGAATTCTGACCACATTCTCTAAGATATTAATCATCCCTTGCCCCCCTGCTTGGCATCAATGCAAATTCAGGGAGCATCTTTCTCCTTGCTGTGACATGGGGTTTTGAAGCCGGCAGGTCCAGAAGGTTTTTTCATCTTTTTTACAGACACTGGAATAAAAAGAATGATGAAAAATACAGAAAAACCTACACAAATGAGTATTTAGAACCAGGATATACTGATAACGCTCTGTGCACAGATGTGATGCCATCAGCACATCCGCCTTCCTCCTCTGCCTTCCTCCTCCTGCTCCTGGAATGAATCGGGGAACATCAATACAGAGTGTGACAACCCTGAATTTCTTCCATCATCACAACTGATCATGAAAATGGTAAAGGTTTATCATCTGCAAATAGTATGGATTTGAGGCCAGATTTTGTTTTAATCAGCATGTCCTGATAAGTAGACTTAACTCTGGTTTACTAGACCTGACACACTAAAATCTTCTGAATCTTTACCATAAAGAAGTCTAATACAGGATAATATGAGTACCTGACTACAGGTCTCTAGAGATCTGGAGGTCTGCAAAATAGTACAATAGTTATATTCTCAAAATGCTGTAAAAACTCAAACTGTACACATAAACTTCATATAGGAAATATATCAAAGTGATCTGGTCTCTGAATAAGTCAGTTTTCTTAGCAAGTTTACTATACATAATTACCTAAAGAAAGAGCCTTAAAATTTTCCAGGATACTAATAAACACTCATTTGGGCAAATGTATGGCTTCTTTAATAGCTATTTGAGGAGACATAATAAAAACACCAGGGTTTGTCTTAAACACTTACTACAGAAGAAAGAAAATACATGGAGTCTCTGAAAATCAGCTAATGACAAGTCAATTCAAATAATGTTTTGAAAGCCTGTTATGTGCCCAGTTCAGAGCTTACCAGAGGGGCTGCAAGTCTTGAATAACTCTGTAAGCTATTCTTATGTCTTTGAGTATCTTATACTTTTTTTGTTGAAAACTAGACACTAAATAACATAAAGTGGCAACTGAAAATCAGATTCTCTCTCCTTGCAAGATATGCTGCTGCTGTTGTTACTGCTGTTTGTTTGTTGAGTGACGTTCCTGGACTAATTCTGTAAAGTCTCTATTTCTTCATCATGTGTAGCCCCTGAAGTTTCTGCTCAGTTAGCTTAGTGGTCAGCTAATAACTGGACAGAGACTTCCTTAAATGTCCTAAACCAATAAGTGTCCCACCCTTCGGTAAGGGGCTCTGTGTGTGTGCTGGGCAAGCCTTCAAATGCTTCAACAGTTTATAACCTTACTTAGCCTTATTTTCTGCTTGTGCAGAGCCCCAAGGTCAGCCAGAGGTGAGAATGAGGTCCTCCTCAGGTCTTTCCTGGGAATGCACAGAGCTCAGCCCATGTGCTTGGCTTCTAGAGCACCAGGAATACATCAGAGCTTCTAAAAGCCCCTGATGGACCTCCCACTTTCAAGACATTCTTTTTAAGCTTTTTGACCCATTTCTTGCTTGCTCCAACTGGTAGCACTGCTGCAGGCAGTTGCAATGATAAACAATTGCTGCTGAGTATTCTCAGCAGACATCCTAAGAAGAGGGCTTCGAACACTGGGTGACCTCTGAGCCAGGTCAAATAAAGACCAGCCCTTGTAAACGAGGCTTTACCAGGTCGAATGGTGATAGTTCTCTGGGACTAAGGCTTTTGGGGAAGCTCCAAACCTGTTCTTTCCCCTGTAGTGACTACTAGGCTGCTTGTTTTAAAGCTACCAGCACGCACACTACTATATAAAAAATACACAAACAACAAGGTCCTACTGTATAGCACAGGGAAATATATTCAATATCTTGTAATAACCCATAATGGAAAAGAATCTGAGAAGTATACACATACACATACAAATGTGTGTATACATATGTACACATGTATACAGCAGAGTGATTCAGGTACCACTCTGCTGTCTTCCTGAAACTAACACAACAATGTAAATCCACTATACTTCAAATATATATTATATAGATATATATAAATATATATATCTATATAAATTTAAAAAATAAAGCTAGGAAGAAGGAATGGGAATAAAGCAAGTTAAAAGACAACAAAATTCACTGTTCTTACTACAATTCAGTCATTTCCCTTGAATAAGCATTCCTAGGAGTATTGCAAGCCTTTGGTTAATTTCTGTAATTCTGAAAAGCTGATTTTGATAATTTTTGCCAGTGTTCTCATTGTTTTATGGAGAAGCAGATTTCTAGAGGTCCTTCTTCTGCCATTCCAGAAGTGCTTCTTAATACAGATTTAAGTTTATTTTTATTTTTTTTTCTTTTTTGGCACACAGGGCTTAGTTGCTCTGTGGCATGTGGGATCTTCCTGGAGCTAGGATTGAACCCGTGACCTCTGCATTGGCAGGCGGATTCTTAACCCCTGCACCACCTAGGAAGCCCTCAGATTTAAGTTTAAATACATATTTTGCTATAGAAAAATAAGATGATCAATAATAGACTTTCAAGTAGGACAATACTCTTTCTTCGGATCAGATAGATTCCGGATAAGAATTTTAAAATAAAGAAAAAATGTAAATTTCTGACCATTATCTTTTAGATGGCTGATAATGGTTATCAAGTTACTATGATATTTGGATTCTGTTTAAATACATTAAAATGACACCATTTACAATAAACTAGAGACTGTATGCTCTACCTTTATTTAAACTTTAAAAAAAAAAGGGTGTGACAGTATTAATATGCAAAAGGGACCATGTTTTCTCAAATTCTTTTAGAGGCTACACAGCAAAAAAGTTTTACCACCACCTTCAAATCAACTTTCTGAAAATTACACTCTGACGACATCCTACACACATTCAGGAACCTTGGAAACTCCCAGACTGAAGCCCCATATTCTTTGGCTGTGCTCAGGGAGCTCAGCAACTAGGTCCCAGGCTGGATCTCCCACCTGGTCACCCACCAGGCCTGCAGACCAAGCCTCTGCTTCAGCGCCCTCCTTCCCTGTTTGGGGCAGCGCAGAGCACAGATTAGAAGGGAAAGGAGTGGACCCGGACCACTGGTGCCCACACCACAGCTCAGACTCACCTGGGGGTTAAAAATAACTTCTTGACTAACTGGTAAGTAGTTTTTCAAGTGAAAACTAAAAAAGTTTTTAAATAAATTTTCTCAAATATTTTGAGACCTTTCTCTACTCAAAATTTTTAAAAGACCCTAAGTCCTGTACAAAGGAGAAGCTAACACTTTCAAAATATTTTGTCAGCTTGTTGTAATTAGTATAGCTCACTTAAGCATATCTGTCTTAACCTCTGATTTAGTTTATCCTCCCTTATGTTATTTTAGTGTGTGAGAATGTTCCAAAGAGGGTAGCAAGTTGAGTACATGGAGATTACATTCTCTTAAACATGTTTTTATGCTGTGAGTAGGATTTAAATACAAGGCTTCTACCCAGACCAACCACTCTATCCAAATAAACATGGAAGCATCACATTCCCCCTCAACTAAAAAAGAAAAAAATAAAAGTGCTCTTCAACTACATGTAACAATTTGGGGTTTTAACATCCTCTCAACGTATTGGGTTTATTCTCCTAGACTCACTCTTTTTGTATGCTCAGTTAAAACTCACAAACCTACCCAGCCTCAAGTTCAAGCTAAATAGAAAGCTACAAGCTTCTATTTTATCCATTTTTTAATTTCCATTCTGGCTCCAACACTCTGTCTCAGTAAGAAATCTGTATGAATAATGACTTTAAAGTAGAAAATTCGTATTTTTCTTGTCTACCAGAGGCCATGTCAAGACCTCAAAGGACATGGACCCAAAATAAGTCTGGCTAAGGCTGAATATCAGGATGAAGATAATGGTTTCACAGTTTTCCCTGAATGTTTCTTAAAATTACCAGAATTCCACAGAATAGAAATAAGACAATCCCTTGGTTCAGATTCTACAAACATGTCCTGAGTCCACAAGAGGATCCTTTAGTGATCTGCCCAAGGTCATTCAGCTAGTAAGGCGCCTTCCCTCTTCCGCTCCCACCCATACTGCACACAGATCAATAAAGAACACGGAGCCAGTTTATAAGGAGAGGCAGTGACCAACAGCTTTGTGTAACCAGATCGTAGTAAGCAGTGCTATAATTTGGAATAGTCTCATTCAAAATCATAGAACTACTTACTATGATCTGGTTACACAAAAAGTTGATTCAATATGGTCAATGCCTATTTTAATCCTCAGAATTATTTAAAAACTAGGTCTATAGAAAGTCAAGTTACAGAAGCACGTGCTTAAACCCAATTACAATATAAAGGTTTCCCAATCTTTGCACTCCTTAAAAACAAAGAAAAATAGACAATGAGATAAATCTAATCTAGCTAATAGAATTGCTAATTAAATTTTTAAAAAATGAGCAAAAGCTTACTTGTCACTTAATGAGAATAAAGCAACTTTCCTTGGAAAGCATGTAAAGAAACAGCACTCTGTCAGTATGGAGACTATCGATTCAGGCAGCAGAAAGAACACTGATGCTGAGAAACAGAAGCTCAGCCTGTCTGAGCTTTGCCTGCACCCTGTTTGGGTCAACACACCAACCCCCAAGAAAATTTTTTGGGCTACTACTGTGTTTAAATCAATAAACCCCCAGCACAATGTGGCTAAATTCATTTCCCTACTCTATCCGTACCCCAAACTAAACCAAACCCTTACACTCCATTGTTTTCCATGTGCCTTTTCTGTCCTGCTGAACTCCCTCAGAAATGAACTCTTTCAGCTCCCCTGCCTTCCCATCAAAATAAACCTGGGGAAATACTTTACAGCAATCCCTCCTACCCTGGCCGTCACTCTGCTGTGATCTAGGGAGAAAAGACAAAGCTTTTGCCTGGGGGCCACACTGCTCAGCCTATTTCTGAAATGCTGCACCAGCAACCAGCAAGCAACTTAGAGAATCTGTTGCAACAAGGAAAGACTTGTCAAAGGAGAGGGCATGTCTAAGTCTTATACATACCTCAGTAAAAATGAAAGCTAGACTCAAAAATAGATCATGTCTATGTCCAAGCCCTGTAGTTCACCGCATACACACACTCAACACAGCTGCTATAATGACTTCTTTTCAGGAGAGTATGCCATAAAAGTGCCTACTGCAAAGGAAGCTCAAAGTTTAGAGCCCATTGAAAGGTTAAGCCAATAATGTCATTATAACTAGACACTCATTCCTTTTCCAATTTCTAACTTTTGTGAAACACAGGTATAATTTTATAGTATGACTATTTTCGAAGACTCAAAACTACTCATTTCTAAACTAGAGGGAAAATACACCATTTATAAGAGAGTTACCAAAAATATCTAGAAATTTCTCTTTTGCCATAAGAGAATTTGTCCAGTTAAATACATTCTATTAAAATCTATAAATATATACAAATGTATGTATGATTATATTCCATATGAATTCTAAACAGTATTTCCAAATCTGTCAAGAGAAAAACATTTCAAGTTAATTCTTTAAAAATTCTTCCAAGTCATCTTGAGATCACATAGCTCATGGAACATTAAAAAGTAAATTATAAGGAAAACATATATTCCAAAGTCAAACATTTCAAATCTGACTATCTCAAAGCGGAGGCTTGTTTTTAATCAACCAAATCCCAAGAAAAACAAATTTAAAAAACACATCCATACATTTACATAAATATACTGATACAGACACATACCAAGTATCATGTGCCTGTAGAAGTTATTTTGATAAAATCTATAATACAGTTTGGTATACTCACAATTCTTTCATCTTATTTAAAATGCAAAATCTGAAGCGGAGGTAAGGAAACAAGTGAAAGTCCTACGTAAGTATTCCAAATGCTTTTACAACACAAACTCACTCCACTGGCCTCTAGAGGCAGGTAAAGAGCAGAAAGCAGAAAAAGCCTACAGTGAATGGAGATACAAACTAAAGGTGTGATTACAGTTACAGGCCCACCAGTGTAAACCATGCAGTACAACAGGCCAAAAGCAAGGTGCTGTTACTCAAGTGGTTAAAATCACAGTATAGTCTCTGGTTATAATGAAACATGGGGACAGATAATTCACAGATCGCAACAAAACCATCCTCAAGTCAGCTATCCTCAGGCTAGTGAAAGCATCCTCCCCAAGGTTGCAGCCTCCACAGTCCTTCCCCACAGTGGGGTCAGAAACTCTAGAAGAGCTCATTCAAGGAGCTGGACTCACCCTGAGACCAGCAGGCAAGCACTGCAGATTCTCCGGGAAAATCCACACAGCGAGAGCTCCCAGACCCGAACTTGTAGAGAAACTAAAGGCTCCCCCAAGGAAGCAGAATAAGGATTTTGGAAGAGTAACATTCACTGCAAACTCTGTGGGGCAAAGCTCAGGTTGGCCCTGGGTTCTTTCAACAAATCGGAGAGTGCATCCACCATCAGGGGAAGCAGCCGCACAACCACGTGGCAACCAAAAACCAAAAGCCCAACTAGAAAACGGTAAAAACCCCAAATCATGACACAACCGTTTGCTTTTTCAAATATCTCTACAGTTTTTTGCAGAGAGTTAGTAACAAACAATATTACATTATCCTCGTTTTCCAGATAAGAATAGTTGGGCTCAGAAAGGTTCATCAGCCTTGCAAAATGGCAGACCTCAAGCTATGACCTGTGTCTCTCAAATCTCACACTCTTTAAACAAGCAATGCATTTGGGAACCTCTTCCAAGTCACAGACATTTGAGAAGCACAAGGCAGACTGGATCAGAGTGACACACAGGGTGCAAATAAACTCTTGGTTCAATTCAGTACTATGTTCCCATTTTATTAACATAGAAATGTAATTTCAGTGCCAGTGCCAAAATGAGAAAAATGAGAACGTTCCTATGATTCAGCGTTTAAGTTTATTATCACAAGGAAGTTATGGGTAATTTTGCCTTAACAGGCCTCAGTTTGTAGCAGAGGCGATAAGTAAATAATAAGCCTTTATCTACAAGTTTCAAAGTCCCTGGAACTGGCTGGAATAAAAGCCGCAGGGGATTTCAGGAATGTGCAAGAAATGACAGGTGCTGCTGCACAGGCCCTCAGCTGTCTATCCGACAGGAGGGGTCAGGGAGGAGGTCAAGGAAGGCAGCAGGAATTGTAACCAGTTCTGTGAACCAGAGCTTTGCAAATTAAATACAAAAGGGAAACAGAACTTCACAAATGTAACAGCATTACTGTGCACTGATACACAAAGGAACTCAGTCACTACCCTGATGCCTGGCCCAAACTGCTTTTCCTACAGGTAACTGCAGAGACAACTTTCCCCACTCTCCCCTATCTTTCTCTTGAGGTTCTACCTCTTTGTGGATGCTCTGTGATCATACAAAATTGCAACATTTCTAACCAGCAACACCTTATGGCAAAAAGATAAACAGTAAGCCAGAGGGAAGTATGTCAAAAAGTATCCTCAATAGAAAAAGACCTTGTGCATACCAATGAGAATACAAATACCCCATTAGTAAAACGGACAAAAATCACAAACAGGGAAAAAATACAAATGAATCGTACACAGATAAAAAGACATTCACTCCGCTGGCAATCCAATAAATACAGATAAAAATTACAGCAAGATGTGTTTTTTCATCTATCTGATTGGCAAGGGTGAAAATGGTTATCCAAATCCCTGTGGAAGAGTGTGAAGAAAGAAGCACTCCATGCAGGGCCAAGGTTAGTGGAAACAGGGAAACCCTTTCTAGAAAGCAGTCTGGCAGCATGTATCAAAGCCTTGAAAATCACATGCCTGCTGACCAGTGATCTCGCTTCTAGGACTTTAGCCTAGAGAAGATAATCACATCCTCACTACGAACTGAGATCCATTAAGAACAGGAAGTGTCCGTTGAAATGTTCACCATGGCCACAATCCCAAAACCAGGAAGTCCTCGTGCCATAATGAGAAGGATCAGATTATCATGAGTGTACAAGGTGTAAGCTAAGTGCTTCCTTGGTCAAGTGTTTTCTTGTTTCACAAATTTAATTTCAGTTCAAGTACCAGAATGATAAGCATGAGGCCTTTTAAAAGTCATTTAAATAGCCCTACTGATTCCTTAATGTTTTTATACTAACTTTAAGCCCTCTACTTAAAAACTTGTTCATTATTCATACACATGTCTGCATATCAGTCAGGATGGACCCAGTATCACGTAGGATCTGACTGAGGCATCCGGGTCAGGCACATCTCTCTGACACGAGTGTGCCTTTTCTGCAAAAAGGGAAGGAGACCATCTCCAGAGTTTAATGTAACGTCCCATTCTCCAATGCAGACTGCAGATGGCTAGGTGTCCCACCTGGCTCCCAGTCAGCACTCCATAAAGGGAGTCGTCGTATCATCACTGTTCCTGTTGCTGGCAATAGCTGCTCCTCCTTTCTGTGAGTTCCAACACACCTACCATACAGGTATCTCATCTAGTTTGCTACTGAACTGCAACACATCAACACCATTTGTAAAACTAAATGCCTAATACAGTGGAACCATATCATTACAGGGCCAACATTACTCCAACATGTAAGCACTGCCCAATAAGAACAGATCTGAGGAGTTGGAAGCAGAAGACTTCTTGGAGCTGCCCTGTGTATTAGACGTGCTCATTTCTGCCTCTACTGCAGAAGGATGCTTCCTGATTCCCAATGCCTGGCTCTCTCCATGGCTTCTGGCAGTGCTGTGTCTATTCGTTAACAACAGTCACCAAGCATCCCAGGCTCAGCCTCTCAGATTACACACTGCACCTGCTGCCAATCAAAAATAGCCAGACCTTGACTCCTTTTATTCCGCAGTCTCCATTTCTGCCCAGACGCTGAGGTTTGTCACGCATTAACAAGTAACGTATCACTTTAACGAGAAGTTATGTTGTAATACTACAGTTCTACTAAATATTATCTGACGTAATCATCACATTCAGGAGTGCTCATTTAGAAACCTAAAAGAGTTTGAGATTTAGTTTCAACACTAGTGTCAAAAGACTCTCCTGAGATGCTTTGATAACTTAAAGGGGCATGATCTAAGATATCAAACCTATGCGAACCCCCAGGAAAAACATCCATTTTAAATTTGACAAATATCTCCCTTACTCATAGGAGAAACTTGATACCCTGCTAACTTTTGCCTAAATTCATCCTATCAGTTTTATAAAGGCATATATGCCTTAAAGCCATCTATTTCTAATAAATCTCCAATAAGATGAAAAATAGAAATCTGGAATTATGACACTATCTTTTACTATCTGGCTATCTGTAACTGCTATTCTGGGGGTGATACTGAACTGCAACAAATTTTGAAGGGGTCCAGAATATGCCACTGTGGCCTAAAAATTATTTTGAGCTGAAGGCATTTGAGTTCCTAAAATCTCTTATCTGCCTAAAAGCAGAGCCTCTCAAAAGAACTCAACTGTCATAAATTCCCTCCCAAAGAGCAATCTGAGAAGACTGACTTACCACCAGAGATAAGTCTCCACACCACACCTAAACAGACATTGTTACAAAACTATCATCACCCATCTATGCTCTTAGGGCCCATTCATGTTTTCAAAAAGTCATTTGTTTTCCTATAAGTGCCCTTTCTCCCCTCCCCCACCCCCCACCCCCCGCGTCCTTTTACCTATTAAGATGGTATATAAAGCCACAAATTCTAACCACCCCTTTGAGTCACATTTTTTCTGTGAGTAAAACTGTCTTTTCTCTTGCTACTCTGTCTTTTGTTGGTTTAATTTGCAGGCTCCGAATTCATGAATCTAAGAGGGTAAAGGAAGTTTTTCCTCCCTGACAATTTAAATCAGTGAAATACACTGCACTATGTGTACTGCAACCATGCTAACTTTTTATTAATTATTCTAAACAATTATATGATTAACATTTAATATTTCCTTTTTAAGTTCCCCTCTTCCTTCACTTTTCTTTAAATTTCCTCAATTTCTTTCTCGTTTCTAACTCTTAGATTGTTTTCAAGTATTATCCTCCTAAGTATAATTTAGCAGAAATAATTTTTTTCCTTTCTACTTTTGATAAATCAGAACATATAATTATTAAGTATTAGAAATGCTACTAATTTTTACCAGTTTATAAAAACCTCTCAAGTACAATCAAGCTAAAGCATCCTGTTGATTAAATAAAGCAAGCTACTATTTCACCAACCACTGAGAACTGGAAGCTTTCTGAAACACACAGATTTAAAACACACAGTCACTCTGTATAAAACAATGAGATCCCGCCGCATCAGAGTTTACTGTTTTAAAACTGATTCAGTGAGGATAAAAGTAAAATAACAAAGATAATTAGTCCAACCTGGCACAGAGATAGGCACTTTCTACCAAGATATGAAAAATAAACCATAGGGTTGTCCTCCCATAGGGACAACCCCTCCCTCCAGAGAAAGCCCTTCTGCTCAGATGGCCCCAAGCCCTCCCTTGGCATTAGGGTCTCTGAAGTTCACGTCAATTAGCTAACCTCCCGTGGCTCACAAAGCATCAGGATGCTGGTGCCCACATTTAAGATAGACTTTCCCCATGGCAGCCCTGGGTGCTGTGACACTTTCATCTTGCTGTGCAGAAAAGCAGTGTGTGCAGTGTGCCCACGACTTTACTGAAAAATCACAATCAACGGTCCGTGGCAGGTTGGACCACCAAACCCTGATTAGCAGTATTAAAAAAAAGATTGCCAAAAGATACCCATTCTGAGTCGAAGCGAGAGAGTAGCACAGACATATATATACTACCAACTGTAAAATAGATAGTCAGGGGGAAGTTGTTGTATAACAAAGGGAGTCCAACTCCAGGATGGAAGATGCCTTAGAGGACTGGGGCGGGGAGGGTGGGGGGGACTCGAGGGGGGGGGGAAGTCAAGGAAGGGAGGGAATACGGGGATATGCGTATAAAAACAGATGATTGAACTTGGTGTACCCCCCAAAAAAAATAAAAAAAATTAAATTAAATTAAAAAAAAAAAAGATACCCATTCTGTTAAAATATACAATAACTTTACCAGCTTGCCAACAACCTATGATTATCCCCTTTTTCAGGCTCAGCTGAGCATGTCTTTGCTTATAAACCCCAGGGATGGTTCTGCACCGGTGACAAAATATCCAGATTTGACTGCCTGGCCCCACTCCTTTTCCAGGCCCATGGCCTACCATGGCACCTCAAATCAGCCACAGACTCCTGGCTCTCTCCCAGCTCCTCCTGCTGAAACATCCTTCCTCTGCTTTCGGAGCTAACTTCTTCTCTTCCTGCAAGATGCAGCTCAGACGTCCCCCCTTCCAGGAAACAGATCCTTTCCGCTGCTGGGCACCCACAGCACACTATCACGCCTCCCGATGTTCACATGTCTCTGTCTCAGCTCCACCAGGAGCCCACGCACATGCAGATCTAATGCCTCCGAGGATCATTCAACGTTACACTTGCAGTCACAGAAGACAGTAAGCACATAATAAAGGTTTAGCAAATGCATGAGTTCATAGATGAACAAAATAGTGAATGAGCAAACAAATGAACACACAAATTAATGAACAAACTTTCAAGTTGTTGCCTGGAGAGAGCAGAGAGTCTTTTGGTTAATTCTTAGCAATATTCAGCCCCGGCTGATCCCCAAAGAACACCCTGAGTGCCTCACCTCCTCTGAGCTACGCTTCACTGCCACTTGCTCAGTTCATTTGCCCATGTCCTCAGACACAATCCTCAGCTTTAATCCAGTATGTGACCACCTGACAAGCTCCTGCTTTTTACCCCATAGCTGCCCTTGTGTAGTACACGCAATAACCTACTTGCACTTATTTCCTTAAAGACTCCCAACCAGACCATAAGCCCGCAGGCCCAATTCTTGTCCATCTAATGCCAGAGCCTAACACAGTGCCTGACAAACAGCAGGAGCTCAATACATATGAGATGGATAAACGAATGAAGGAAGAAAGGAAGAGACAACCGCTTTCACACTTTGCTTTAACTTTTTTCTTCTGGCTAAATAATCTGATTTTTCCAGGTAAACTATGATCAGAGAGAGCTGACGAGGGAAGAACAGAAAATCATGTATAGTCAAATCAATGCTTGAATAAAAACCTGTATGATACCACAGTCTTCTTCTATATTAATACAGAAACCATCTTATTGTCTCTCAGTGTCTGTTCTCAACAGAATAGTTTAACAAGCCTTGTAATTGGATAAGGCTGAACAAATCACAAAACTTATAAAGATATTGTTGATAGTGTCTGTATCTGCCAGGCTATGCCAAGATCTTTCATATACATTGTTTTTCTTTTTTTTTCTTTCTTTTTTTTTTTTCTTTTAACCCCCCCCCCCCCCCCACCATCCCCACCCGCCGCCCCAGCAGCTGCCAGAGTGGAGCTGGGACTTAAATTATCCTCTACACTGTTTTTCTTAATCTGCAAAAACACCCCAAAGGGTTGCATTTAGATAATGGAGGCCAAGAGAGGTTGTCACTTGCCCCAAAGTCACTTTGCCAGCAAGCTGTGACACCTTGGGTTACACCCAAGTCTGTTCAAACAGCATGCTTTTTGACTAAAACTTAAAAAATTCTAGGCCTTAGTACTCAAGATTAGAACAATGGTGCAGACAGAATTTCAAAGGCTTATGCTTTCCCCTTCACCATCACCAGTTGCTACAATGTCATTCACCGTTACTAGGTATTTTGTTAAATCCTCCTTAGCCACCAAATCACTAAAGAGCACAGGGGAGATGAACGCAGCCTTGGAAAAGTGTGGCAGCATCTGCTCCAGGCTGTTGATCCAAATGGGGCCTTCCTAGTGCTGATACACTGGGGGTGGGGGAGCAGGCACTGGCAATCCTCCAGCATGCCTTTAAAACAGTAAGAACTAGGGGCTGAAGAGGCTGTGGGGAAAGGACACTCTGACCACAACTTTTCCAAAGGACAATCTGAAAGCATGTATTAAAAGTCATAAAAATGTGCATGTTCTTTAACATAGCAAGTCTACAGGTAAGAATTATCTTAAAGAAGTAACTGAAAAATGCCCAGAGATGTATAAATACGAATCTAAAGATCAAACAACAGCAGAATGATCAGCTTATCCACGATGCAGACATAAGACGGCATATTATGCAATCATTAAAAATAGTGATGCACCTGTATTTACCGCTCTGCTAAAATGTCCACAAAATATTATACACGTAAAAAGCAGATCATAAAATATATGATCTGATCTTCTTTTTTTCCTGAAAACTGTATATGTACTTCTAAAAGTCTGTAAGAAAAAAATTTAAAAAGCTCATAAGGACATGTATCACAATGGTGACCTAAGTGGTAGGATTACATGCTTGAGTAGAAAGTCAAAGAGAACTTTGCCTATCTTCTTTATTTTTTTTTCCACAATGCCCATTTTATCACTGGTAAAATAATAAGATAACACAGTATTTTTAATTAAATCAACTCCTTAAAAATTCCAAGGAGCTGGTGATCCAAATCAATCAGGACAGAACTTTCTTCCTTTTGATACCTTCAAACTTTTTAAAATTGTCCATAGCTAACAGCCTGGAGTAAATTCATAGGAGGATTAAGCTGCAAGATATTTCCCACTTTATCTCCTGTTTCCAACTCTCTATGGAATGATATATATTCTTGGACTTAAAGGAAAGCTGACACTGAAGGTTTGGTTTCTAGAATTTAAGGCTCAGTTCTGTAATAAGTTAAAAGAGAAAGAGTAAAGACTGAGCATAAAACACCATTAGCAGAGCAGGGAATGGTTGTTACTATAATATACAAAGTACACGAGATGAAGCTTTGATGGATGAGGCAATATTTTCTACCAATCCCCATTACAAAGGTGGATTTCAAAAGTCCAGGTCCAAAAGTAGCAGCTATTTTTAAAGACATGACAAAAACAACTTCTAGATAAGGTAAGAAAATTCCAAGAGGACAATAGTGCTCTACATACCTTAGACCCTCAAATAAATATTTCTTGATTTTAAAATAAACAGCAGGAAAACATTCTTCGCTTTCTTTCTAATCGATACAGGTAATTTAAATGTAGTAACTATTCAAGTAAACAACTACAAAGAGAAATTACTTAGAATATACTACAAACTTAGGACTATAAAAAGTGTGTTTGGTGGCCTAAGTATGAGAAAAATACACTTTGTGTTTATGGGGAAGAGGTGGCACTCCAAAAATCTATTTGTAAGCAGAGGTATGAAATTCAGAACATATTTTCCATCAAAACAATGTTACTCTGTAATAATGGTTAACTCCCAGCCTGGTCTTCGAAGATTTAGTTGTTCCTGAGAACTATTTATCTCATATCTGCATTTTAGGTGAATGGCACTAGTGGTCTAAGTGAAGAATGTGATATGACCAGCAGCTCTCCTTCACTCAGAACTGAAGGCTCTCAAGCTGAGTCCCTCTCCATGGAAGTTTTCCAGCTAAAAGATACCACCCCCCAGGTCCTTCCCTCTTCCTGGGGGCAGCTCGGGGCTGGGGGGGCAAGGTCTCGCCCTCATGCCTCAAGGTAAGATAGATCTGCAGGGCTATCCTAGCTCCACAGCTGCCTGTAATCACTGCATCACAGTTCAACTCTTCCCTCTGCCCAGTCCTGCTTCCCTCACTCTGCCACTAGTAATGATTCCAAGAGCATATGCAGTAAACCAGTCGCAGGTAAATCTTTGTCTCAAACACTATTTCCAGAATCTAAGACGAGTGGCTAACCCTTAGTAAGTTCATATCATATAAGTCAGCCCCTGTGTATACATATGTATGTTTTTTAATAATACATAATGGATAGATACCTTATTATATATGTATGGGTATAGGTACTATAATCCCATTTTAAATATGCAGAAACTGAGGCTCAGGGAAATCAAACGACTTGCCCCAGATCACAGAGCAAGTAATTTCAGGAGCCAGGTCTACTGAATGCAAGGTCAATCACTGGGTAAACCAACTCCATCTCCTACAAAGAACTGTTGAATGAATGAAGGCAAACTTGGCAGCCCAGGGCCTCTGGTGGCAGCCAGGAATGAGTGGAGTGGTGAACGTGGTCATCCATAAAACAGGAGTTTATAAAAGGCCTTGGGATCCAGGCCCATTAAAAAGTAGATACTATGACCAAGGTTCATATATTTTTAGGCCTCAAGCAAAAAAGCAGTGGCCTAATAGAACCAGAATTCCAGAATGAAACTACATGGGTATAATCTACTGCATGATTAGTAGATCCTGAAAATAATGACTGGCGAAGCTTGCCCACCTACAATCAAAACGTTGCAATATGTGCAGACAGATGTTTATTATGTAGGAAGAGGATGGCACTTCCCCATCTTTTACTCCAATCCCCACATAAAGCTTCATAAACCAGTACCTAAAAATGTACTAATAAATTTCTTATTAGGGGTACAAAGTCCCTACAGTTAACATGTAACTCACCCAAGAAGCACAACTGCAACTGGTTCAACTCCTTCAACTACAACCCCACCATGGTTTCCCCAAGCTTTCGCTAACTAGCAAATCTTTTTTTATAGAATCAGCAGTTATTTATAACTACTGACTAACAGTGAAAAACTAAGAACTAATATTACCCTGCCCTGGTGTCCATGCTGCCCAAGAACCACAAGACATAAAACCATTCTATAAACTCCAAACAACTACAAACAGTATCAACTTTAGGTGAAGTCATTAAGTTTGCATGCTTGCAGATGTAGATCACAACTGACTTGAATGGTGAGAACAAACCATTTAAAAGTTTAATAGAATGTAAATTTACTACACCCTTGGAATAACTGTTTGATTTGTAATATTTATAATCACAAAATCTAACCTCACAGCTAAATAAAAAACTGAAATATGCTTTAAAATACCACAATAGTTCAATTAATGTCATTTGTAAATTTAAAAATAATTGGGCCTTATCAGCTGATTCTGAGAGTTTGCACATATCAGTTGCCCCTTCCTTTAAAAATTCACCAATGGGAAAAAAAAAATTCACCAATGACACCTCTCACATTTCTACATTATAAAGCACAGCTTTAAATGGCAAAAAAAACCAAACAACAAAAAAAAGCATTTATAATTTCCTGATTTACCAATTTTGCACACAGGAGGCCTCAGCATCCATGTTCAATTATCATCAACTGCAGTGAGAGGTTCTTCAAATTAAGGTGCATCACTCACTGAGACTTCACACCAGGTCAGAACCAAGAATTTGGCATCATAAAATTCAACTCACTGCTCTAATATAAGTCAAGCTTGTACCTTGTCTAACTGTAATTATTGCAGTGTTTGGCCCATTTTCTCCTCCCTCTCCCCCCCCCCCCCACCCCTGGTTCATTCAATAAAACAAGCTCCAAAGCAGAAATACATACCTTCATACAGATATATACAGGACTGCCAAATACACCTGAGACTGCCGCTTCAGAGGAGACCAGTAATAAAGACACCATAACCATAGCTTAATGTTTATGAATGAGATACCACCAGCCTGAGAAACACATTTCCTCACACCACCTCGAAGTGGTCTAAGCTTTTGGAGAAAGAAGATAAGGGAACAGTCAACCTGAAGCTTCCATGTAGACAAAAAATAGGAGGGTAAGCCAGAACCACCACTGGGAATACCAGCCCCATACGATATCCTCTCTTGACTGCCACCTCTCCTTTAATACTCAACACAGTATTTGTAACACAGTAAATGCTTAATATCTTTTGAATAAGTGAATGATAGCTATCATTCACTGATCACTTAATTTCCTTGAGAAACTTTACTAAGTTTGTTACCAATGTAAAAGGCTTTAAAACAAGTACTGGGGCCTGAGTAGGGAAAGGACACTCTGAACCTCACAATAACCTTATGAGGGAGTCAATACAATCAGTATAATTCTTTCCCCCAGTTTTACAGGTGAGGACATTGAGGCTCGGAAAAGCTGTCCTTCCCAAGATGACAAAACTCTAAATGGCTGAGCCAGGAGTCTGTCTTCTTTCCCTCTGCCACATCAATACCAAAATGAAATGCAGAGTGAGGAACAAAAGAACATGGAGAAGACAGTCTGGCCAAGAGTTGTATTTTCAAACATTCACAAATGGGATGTTTGTTCCTGAAAGAAAAAAAAAAAAAAATCTTCCTCTTTCAAAACTGCAGAGACACAGCCAATGGGGCCTACCGTTCTGTTTCTAACAGGCTACCCTTCAATTTCCTCTGCTCAGATCACTGTGGGGTTCTTCTAAGTGCAGGTAACCTGTTTAAAATGTGAGTGATCTACATAAAGAACGGCTTTAAAAGCTGAGACCTACAAGTCAAAAGCCTGATATAAAGAACCTAATCTCCCTTCATTAAGATATACCTATATTCCCTGTCCCGAAAAACTGCCTGACCAGAGGAATTCAAAGAACTGTTCAAGTTCGAAAAAGTATTCGCCCAGCACCCTATAACTGAAACTATGTCTCTGCAGTGACAACGGCAATCCTATTACTATTCCTTAAGTGCCCCCTCAAAAGGTGCATTCAGACACTACCTAAGATTATCAGGCTTCCTTCTAAAAATGTGAAACAGAATTAAATAGAGGATGATGTTTTTTAAAACTCCGGGCTGAGAACGGAAGTCAAATTCAGATTCTCTTCCTTCCTCGAGCGTGCATGAGAATTAAAGAGCACACTCCCGCCCCCCACCCAGCGACACACACACACACACACACCCACCCACCCTACAGTAAAAATGTCTCGGGGCCTCTTCACCTGTGGCAATCGACACAGCGAGCCTCGGTTCGCTGAGATCTGAGGCTCCCCTTCACACGGGGGAGGGGAAGGCGGGTGGGTGAGGGGAGCAGAGGGAAGAGAAACTGGTGCTTAAGTTTTCAATCGGACCATTCTTCTCAACTTGGGCAGCTCTTTCTTTCCTTCCTTCCTTCCTCTCCCCGGTCCCGGGCACACACTCGGCTTTGCCAGCGCGGGCACAACGGGCAGGGCCCGAGCGGAGCCCCGCCGCAGCCGGGCCCCCAAGGGCCCCTCGGAGTCTGGGACGGAGGCTGCCCGGGGGCGCGCGACCTGTGCGCCGCGTGGACACCGAGCCGGGGCCGCCGATCGATCGCCGCCGCCGCCGCCGGGCGTGGGGACCGGGAAGGGGCAGCCGCGGCGGGGCGGAGGGGCGGGGTGAGCACTTCCTGACTCTCGCATTGTCCACGCATCGCCCGCGCCACCCAGGGCCCTGCCGCCGCGCCGTCCCCGTCGGGGAGGAAGTTGGCGCTCGCCCCGCCGGCCCCGTCTTACCGTTCTTGACGTCGCCAGCGGCTGCAGCCCCCGCGGCGGCCGCGGCGTTGGCGGCGCCGGGCCCCGCGCCTCCCGCGCCCGCCGCGCCCCCGGCGCCCGGCGCGCCCGCCGCTGCCGTTCCGCAGCCGGCCGCCGCCGCCAGGGCCCCCCCGGCCGCCGCGCCCGCCGCGCCCGCCGCTGCCAGGGCCCCGGCTCCATTTTCCTGCTCGTCCCCGCTGCTGTTGGCGCGCTTGTTTTTGCGGCCGCCTTTACTGTTTTTGGGGTTGGGCATCTCGCGATGTCCAGGTGCCCCGCGTCGGCGAAGGCGGCTCCCAGCGGCGCGGCGCCGGGTCCGGGAGGCCGAGGACCGAGGGCGCGGGCCGGCGGCTCCTCTGGCGCCCGTCTAGCCGCGCGGCCCGCGCCGCGCCATCCCGGCCGCCGCGCCCTCCCAGGCTTCCTGGAGCCGGCGCGCGGCCACCCGAGGCTCGCAGCCGCGCGAGCGCCGCGGGCTCGGGACGCGAGCGGGACGCTCCCGAGCCGGAGGGAAAAGGCGGGTCTCGGGCTTGTTTTGATTCGGCTTCGCTGACACGCTCTGGCCCCGCCCCCTCCCGTGACGACACTGGGGATTCGGCCTGGCCGCGCCCACCAGGTGACCTCACGGTGGCCCGGCCCGCCCGCGTGACGTCACGCCCCGCGCTGAGCCGGCCACCTTGGAGTGACGTCATCAGGGCGCCCTCACTCCCGGGCCCCGGCTGCACCCGGGCGTTTGCGCACAGACCTTCCTGAAATGGCCCCGAACGCCAACCCAGTGGCATCTGGAGTTAGACGGGGGCCTCCTGACCTTCATGTAATTGAGGCTTAGAACAATACGGTCTGGGAAATATAGGCAGGTGACCAGAACAGGAATGGAAAACAGGATTTCTAATTAATCATACATCGAAAGGCTTTGCCGCTCAGAAACAGTCGTAGAGTCAGTGAAGAAATAGAGTCGAGTTCCTAGACAATGGGAAAGAACAGCAGGGTCCGTGAATGGAAGGCCGTCACAGCCTAGTGGTGAAACCCCCCATTCCAACAGGACCCACCATCCAGGGATGTTACGAAATGTCGTCTGCGACCAAGAAGCAGGCCCTGCCTGGAGGGGAAACCCAGTCCCCGTGGATAGGACTGAGTTGTCCCGAAAGATCGGTGGCCACGATTGTGAGCAGGTGGAGATTAGAAGGTGACACCTGTGCTAAGGCAGTGACTTGAGGGGTAGGGGACCCCAGGAAGAGTTTCACATGGTCTCTTTTTCTGCAGCTCTTTTTCTGCTTTTTGCGAAGACCAGCTCCTTCTCAACTCTCAGGGGTCAGCTCAAACACATCACTTCCTTCATGATGATATAACTGACACAGCTCCCCAGAAGAGCTATCAGAAGTATCACCTCATCCGTCTCTAACTATGTTGTCGATGTATGTGTTTACTTATTTCCTGTCTGTCACTTCTCAAATGAAAGCTCCATAGGTAGGAGATTTTATCTGTCTTGGGCACCTCGGGGGACAGCTAGCATATATTTGTTGAATGTATAAATTAAGTTCTTTTCCCATGAGCTGTGGAGAGAAATCTATGTTAGCTGACAGTTTACAGTTCCCCCTTCCTATATAGTGTGATCTTCTTTAATTAACTCAGCTCTCCAGTAAAGCATCTTTGGCTGTATTCTGAAGCAAAAAGAGGTAGACAGGGAGTTACCTGCCCTGTGCTCACCGAATGGGGAGACTCTGACTGGGAACTCTGGGCATTCATAGCAGAGTCCATTCCAGACCCTGGAGCTTGCAGGAAAGACCACTGGATACTCAGGAGCAGTTGCTGGCTGGACTTTTCACTAGGAAAGTGATGAATCTTTTAATTCCCTAATTTTGTTGAGGAAAGTGACTAGTTAGAGGGTCTTACAATAGATATTTTGTGCCTATATTTTTGTGTCTATTTCTCCCCCACCCCAACTCCCCTAAGCACTAGGAGAGCCAGGATTGTCTATCTTTCTAACTAATTCTGCAGAGTCTAGCAGTTAGTGTTCAATAAAATTTTGTCGAATGGAAGATGTCTAAAGCATTCTTCTTCCGGCTACATTTTTCTGAACCTTAAAGTCTCAGCTAAATCATCAGTTCTCTAGGAAGTCTTCTCTGATACCCCAAAGTTAGATTTGTCCCCATGTTCTCCCTGAACCTTGTCCACCACAAGAGCTTGCACACACAGTATTGAAATTGCCTATTTACTTGTCTCTTGTCTAGGCCCCCACTAGACTATAAGCTTTGTGATGGCAGAAGCTGTCAGTCTTAGATGTTACTGTATCCCTGGTACCTAACACAGGGTATGGTACAAGTAGGTATTTGATCAGTGCGTGACAAATACATGAATAAGTAAATGGACAAATGCTTTGAAGGTAGAAGCAGCAGGATTTGGTGGCCAGTTGGATGTGAGGGATGAAGGAGAGGGTTAATTCAAGCAATTTTGAATACCAGAGGAAAGGATGATGGTAGTTGATGAAATGAAGACTTCAAGGGGAGGGTATTGGTGCTGTAGAGGAAGATAGTGAATTAATGTGGGCCATTGGACTTAGATTAATTTCATTACTGATATCCCTCACTAGAGGAGGCTGAGAGATCTCAAAATATTTTGGTGACTTTGGCTTTGACTTTTTTTTTCTTTAAGTGTTTTGGGTTTGTTTTTTTTTAATGGTTAGGATGAAGAAGCTTTAGATTAAAGTACAGGAAAATTGAGATAATTATTTTCTTGAATAAGCACATTGCTGTCATGCCATATTGGATCAGAGTAATCATGCATGTACCCTGCAGACAGACATTCACACCAGCTGCCTCCCACCTCGACATAACTGAGACTTCAGAATTGGAAACTTTCCCACAAAAATATCGTAATTGGCTCAAGGCACACGGACACCCAGCCAGTTGCTGTTCTTGTTCATTGTGGGAGCCACCTCCTTCTCATTCAAACTGAAAAAAATTAAAAGAAGGAAGAAGCCAGGCCACTTCTTCCATGCTCAACCTTGCTGGTCTATTTTTAGCCTTAGTCAAATTTGATACACAGGCAATAGTTCCGATTTTATTGCAACAACAAAAAGAAATGTACTAAATTCAAGATGTTAAAGACAAAATTTAGGTATGGTTAAAGGATTCTATTTTCTACTTCCATACAACATGTGGAATTTCACAGGAATCCTACCATTCTAGCCCTTTTATCTTTCCCCACCATTTCGGTGGGGGGGGTGAGGGGGAGGATGGAGAAAAAAGAAAGAGAGAACTAGACTAAAAAGCACAAGATGGCAGAGATGACACAAAGTCCTCCCCTCAGATGCTTCCAGGGGAAGAATTCTAGGAAAACCGAGGAAGCCACTGAGCTCTGTGTAGCCACACTTGGCTTCTCTTTCTTTAATTTCTCTGATCAACTCATGTGCTCTGAAATAAACTTCCAAAAAATTGTACCTCTACCGAAGGTTTCCTTTCCCCAAACATCATCACTTGCTCCTTCACCCCGGTCTTTGCACAATCAAATAAAACACAGCAACAAATCAAGGTCACCGAAAGTAAACACTTTATACCCTTGAGAAAGGGGACAAGCTAATCTTCAGGGCTGGATGAGAATAAGTGGTCATTGTTTCAATGTTCTTGTTCTGTTTGGTTTTTTTTGTTTGAAATTTGTGCCTGTCTTCTGAACTCTCAGAGTGAACTAATTCATTTGGGCCAGGGTTAGCCTGATCCACTAACATCACTTTAAGTAAACATAGCTTGAACAATGTATGTTATCCCTTTGCACCAGTTTCCTCCTCTGGAAGTAGCTTCACCTTTGCCCACAGGTGTACTATGAGGAATAACGATAATTGCGGTAATGAGGAACTTTGAGGAAAACGGAATACTGATGTAAATAATAACATGGGTTATTAAATGCTCTCCTGTCAGACCATTCCCAATTATCAATAGTAATATTGTTCTGAAATATGTACCCTCAAAATCTCTTTTCAGGCCTTTAGTTTGACTTTTATATTATTTCCATAATCTACAAAAGCAGTCATCTAAAAGGTCAGAGTTCAGCTCTCAGGGACCCCTGAACTGGCTGCTGACTCCACTTCAGTGACTCCTTTGCTCATACTGTTGTCCCAACTCGGCATGAACACTGTGCCGGACCCCAATAATCTACACGGCATGCTCCTTTCAAGAAATAGATTGGGTATAATCTTTTCCAAGACACAGTTCCCTGGACTCATACCACCCCATACTCTCACTTTCCACCTCCAAGTACCTATCACCTGGCTCCACCAATGTTTTCCAAACTGTGGATCATATTCTTTTGACAGGTTTTAAAATTAATTCACAGAGTTTCTATCAGGATTTTTTGTAGACTGGAATAGAACAGAAAATATCAGAATGCATTGCATATAGAAATTAAGTATTGTTTTATAAAATATACATATTGTTTTGTAAAATTTCATCTTACACGAACACGTGTGTGTGTGTGTGTGTGTGTGTGTGTGTGTGTGTAGTCCATTTCTCATTGTGGGTGCAGACAAATCAACAACAACAACAAAAATGTCTGAAAGCCGCTTGCTATACCATACCATGAAGTGTTTGATTTTATAAGGCTCTCTTTCCAAGGTCTTCTCACCACAGGGAGAGCATTTTCTCTCTTCAATTATACTTTAAATTCTCTGAAGACAGGCACCATATCTTTCATCTTTTATATTTCCTCCAATGAACCTACCACCAGGAGTGCTTTGCTTTCAAGTTCCATACATATGCAAAAACCAACCAAAAAACCCCTGAAATTCTCATTGGGGGATGGGGTGACACAACAACAAACACATATGGAACAAATAAAAATTAATCACCTATTAACCTGAACATAAAGAAAACAAAAAGATGGGTAAGTTGTATTTTGTTTTATTTTGTTTTGCAGGGGGAGTGGTCCCCTCAGGTCCCCAGGAGATAGCGGGGGTTAGCACAGCCTAGAATTGTCAAAGAAAACTTCATGGGAAAGCCTTGAAGATCAGCCTTTTAAAAAGGCATGAAAGCAAGAATAAGTATGGCGCATACAAAGGGGAGAGAGGAAGCCGTAGAGACTCTGGTGTTTGTTGGGTAGAGCTGGAGAAAAACCAGATCACATTGGGCCCAGTGCAGCAGTGGACGTGCAGCTGGCTATAGTCCAGACCTTGATAACTGGTAAGAAAGCTAGAACTCACCCTCCCTCTCTCCTTTCCTTGCTTCCGTTTCCCCAATAGTACTTAATTACTATACTGCATATTTTTTATTTTTATTACTCTATATTTTAATGTTATTTACTTTACTGTTTTTCTTCACTAGAATGTAGATTGCAAGAGGGCAAGGATTTCTCTGTTGAATCTTCAGTACCTGAAACAGTGCCTAGCAGATCGCAAGTGTTCAATACATATTTGTAGAATAAAAGAACATATAGAAGAACACCCAAAAGGAATAGTTCAAACTAGGGGTCAAGGGGGGAAATGAGCCTTCTAAAACCACATTACTATGTTCTTGGTAGACATAACATCTTTCTCCCGTAGCTAGTGTAATATTTAAACCGAAGGAGACTAGCTTTGTATAACAAGGAGCCCTTTGACAGCCATATCTTCTTCAGCATTGCAGTGACCACACTAATACTTTCTACACCTTATATTTCCTCCCAAACTGGCACTGAAAATTCCAAGACTCTTTTTATCACCTAGATTTCATCTTCAAGATCCTCTATGTTTTTTCCCAATCAAATCAGTATTTTTCTACACTGCCACTCTAAAGCACAATTTCACCACAATGCTTTTGGCTTTCCTTCAGCTGTCTGCAAGGTTTGACTTAATACAGCGTTGGTCTTCTCTAAATACCTCTTTTAATACTGCACTTGTTCTATTGCTGCCTACCAAATTATCCCACAATTTAGCAGCTCAGAACAACAAACATGCATTATTTCACAATTTCTGCATCAGGAATCTAGGCATGGCTTAGCTGGGTCCTCAGGCTCAGGGTCTCTCACAAGGCTGCAGTCCAGATATCAGCAGGGATGCAGTCCCATCAGGTCAAAGCTTATCTGAGGGAGGATCCACTTCCAAAATCACTCCTGAGGTTTCTGGCAGGATTCAGTTCCTCTGGGCTGCTGGCCTGAGGCCTCCCCCAATTCCTTATCATGTGAGCCTCCACAGAGGGCAGCAGCTTCATCCAAGTGAGCCAGTGAGACAGCCGGAGAGAGTAAGCAAGGCAGAAGCCAGTCTTTTGCAACCTAATCTCGGAAGTAGCATCCATCACTTTTGCTGCACTCTGTTCCTTAGAAGCAAGTCCCTGGTTCAGCCCACACTCAGGGGGAGAGTATCACATAAGGACATGAAAAACCAGGAGATGGGGACCATTGAAAACCATCTGAGAAGTTGCCCACAAGTATGTTAGTATATTGCTCGCAATCCAAATTCTAATTTCTGAGGGCTTCAAGTTAGTTTCTAAGACAAGAGGGATGGATTGTGGTAATCATTTCATAATGCATACATATATCCAAACATTGGTCTCTGTACACTGTAAATATAAACAATTTCTGTTTGTCAATATGACAAAAAGAGTGAGAAAAGGTACAAACTTGTTCTGGTTCTTTCTTTTTAAATTACTATTTCAATTAATCTTTGATGACTAAATTTCATGAATTTAAAGTAACTTTTGCAAAATGGTTTTTGTTCAAACTGTTTCAGTCGTCTGAGTTCAAAACACTACTAATGTTTAGAACAAACACACAGTATAGTACATTATTGGATCCGAGTGCCTGCTTCAAGGACACCTAATTTTTTTAAATGCTAAGGCTGCTGCTCTGCCTGTTTCTGGAGTTAATTTTGATTGATCTTAAATAGAATGCTCTCTCAAGATTTCTCTTCCTCCGTTATTTCCACTTAGAACAATTTCTACCAATGGTATCCTGAGAAACACTGCTTATGTAAGATGTGCCTCTATTTCTATGGTTAAATAAGTCTAAGAAACACTGTGTATTTCATGAGTCATAATATATATTACCAAAGACCCTAAGAAGTCCAGCAGTAAAGAAACCTGCTTACTCTTAACTTAGAATTTCCCAAGTTTCCACAACCTATAAATTCCTTTACATGTAATACCCATTAACATCTTGTGAAGCTAGAGTTCTGCTAATTAGTTTTTTGCAAAAATAGTGCCTTAGAGCAAAAAATATCTACTTCTAGCATTAGTGTTCAAGTGAACAGATACAATGGTGAAAATTCAAATGAAAAGGTAGACACTGGATCCCTCTTGTAAACAACCAGTTCTTTAGGACTTCTCTGGTGGTACAGTGGTTAAGAATCTGCCTGCCAGTGCAGGGGACACAGGTTCGATCCCTGGTCCGGGAAAATCCCACATGCCACAGAGCAACTAAGCCCGTGCACCACAACTACTGAGCCTGCGCGCACACCACAAGTACGGAAGCCCATGCACCTAGAGCCTGTGCTCCATGACAAGAGAAGCCCCTGCTCACCGCAACTAGAGAAAGCCTGCACGCAGCAACAAAGGCCCAACACAGCCAAATAAATGAATAAATAAATAATAATAAATAAATCTTAAAAAAAAAAAACAGTTCTTTAGAAAACGTTTTGGGAAAGAGCTTTAAAAACTCTATCAGCTCCGACTGTTGTAATGATAAGGATGCATTAGGCACTAATTCTAAATGATGTTAAACAGTTGAACATTCACGATACTGCTTCCATTTTCAAAAATGTCATTTATGCTCATTATTCCATCGAAGAACAAAAAAAAGTAGTGTCAACAACCTACTAAGGACTACTTTTTTTCCAACGGGAAGACATCTTTACCAATATTACAACCTGAAGTAGCATCCAACTTTTGTTCAGAACTTTTGATATAATAAATACTATGGAATCTGAAAATAAATCTCTGTACCCTCTGAATATGATAGTTCTTTTCATTGCCATCACATGAATAATCAGTTTCACCTGTAGTCCAGTTATAAGGGCTGTTATGTATGTTTCTGGAGTTAATTTTACTTGACAGTGAATAGAATTCCCTCTCAAGATTTCCTTTCCTCCTGCAGAATATTCATTCTGAGTACTTGAATGTAAATATGGTACTGCGTGGATTAAAGTTCGCCGCAAGTTTGCTACTCCTCTCTTCAAAAGGCAGAGTCTATTCCCACCCCACCCCCAAATATGACTCGGCCTTGTGACTTACTTTGACCAATTAAAAATGTAGCAAAAGTGATGTTGCTGCGGTTCCCATCCTAACTTTTCCATTTACTTTCTTTAAGTCAGACACTATGCTGTGAAGGAGCTTGAGCTAGACTGTGGCATGAGGAGGGTCCACCGGAGAAGGTGACAAAGACTCTTTGCTTGACCAAACTTAAATCAGACTCCTCAGGTTCCTCTTGTTGATTAGACCCTAATCTTGGGCTCTGTCCTTGCTGTGCTTAGCCCAGTTTTAGTAGGAATCCTGCTGAGTCAGCTTATCAAAAACATCCCACCCTTGGTATCTTATTGCCCTGGCCTGCCTTCAGCAAGAATCCTATCAAGTTGGTTTAGCCAGACTCTCCCTACCCCTGATGTTTCCTCTCAGTAATTTTCCATCCACTGACCCCAACCCGTCTCTGTGGATATAAATTCCTAGTTTTTCTTGTTGTATTTCGGAGTTGAGCCCAATCTCTTTCCCCTTGTAGTAGTCCCCTAAATAAAGTCTGCCTAACCATCTTAAGTTTCAGGAATACATTTTTCTTTAACAAAGGATCCTGGACAGCTAGAAGATAAGAATCCATCTTCGATGTTCCAGCCTCAGCCAAGCTCCTAGCTCAATGGTTCCCAGCCTGAGCAATTTTGCCCACCCCACACCCAGGTGTGGGGGGTCATTTTTGGTTGTCACTTCTAGCATCTAAGTAGGTAGAGGCCAAGGCTGTGGCTAAAATCCTGCAATGCACGGGACAGCCTCCTCAAGAGAATTATCCAGCCCCAAATGTAGTGTCAAGGTTGAGAAATCCTATGCTAGCTGAATGCAGCCATATGAGTCACAATAGCTTCATCATGTAGAGCAGATTGTCCAGATGAGCCCAGTCAGAACTGTGAGAAATAGTACATAGCTGCTGTTCTAAGCAACTATTGGGGTAGTTTCAATGCTGTGCTCCTGTTAAACCACTGAGGAGGGGAAGGGAAGGAGTCCTGACTTGTAGTGTTTGCACCTGCCCAAGGTGTAAATGCTCCTACCATGGGCAAGTTTAGGCTACCAACATGAACCACTAAACACAAAGCTAGAAAGGTGTGACAACTGGCCCTATGAGTCAGAAGGACTTGGTTACACTGTAATAGGCAACTGAGGCAACATCATATGTAAAACATATTTTTATACCTGAATTTTAGACAGGGGCTTTCCCATGTTCCATTGACCACCTAGTCAGGGCTCTCTACCTATATACTGTCTGTTCTCACATTTCTATCAGAAGCTTCTTTAAATGCTGAGACACTGATTCCAATCTTTCTGGCTTGCACCATTTTTTACACCATTAAAACTGTCAAACTGGGTTTAGTCAAGAGGCTCCCACAGAAGATCACAGCATGGACTCCACTCCAAAGTAATCCCACAACACTCTCAAATCTGCAATACTGAAGCGAATTGTCTGATTTGGAATAAAACATTGCTCTCCCTAAACTGTGGGGTTTCTTTGTGAAATGTAACTTCTGAATAATAACTAAAGGATCCAGGCAAAAGCAGAAGCAGGGGTGGGGAGACAACCACCTAGGCCAGCTTTGGGCCCATGCTAAGTAAGGCACGCTTTTGTTCAGAAAAGAAAAAAAATTGTTTTTGGCCATGCATGGCTTGCAGGCTCTTTGTTCCCTGATCAGAGGTCAAACCCAGGCCCATAGCAATCAAAGTGCAGAGTTGCAACAACTGGACCGCCAGGGAACTCCCCAGAAAAAAATTTTTTTCTTCCAGATCGATGGAATTTCTTCCAGTACATAAGCCCAAAACAGTCTTTGTTATTTCCTAGAGCAGCCATTCCTCAGGTTTCAGGGTGGACCCTGGATTTTGGTTCTATTAAGTGTTATTATAAATAATAGCAGGAGACTTTAACACCCCACTTACATCAATGGACAGATCATCCAAACAGAAAATAAACAAGGAAACACAAGCTTTAAATGACACATTAGACAATCTCAACTTAATTAATATTTATAGGACATTCCATCCAAAAACTACAGAATACACTTTCTTCTCAAGTGCACATGGAACATTCTCCAAGATAGATCACATCTTGGGTCACAAATCAAGCCTCAGTAAATTCAAAAAAACTGAAATCGTAGCAAGCATTTTCTCTGACCACAATGCCATGAGAATAGATATCAATTACAGGAAAAAAACTGTAAAAAATACAACCACATGGAGACTAAACAATATGTTATTAAACAACCAAGAAATCAAAGAGGAAATCAAAAAATACCTAGAAACAAATGACAACACAACAAATGACACAACAACCCAAAATCTATGGGATACAACAAAAGCAGTTCTAAGAGGGAAGTTTATAGCGATACAGTCCTACCTCAAGAAACAAGAAAAATATCGAATAAACAACCTAAACTTACACCTAAAACAATTAAAGAAAGAAGAACAAAAAAAACTCAAAGTGAGCAGAAGGAAAGAAATCATAAAGATCAGATCAGAAATAAATGAAAAAGAAATGAAGGAAACAAAAGCAGAGATCAATAAAACTAAAAGCTGGTTCTTTGAGAAGATTAACAAAATTGATAAACCATTAGCCAAACTTATCAGGAAACAAAGGGAGAAGATGCAAATCAACAGAATTAGAAATGAAAAAGGAGAAGTAACAACTGACACTGCAGAAATACAAAAGATCAAGAGAGACTACTACAAGCAGCTAAATGCCAATAAATTGGATAACTTGGAAGAAATGGATAAATTCTTAGAAAAGTACAATCCTCCAAGACTGAACCAGGAAGAAATAGAAAATATGAACAGACCAATCACAAGCACTGAAATTGAGACTGTGATTAAAAATCTCCCAACAAACAAAAGCCCAGGGCCAGATGGCTTCACAGGCGAATTCTATCAAACATTTTGAGAAGAGCTAACACCTATCCTTCTCAAACTCTTCCAAAATATTGCAGAAGGAGGAACACTCCCAAACTCATTCTACGAGGCCACCATTACCCTGATACCAAAACCAGGCAAAGATGTCACACAAAAAAGAAAATTACAGGCCAATATCACTGATGAATATAGACACAAAAATCCTCAACAAAATACTAGCTAACAGAATCCAACAGCACATTAAAAAGGTCATACACCATGATCAAGTGGGGTTTATCCCTGGAATGCAAGGATTCTTCAATATACGCAAATCAATCAATGTGATACATCATATTAACAAATTGAAGGATAAAAACCATATGATAACCTCAACAGACATAGAAAAAGCTTTTGATAAAATTCAACATCAATTTATGATAAAAACTCTCCAGAAAATGGGCATAGGAGGAAATTACCTCAACATAATAAAAGTCATATATGACAAACCAACAGCCAACATCATTCTAAATGGGGAAAAACTGAAAGCATTCCCTCTAAGAACAGGAACAAGACAAGGGTGCCCACTCTCACCATTATTATTCAACATAGTTTTGGGAGTTTTAGCCACAGCAATCAGAGAAGAAAATGAAATAAAAGGAATCCAAACTGGAAAAGAAGTAAAATTGTCACTCTTTGCAGATGACATGATATTATACATAAAAAACCCCAAAGACTCTACCAGAAAATTACTAGCACTAGTTGATGAATTTAGTAAAGTAGCAGGATATAAAATTAATGCGCAGAAATCTCTTGCATTTCTATACACTAACAACGGAAGAGCAGAAAGAGAAACTAAGCAAACTCTCCCATTTACCATTGCAACAAAAAGAATAAAATATCTAGGAATAAATCTGCCTAAGGAGGCAAAAGACCTGTATGCAGAAAGCTTTAAGACACTGATGAAAGAAATCAAAGACGACACAAACAGATGGAGGAACATACCATGTTCTTGGATTGGAAGAATCAATATTCTGAAAATGACTATACTACCCAAAGCAATTTACAGATTCAACACAATCCCTATCAAATTACCAATGGCATTTTTCACAGAACTAGAACGAGAAATCTTACAATTTGTATGGAAATGCAAAAGATCCCAAATAGCCAAAGCAATCTTGAGAAGGAAAGACAGAGTTGGTGGAATTAGGCTTCCTGACTTCAAACTATACCACAAGGCTACAGTGATCAAGACAGTATGGTACTGGCACAAAAATAGAAAGGAAGATCAATGGAATAGAATACAGAGCCCAGAGGTAAACCCAAGTACATATGGGCACCTTATCTTTGACAAAGCAGGCAAGAATATACAATGGAAAAAAGACAGCCTCTTCAATAAGTGGTGCTGGGAAAGCTGGACAGCTACATGTAAAAGAATGAAATTAGAACACTTCCTAACACCATACACAAAAATAAAGTCAAAATGGATTAAAGACCTACATGTAAGGCCAGACACTATAAAACTCCTAGAAGAAAACATAGGCAGAACACTCTATGACATCCATCAAAGCAAGATCCTTTTTGACCCACCTCCTAGAATAATGGAAATAAAATCAAGAATAAACAAATAGGACCTCATGAGACTTAAAATCTTTTGCACAGCAAAAGAAACCATAAACAAGACTAGAAGACAACCCTCAGTATGGGAGAAAATACTTGCCAATGAAGCAACTGACAAAGGATTAATCACCAAAAAATATAAGCAGCTCATGCAGCTTCATACCAAAAAAGCAAATAACCCAATCCACAAATGGACAGAAGACCTAAATAGACATTTCTCCAAAGAAGACATGCAGATGGCCAACAAACACATGGCAAGATGCTCAACATCACTAATCATTAGAGAAATGCAAGTCAAAGTCACAATGAGGTATCACCTCACACTGGTCAGAATGGCCATCATCAAAACATCTAGAAACAATAAATGTTGGCGAGGGTGTGGAGAAAAGGGAACTCTCCTGCGCTGTTTGTGGGAATGTAAGCTGGTACAGCCACTATGGAAAACAGTTTGGAGGTTCCTTAAAAAACTAAAAATAGAACTACCATATGATCCAGTAATCCTACTACTGGGCATATACCCAGAGAAAACCATAATCCAAAAAGAAACATGGACCATAATGTTCATTGCAGCACTACTTACAATAGCCAGGACGTGGAAGCAACCTAAATGCCCATTAACAGGTGAATGGATAAAGAAGATGTGGCACATATGTACAATGGAATATTACTCCTCCATAAAAAGGAACGAAATGGAGCTATATGTAATGAGGTGGATAGACCTAGAGACTGTCATAGAGAGCGAAATAAGCCAGAAAGAGAAAAACAAATGCCGTATGCTAACTCACGTATATGGAATCTGAAGAAATGGTACTGATGAACCCAGTGACAGGGCAAGAGTGGAGATGCAGATGTAGAGAATGGACTTGAGGACACGGGGCTGGGGTGGGTGATGGGGGGCGAAGGGGAAGCTGGGATGAAGTGAGATGCCGAGACCAGCTCAGCGACTTGAGGTGAGTGACGGGTGCCACAAGCTTAAAGAAAACACAGGTACAGATTTAAGAGAAAGATGGGACCGGGGGACTCAAGACCTCTAGGATCAAGAGCCTTGCTGATTGATCCCACGTTGCTTTTATTGAGTTCTTGGCATAGCCTAAGGGTCTAACACTCCCAATTTAGTCCCACAAACAAGGTTATCTTTGAAATAAACAAACAAAGGCCTCACATGACTGGGGCAATGATCTTTGTTTGCCTCCTGGGTCCTGATTTGAGCAGGGTGTGGATCTGAGCTGGGCGTGGATTTGAGCTGGGTGTGGAGAGCAAAGCAGCCCTGGGGGCAGGAGACCTCTCTCAGAAGGATTAAGGGTCTGTGCCCCACCCCTGTTGGCCCCTCTGCGACTGTGCCTGTCTTAGGTTGTTCCTCCCCTGAGGAATCTTACCCGTCTCTGGCTAACCAACCATCCTCCAGGGCCAAACAGGGTGATATGAGGTGTGCAAGTGAGAAAGGGTCTGTGCCCCCAGAGAGGGTCAATATTCTGTTTCCACGGTAGCCTATGCCCCCATGGTCTCCACGCCCAGCACCCTTAGCTCCTCCACTGCTCAAGCAGGACATTCTGCATCCAGTCACTCGGCCCACATACTTTAATTACTTTTAGTAACATTTACAAGGTTTCAGAAAGACTTCTGAATGTCCTCCCACAGTGAGAGAGTAGCATAGACATAGATACACTACCAAATGTAAAATAGATAGCTAGTGGGAAGTTGCTGTATAACATAGGGAGATCAACTCGATGATGGGTGATGCTTTAGAGGGCCAGGACAGGGAGGGTGGGAGAGTCGCGGGAGGGAGGAGACATGGGGATATATGTATAAATACAGCTGATTCACTTTGGTATATCTCAAAAACTGGTACAAGAGTGTAAAGTAATTATATTCCAATAAAAAGCTTAAAAAAATCAGTGTTATTATAGTTGTGTGATTAGGAAACCATGCAGGGAGCCAGACTTCCCAGGTTTCAGGCTTGACTTACTATCTGTGAGACCTTGGGCAACAAATTTGTGAAATAGGGATGATAATGGTATCTATTTCAGAATTAAGATAGATAACGTTTGAGTAGTACCTAGCACATAGTAAGTTCTCAATAAATAATACTTATTATTTTTATGGCAGGAGCATTTAAAGTTTATATTCACTGCTGCTACTCAGACGCCCTCCTTTTAACTGAAAATGCTATTGAACATTCTACTTTTTTAATTGTAAACAAGTTTTTTGTTTTTTGTTTTCTAAAAGTAGTGCTGGTTCTAGGTCAAGGATAAACTGTTTTCAGCACACAACTTTAGTCTCATCCAAGAACAAACCACACCCTACTTCCTGTTGTGTGCAAATATGGGTACCTCAAAGGGACAGTCAAAACCAGGGACACACACGGATGCTAAGATTGCAACAGAGCGCACTCTGGTGTACACAGCTGGAAGCCAGAATGGGAGAATATTATAAGAAGCAATTATTTCTTTGCCCAAGAGTTTGAAGTTGATTTGTGTGAGTATAAGAAGTTATTGCAAGTTACTAGGTAAAAAAAATAATATGATGAAAACAGTATTTTTGGAAGAGTAGTCTGACAGTAACATTCAGGACTGATAGGATAAAAAAAGTGGTGACTCGGAAGCCAGCAGAAAATTTTCTGTATCATTTTGGGGATGAGATCCTGAGAATCTGGGGTTAGGAGGTCAACAGGGGAACCCAGAGGAAAGGATGTACATGACAGACATTTTTAAGGAAGAAATCATAGGCCCTAAAGACAAAAATCTTTGATCTTAAAGAAAGGCAATCTCATCAATATCTTATCTGGTTTAGATTGATACCATGAATTTCAATACCCACAAATAAATTGGCAAAAAATTCTATTCTGGGAAAGCCCATAAAGGTAAAAAAAGAACCCAATATTTACCATATTGGTTTGTTTGCTTTTAAAAAAACAATAATTTACTATTAATCAAGATTTGAAAGCTCTAGTTAACAGTGGCCATCTTACCATTAAAAGATGCTGCCCAGTGAGCTAGATGTCTTTTGTATCAACTCTGGATTAAGTCAACAATCCCAGGTTCAATGATTTCTCAAGACATTTTTAAGCTTCAGCCTGAGATGAAAGAAGTGCCAGACATTTCCTGCACAGCCTTCTAGGTGACTCTATTTCCCAACCTAGTATCCAGAGAAGTAGATTTAACTACTCAACGTGTATTTTTCTGGTACCAATTTTATGCAAAGCTCTGTAATAGATGGATAGCAAGCATCATTTATTTGTAAGTCACGACAGTGTCACAACCATGGTATGTACAGGTTGAACAGAAGGAACTTTGGATTTAGTTCATCTAATTTTCTTTGACTTACATATGAGATATTGTCTGCCTTCTTATCTATAGGTGACAATTTGATTCGTGGTCTTTTCCCTTTGTCTTACCACAGAAAACAGGCATGGATCAAATTACCAGATGATTCTTTCCTATTTTATAATGACAACTGCGTTTGGTTTATTTTCAAAATATTTACTGAGCATATAATGAAGGATTTTGCCAGCTCCAAGGGCAGTGATGAAGAAACAAACCTAGTTCACTCTCATGGAGCTCAGAGCCTGGTGAGAGAAAGCCACAGATAATGTCCTTATTCTTGTGTCTTTCTTCAAAAGGATTTACAGAGAACAAAGAGATGTGCAACATAAGAAAGTGAAGTATATTAGAAGAAAATGAGAAAGGTAAGGCAAAGGGAAAGCAATGATGGGATCATACAATAGAGGTAGACTAATGCTTAAAAAAAAATCAATGAAGGCCTAAGTGTATTTGCTAAGGATCCACCACGAATGTGGCTCCAAGCTTTTCAGCAATCTCTGTAAAACAAGAAACATCATCAATTACACAATCCACAGTTTCCACCAGGTAAAAACAGCCCAACTGCTCAAGAAAAATATAGCTAGTTCTAAAAGTGGGGGCAGGGGAAGGGGGTTGGGGTGGGATGAATTGGGAGATTGGGATTGCCATATATACATCACTAATTAGAAAAAAATCTCAAATTGTACACTTTAAATACATGCAGTTTATTGTATGTCAATTATATCTCAATAAAAGTTCTAAAAAAAAAAAAAACCACAAAAAAAAAAAGAGAAAAATATAGCTAGTCCTGATATAAGGTCAAACAAACAAACCCCCAAGGATCCTACAAGTGCAGTACTATTGATATCCTGAAAAGCATCCTCAATAATATCCTTCTGGTGAAGGAGTGGGGCTATTTCTCACAGAGCATCTCAGTGTGGTCTGATGGCTTATCATCAAAGTCCAGTTCAGTAAAAGCAATTTTAGGGGTTCGCTTAAGCAGAAAAATTCATTATAATGTGATAGAAACATGCATAAAGTTCTATGGGAGAACAGAGGGGACACAACTGCAATTTCATTGTTCAAACTGTTGAAGCATGGGACTTCCCCAGTGGTGCAGTGGATAAGACTCCACACTCCCAATGCAGGGGACCTGGGTTTGATCCCTGGTCTGGAAACTAGATCCCATATGCGTGCTGCAACTAGGACTTTGCATGCCACAACTAAGGAGTCCGCAAGCCACAACTAAGGGGATTGCCTGCCACAACTAAGACCCATCACAACCAAATAAGCTCATTAATTAATTTTTTAAAAAACTGTTGGAGCAGACGTCATCATTGAGGAGAGAGTCTGGGAACTTCTATTCAATTTGCAAAAGGAATACGCAAGTTTTGTTGCAAACACCTAACCTTCTTAAAACTCGAATTTTTATTATGGATTGAACATTGTTCTAAAAGAGCATTCTCATCATGGCAAAAATCACATTAAAAAATCAAAACACCTTTAATCGAAAGATTCTCATTTTCTCTGTAGCGTACATATCTCAGCTCAACTTTAGTATTAAATATAATGAATAACAAATTGAGAAAAAAAGTCTACTAACCTGAGGGATGGGTGCCCATAGAATCAATGAGAGGTTAGAGTTATATCAACGTTATGGAAGGCTCCCCAAGAAACCCAAGACCACAGGACAGAAGGAGTTCTTGGGAGATGAGTTCTTTTTCCGTGTTAAACTGCATTTTTAAATAAATGATACGGTCAGGAGTTAGATTTCTACCTGATAATAGAAAAAAGAAAGAGCATACAGAGAAAGAGGTTGTCGACATAATTCACACATCTCGTATCAAAGAGTTTTAATTTTCTAATCCATTCAATAAAAAGGGGAGAAGATTTGTCTTGAAGGCAAAGAGAAGCAAAAAGAATGTAAATGCTTCTATAGCTGGTTTCATGAAGGCAGTATTTTTCTTCAGTATTCAAACAGATGTGAAAGGGAAGTAGCATTTTCCAGCTCTTTGTACCACGAGTAGCTCCCTCATCAACCGATACAGGGCAGCCTGGGTGAAGCCGGCAAGTGACGGGCAGAAGCGCCTCGGTAGCACGGTGATTGAAACTAACACCAGATAACGAAGGATACTGTTAAATCTCCACAGATAAAAATGCACAAAATGGGAATGATTGGCACAGATGAGAAATCTACCTGCCCACCACCCGTCAAAGAGCACTGGGAGCCCTTTGCTTTGATTCTCCATCTCCCAGTGCCTGTGGTTCGCTGCTGAGATAGTAAAACGATATTTGAGATCTTCACCCAGCAGTGCTTCAGATACTAAGGTTGACAACATTTTGTGTGTGACAGAAATAAAACCTGAGTACTTCAGATCCATCTGCCAGCCTATACAGAGGGTGGATCTTTCAGCTTAAAGATCTTTTGTCTGCTGAGCACAAATGAAATCATCCTCAGTACTGCGGACACTTGGAGACAGTATTAGGTGATGGGTGAGGAGGCGTGGGCTTGAGATACAGTTCCACGCAGAGAGAGGGGAAAGGTGGGCGGAGAGGACACCAAGCAGGGGAGGAGGCTGGAGGTGTTATGAAAGGGAGGGAAGAGGAAAGACAGGGAGCAAGAGACGTATCAGTTGGTGGGGGGAGGAGGGATTTGGGGGAGAAAAGAGATTTGCGGGAGGAGACTCGCCTCTTACAAGGAAATGTTTTGCCCTGTAACCACCCACCCCAATCTCCATATACGCGCGTATCACAATATAAAACCTCATGTAAAATACCAGCCTCTCAACACTGGCTTCTGAGATGGATTTTCTTTGGGAGAACCAAAAGTCGTGTTTGATTCTACTTCACAGCTGGAGTGAGGCCAGAATAGAGGCAGCCCTGAGAGATCAGGCACATCCATCCACTGTATTTTCCTAACTCAGTGAGGAACCAGTAAAAATCATTGAAAGCCTGCAGCCATCTTTGTCTCCACCTCACTCTTCCCACTTCATCCAATGAGTGTCCAGATCCTGCAGATTCTGCCTCTCCATTCTCTCACAAGTAGACCTTCCTTTCTATTCCCAAAGCCATGTCCCCTGTGTGACCTGCCCTGACTTCTGGCAGGGCTCAGTCTTTCCCAGCCCTCAATACCTGCCACCCTTTTCTGTAATTCACTTACCCCTTGGATCTGAATCATTTAGGAAGACACTGACTCTCTGAGTACAGCGGCAGCTATGCGAGGGCGGCTTTCTCCTCAGCTTTATAGATTCGACGAATAATGTTTAGGAAATCTTTGTGAAAGCAAAGGAGAGAGAAGGAAAACGGGATGAAAAGGGAAGTGGAAAGGGATGGATAAAATGAAAGGGGAGAGAAGGAAAGGAGTGGAAGACATCCAGTAGCAACTTTTTATCCAGGGTATGTAATAGGTCTTCTATACATGTTTAATTTTATTTCTTCTTAAAATAATCTTTTTCATACTTTTTCTTTTTTCATAGCCACATCCCTATTTTATTTGGAATAGGTGAATCACACAGCATTTATACATATTCAAATTCCACTGTTTAGCCCCACATTTTTCTCTTACTCTGATACCTCTTCTACTTTGATTGTGTTTACAATCAATGTTCTTTAGTCTTAAGATAGTAGAAAAATAGACTAAAAAGCTTGGACACTGTTCAAAATAATTTTATTTTACTATATACTTCATTTATCCTTCCTGAGTATCAGAGGTACTTCATGAGGGCCAGTATGTTATATATTTCTAAAATGATTATTTTTCTCATTTCTCTGGCTCAGAAAAATCTGACAAGAACCTCTGCAGCTGCACTGGTTATAGTCTCAGACTGATCCCCAGACAGGTGCAAGGACAATGGCTGTTTATTAATATCCCCCAGGCCAGCTGTTGTCTCAACATGTGCAGTGCCCAGGCCCTGGGGAGGAGGACTCTATTTTATCTGTAGCCTCCCCATTTTTCGGTAAGGAGTAAACTTTGCTATCAGTTTTGAAATAGCTTCTAATAAGTTAAAAGAAATAAATTATGTTTTATATAATATATTTTCCACCCCAAACACCAATGATAGACCCTAATGTCTGCGCTGAAATGACTGGTGAAACGATGTATGTGATTTCACTAGAGTATGTCATGGAAATCAATCTGCCATGAAAGTGCCCTGTAATCGAGTATAATTGAACATAACGAATAGGTAAAACATGAAACAGAAGAACACATTGGCAGGTAATATGTAAGAGGACCAAGGGAATACATGGAAAAGGAATCCAAGACAATAAAAATGGGTGATATTTCAGTCTTTAAAACTACTAACAAAGTTGTCTAAGGAACCCCCAAACTAGCGAGAGGGGCTCCAGCTTGCAAATAGGCCATCCTCTCCATTCGGTCACTTTTAAGTTAGTATCTTATTCATAAATACTTGATGAGTTATCATCTAAAATCAGGTGGCAGAAACCCAAGTATTCTGTGTCTGATTTATTTTATCCAGTCATATAATCGCATATGGAGAGGAGAGCTTGCAGTCTGAACTTCTGTTGAGCCCTGGAATTCCTCCTACAACGTCCTGAAGCAGATAATCATTTAGCCTTAGACTGACTCCAGACTTGCTTCATCATGGCCTTAACTTGAACTCTCCCCTTGACAGCAAGCCAAGGCAGGCTACTACGTTACTGGACATTTTTGTTTCCCAGAAAGTTCCTTTGTATGTTGAGGTGAATCTTGCATCCGTATAATTTCTCACCATTGGTCATAGTTTTGCTCTCTGGAAGATTCTACGTTATAATTTGTGGAGAAACCCTTGAGTAGATAGAGTGACGATTTAAGATATCCTAGGTCTGGAGAACAGAGAATTGAGAGGTGAAGTAAGATACATCCTTATATATCCAACAATGCCTTTGAGATCAAAGTTAATAGCATAACTCGTTATTCCAACTTACATTCAAGGTACACAGTGTATATAGTTAAGATTTAAAGGTATGTCACCCCCAAGTACAATGTGATACTTTCTCTAACTAGACTCAACCGTCATCACTCAGTTTCTTACATTGTTCCAATTTTCTGTAATTTCTCCAGCCTAAAATCAAGCAGGTTTTGGGAATTAGGAGACACAGGGAAATAATTTTTCCCCTGAAAAATTAGGGAATGGCATTTATTTTTGTTTAATTTTTAGCCCAATAAATTTGATGTTAAAATTTGTCACGTAATCAGAGGGGCCTTGGGAGACATCTGCATCACTCCAGCCTCAGGCAAAACTTCAGACTTTGCAAACAACACCCTGAAACTCTACCACTTCCCCTGCTTCTGAGGTTAAAAGCAAGTGCTTGCCCTCATTACTCTAGTTAAGATCTTATCTTCTGTTGTTTTTCTTCCTCTGATAGGCTGCCCTGGGCACAATAGAAAAGTGCTTTGATATTTGCTTTCCTCCAGGCTCAAACTAAAAGAAGACCATCAGGAAAATAGAGTCTCACACACACAAACACACACACACATGCACATGCAGACACAGCATTGGTCTAGTGCATTTCTAACTCTCCTTCATTTGTGATGGATAAATTACTATGTCCTCTAACTCTTTGGGTTTTTATAACCATAACTTCATAAAAGAGATTTGTTCACTTGAAGTAATTAATTTTTTCTACCTCTAAACAAATTTTGAAGGGGATGTATTTTCAACACTGTAGATTAGTTCTCTCATAGGTTACTAATATGCTAAATTCCTTTTGAACAACAATGGAGCATATATTTCTATCACATGCTTCAAAGAATATAGCAGACTGGGTTCTAGAAAGCAAGAGTGCTTTCTAGAAACAGATACATTTTTTTAAATCAAATGGCTAAATTAAGTCAGATTATGCTGGGAATCTTTGAGGTGCTTAAAAATCATTAGAATTGACAGAATAAAGAAATACCTATTTAAATGCAAAATAGTTCTTTTTCTCTTTACCTTTTTAAGGTCAGCGAAAGGAAGTTCTCACAATTTTACAACTGTTAAAAAAATTAAACTATCATCTACTTTCATAAATATTTATCCAATTTAATCTTCAAAACAAGCCTGGAGATATTACTTTCCACATGTTTGCAATGAAGGAAACAGGCTGAGGGAGGAAGAGCTGAGACAGCCTCAACATCTCAGGAGCCAAACTTGGCATTTCATGACATCAGAGCCCAGGTGTGTCCACTACAGCATCACTATCCCACTGATCTGTGGGTTCACTTTGGTCTGCTATTCCAAATAAAAAAGACCCTTGCATTTGCTTTCTAAATAGTTATCTTCCAAATATCTTTAGCTTAGTAAATCTTGAAATTTTTCAAATGGTTCTTCATTCATGGAATGAGTAAGCCGGGTCCTTTGCAAGAGATTTCCAAAAATAAAAAATAAATTGGAAGAGATGACCTATAAGACGTTTTAATTTTTAAACTAGTATATCTAGAGACTTCCCTGGCGGTCCAGTGATTAAGACTCCATGCTTCCACTGCAGGGGGCACAGGTTAGATCTCTGGTTGGGGAACTAAGATTTCACATTCCTTGCAGCATGGCCAATAAATAAATAAATAAATAAAATAGCAATTCTATGAGATTACACACATACACAGCAAATCAAGAAACAAACATATACTTAGACAAATTAGGGTAGGTGAGAGTCCTGCTTTGTGCAAGACAGAGTCTCACCCTTAGACGAATATTGAAATGATCTGGAAATTTAAAAAAATAAACTGCAGGAGCCTCACGCTCAGAGATTATGATTTAATTAGCCTGGCAAAGAGCTCCTAAATTAAAAGTTTTTCTTAAACTTCTTAAAAAGGACTTTAAAGGTCCCTGGTTCATTCAAATGTGTAGCCAGGACTGAGGGCCTCTGATCTGGGGTGTATTGAGGTGCTTCTGTGGGGAATTTGGAGAATGGAAGCAGGGCAGAGGACAGCTTATACTTTCTTTTCTTGAGAGTCAACATTTCCACTTGTATTAAAGAGATTGTGGGGATAAACACCGCAAGAAGCATCCATTGGTTAGTCCGGGAAGGCTTTTAAAGGAGATGAGGCTTAAGCAGAATTTTGAAAAAGAACGGAGTGTAATTTTATTATAAGAATAGAGGAGCCAAGATTAGGTCAGGGAGTTAGACGTGTAAGAGTGAATTATGTTCAGAGGTGGAACAGAGCTTTTAACTGAGAACAATTAAGGAATACCAAGAAACCCATGATCAAAACTTTGTTTCTTCTAGGCACTCAATAAATAGTAATTAAATTTCATTGTAATCGAATTGAAATAATCTTAATGCAAGATCATTAAGTGGCTCAGATTAAGTTCTATATTTATCACTGTATCCGTTTAATCCTGGGTCTGCTCTCAGAGATTTAGAAATATTAAGACCCAGGGATCATTCTCTTCACTCTCCCTACCACACAGTATCTTTATCTGAATGGAAATCCATACTATTGTAACTTCTCCTCCTTATTTTCAGCAAACCAAATGTTACCCTGACCCCATTCAATGAAAGATAACTCTGAGATCATATAAAATTTCTCAACATCCCAAACATAGTGGATCGCTCTTAAGGGTCCTACGATGAGAGTCCCATGACCATGGGGGAAAATGGATTATATTTCAATAAAACATTTCCACTGAACTTTGGAATCTAATAATACTGTTAGAGTTATATCTAATTCCTTTTTTAAATTGTAAAATATTTCTCATCCTGTTTTAAATAGTATGTTTGTTTCCAAGAGAGAGTGGAGACAAATATGTATAGTCTGTGAGATACATAAAGAAACTATTCACTGGCTAATTAATTGAAAGTGGAGTTTTAATGAGATTTGCTTGAAAATCAAACACGACCTTCCTGTGCCGTCTTTCCTTGGGGACCATGCAATCAGCACTTAAAGATCAGTACCTGTAGCTCCAACAGCAAACATGGCAGCAGCTGTCATCAACAGGTAGCAAGACATGGCAGGATTAAACAGAGCATCCTTACCATCTTCAGGTGGAAACATGGCATAAGATACGCTGGACTCATTAATAGGATCTGTGGGAATAGCGTAATATCTTTGTGGCCACTACCCTCAATCATAAATTCATTCATTCACCCATTCATTCATTCAACAAATGCTGCACTATATACCAGACGCTGAATAGGCCCGGCTATTCCCTACTCTCACAGGGTTTAGTGGGGGAGAACTGTCAATAAACAGGTAAGCAAATTTAAAATTATAATTAAAAATTGAAAAATAAATATTGTGAAAGCAGTAAACAGCACATTAGATGAGCGACTAATGAGAGGGAACCAGCCCTGCACACAGTCAGGAGAAGGAATTAGATCAGAGGGAAGATTCTAAATGAGGCTGGATGGTAAGGAGTTCACAGCCAGGTTGTACAGGACTTCTTTTCTATTCAGCCTGGATCCCCTCAGCTGCCCAAGAACACCTTCTGCAGGACCCAAACCAAGTCCGTACCTTACTTTGTCCTTTGCGAAAACTCTTCTCAGCAGATTCAGCCTTGCATTGTGCATATGCATGTGTGTGTGTGTGTTGTGTGCGTACGTGCGTTATGTGTGTATGTTGGGGGGTGTTGCTAGCATAATTCAGGTTTTGAAATAAAGTTAATTATTTTTTTCTCTTGCAGCTATAAACAATTTTTCAAGAAAACCACATGGGCAATCACTGTTGAGTATTGCTTATCTGGGGAGCTCAAACTTACTAACAGTGAGGAAGCTACCCGAGGGAGACTGCCGAATCCTCTAACTTGCTGAGTTTGGGGGGGTGGGTGACTGTGGGGTGGGGCAGGGAATTGGAGTGCTATAACAAGAGCTTAAAAGGCTGTGATGCATGTCAGCACGTTAGGGAGTATCTCAAGGGAACTGATGTAAAAAGTCAGCTGTGATGGCTGTGCCCTTTAGCTTTGATGTTCTCAACCCTTTGAACCCAATATCTACTTTTGATAAACATAAAAAACTCATATACTCTGTTATGGGGTGAATTGTGTTCCCTCCATCCCCCTAAAATATGTTGAAATCCTAATCCCCAGTATCTGCAAATGTAACCTTATTTGGAAATGGGGTCTTTGCAAATGATCAAGATGAAGTCATTAGGCCCTTGTCTAATATAACTATACCCTCATAAAAAGGGGAAATTTGGACACAGACACAGTCACACTGGGTAAATGCCACATGAAGATGAAGGCAGAAATCAGGGTAATGCATCTACAAGTCCAGAAATGCCAGAGATCACCAGCAAACCATTAGAAACCAGGTGAGAGGTATGGAACAGATTCTCCCTCAAAGCAGCCAAAGCTATTGATACCTTGACCTTGGACTTCGAGCCTCTAGAACTGCAAGACAATGAATCTCTGTTGTTTTAAGCCACCCAGTTTTTAGTACTTTGTTATGGTAGCCCCAGCAAACTAATACAGGTGATTTTCCATTTTTTAGCTTTTTATTTTTAAATAATTATAGATTCATAGGAAGTTACATTTCCACTTATTTTGAAATTTCAAATAGACTTGTATGAGTGTGTGTAGGTTTATCAAAAGTAGATGTTGGGTTTAAAAGGTTCAAAACTTCAAAGCTAAAGGGTATAGCCACCACAGCTGACTTTTTACATAGGTTACCATGAGCTGCTGCCTAACTTGCTGACATAGCCTACCCATTCCTGGAAATTCTGATATTCATCATGGCAAGAGAGTATCTATCCCACCTTCACACTGCACGGTTGAGAATCACTGTTCTAGCTTCTCTGAATTATATAGGAGTAGGGAGGGTAGGCCTGGCTGCCAGTCAGACCTCCTCTCAACCCCAGAGTAGACCTCCACCAAGATATAATATTGAGGGGGAGGTAGTAGAATCCTATACAATGCCCTCCCTGAAACCTCTGCCTGACGATGTCCATAAAATACTCCAGCAGTAGGCTGGACAGTTAGTTCCATCCTTAGGCATGAGTATCTGGGAAAACACCAACTTAACAGAGGAATGGGAACCAGGAAGACCAGGAATGGAGACCAGGAAGGTCATTATATCATCTTGGCCCTAATCCTAATATGTCATAGAATGAGGGGATTTCATCTTGTCTTGGAACTAAAGTTATGGGTAGTATCAATTTCCTCATCTTGGGGGTTGGGGGATGAGGGGTGGTCATAACGAAGTACCACAAACTAGGTGGCTTAAAATAACATAAATATATTGTCTCACAGTTCTGGAGACTAGAAGTCCAAAATCAAGGTGTTGGCAGAATTGGTTGTTTCTGGGGTCTCGGAGGGAACATCTGTTCCAAGCTGCAATCCTACCTTTTGGTAGAATGAAGCTTGTAGATACATCCCGCCAACTCTGTCTCTTTGTGTGGCATTCTCCCTGTGTGCCTGTGTCTGTGTCCAAATTTCCCCCAGTCATAAGAAGTGTAATATGAACACCAGTCATATTGGCTCATGACCTTATCTTAATGATCATCTGCAAAGACCCCATTTCCAAATAAGGTCATATTCACAGGTACTGGAAATTAGGACTTCAATATACTTTGGATAAAGGATGGAATTCAACCCATAACAGATATCAGGGGCTTCCTAGATGGCACAGTGGTTAAGAATCCACCTGCCAATGCAGGGAACATGGGTTCCATCCCTGCTCCAGGAAGATCCCACATGGCATGGAGCAACTAAGCCTGTGCACCACAACTATTGATTCCATGTGCTGCAACTACTGAAGCCCACACACCTGAGCCCATGCTCCGCAACAAGAGAAGCCACGGCAATGAGGAGCCTGTGCACCACAATGAAGAGAAGCCCCCACTTACCACAACTAAAGAAAGCCCGTGCACAGCAACAAAGACCCAACACAGCCAATTAAATAAATAAATAAATAATACCAAAAAAAAAAAACAGATATCAGGATACCTGGCTCTCTGTACTGTGAAAGACTGAAGGGTATATATCAGTAAGCTTCTCAGATCAGGACTTGATTCCGCTAGCTCAACTACTCAACTCTTGGGAGGAAGCTACCATGAGGATGGATTCTGTCAGTGGGCTCCCCCTGCTGGAAGAGTCAATGATACATTCAAACCACTTCCATCAAGCTGCATTTGTACCTGTGCCTCCAGGTAAAATTAGTCAATAATTTTCCTTTCTTGTTCAGTCCTTAGATTCAAGGTTACATTATTCTCACAACACGAAATGGAGGATTGTCTCTGTTTAACTATTCTTTGGAATATTATGTATAAGATGAAATTGTCTGTTCTTTTGCTTGAAGATTCAGTAAACTTGCTTATAAAACCATTTTGGCCTTATGGTGTTTAGTTTTGTTTATAGGCAGGTTTTTTTTTTTTAACTGCTGATTCTCTTTCTGTGCATATGTGTGTCTCTCTGTCTGTCTATCTCTTTCTCATTCCCTGCTTTATTTTTAATGAATTTAGTTTTATACATTTCCTTTTATTCTTCAACTAGTTTGGAGGTCTTGCTTTATATTCCTATTACTTTACTTTCACTTTACTTCTTCTTAAATGTTAACATGCTATGGCAAGTTCTGGTCAAGCTTGCTGTACCTAATTGCTCTTCAACTTCAAAACATAGGAGACAACTGACTGCATAGCCTAGACATTACTATACAACTTCTGTACCTAGAATCAGATGTTCAATTACATAACTATATAAAGGCAGCTTTTGGAACCATAATAGATAATATGTTGAAATTTGATAAAGTGGGGTACAAGAAGCTTGGTAAACATTGCTTTACCTTAAACAGGCAGAATGCTATTACCCAGTTCAAACCTGTCTGTGAAGCCTTTGGGAAGATTCAAGAAGCCACACTCACTGAATATATCTGTCTGACTGATGTTCTCTGTTATGCTTAGAGCTTGTCACAGTAAAATGTACCTGGTACACAATTTATTTGTCAAAGTGCTCACTTTCATCAAGACCTAGAATCAGTCCTCTGCAGAACTACTCTGCCTGGATACTTAACAAAGTCTAAGTACCGGGACTTAGACTACAATACTCTAAAAAAAGGGAATTTTCCCATCTCAATTACAACTATTTTCTAGAGTTTAGTTTTTACCTTGTTTTTAACTCCATAAATAGACATTATAATTTGTTTTTCAGACTTATTTTATAATCTTTTTCACATTTCATTTCATTTTGTATTTTGCATTTCAAATTTCTGAGGACATGTTTTGTTGTATCTGCTGACTCTCGCTCATGGTAGATCATCTCTCTGTTTGTTCTGTGACTTTCTGTATATGTTAGTGACCTTATTGTACCAGGTTTTATCCTGTGGGAATCCTATTCAGCATGGTTTGTAGGGCAGTGTCTCCAGGAAGTTTTGTGTTTGTCTCTGCTCTGACTTGAAACATATTCATTAATAACATAATTTAATTTTATGTTAAATTCTAGATTTGGAGGTTCATGTACCACATAGATGGTGAGCAAAGAGGCAGATAATAGTAGACATAGGATTTCATACATGAGCAAGAAAGCCTTACAATTAAATGTGAAGAAAAGAATTTTTTAAAGTACTACTGGAAACACAAAGAGTGCAACAATGTATGCGAATTAAAACTGTTTAAGAGGTATATGTGTGGGGATGGGGAGGTTATCCCAGGATGGAATGCAGAATACCACAAAACAATCTAACTATATTACAAATATATGAAACAACCTCACTGAAGGAGGTTGGGGCCAGAAATGGGGGGAAGCACTGACCTCAAACTTTGGAAATGAGTGGAGTCTGTAAAACTAAAGGTAAAAGAAACTGTACATGGACACTATACTGATAAAGCTGTTTCCCACAGAATTTGATTTAACAGTTCTTCTACACATGTATACTGAATTTAAACAATTAAGTAAATTGATGGCAGGTGGTGGGAGCCTGATTTCTCACCACTGGAGTAAGAGATTACAGGTAAGCAAGGAGAGGTGCCCAGAATGATCCACGTGGTAAAGGATTAAAAAGTTGGAGACAATATAAATTTATGTTTAGCTTCATATAGATACAGATGGTTGCATATAGAAATATGTATAGATGTGTGTATACACATGGGTTAGTATACACACATACACATCCTTCCACTGTCAGCTGAGAGGACCCAGAAGCAACAGCACCCTAGTAGCAACAGGTATACCTACCATCCAGATCTTGGATTCTAATATTATCCTCTAATGAAAGCAAACAGGGCTCCTTGATGAAACGACTGATTCCAAGACTGGAGCAGGAAATATAAAAGATGGGCCTGGATCATCCTATAGTACCAGAAAGTAAGAAAGTGCTCACACACACACGCACACACACAGAGTGATAAGGATGTGTGAAAAGGATGCAGGAGCCAACAAAAAGAGTTTCCAATGGCCAAAGCTGGAACAATTTGTACAATAAAATAAAATAGTAGTGGATTATAATTCAAATATAAAATAAATATTTGAGTCCATATTAGTATAAATAATTTAATAAATAAATAAATGGAGTGGGGATCCCATGCCGAAGAATTCCAAAGAAGTTATATAGATACTCCACCCCAAGGAGAGGGCATATAGCTCCCCACTCCTTAAGTGTGGGCTTTGCATAGTGACTCCCTTCCAAATAGTATAGTATGGAAAGGGGAACAAAAGTAACTTTATGGTAGAGAAATGTGACCAACACTACTTCAGCCAGGTGGTCAAAGTCAGCATCAACAGTGATAAGTCATGTTGATAATGTGTTCTTGATACGATGTGATGAAAATGACACTCTGCCTCTGTGACCTTCCTCCCCAAAAACCATATCCCCAGTCTAATCATGAGAAAGACACCAGACAAATCTCAAGAGAGGAGGATTTTACAAAACACCTGACTAATTTTCAAATCTTTCAAGATCATCAAAAACAAGAAAATTCTAAGAAACTATCACAGGCAGGTGGAACATCAGGAGACATAATGACCAAATGTAATGTGATATCCTAGATAGAACCCTGGAGCAGAAGAAAGACATTAAATAAACACTAAGGAACTCTGAATAAACTATGGGCTTTTGTTAATTATAATGTATCAGGATTGATTCATTCATTCTAATGAATGTACTATATTGATGTGAGATGGTAATACCAGGGGAAGCTGGATATGAGGTTTATGGGAACTCTCTGCTATCTGAAACTTTTATGCAAATATAAATGTGTTCTATATAAATCTATAACATTATAGAATAATATAAAACTGTAGTTCATTTTTATGATAATGCAGCAATAAACTTTTTTTATCAAAAGAATGCTAAGAAATCTTAAAATCTAGAAAAAAATTATATATTTTTTATGATCTGCAACATTATTCCAAAATAAAGATTATGTTAAAATTATTTTCATATGTAGTTCTGGAAAATTGATTTAAAATTTTAAAAAATCATAGCAAGTCCACACCTCATTCCATTTACCAAACAAAAATTTTTAATTCAATATGACAAGATAGAGAATCAAAAGGAAAGTGTGTGATAGAAATATTTTGCAATGATTACAGCAAAAGGGAAATAACCTTAATTTCTAAGAAGTTTATAATTTTTTAATTAATTTTATTTATTTATTTATTATTAATTTTATAAATTTATAATTTTATGTTTATAATTTTCCACAAGAAAAACACCAAAATCCCAAAAGACACGTAGATGCACTAAACCAGATCATTCACAAAGAAAGAAATACAACAGCTATTATATATTTAACAAAACATTTGGTCACTGAAATAATTGCTAATTGTTAAAGGGATGAGCACGAAGGAATGTGTGTGTGTATATATATATAACCGAATCACTTTGCTATACAGCAGAAACTAACTTTGTTATACGGCAGAAACTAATGCAACATTGTAAACCAACTATACTTCAATTTTAAAATATCCTTTTCAACAAACATTTAAAAACCACTTTCCGGACTTCCTAAGTGGCACAATAATTAAGAATCCGCCTGCGAATGCAGGGGACACAGGTTCAATCCCTGCCCCAGGAAGATCCCACGTGCCGAGGAGCAACTAAGCCCATGCACCACAACTACTGAGCCCACACTCTAGAGCCCGTGAGCCACAACTATTGAGCCCCTGTGTCACAACTACTGAACCCACACGCCTAGAGCTCGTGCTCCACAGCAAGAGAAGCCACCACAATGAGAAACCCATGCACCGCAATGAAGAGTAGCCCCCACCCGCAGCAACTAGAGAAAGCCCGTGTGCAGCAACGAAGACCCACACAGCCAATAAAAAAATAAATCCAATACATAAATAAATAAATTTATTAAAAAAAAAAAAACACTTTCTCAGGGCTGTTTCTCAGAGGGTACAACTGAAACAGCGACACAACTGATCATGAAATTTCTGATCTTAAATTTTTTTAATTCCAAAAACATATTAGAAAACAGAATAATGAGAATCATATTGGCATCAGACTTACCAGCTGCTAGACAGGTTGTTGGAATAATAAACCACTTTCCACAAAATTGTAAGGCTAACAGATTCTGTGGCTATGCCATAGTTCTATACTCAAACTATACGGTTCAAAGGGAAGCATGGTACACATCCATAAAAACAAAGCCTTGGCCTTCCATGTACACTTTTTGAAAAAAATTCTTAAAGATTTTTCTCCAGAGAAACTTTAAAATAAACTATAATAGAAGGGTGTTATTACTTAAATCTATTTTGTTTACAAATAACAGGGATCTATGTGAACTAGCTTAGGCAAGTTTCTTATTGTAAGAAAGCAAAACTATTTTACGAAATCTATCTTAGATTGAGTCCCCTAGAAATCCAAGTCTGATGCAAAAGCTTATGTGCTACCATTTAGTTAGAGCATGCAAGCCTGGGAGGAGTGAGGGGAAAGGAAGCCAAGAAGGGAAGGAAGGAGAGCCTATATGAGGGTCTGTTACCAAGCCGGTCGTCCCTCGGTGTCTAAAGAGTATTCTGGCAGGAGCGTCTCTTTTCCAGGGGGCTATGTGGATAATTCAAGATCAGAACAGCCTATTCAACAGCTCCTGACTCCATCGGACAATGGTTTGCCCCACAAGGTGTTGACGTCTCTGTACTTCTGGGTTGTACCGTCATAAATGGGCAGGACACAGATCCTGAAATTTCCCACGCTTCAGGACCAAAAGGGAAGCACCAGGAGGGAAGTGAGAGTCAAGCAGTGCAGACATGCAGCAGGCCCTATCTGGTTGTGCTTAAGTGAAGTTTGAGCTCACTCAGAGCTCCTCGCTTACTGGTCTAAACAATTGTTCAAAGACTCCAGAGACAGGTGGGGCTGAAAGCATCTGAAGAGCGCTTTAGAGGTTGTCTGATACAGAGCCTAGGAGTAGGCATGTGGTTGGGCCTCTGCAACAGACTAGAAACAGTGCCTGGGACTCAGGAATAGCATCACTGCCCTTGTTTCCATTTCTCTTTTTGCTTCTCTCTGTAAGTCAGCTTTATTTTCTTTGGCTACAGATGGACTTTCTCAAAAATGAAGGAAGACTGAAAACACATGAGAGAGGACTTCCCTGGTGTCGCAGTGAATAAGACTCCACACTCCCAATGCCAGGGGACTGAGTTCAATCCCTGGTCTGGGAACTAGGTCCCACATGCATGCCCCAGCTAGGAGTTTGCATGCTGCAACTGGGGAGCCCATATGCCGCAGCTAAGGAGCCTACCTGGCTCCAACTAAGGAGCCCACCTGCCACAACTAAGACCTGGCACAATCAAATAAATAAATAAATATTAAAAAAAAGAAAGAAAGAAAACACATGAGAGAATAGCCTTGGACAAATCAAAGATGATGAGAAACGTGTTTAACTCAACTCTCTAAACCTCAATTTCCAAAAAATGAAACAAACAAATAAATTACTTAAAAGGGACACATCATATAACTAGATAGGAAGCCCACTTATGAAGTACCAATAATTTTAAATTGATATATAAAATGTATTGCCATCTCAATCTCCATTGTAATGGAATTTGGAGTAGGATTTTTAAATGATTCTGATTTTTAGCTAGAGAAAGAGTGAGCTTAACTTTTAAAAATGAAAATCAATGGTAATATGAAGAAATTAGACTTTCCAGCTATTAAAATATATCTAATTATACTTGCCTTGGCACAAGAATAAACAGACCATGAGAGATCAGTGTACAAAATAAGTTATCAAGAATGTCTCTGATCATTATGCAGACATTAAAATTCAAGTTATTAAGCTGATACTGAATCTGATAATACCTCAGTCTGGGGCTGTCGTAGTTTTACCTTGTGCTCTTACTCTAAGTCCTTGGCATTTAGGAATTTCTCATTCTTCCTTGTAAACACAAGAAAGCATTAACAATGTTATTTATCTGAACCCATTCTACATGGTGAGAAGTGAATTTATAACCCCTTCACTCAAGAGGGAAGCCAAACAGCCAAATTGAGCCTTGAACCTCCTAATTCAACTCTAACTTACTCAGAGAATAGAGATTACATCTCATATTTGGGTCAGAGGTCCACCAGAGGTCCACAGTCAACTGTAGCTTGAATGACAAAGTCATGTGTAGGACTATGGCTGCTCCCACTGTGACCTTGTGGATTGAGCAAGTAAAGAAGAGATATTCCCAGAAAAGCAAGAAGTAAAACCGGGTGCAAAGAAATTTGTAAAACTTAGAGTTAAGCTGAAATGATTGTTGATAATGTGATTTCAATGTTCAATGAAATTACCAAGAAAGAATTTCTGAGATAATAGAAGCATAGCAATGATCATCAGGAAACAAAAGTCCAGATGATTACAATAAGAGATGGTTTATTTGTTTGGGAGGGAAGTTATGTATATTAATCACTTCTTAATAGAAAAGCATAAGCTAAATCCCCTGTATTTCATGAATACTTTATAATAAGCAATCATTACATTTGCAATTTAAAAAAAAAATGAGTAAAAAAAATGAGTATAAAAATGTTCATATTCTATGATCCAGTTATTTTACTGGTAGGACTCTATCCTGAGAAATAATTTGAAATGCAAACAGACATGAACAGAATGTTATTTATAAGCATAAAAATTGAAAACAACTTAAATGTCCCATTATAGATAAATTATTTTAAATAACTATTGATATATTCATAGAATATACGCTACTAAATCATTAAAATGGTTTCCCAGTTGTTAATAATGAAAAAAGTTTTTAGACTAAGCTAAGAAAAACTAAATATGAAATTCTATAAGCTCAAATAAGTAAAAGAAAAACGAATTTTGTGATACCAGAAAACACATCAAAATCCTAGCTGGAGAGTCAGGACAACAAAAGACGTCAGCAATTCTTTGGCTTTGGGGGAGTCTTTCTCTAGAGGGAGAAATGGAGAGAGACGTTATCCCTTACAAAATGACAGAGCCATGTACAAAACAGAGAGCCAAGAATGCATTTGGCTTTATGTAGACATGAGATTCCTAAGCGAACACTGAATCTGAGGTCACCCAACTGGCTATGTGAAGATCGCACCTTCAGAACTGGAGCACTCATTTTCCAGTGACTGGGAATATTGGCACCTGGTGGCTCTCAGCTGAGTTGCTCTCAGCCAGACAGAGCTACCTGACCTGATGACTGAATAATGGGGCCGGGGTGGGGCCGGGGCGGGGCCGGGGCAGGGGCAGGTTTATCGAGGGCCAGACCCCTTGCCTTCAAACGAAACAACCCTGAAGGGATCTCCAGTTCCAGAGCTCCCCACACAATCAGCTGCCTCCTTCTGCCCAAGCCTGCTTTCTTCACTCTCCTCACACATGATACCAAGAGCACTCTCCAATAAACTTCCTGCATATAAATATTTATCTCAAATGTATGACCCTAACCAGAGGAAAGCATATAGGATCCTAGCATAGTGTTATAGGATCCTGATTACCATGTTCGAGGCCATGGATCCAACCCTTGGACTCCTTGGTTATATGAGCTAATAAATTTCCTGTTTACTTAAGCTTTTTGGTGTGGGGTTCCTGTCACTTTCACCAAAAGAGACTTGACTAATTATAGCAGCTTGGATACAAGTCTCAGAAATAATCTAGAGTGATCAGCAGAGAAATGCTTATACATTCATTCAGCAAATATTATGACGCATCTGCCCATCTACTTCGTACCAGGTTCTGTTCTAGGCACTGGGGATACAGAAGTGTGTAATTCAATCCCCCTGTTCTCAGAAGGCTTACATTTAAGTGGGGAGAAGAGAAAATAAGCAAGTGAGAACATAAACATAGAGTAGAACTTTGAGTGAGGCTACCCATCCACAGTTGGCCCTAAGGGACTGCAGTGTCACAGAGATTGGCTCTACTAAGTTGGATGGCATTATATTTGAGCAGAAGAGGCCATCCCCAGGTTCGGTACCTATGCCGCAATGTCTCCCTGGAGGGCTACTATGGTGGATTTAGAATCATCCCCAGGGACCAGTAGGGGCCTTGCAATCAACACGCTACCTTCCAGTGCTACATTTGGCCAAGGCTTAACCAGGCAACTCTGGAGACTGCTATATCAGATCTTGACATTCTGGAAAATCTGTCTCTACAGACTTCACCTCAGTCTGCCTTTCTTAGATCATTCCAAGTGTCTTATGTGAATTATTTCATTTAGCACTCAAAACAGCCCTGTGAGGTGGGCATGACCATCTTAACTGACAGGTAAGAAATCCAAGTCATAGAGGAGATAAGCAATTCCTCCAAGTTCATACCACTACTGAGTGGTTCTGAGCCCAGTCATTCTGACTCCAGAGACCTTAGGGCCCCTTTGGAAGCCTTCACAACTTGGCAAAACTTGGCCAGGGATCATAGATTTCAGAGTGCCTGTCAGACGTCTATCTGGGTCTGTGTTTCTTGGCAAGGTCAAAATCATGAGAAAAGGGGCTAATATTTACTGGGCACCTACCTTGTTTCGAGCACTTTCCATGTGTAAGGTCATTTAATCTCATAAAATAAACAACCCTGCAGGGTTGCCATTATAGTCCCCATTTTACACATGAGGAATTAATACGAGTACAGATTTAAAGTATGCCCACAGCTCTAAGTAGTGCTAGAAATGGGTCTCAGACCTAGATCCACCTGACTCCAAAATACACACTCTTACTGTGATTACAATCGCACCATGCTGCTTTCCAGGCCGACAGTCACTGGATCCACTGAAGTTCAGTTGTTTACTTCCATTCAGCTTCTTCTAAATGAAACTGACGCTACTGAAACATCAGATGTTATTGAGACATCTGAATAGGATTCTTTATCTTGAGAATTGAGAACATACAGAGATTAATTGAAAGGAGTCCAGGCTACACTATAGATGTGCCAAGCTTTTAATGTGGGCATATATTTGTGTTCTGTTACCAATAAGGAGTAATACACAGGTGTGGCTTCCATGTGGTTACTACATACTTTCTCATCAAAGGCCTGGTGAGTGTGTCCAGACACAGCCTCGGTCCTAGTCATGGTCCTCGGCCTTGCCCTCTCCTGTATTCTAGGCTTGACCTGACCAGATAACTCTGTCTTTGGTAGTAGTCATGACTTTGCAAGATTTTCCTCAAATATCCTCAGTCCTTTTTCCTTTTCTCAGGCAACCGTGCTTACTTCAATACTTTTATCTTGTACCTCCTATCACTGTGGCATTCATGTCGGTTCACACACAATACTAAACCCATCCCTGAATGCTAGTTTTTCTCAGTGAGGTCCCAAAGCTACGACTCCTGGTTTGATCTGTGATTCTCTGTCCTTCCCGCTGCCTTCTCCAAACTGTGATTTCTCTCTGCTCACCAGGCCCCAAAGAAAATCTCCCAAGAGGACTTGGCTTGGCTGCAAGACCTCAAGATCAGTAACCTCCTTCCGGCCCTCCTCACCCTCTGGTCCATGCTTCCCACCAGCCTCGGTAAGCCTTCGTGCGTTCCCTGGGCGCTGCTATGGCTCACTCGACTTCTCAGCTCCAAATGCTCCTTTGTCTTCCAGAATCTTGGTCCCCACTCACACCTTCCTGGGAAGAGCTATTTCTACCATCCCTGTCATTTTTGGTTGGGAGGATTAAGTTCCTTAGGAATAGAGGACTCCTTTCTCTATAGTTGCTTCCTGGACTGCCTTTGAAAAGATCTGTCTTCTTCCACAGCTTCAGGGCAAGAACCAAAAAGATCTTTACTTAATATGCAGACCTTGCAACAAGCCCTCCAACCATTACCCCTACAGAGAGCCCTTGTCAATGCTTAAAAAAATTCTTTTACTTTTTCATTCTCTGCCCCCTTGCCTATGGGTTATACATTTTTATCACAACATTATAAACTAATATTGTGTCTTTTAATATATCTAACATCATTATAGTGGGCTAAAGGAGCTGCTGCTACTCCTGAAGCATTGAGGTTAACTACCAAATACAGACTTGAACTTTAGGGCTGATAGCAAACACCATTTCCTTGTTATTTTTTCACGAGATATGTATAAGTGCTCTGATAATAACATATCAGTACATGCTTATTCTTAATGCTATTTCCTCCAAAAATGAACCCTTTAAAAATTTAAACATCATTCCTGTCCATTACAATTCCACAGTGTGGTCTGTGATTGTTCTCTGAGGATAAAAGAAATAGCTCCTACTTAATGAGAATTTACTATGTGCCATGCTCTGCGCTAAGCCTGTCACAGACATCACCTGGTCTACTTCCTCAACGGCACTAAGAGCCTGGTAGGATCATAATGATTCCCAATGAGCTAGCTGAAGCTCAGCCAAGTTAAATAACTTTAGCAGAGTTCCAGAACTAGGCCAACAGTGGAGCTTGACTCCAAAGTTCAAACTTAACTATCGAGTGGCATTGCCTCCCAAAACTAGGTAAAGATAAAAAAGTGTGTTCAGGGTGTCTGGGTGTGAGAGAGAGACAGAGACAGAAATAGAGAACCGGCGGGGTCGGGGAGAGAAATAGAGAAATGTGTAGAAGTCCTTCTTCATCTCAGTACTCTCTGACCCCAGCATATTCCCCTATGTAGACCCTCCGCTGTGAACAACAGTGGGACTACTGCTAAGACTCAGAACATTCCATTTAATAACACCTTTCAGAATAATAACAGAAGGGACACCTTTCTTTTTTCTGTCTTTTGTTCTCTCATGAAATAATCTCCTCAAAACTCCCTTTACGCATAACCTGCATTTTCAGATCACAAATGTACTCAGATTCAAGTCTACAGATAGGCCTCAATGTACCAAAACTATGCATGACTTGTGCTATTTTGTTTGTTGTAACAGAAGGGACACCTTTCTTTTTTCTGTCTTTTGTTCTCTCATGAAATAATCTCCTCAAAACTCTCTTTACGCATAACCTGCATTTTCAGATCACAAATGTACTCAGATTCAAGTCTACAGATAGGCCTCAATGTACCAAAACTATGCATGACTTGTGCTATTTTGTTTGTTGAGACACTGCAGGCTTAAAAATAGGCTGGCCTTGCAGGGTGCTTTTTTCCCAACTTGTTTGTTTGTTTGTTTTATATTTTAAAAAATAGGCTGGCCTTTTCATTATTTATAGCCTATCATTTATGTAGTTTTATCAGGTTACAAGAAAAATCCTTAAGATACAGTACTAATAATCAGATCTCTCTTGATTATTTAAATGTGGTCCATGACAAACAAAATATCAAATAATCCAGATAATTCTCTTTTTTTTCCCCAGATAATCCTTTAAGTCCAATTCATCTATTCATGATAAGGTACCCACGAAGCTGAATTCAGTTTTTCTATCTTGCAGCCTCTACAAAATTACAATTTGGTGTCTTGCCACTCTAGAGTGACAGACAGGCAGTCACTTTACCCAGGTTTCATTGTAAAGAGGGTTGTAGTGTTAATAATAGCATCAATAGTGAGTCATCCTAGCAGCTGCAGCAGCAACAGCAATCTTGATACTATATTTGTTACATGGAGATGCTATTATTAAGGCTACAAAACCAGAACATGGCACATCTACCTTGTCATCCTGCCATTTATCCGGAAAGAAGCAAATGACTGCTGTTCTTGTTCCATGCCAGAGTAGGTCCAAGAAGCCCTAATTTGTCATCAGTCTAATGGCAAAGTGACAGGGCCTCTTTAACCCCTCTCCCATTTCACCGATCCAGGGCTGGCCCTCGAGAACTGTGTGGGCTCAGTCTTTATGGCCTGATCTTGCCAGAGGTCTTAGAAGCACCTTCCACTGCACACTGACATTCACAAAAATTGCTTTCCAGTGCATAAAAAGACTCTGGAATTTTCCAACACACACCCCCCCCAAGTTATAGGGCTTAAGGCCTTCTAACTGTGCAACAAGATCTCCTAAATTAACATCAGTGAGAGTCACAGTGACCCTCCTAATCTAAGTAAATACACTCTGTTATAACCCTTGTGATGGATACTGTGGGTTGGTTAACCCAACATGCAACCCATCTCCTTCCGGATGGAATGATCAGAAATCTAAGAATGATCTTTCCAAAACTCTCTTGCAGGTACGGTTCTGCATAAGAGTTGTATTCTGTCAAGTGCATGCAATCTTGTGAGAAATAGGAGGCAGAAGTGAGGCAGAGGCCATATTCCCGCCATGTTTTGGTTTTTTTTCTGCAGTAGCATTCCAGGGCCTGTCCTCGGCTTCCTCAGTGTCAACGAACAGCTGGAGCAGCAAAGATGATGTCTTGATTCCAGCTTCCTGGCCACTGGAATACAGCAGCAAAGCTGTGTTCTTGAATTCATGGCTCTAGTGGCAGTCTCAGGAAAGATACCTCCCCTGGGCGTCAGATCCATATCATTCTCGGACCCTTAAAGCAACCCAGGCTTTTAATCCTGCACCAACAGGTATGCTGTAAAAGCTGTCTGCCCCAGGGAGGGCACAGTCTCCAGTGCCCCCCTCAGATGCAGTCAGGGGGCTTAATGGACCAAGAAAGAAAAGCCAGGGACCATGAGGGCCAATGGACAGGGGTTCTCCTCCCAGGGAGCAAATCCAGGGTCTAATCAAGGACCTTACTTCATCACCCAAGTCTTCACAGCTCCCACCTAGCAAGAAGAATTTATAACTCCCATTGACCGATGACCACACCATGTGCTTCCTGTCCTCTTTGCCAAATGAGATTATTTATTGAAGTTATCCTGTTTCTACTTCTCCATTGTATTTTGAGCACAGGTGGAGGGAAGAACACTTTTCTATTTATTTATGCGCCAACAAACCAAATGTTCCACTGCCAGCCCTACTAAAGAGCACCGCATATCATCCAGAGGTCTTGGACTTTGAACTGGTTGTAGCATCTTGAAGGGAGTTTGAACTGCATCCTATAGGGGAGGAATGAAGGTGTTCAGTGTATGGGAAGAAGGGTACATACGTAGAAGGCAAGAGGGGAGAACCGTGGTACAGACCAAATGTCCACCAAATCCATTTTTCCCTTTAATGCTAGAACTCCCAAGTTCTAGGGGTCATATAACTGTCAAGGCATACAGTATATCTCTCAGCAGCCCTTACAGTTTGGTGTCCTCATATTACTAAATTCTGGCCAATGGGAGGTGGTTAAAAGTGATTTCTGTCTCTTCAGAGTCCTGCCCCCAAAAAGGAAGGCACGTGTGTTCTCCTGCTCTGTCCGCCTCTCTGCTGTGCGGTAAATGAGGAATTTTAGGAAGGAGAAGATGCTTACTGAGGATGGCAGAGCCTCCCAATGACCTTGACCTGATTAATTCTGGGCTGTTACGTGATAGATTTATCCTGTTGTCTTATTCAAGCCACTGCTTTGTTACAAGAGCCCATCTTATACCCTAATATTTGTGGTTTACCAGACTAATGCAGAAACAAATGCAAAAGCTAATAACTACCTGAACCAATGACAAAATCTAGCCAGACTAGAAATTAGAACCACATATAATAATTACCAGTTGTCAGGACTTCCCTGGTGGTCCAGTAGTTAAGACTCCATGCTTCCACTGCAGGGGGCACGGATTTGAACACTGCTCAAGGAACTAAGATCTCTCATGCCATGCAGCATGGCCAAAAAAAAAAAAAGAATTATAGTTGTTACCATTACCCCTGGGAACTTGCTTTTCTGTGGAATCTGTGGTGATCCCTAAGGCATCTTTATTTCCATCTTCTCCTCTCTCTTTTCAGGTTCTGATGTACTTGTGATCTTTCTACTGACCCCTTCTCTGAACCCATTAGTATGAAATAAATAGGGACTAGACGACAACTCACATATAGTGAGCACTTCCTCTATGCCTGACACTATACAAGGTGTGCGGTAGACTGTATTATCCTCGTTAATTCTCAGATGAGAAAGGTGAACTTCAGAGATATTAACTTCTCCTAAAGTCACTTATCTATTGACTAGTAAGACCTGGCTGAAAGTCTCTCACTTTAAAATTTAAGGGTATACAGTTATACCTGGCTCTATTAGTGTAGTTTCAGGTGTCTTTACGTTGAACAGAAAAGTGAATTTGCTATTTGTGTTTTCTGTGGAGCCATTGAATCATGGTACAGAAATATCCACACAGTTCTGGAAGCACACTAAACTTTCAGCTCCTTTGGGTACTTTTAATTAATGTAATAATGATACCAATATAATGCAAGTGACTATGGGGGCTTTCTTTCTTGCATTAATTATTAAACATTCCAGACATTTTCCAACATATCATGTACTCTCTCTCCTTTAGGAGTATCTAGTTCAGTGCTTGCCATCCTGTAGATTTACTGAAAAGAGCATGGTATCCTAATGAAATCAACATAATCATAGCAACAATCGAACAAAATATAATAAGAGTATACAAAAAAAATCAGAGTGCACTGCAAATAATATTTTGTGAAAACATAGATGGATAGATCAATAGATAGAGTTTCCTAGTATAACAAAACACCACAAACCAGGTGTTATTGGCACAGCTATGTTCCCTCTGAAGCCTCCAGCGGAGAATTCCTCCTTGTTTCTTCCTAGCTTCTGCTGGTTGCTGGCAATCCTTGGTCTTCCTTGACGTGTAGCTGTATATCTTCCAATCTCTGGCACCATCTTCACATGGCCTTCTTTGTCTGTATGTGTCTCTGTATCTCTTCTCTTCCTACAAGGACACCAGTCATATCATATTAAGGGTCCAGCCTAATGCAGTATGACCTCATCTTAACTTATTACATCTGCAACAATCCTGTTTCCAAGTCAGGTCACATTCGGAAATTCCAGGTGAACATGAATTGCGGGGGACACTGTTCAACCCCGTAGGATACGTATGTATATATTTGTGTACGCGTGTGTGTGTGTGCACGTGTGTGTACTGGGGTCAGTAAAAAAATGTATTTCCTACAGGTCACGACTACAAATATGAAATTCTCTGATTCCAGTGGAAGGGGGCTTAACATTCCCTTATGAAACCTGGCAAAATACCACAACACATACTGAACACATCAATCCTAGGAGGATGCAAAGTAGAGACGAGAGCTGGGCTATGTGTAGCTTAGAACAAACACTCAATACAGCACCCACTGTCACTCTTAATTTGACAATAAAAGTGTCATTGTCTGGATCAGTGCTTGGAGCTTATAAAATTTCGGAATCAGACCATATTTTAAATTACTTTGATGATGGTTTTTACAATGTCAGTGAACATCATGAATAGTAATTGTCTTGCAGCCACTCTAGTGATCTGAAGCTGGATTTGAACTAATAACCTAGAAAGGAGTTTCTTGAGCACACACATAATACTTCAAGGACCACCTAGTTAAAGTGAGAAAACAGAAGTGTTCATTTGGATATTATTATGAATCCCAGACAATCAAGGACTACAAATTCACCATAAAAAGTAAGTTTCAAGGATACAAGGAGCAACCCACATATTTCTTTTTTTTAATCTATTTTACATCAAAGTATCAAGTTTTCCTAAGCTAAAAAACTCACAATATATTGCTGATAGAGTTAGAAATTAATTGGGAAAAAGCTGAAGCAAATGTAATAGAGTGATAACATTTACTTTTGATGAGTTGAATGTGGACTCTTCTCATAATATTCTTCATATCTTCTTACACATTAAAAGCATTCCTGGACTTCCCTGGTGGAGCAGGGGTTAAGAATCTGCCTGCCAATGCAGAGGATATGGGTTCGATCCCTGGTCTGGGAAGATCACACATGCCACAGAGCAACTAAGCTCGCGAGCCACAACTACTGAGCCCACCTGCCGCAACTACTGAAGCCCGCACAGCTAGAGCCTGTGCTCTGCAAAAGAGACGCCAACACAACGAGAAGCCTGCACACTACAACGAAGAATAGCCCATGCTCGCCACAACGAAGACCCAATTCAGCCAAATAAATAAATAAATAAATAAAGCATTCCTTTCTCAACAAATACCATATGATATCACTTACACGTGGAGTCTAAAATGTGACACAAATGGGACTTCCTAGGTGGCGCAGTGGTAAAGAATCCATCTGCGAGTGCAGGGGACATGGGTTCGAGCCCTGCCCTGGGAAGATTCCACATGCTGAAGAGCAACTAAGCCCGTGCACCACAACTACTGAGCCCATGTGCCGCAACTATTGAAGCCCACACGCTTAGGGCCTGTGCTCCACAACAAGAGAAGTCACTACAATGAGGAGCCTGTGCACAGCAATGAAGAGTAGCCCCCGCTCGCAGCAACTAGAGAAAGCCTGTGTGCAGCAGCGAAGACCCAACACAGCCAATAAATTAAAAAAAAAAAAAAAGACACAAATGAATTTATCAACAAACAGAAACAGACAGACATAGAGAACAGACTTGTGGTTGCCAGGGGGGCAGGGGGGTTGGGATGCATTGCGTGTCTGGGACTAGCAGATGCAAACTATTGTATGTAGAATGGATAAACAAGGTCCTACTGTAGTGCACAGGGAACTATATTCAATATCCTGTGATAACCCATAATGGAAAAGAATATGGAAAAGAATGTATATATAGGTATAACAATCACTTTGCTGTACAGCAGAAATTAACACAACATTGCAAATCAACTATACTTCAATAAATTTTTTTTAAAAAGAATAACAAAAACCTGTTTCTTTCTCTTTTTAAGAAATCAGTTGTGCCAGACAGTGTTATTGTGCTTATTTAGACCTCAAAGGCTCGAGACGTGGCTGCCAGGGTCTGTTCAATCTCTTCCACATAAATTTATCCAAATGCAGTATCATTCTATGTTCGAGTCTTTTCTAAATCACCATATTATATTATCTGCAAGGCAAATGTGTGTATAAATTGAATGTTTTTTTGCTTGAAGTGCCCATAATGCTTTAAAAGTTAAAACTGTCTATCATTATAATTACTAGTACACAGTTGATCAAAAAAATCAATATGCTGACACTTTAGGTAAATAATTATTAAACATAAAAGAATTTTTTCGTTGGAAATGCATCTCTTAATGAGATGAATGAGGGTGTGTTTTTAAAGTTAATTCATATATCCATCCGTGAATATTATTATTACTAACATGATAAAGATATGACATTGTTTTTATTCCTATTTTTCACTTCATAAATGAAACGAAGAAATCTTGTTGAGATTAAATATATCGGGATAGAAAAGATTTTACTGAAAAAGTCATTCAATTCTTTGAACTCATTCTATGTCAAAAGCACCTAGTGATTTGTTATAAAATTCTTTTTCGTATTCTATCAAATGACAACTTGATTAGGCTTGCCTTCAATTTTGTTGGAAGAAAAGAATTGGAAACCATCTGGCTTGTAACAGAATTTTTATCCAGTTATTAGGCCTTTCAACAGGAAAGCTTTGCCAAGACGTTTATCAAATGGCTATTAATTATACATGTTACTTTTGACTTAGAGATACTTTCTAACATAAGATATATTCAAAAGGGGTTGGTAAAACAAAAAGTCTTTATTTTAATATAACTTTGCACAGTCATAGTTTTTAATAAAATTATTTTTATCTCATCACATGTTTTTGTGTGTGTGTGTGTGGCACACAGGCTTAGTTGCTCCGTGGCATGTGGGATCTTCCTGGAGCAGGGATCAAACCTATGTCCCCTGCATTGGCAGGCCGATTCTTAACCACTGCACCACCTAGGAAGCCCCAATCATCACATGTTTTAAGTATATTTTTCATCAAACTTTGATAAGCTAAAACAACAGATTTAGGTCACTGAATTTGTGGAAAATGTTCACCATCTAACTGACTTGGTAAAAGCAATCATTAGAATTACTCTCTTCGGAATAACTCTGACTTCAGTTTTCAACTCAAGTAAATCTATTAATATATATTTTAAGAAATACTATGAAAACTACTGAGAAATAAATTATGAAAGACATAAAACAGATTGCTAAGAGTAATAAAGTCAAGATTTAAATTATGCAGAGGTAATAGAATTAATTTTTTCATTTTTAACGGTAAATCCGGAAACAAGAAAATAATGCTATTTCTTATAACAAATCTGTGATTAAGTGACATGGTATGAAATTCTAGCTGAGTACAAGCATGTTTTTTCTCTTTCAAGGGGGAAGAGGACTTCTGGGAAAGGGGACATGAGAATGAGAAACCTTCATAAACATGGCAGCCAGCTCTCAGGCTGATCAATTTCAAGTAAGAGTATGTACGGGAACTGAGAGCCTAGAAGTGGATTCCCTTAAAACCACGTATGCTCAGATGCCCCTTGGAACGTCTTCTATGCCCAGGAGTACCCCGTTTGAAGACTACTGCTATTAGGAACCAAATAACCGATCTGCTTCGACACCTAAAGGAAACAGACATATCATTAGGAACAGTTATTCTAATGCTGAGAAAGGTCAATTGCTATGTATAGGCTAAGGATTCCCAGAATTCTCATCAGCCATGCTTCTTTATGATTTTCAGATGCCAACTGAATATCAGAGCTGATGACTCACAGTCACTCAGGACACTACTCATCCATAACTGAACTCATTGTCTTTCTACTCAAGCCTGCTACTCATTCTATATTTCCTGCCTCAGAATATAAAACCAACATCTACCTTATCACCTATAGAAAATGTTCCTGTTTCTCGTTCAAAATCCATTCTTCAATAACAGAACCACTATTTAGTTGAGAGGCAAGATACACAATTTTAAAACTTTCTTGCAACTCAGGGTGGCTATACAAACTAGTTCTGGCTAATGCATATTATAATGACAGGGATGGGACATCCAGGAAAGCTCTTTTAAATTGGGCAGACTCCGCCTTTTCTCCTTGGCCCCTCTTTTCCATCCAGCCTGGACCACATATGTGATAGCATATGCTTCTCACAATAGCAAGATGACAACACAAGGATGAAGGCCCCACTAAAGAAAGCTGAGCAGAAAGCTAGGAGGAGCCTAACCCACAACACAATCTGCGGAAGAGCAGTAGACTGCGTCGCCAGCTTTCCTAGCCAAGAACGACGCTGACGTCTTAACCAACCCAGAAACTTGGGTCATTCTCCAAGGCTCCTTTTTTCTCACTCCTCACATCCACCTGGTGCCCAAGCCCTAATTATTTTATCTCCCTAACATCTTTGTCATTTCCATTTTCTTCATCCCTACAACCACTGCCTTAGTTTAAACCCTCGCCTTTTGGTTTGTCCATTTCTCTGGTAGCAAGAGTCTCAGCTTGCCACCAAAGCTTTAAATGGCCTCTGTTGGCTGTAGAATGAAGCACCATCATCTTCAAATGAAACATCAGGTCCTAGAACATGATCTGACTCTTGCTTGCCTTGCTAGATTAATTCCTGACCATGCTTCTCCCATCCTGCACTCCAGACAACTGAACTACACTAAGTTGTCCGTTGTTTTTAGACCTTTGCTCTCTCTCTTCTTTCCCCAAAAATAACCTTCATCCCTCATGTCATCATAGCAGACATCTACTCTTCTTTTAACACTCAATTTGTATCCTTCTTGAAGGCTTTCCTGATTCCACCCTTCCCTTACTGAAATACATAAAGAAAGAGAATTAGGGGATTCATAAAACTTGATTTAACAATTTTTTATCCTTTTCTGAGAAATGGGAATTTAAAATGCTATGATCGCTATGCAAACGTAGAAAAATGCGCATATATGTGTATGTATTTTATACAAATATAGTTAAAAATTCAATCCTGTTGCAGCCGACATAGCTTTGATGAAGTAAATATTTCCTCAGAAGCTAGTGGTGAAACGGAATGAGCCCAGTCATTTCTGAGAATGCCATGCCTATCAGACTAACGTCATCATTTCATGTGTCTTACTAGCATCCTTGTTTACTTTGAATAGTGAATGGTGCCTGGGTGGCTACCTGTCTGATTAATTTGTTTTATTTAGAGTCTAATCACAGCTTCATCAATATGTCAGCATTTAATAAACATTTGGGAATGCTAACTGAATACTAACAATGTGAATTGTCCATTTAATCATCACAATACAGGCACCATCGTGCCACATGTGTTGATTATGTACTCAGAGTTGAGAAGAGATAACGGTGCCCAGGTTTATTTTGACTATATTAAAATAAACACTGTGTTTGAAACATCTGGCTAGTCTTTGCTTCCCTATACTATGCAGAGATTAGGAAGTATTTTTAAAGGCCCCTTCTACAATACTAGAAACCCTGGCATGATATGCACAGAAAGAAAGACGATTGGACTTGAGAACCTATGTCCTTAACTTTGTTGGCCATTTATTTTTAATGATCATATAATCTACTTAATTGACACACCTGCGTAGGGTGACAGGGCACAATGCTCCAGGAATGTGGGGTAAATATTTAAAGTAAAGCCTCTCGCTTTACCCCTCCGCGCATGGGGGAAACTGTGTCTGTTGAAGTTGCTTCAGAAAGGGCTCTCCCTTCCAGGGTTACTCAGAACGTCCCTTTCCGCCCTCTTCCTTGCAGAGATGCCACAGCTCCGTGTGTGTGTGTGTGTGTGTGTGTGTGTGTGTGTGTGTGTGTGTGTGTGTGTCCCAAGCACAGTCCCCTGCTTTGAATCTGGACCAGGTGCCTGCCGGGGGAGGGAGAGGGAGGGGGGAGGGCCAAATGGGAGGACCGGAGGGGAAGTAGAAAGGAACAGCTAGATCAGGAGGAAGGGTCAGGAATGAGTCAAAAGAGATGAGTCAAAAGAGAAAAACTTCTCTTGCTAAAGCCTCCTACCCATTCACCTTTAAGAAGAGAAGTGACTCCCAAAGAGAAGGGCTGGAAAAGGAAGGGAAAATGGTCCTGGCTCCCCTCTTTCACCCGTGGCCGTCAGCCTGCGCCCCAGGGCCCCTCCTCTAAACTCGACCAGCTGCCCTGGCCCCAGCCTTGCTCCACCACCCTGTCCGCACCCCGGTCCCAGTCACGAGGCCCTCCCCAGGAGATGGAGGCAGGGAGGACCTGCGCGCATGGAGTTGTTGGGGGAGAAAACGTGCTGCTAGAATGACAGGAAGGAGAGAGACAGAATGAGAGAGAGAGATTGAGAGAAAGAGAGAAAGGCGTGAAGGAGGGAGGACGAAGCAAAAGGGGAGAAGAAAAGCAGAAGGAAGAAATGGGGACAGAAGAGAAAAGCAGGCAGACGGGGGAGGAAGGGAGGGAAGGATAGCGAACGCCTCCTCTCCACCCCACGCCGCGCCTCCACCACCCCACCCCCACCCCCAGTTTAAGCCTCTTCCTCCAGCCGTGGAGAAGCATTTGGACAGCAGGCGTCCCCGCAGGGCAGGGGCCCCAGCACGATGTATCTGCTAGGCAGACAGGAGGAGAGAAACGGAGGCCATAAAGCCCAACTGACAAACGCTGGATCCGTGACAGAGCCCCCAGCAAGGGGTCACAGAGTGTCTCTAGGACAGAGGTGACACCTCAGATGCCTGCAGGGCCATGCTGGTTACATAGCAGTGACGTCAGCCAGGGAGGACTCTGGTGACTGGGGAGCACACCTCGGGGGGCTGCTGTTACTTTGTTCCCACCAGTATTCGCTGTGTCATAATCTTGACCTAGTATTATCAGATCTCCTGTTTTGTTTTATTTTTCAAGAGAGTCCCAGTATCTGTTTTTTTGAGAAATCTCCTGAGTTTTAAATGTCAATAACTGCTTCTAATTGTTTTGAAACATATTGGCCAAAATGAAATATTTCTGTGGGATAGACATAATCCCGAGGTCCATTTGTCAGTTAAACATTTTTTTCTGTACATTGAACTTCTCCATGGACCTTTGTAGCAGGAGTGCCTGATCATCATTTCTGACCCTCCCGGGAGGTCTGAGAAAGGGGACTAGGCGAGCTGGAAATTCATTGTGAAGCTCATTACCTAAAGGAATTGTTAAAATTACACAAATGGAGATACTATCTGTCTAGGTTTTTCTGGGAGCCAGGGAACATAATAGCCACCGTTTATAGCATTATTTGGGTGGAAAGCATGTTTCAAGTTCCAACAACAACAACAAAAAGCAATAAGCTTTTGGAATTCAACCCCTTCATTGGTTGAAGGATACCGTTATATCTCGTATTTTAGTGGGAGAGAGATAGGATCTGACAAGATTTTGGAGAATTCCTGAAGACTTAGCTAGATATCTGATGTTCTTGCTGTAATTTAGATAGCTAATCTACCTTATAACTAACATACCTCAGCCAAGATTAGTATCATTGCCTGTGGCCCATGCAGCATTAAACCATAAGATCATATATCACTTAGGATGGATATAAATATCTACAAGAAGATTAATGTGCTCTGACTAAATATTGAGTCAGGGCCATTTAAGCAGAGTACATAACTGACTCTCTTAACTTTAAACAGGATTTATAGATGCTGTGATGTTTAATTTTATGTGTCAGCTTGGCTGGGCTATGGTACCCGAACACTAGTGTAGATGTTGCTGTGAAGGTGTTTTTTAGATGTGATAAACATTTATGATCAGTTCACTTTCAGTGAAGGAGATTACCTTCCCTGATGTGGGTGGGCCTCATCCAATCAGTTGAAGGCCTTACAAGCAAAGACTGATTATCCAGAGAAGAAGGAATTCTGCTGCAAGACTGCAACATAGAAATCCTGTGTGAGTTTCCAGTCTGCCAGCCTGCCCTACAAATTTCAGACTTACCAGTCCCCACAATCACGTAAGCCAATTCATTAAAATAAAATTTCTGTATATATGCATGGATATATGCTCTATTGATTCTGTTTTCCTGGAGCACCCTGACTGATAAGATGCCCATCTTTGAGTCTGCAAAGTGCACTTCTTCCAGTCAGTCCTTCTCACCTATTCATCAGTTGTATCCCAAAACATTTTTTTTCTTTAGTAAAATGTGAACATGATAAAGTTAATACTTTGTAATGTGGATATGTTCATGTTGCATCATAAGTTCTAATTCTTCCTTTGGCTTCGCCTCTTAGTCTATGGGGAAATAAGAACAAAGGAATTAATATTTACTGAGCAGACAGTTTTTATACCCCATTCAACAAACTTCTAAAGTAGACATTATTTTTATTATTATCCCCATTTTTACAGAGAAGGAATGCATCTCTAGAGCATGTCATATATGTAGCCTGGTGAATTTCACAATCTGAGCACACCTGTGTAGCCAGAACCTAGATCAAGAAACAGAACTTGACCAGCACCCCAAAAGCACCCAAAGTATTATGTTGTAAATGTGTATATAAATATGTTTGCATGTATATGAACGTATATGTGCGTGGGGGAAGAGGTTGTAACCACTACCCAGATCAAGATATAAAACATTTCCAGCACCCCAGAAGGTTCCCTTTGAGCCCTCTTCCAGTCATTGCTTCCTGTCAAAGGTAACCCCTGTCCTGACTTCCAGTGGCAAAGATTCATTTTGCTTATTTTTATACTCTATATAAATGGAATCATACAAATGTGTACTCTTTGGGCTCCAACTTCATTTCCTCAAACTTTATCTCTGTAAGATTCATCCACACCATTAGCATAAAGTTACAGTTCATTAATATGAGACTCAGGGATTGTAAACTATCACTTAAGTCATATAAATTATTTGACCGAGAGCTCACAGCTACAGAAAGCAGCAGAGCCAGGAGTCCAGCCCAGGAGTGTCTCATTCTTTTCCAAAATACCATACGTGAAATAATTTTAAGTGACACACGGGTAAATTACTATTATTATTAGGAATAATTATGTTATTAATATTTTATTATAGTATTAATATTATTAATATAAATATTTACTGTGCATTTGGAAAAATAACTAGTACCCAAGGCCCACAATAGGAGTTCCTTTTTATAAATATAGTTCAAAAGCTAGATTTATGCCTACTCTACAATCCAGTAATTCTACTCCTGTGTATACACCCACCAGAAGATAAGTACAAGTTTTATTCCTAACAATCGAAATGTAAACAGCCAAAATTTCTATCAACAGTAAAATGGAAAAATAAATTGTGGAAGATTTGTATAATGGAATGCCACACACTAAAAAAAAACAAAACTACTGCTACATGTAATAACATGGGTGAATCTCTCAGACGCTGTGATGAGTGAAGATGGCAGACACAAAAAAGTGCATGCCATACAATTCCATTTGTATGAGATCAAAACGAGGCAGCATTGATCTATGGAGATAGACATCAGAACAGTTGTTAACCTGAGGGAGTGGTATTCACTGGGAAGGGGCAAGAGAGACACTTCTCGGGCTGGAGAAGTTTTATATCTTAATGTGGCTGGTAGGTATCTGTGTGCCTGTGTGTGTGTATAAGTGTGCTTTTAAAAATTCATGGAGCTGTATACATAAGACTTGTGCACTTTATCATTTATTCTAGAAAAAAGCAATAACATTTAAAACAAATACATGTATTTCCATTTTTTAAAAGTGAATCTATTGAATCAAAAATCCTGAATTGAGTAGTGCCAGTGTTCCACGGATATTGTAAGAACCAAAAAGGCAGGAGTCACTTCATAAAAGATACTTGAGAAATACTGCCGTGCACCACAGGGCCATCTAACAACAGCAGTGCCTGGGAGGGGGGAACAGACCCTCATTTCTCAAAGCACAGTCTGAGACTGGCAGTGCTGGTACCATCTGGGAGCTCATCAGATCTGCAGTCTCTTGTGCCTCACTCCAGACCTACTGAGACACCATCTGTAGTTAAGATCTCCAGGTGATGCATGCGCCCTGCGTGGAACATAGAAGCACTGATAGAGACAACTATTAGGCTAATTATTTCACCTGCATGTATTTTACCTTCCTAACTAGATTGTGAACTCCTTGAGAACAGTACAGAACAGTGGCTAGAGAGCTCCAACTCCCAGTTATGTTACTTCCTGGCTGAGTAACCTTAGGAAGTTACTAGATTCCCTTGGCCTCAGAATATAAAGTGAGAAGAAGAAGAATATTTTTATTAACACCTATTTCATGGGTGTTGTAAAGCTTAAACAGAGTAATGTATGTGAAGTGCTTAGTACATTGCTCAATGCAGAGTAAAAGCATAATAAATGGTAGCTATTACTATCACCTTCATCATTTCACTTTGGGGTGAGGGCTGAAAGCCACGTAGGTTATATTTGGACATGTAGCGTTTGATCTGATGTTTCACAAAAAGAAGAGAAACCCGTTCACGGTTCTTTGCCTTTTGGTGTTCTTCAGTTTTTGTCTTATTGTACTTAAAATAAACCCATAATTTAGCCCAAAATGGAGAGTCGTCTTGGACTTTGGCAGATCCTAAAGAAGAGGTTACTAAGTTGCTCTGAGGAACCTTTTTCTATTTTTTCCCTTTCTCCTCCTCTTCCGCTTCATGATTCACTGCCTAAAAAGCCACTGAAAACACCTGAACCAGTTCAGAGACTCGTTTCGGGCCTCAGACCTTCATTCTCAGCCTTCTTGTCCCTCCTTTCTCATGTCCCATTTAGATTTGGGTTAAGCCTGTAACACATTCTAACAGAGCAGAGAGTAGGCAGGCCTGAAATGCAACTACAGTTGACCCTTGAAAAACAGGGGTTTGAATTGCACGGGTCCACTTATATGCAGATATATATTTTAAAAATGTATTTATTTATTTTATTTTTGGCTGTTGGGTGTTTTTTGCTGTGTGGGCTTTCTCTAGTTGTGGAGAGCAAGGGCTACTCTTCGTTGTGGTGCTCGGGCTTCTCATTGCAGTGGCTTCTCTTGTTGCTGGGCACGGGTTCTAGGTGCGTGGGCTTCAGTAGTTGTGGCACATGGGCTCAGTAGTTGTGGCGCATGGGCTTAGTTCCTCCGCGGCATGTGGAATCTTCCCAGACCAGGGCTTGAACCCGTGTCCTCTTCATTGGCAGGTGGATTCTTAACCACTGCGCCACCAGGGAAGTCCACAGATATTTTTAGCAGAAATACTACAGTATTACATGATCCATGATTGATTGAATTGGCAGATGTAGAACCTCGGATATGGAGGAACAGTGGATGTGGAGGGCTGGCTATAAATTATATGTGGATTTTCCACTGCGTGGAGCATGGGTGCCCCAATACCCACATTGTTAAAGGGTCAACTGTAATTAAGAGGCGTCTATGTTTTTGCCTAGTTGAAGATCTAGGATACTGGGACTAGAATTCTGGATTCAAGAACTCCCAGTGCCAGCACCTTGGAGTTATAGAGATTGGTACCTTCAATCGAATTGGGCCAACCTGGAGATTCTCACATACCCTGCTAAGGGAACCACTTCTCAGAAACCCAGCACTGCAGAGGTATCTCCTTCCTTAGCCTCAGGCTTATCAGCTCCCTCCTTGCTTCTTTTTCCTTCTACCTTACACTGGTCTATCAACATGGTTTGCAGTCAAATCTTGCTGAATCATAAAACCTAGACTTACAAGTATTTGATAATAAAAGTGAAGCTAAGATTTTGTTACCAAACTCCATTTGTTGGCCTGATATCCAATGAGCCAAATGCTGAGACACCGAGGTTTGCAGCAGAGAAGGAGTTTTACTCATAACACAGCCAAGTGAGGAGACGGGAGAACAAATCTCAGATCCACCTGCCTGAAGGCAAGGGCCTGGAGATATTTATGGGTGAAGAGTATAAGGCGGTCATAGGGCAGGGGAAGGTGATTAGAGGCTGGAAAAAGGTGAGGTAAACACTGCTCTATGGAGGAGCGTCTGAGTTACATAGTTCTTCATGAGATGCGTGTTCAGAAAATGGCAGCACTGACATGATCTGAGGGTGGAGTTTTTATCCCTTCGATGTCAAAAAGTCACCCATCAGGGACTTCCCTGGTGGCGCAGTGATAAAGAATCCACCTGCCAATGCAGTTGACACGGGTTCGATCCCTGGTGCAGGGAGATCCCACATGTCTCAGAGCAACTAAGCCCGTGTACCACAACTGCTGAGCCTGTGCTCTAGAACCCGTGAGTCACAACTACTGAAGCCCTTGCACCACAACTACTGAAGTCCATGAACCTGGAACCCATGCTCCACAGCAAGAGAAGCCACTGCAATGAGAAGCCCAAGCAGCGCAACGAAGAGTACTTGCTACAACTAGAGAAAGCCCGAGTGCAGCAACGAAGACCCAACACAGCCAAAAATAAATAAATTAATTTTTTTTAAAAAGTCATCCATCAGACACTCTCACAGACCCAGTTGAATGGTTGGCAGCCTCGACCAGTTTGAACTGGTCAAGATTAGCTCCATGATCCTTAAAAACAACTTAAGCAATAGTTATTATAGTGACCCATAGGTCAGAGGTATTATCTGTAGGAAGTGGTTAAAGGAGCCTTGTCATATATTGTCTAAACTACATGAAGCTTGGAGGGTATGCAATTTGAAAGAACAATTAAGGCCAGCTTGGTCAGCAAGCTTGGCAGGTTACAGGATATTGTTTATTAAGCTAGTTTAAGGAATCTAACTGGTGACTGCCCTCGGCTTCACTTTTACCATAACCAAATAATTTTCATGGAAATTTTATTTTCCTCAGTATCACCAACATACAATAAGTAGCTGCCCTTTGTTAAAAGTTTTGTCAAGCTCTTTGTTTGAACCCTGTATCTCAAACTTTTTGGATCATAGTCCATTTAAGTAAGAAAAATGAGCCCAAGTGTCACCAAATAGTCTCTTTTCCAATAGAAGAAAGAATTGCTAAAAGGAAACTATTGCTCTATAAGCACCTATTGTAGGTTTTATGTATTACCCTAGCAGTTGAATATGGGATATTCATATCTCAAAGTCTCAAAATTTTAGGGAACATTATAGGCCAAAAGTGCCACTGCCTCAAGCATGTGTTACCACATGCAAGTGTTCTAATCAAACCACCAACAAATTGATAATAATAGCGCTAAAGTCAGATTCATAAAGTTGCCAGAATGGTAGCAATTGATTGAAAGTCATGATTAACTCAATAAGACATTGATGATAAACACTAAACAAGACGCCCCCTTCCAAAAAGCATGGGAATTCTAACCAACATCATATGTATATGCAACACAAGCTTTATAACGTGGGCAGTACTGAGTTCCAACCAGACTCACCAGTAGGCTGCTGAGTCAGGCGATTTGTCAGCTCTACTAGGACATTAATTTTAGTTTACAAATAGCTAGTTTTAGCAACCCTTAGCTTTCTTCATGAGTTACTAGTAAGCATCTCTCAGCCCTATGTAAAATGAAAGTCACTTGCCCCTGAGCACCAAAGAAATACCTGGAATGTTTAAATCAGTTTTGGGTTCCCTAGTGGACCCTGCAATGGCCCCATTTTGAAAATCATGGTGCTAACCTAGAATATGCAAACGACTGCTTTTTTAGGCCATTTACTGCCCTGTTCCTCCTCCATTGGCGTCTCTGCCCCATTTCTGCTACAGAAGCTCCTCTTTGTTATCCTACTATATACTTGGAACTCTATCAGATCTCTCCAAACTTTCAGAGATATTGTCATTCAAAAATAAAGGCTCACCAAACCTTTATCCAAATCTATCATTTCCTACTCCTGTTCGTTGATTACCTTTGGAATGTTATATGCAACAACAAGCTCATCAGCCACCTATTTATAGTGGAAGCTTCTTTCAGCCACAGCTCTCTGGGAAAACAGCTGCCATCCTCTCTGCTCCTGATCACAAGCTCTTGTGTATATAAGACTCTAGTTCCCAAATATGCACAAACCTAAGAATGGATTGTTCTGGATTCATCCCAAAACTTTTCAATCTTGGCACAGCCTTGCAAAGGCTCATTTTAATTTCTCTAATTATGAAACATATTCTAAAAATCTGGCAATGAAATGAAGGGTTTGTTATTTCATAAAATACAGGAGCCATGTGTTACCTTTCTGTAAGAAAGTACTCATTTATCATCCAAACACTGTATAATAAAAGCTGCCAAAATACTAACTTAAAAAAGCTATAGCACACAGCCAAATTAAAGAATTGTGGCTGCCAACCCATAATCGTTCTTATTATTTTAAGCTGTAAGTGACCGTGATACATGAGCACGCTTCTGCTGCTCAGAACAGCAACCAAACTCTGCTGCTAAATTTATTCATGCATCAATCCACCCATCCATCCATCCAACCATCATTCTTTCATTCATCCATTCATTCATTTAACAACTATTTATTAAACACCTATTATGTGCTAGCAATGTTCTAGTACTAGAGATTCACCAGTGAACAAAAAGACAAAGTCTCCATAAGATGGATGAAGATATGGTGAGTGATGAGAGGTGGAAATTTGGCCTTCAAACAAAAATCCACCATAGAAAAACCATCATTTGTAAATTTGTCTCTGGATTTAGTCTGATGACTCTCAGTAAGTCTTGTTTCCTCCTCTTGATTTCTGATGCAGTGAAACCTTGACCATGACCACTTCCTGTTTGCCAGAGTCACTCTTGATGCTCAGGTTATTTTCAATACTGCATTAAACAAATGATACCAATTACAACCCCAATGACAAAGTCCCTGCCGAGACAATAATAGCAACAACTAACATTTATTAAGCAATTGTAAATGGTCCCTGACTTATGATGTTTTGATTTTCAATTATTTGACTTTACAGTGGTGTGAAAGCGATACACAATCAATGGAAACCGTACTTTGAATTTTGAATTTTGATCTTTTCCCAGTCTAGTGATAAGTGGTATGACCCTCTCTCATGATGCTGGGCAGTGGCAGGAAGCTACAGCTCCCAGTCAGCCACATGGTCAGGAAGGTTAAAAACTGAAACACTTAATAACCGTTCTGTATCCACACGACCATTCTGTTTTTCACTTTCAGTACAGCAGTCAATAAGTTACATGAGATATTCAATACCTTATTACAAAATAGGCTCTGTGTTAGATGATTTTGCCCAACTGTAGGCTAATGTAAATATTCTGAGCACGTTTAAGGTACAGTGGTGCTACCTTAAATATGCTTAGTCTAAGCTAAGCTATGGTGCTCAGTCAGGTGTATTAAATGCGTTTTCAACTTAGGATATTTTCAATTTTTGATAGGTTTATCATATGTAACCCTATAAGTTGAGTAAGATTTGTACCGTAGTTCAGACATTTAGTCCCACAGCAATCCTAATAGTTAGATATTATTGTTATTCCTCCCATTTTACAGATGAGGAGAGATCAGGACTTAAATGTTATTACATTTTCCCACCAGCCCAAGCCAAGGATCAAGTTCTTTGATTTCCTGAACCCCTCTTGGCTGCAATGGTAGTCTTGAATTCAGGGGTAGATCCTGCTCCAAACACACCTCACCTTTATCATGAGCTCTAGGTGCTAATACCCTTTGTCTCTCCTTGCAGCCAGTTGTTAGCAACTTCCTTCTCTGCTGATTACAGCATCAACACACAATAAATATTGAATATATGTATAGACTGTTTACTATTCGAATCAAATAGTGCACACCACAAAGTTAATTTGGCACCTCTTTAATCAGGCATGTAATTGGTATTGAATCGTATGGCAATTAAAGTTGTTCCAATAAATCCTATAATCTGCCCCCAAATAATTATCTTACACTTTCTACTCCCATTTTGTAATTTTGCAGGATCTACCATTTCCTGATATGATGCATTAGTTCTTCTCCCACTTCCTCTTCTTCTATTTCTTCAGAACACACTCAGATGAAATAAAACATAAGGAGTCTAGATTACATTCCTCAACAGCCTAAATCCCACATTCCCCAGGGGTAGGTTCTTTCTGGGCTTCTCCTGGTACACCACACCTACATTCCTGATCCTCTGTCTGGAAGACCTGGAGGCTGAAGGAATCAAAGACAGCAAGAACCTGGCAAACCTTGCCTTGACAGGACTACAGATACAGCATATGCTGGGGAATCGACACAACAGTGACCTCCAACACAGGTGATGACAAAGTAGAGCTAAAAATGAACACTCAATGTCTTACATTTGCAATCTGGGAGTCTTAGAGCAGAAATATTAGGGAAAACAGTATAGGAATAAAAGAAAGGGAGAGATTTGCCACCTAAATAGTGTTGAATCAATCACATGTTTAATATTCTTTTACTCCTAAGTCTGTTCTTAACTGCAGCAAATAAATGAAGAAAGTCTCAAGGATAAAGAGTGTGGAAGAGACAAAGCTAATGGGCAACATCAGTAACCCTTTGGAGGCTGGAAAGATAGACTTGAGAAAGGTGCTACCTAAGCATCTACGATAGAGCCATCCCAACCCCACAGGGCCCCAGAGAGGCTCAGAACATGGCACTTCCAGGGGACCCTTATGGCAGGACTGAGGTCCGTGACTGGAATTAGGGGGACTGGCTGGCCCTCTGTACACTGAGCTGGTAGACTCTCCCCATGTCCGATCTCCCCTCCGATAAATCCAGACAACTCCCCCTCCTCCCCACTACACAGAGACACATGGGAAAATGGAGAGGAAGTAGTTCCATACCAGAGAACCCCAGTCATGGTAGAGAGAAAGGGTGATGGACAGAGCTAAAAACAGGAGTAAAGTTTTCTGATCAAAGACTAGGACCTGCCAGTCCTACTCTGCTTCCAAGTGCCAACAGCCATGAGATATACCCAGGCAAAAAATGGCTGAATTCTTCTCAGGAGACTGAATGGCTTCAGAGGGAATTAAAAAAACTAATGCTGATGTTCGGGATTTTCACAATGAGAAGCTGGCTTTCTGTCTAATTATCACACAGCAAATCTCACTAGTACAAGTTGGCAACATCTGCCCACCAACCCAGAAACTATCAAGTTTTTAATGACTCACTGGAGAGCCAAAGATCTCTAGGTATTTGAGGAAATACTCCAGCAAAAACATACAAAAATAGAGATACAAACAAATTGAAAACAGGACCTCAGTTGAAAGAGACAGTACAGGAAGTAGAAGAAAACATCAATGAAACCATAATTAATATCCTCAGAGAGATGAGACAAGGTACTGTATCCACAAATGGGAAAAGAATGCAACCTTTATTAAAAGTATTGAAAATTAAAATATGAAAATAGAATTTTAACTCTTAATTTTAAACAATAAACCAAAGTAAATCCCTTAGAAAAATGAAAAGAGACAAAAAATGGAACAGAAAAAATTTTAAATTAGAATATCAATTCAGAAGTGCCAACATCTAACTAACAAGGGTTCAGGGAAGCAGAGGAGACACATACACACACACACACGGAAGTAAAGAAATTATCAAAGAAATAATGCAAGGAAATTTCCCCAAATTAAAGAACATAAGTTTCCAGGTTGAAATAATCAGTATGATGCCCAAATTAAAAGGTTAAAAAATTATCCAAACTAAGGTGCAATATGAAAAAACTTTAGAATACTAGGGATAAAAAGATCCTAAAAGCTTTCACAATAAAAAAAAAGTCACATAAAAAAGATAAGAAATTAAAATCTCATCCGACTTCTCCACAGCAGAACTAGAAGCTAGTTGACAACCTACTGATGCTACTTTTTCTACCTTGGAGCTCCTCTCTTTTTTACTCTCTCTCTCCCTCTCTGTCTGTCTGTCTGTCTGTCTCTCTCTCTCTCCAAGGAGCCATGTCACCCCAGAAGTTGTTGGCAGCTGTTTTTGACCAGGAAGAAAGTCATACTTAGAATGAAATCTATGAAACCGACATCACAGAAGGCAGAGTGGAAAAATAGGAAAAAAACAGGATCTTGGTGACATCATTGAGTTGCTTGATCAAGCTATCCCTGAAGCCCTGCCTCTCTCTCAATATTCCATTACACTTGACAGGTAGCTGCTCTATGGCCATTTATGAACTAGCTTCAGAAACCACTAGCATCATTTCCATAGTATTCCACTTGCTGAAGCAGTCACAAGCCTGCCTAGATTCCAGGGGAGGAAAAGCAGAACTACCACTGACTCTAAGAACTGAAGTAGTAAACCCTGAGGCTCAAATGCACCCTTTCCTGATATAGGACCTGTGCTTAGTGTACCACATACTCATTCATAACCCGTGGACAGAGCACCCCGAAGAAGCCACAGAATTATTTCGAGGAGTCCAGGAAACCATATGTGCACCAAGCATTTTCTGTAGATAAATGATGTGCCTTGTATACATAAATAACTGTACTATTATCTTTAAAGTGTAAGGACTGCTCTTACAAGTAATAAAATGCAAACATTTAAAAATCTTTGCTGAAATTATAGCTTTTTGTATTTTATATCTTTTGTATTATGTACTTTGTATTATGTATTTTCTCAGTCATGGATACTAAAAGTACAACTAACATGTGGAGGAAATATTTTTTATGCTTAAAAGCGGTGGTCATATCTTCCGAATTGAGTTACTGCTTTCATATTCTACTATAAATCACAGAGAATCTCTGAGGAAATGGTTAGAATGTAGTCACAGTGCCTGCCAGATCCATAGGCACATCTAAGGCAGCTCAGCTCACAGACCCTGTCTCAGCAGCTCTAGGCTATATGCCTTCCCTGCCCGCATTTGCAGCCACAACTGATTGGACCAGGAGTGGACAGCTGACCGAATCAGTCCTTAAACTGGCCAATGACCTATGGGGTAGTCTGGCACCATAAGGACAGACTGTGCTACTCTTGTATATTAAGCATTTTCATTTAAACATACAGACACTCAGCATATGAGACAGCCAGCAGCAAGAACTGACACTAATAAATCAAAGTAATGAGCGAGCAAACTAACCCTTAAGTAGAAGCTACGAATAGAGAAAAGATAAAGGATGAGGAAGCTAATTGGAAGCAGGAGGAGAAGCAAATAGAACGAAGTGGATCCAGGAACACAGCTGAGTTGTGTAGACAGGGAAGCTCTAAGGCAGCCAGGAGTGATTCTTTCCCACCGCTGCCCATCAGAATTCGCCCGGGAGACGCAACTTTATGGAAATGCTTGGGGCCCCGCCCCGATTTATTGACTCAGAATCTCTGGAATATTTAGACGTTAAAAAAGCCATTCTGATGCCCTTTGGTTAGGAGTCGCTCACGCCGCAGAAGCCCTGCCGTGGTGCATTTTCCGGTCTCCCATTTCAGTGCATTACCCTATCTTCCTGATTGCCCCCTATGCACGCTCACGGTTAATCCCCCGTTCCCCATTGCTTGCAACCAAGTGTCTCACAGCCACAAAGAGAACTACAGGGGTAAAAAAATTTAAGAACCCTTTTGTTGAGGCTGCTAGAGATAAACAAAAGCTACAAGAGAGAGAATTTTCACACAAAATCATCTTCCATAAAAAAAACGGTGGTCTTTTCTGATTTCTCATCATAAAAGGCTCCTGAGGAGTGAGTTTTCTTTGACGAGTTATTTATATCTTTTGTTAAGGAAGAGGAAACGCCAAGATTATCTGACGATAAATAAAGGTACATGCCTTTCTCTTGAATTTTTTCTAGATATACGAGGCTATAAATTAACGAGGTCAACACCGCATGCCACACAGAAAAGCAGGCTTGTTCCTCTGCCATCACATATGTTTGTATTTTGTCTGTCAGTCCATAGGTCTTTTTTCCCTCATTGTCTGGAACCGTAGGCAGCAGCTCAGACACCCGGGAAATCTGGGATGTGAGTGTTCAATTAAGACAATTTCCTCAAATCAACATTTCTCTTACTTATTTTTAAGTTGTGCCTCCAGCACACAAAGGAGTAGTTGGATTTTCTATGATGGGAACTTAAGGAAATCTGAGTTTGCACAAGGGGTAACATTAATCAATTTTCCCATTAACATTCATTCACTCTGAAGATGATAAGCTATAATTAGAGATTGTTTTGTGTAATCACAATATACAAAATAGCACTGTTATGGATCTTACAAATTAAAGTTACTTCATAATAAGTGGTATTTATCAAATTACTTCATAGAAGTTTTTTTTTTTACAGTTCTTTGTAATTCACTATTATTAAGACATAAACTTAGAATTGTTTCTTCTGTCTTAAGGGTTCAAACTAATGTCCCAACCTTTTCCAGCCTCAGCTCTGAATATACCTCTTTCCTTCTTTATCTTAAGGTAGTGGCCTTTCTCTACGTTTGTAGACAGAAGCAATTCCATCAGTAAAGTCCTTCGGATCATTTTCCTGCTCTAAGGCAATCTTCACTTCATCCCAGTCGTCCCCCCCCCACCCCCGCCACCTTACAATTCATCATTTTTGCACCTGTATCCCTGTCATTTACCCAAAGCTGCTTCTGTATTTAATATATATTGTGCAAATCATTTGCTTCTCTTTGAGAATAACCCCTAATGCCTAGCACAGTGATTTGAACAAAGCAGATGCTATACATTTTTGTTGCACAAATGAAGAAATGTTTATGTACAATTGTTTATAATTTCTAATTCCCATCCACCTATAGCCAATGACACTCATTACTGAGATGATTAACTGGAATGCAGTTTATGGCCAAGAAAAAATTATTTTCACTGTGCATCTGAATCAAAAGAAATCAAATTTATGATTTTGAATTTTAAGACCATGATCCAAATAAGAACTATCCCTATAGTAAATTGTCACAAAGGAATTGACCAGCTTGAATCTAAATAATGCTGTTCTGTTAGTTTTCTTAAAATAACTAAAAAACCCCATGGATATATTTTTTCTGGAAGATAGCTGTCAAATTGTAAATCACCATGGGTTTGAAAGTTTGAAACTTCATTGGATACTCACCAGGAAGACACTAAGCAAAGTGACAAACTAAGTAACTATTTCAACCTCTGAAGATTTTTTAAGGAAGTCTTTGACTATTAAGGTCAACCTCCTCTCAAAAAACATTCTGTCAGACATGTGAGTTTCCCAGATTGCTTTCCTTCAATTTCTCAGCCAAGGCTGTCACAAAGCCTATAGATTGTATGTCTTTTGTGTTTTCTAAATGCCTAATTAAAATTTCAACTTAAAAATAATAATAGAGGCAGAATTATGATCATCAAATTACATACACATCAAAATTGAGATGAAAATCAATCCTGAACCATATTCTCAGGTCTCTATTTATATTCCTGAACCTTCACCTGAGTTCCAGAATCAAATCCTTACTTGCTTACTACAGATTTCCAGTCCAAACCCACCACATTCACCACATCCAAATGTAACTCTCCCTAAAACCAGCCCCCTGACTCCACTCAATTTCCCTATTTCTGCTAACAAGTTATTCTCTGTTTCTGGGGCCATACAAGTAGTAGCTTTTGACCATTTCCTTTGTTTTCTGCCACGTACATATTTTATAGATTCATCCTTAAATGATCTCTTGTATCTAGTCAGCCTGTGCTGTTCCCATGTACACAACATCCTTCCCTTCACAGAACTATCCCTCTCCTACTTGAGGTGAGGCTATGAAGTACAGTATCCTACCCAATCCTCACTCAGAAACAAGCATATGACCCAGGTCATTCAAGGCATCTCATCCATCTGGCAAATGTTATGATCAGAGGGGTAGATTTATGCTGCAAGTGGAGCCAGAGTTCCTTAGAATTCATAATTAATATATAATTATCTCCCCACTAGAGTTGCTAATGTAGAAGGTAAATTTGAGACTAAATGCAGGCACCTATATGCAGGAAACCTATTTAGAGTAGAAAGAGAATGAGAATGAACCAAAGAAGGCATCAGAACCAATATGGAAAGGCAGTGTTTAAACAACAGTGTTTGAGTCCCTGGAGCCAGCCATGCCTGAAGTCCATCCCATCCCTGGACTTGCCAGTTAGATGAGTCAAATTTCACAATCTTAACTTGCCCACTTTCTGGCTAAGTGAACTCAGACAAGCTGTTAACTTTTCTGTGCCTCTTTTACCTCATCTATGAAATGGGAGATAATACCTACCTCACAGGGTTACATGAGGATTAGCATTATAAATGCTCAATAAACGTTAGCAGTGACTATGAAGTGCAGGTGAATTCTGTTGTTCTTTAGTCTAGTTTGAATAGAGGTCCTGTCTCAAAAGAAAAGGTACTGATGACAAAGCTTCAATTTCCTTTAAAATGTGCTTGGACTCTATCCTTCCTCTGCCTTCCCATTATTACCACCCCCATGAGATTCTTTTTTCTTTTTTTTTTTTTTTTTATTTATTTATTGGCTGCATTGGGTCTTTGTTGCTGCATGCAGGCTTTTCTCTAGTTGCAGAGAGTGGGGGCTACTCTTCATTGCAGTGTGCGGGCTTCTCATTGCAGTGGCTTCTCTTGTTGCAGAGCATGGGCTCTAGGTGCATGGACTTCAGCAGTTGTGGGACACCAGCTTAGTTGCTCCATGGCATGTGGGATCTTCCCAGACCAGGGATGAAACCCATGTCCCCTGCATTGGCAGGCAGATTCTTAACAACTGCAGCACCAAGGAGGTCCCCGCCATGAGATTCTTGAGCAATGCTTTAGGTGGCTTGTCTGACTACCTCTGCACTCTCCACAATCCACCCAGTTACCAGTGGCAGAGCTGCTTTCACTAAACATTACCTTCCATTGTGGAATTTCTCTGCTCCAGTTTTTGCTCAGACTCTTCTCCCTGGCGTCCCAGGCCCCACCTTAATTAGCCAATCTGAATCACCTCTCTCACTAACATTCCAGTCAACCTGACATTCTATATTTCACAAGATCATGCCTTGCTAATTCATGTCCCTCTGCCTTACCTTGAGGCATCACCCTCACCCATCCCATCTTTTTCCTCTGGATATAATCAGCTCCAATCCTGCAAATTCTGCCTCCTCTATACCTCTTCCAACCATCATGCCTTTCACTGATCTTATCCTCCTTGAGATTCTGTATCATGTTTGATTTCAGTACTACAAACTGCAGCATGCAATCATAGATAACCCTATATTATTTCAGGTGGGCCTAACTAATCCAATGAGAAAGTGAAGTTTTTAGGTTACTTTTTTTTGGGGGGGGGGGGGCATGTCCCCTAACCCAGTGGCAAGCACATTATAGGCATCAAACTCAATATTTTTTATAGGGCCAAATCGCAACACCAACCATTCCTACTTTTTAAATTCTGTAGTTTTAAGTGAATTTTTCTTCAAATTAAGATAACTTTTACTGCAGTTACCTAATCTTGATGCAAAAACTCAATTCTGAGAGGTACATAAATCTCAAATGACAAAATAAGGCAATAAGGCAATTTTAAGAGTTACATGTTTTTATTACACAAACATTATATCCCTTGTGGGAGCTGGTCTTCAAGTTTGCTTCTTGACTTCACAGATATATTCACAAATCTAAGAATGATTTATGAGACAAACACTCTTGCACCCTCATTAAAAAAGACTCATTGCCTACATTTTCCAACCAGATTCCTGAGAAAAATCATAGGTTCTGTTTATTTTACAGTGTAATACATAAATTGGCTTTCAAGGTACAAAAAAGGACAGAATTCTAAAATAAGTCTCCTTTTGTTTACAAAGTTCTATAAAAATACATTAAGTATGCTCATGTTTGTCCTTTGACTTAATATTCCAGTTTACCAGAAACAAACAAAAAACAATAAACAAAGCTATACAAACCACATTAATCTTGCAGCAATATAATGTCAACATCATCATGAACACCTTGCAAAAGTAGTTCTCCTGGATACGTAATAATCTTCCTTCGTTTTGCAGCTTTGAGAGTTCCTACCAATGCTTCAAAGAGGTTGGCACATTTGTCATCTCGGAAGAGGACCCCAAATTTCACACTTAATTTTCCATCAGCATCTAATTTGAGAAAACACAACATTAGCCAAAGAAAAGTCTGTTTCTTGCCACCATGTGTGGCAGATACACATAATCTTTCATAAACATGTAACTATAGGTTAACCGAGGTTATAATTTAACAGTCAACAGTCAAAAATTCAGTGTAACCTCTTGCCAGATTCAAAAAGTAATGGAACAAATGCAATGTGTGGTACATCTCCTAGCCCTACTATCAACTGGACAAAGAGTGGAAGAGAACCAAGAAACATTAACAAAAAGTGAATGTGTTACAGCGCTACTATAGTAGACAATTCCTGTAAATTTCAGTTTTCTAATCGTTAGTTGTTGAATCAATAAAAATGACAAGTACAAGGGGGCTTCCTAGGTGGTGCAGTGGTTAAGAATCCGCCTGCCAATGCAGGGGACACGGGTTCGATCCCTGCTCCAGGAAGACCCCACATGCCTCGGAGCAACAAAGCCCGAGCGCCACAACTATTGAGCCTGCGCTTTAGAGCCTGTGAGCCACCACTGTTGAGCCCATGTGCCTGCAACTACTGAAGCCCACACACCTAGAGCCCGTGCTCCACAACAAGAGAAGCCACGGCAATGAGGAGCCCCCACTCACCGCAACTAAAAGAAAGCCTGTGCACAGCAAAAAAAAAAAAAGTACAAGAGAAACCCTGGCTCAGGAGTAGTGTTTCTCTGTGTTCTAAACATGCTCAGAACCCCCAGGGAAGGAGTGGTGACCTTAAAAATGAAGAAATCTTTATTTACCAGAATTCCTAGATTATCTAGTTTGAAGGCCAGTTTTTAATATGGATGTTAAAAATTAAGGTAAGCACTAAAAAAAATGAGCTATCAAGTCATGAAAAACATGGAGGAACCTTAAATACGTATTACTAAGTGAAAGAAAGCAATCTGAAAAAGCTACATGCTGTATGATTCCAGCACGGGGTATTCTGGAAAAGGCAAAACTGTGGAAAAAGAGAAAACTGTCAAAAGATCAGCGGTTTTCAATGGTTAGGACAGGGGAAAGATGAACAGGCAGAGCACAAAAAATTTTTAAAGCAGTGAAGATACTTTATGATACTATAATGACAGAGACACGTCATTATACATTAGTCCAAACCCACGGAATGTACAACACCAAGAGTGAAATGTAATATGAAGCATGGACTCTGGGTGGTAATATCAACAGTAGCAAAGGTACCCCTCTGGTGGGGGATGTTGATTATGGAGGAGGCTATTCATGTATGGGGTCAGAGGGTATATGGGCAATCTCTATACCTTCCTCTTAATTTTACTACAAATCTAAAACTGCTCTAAAAAAAACCAGTCTTTTTAAAATTAAGGTAAACATGGATCTTTGCTTAAAAGTCAATCAACTGAAATCGCAGAGATAAGGGTAATCTAGGACACCTCCTCACTGTTGGCTGAATCCTTTGATCTACCCTTGACCTTGCCCTACCACACTGCTCCAAGTTCTTCCTTCCCCAAGCTGCACCATCACAGTGAGAAGGGTTCTTCAGTTCCTGCACTCCCCTGCTAGAGTTTACAGCCTGCAGCTCAGTGAACTGCCACTGTGGGTACAGCGCTGTGCTGGGCAGAGAGAAAAAAGAACAGAATCACTTTCTGGCTATCAGAGAAATGGCTTTCATTCCCAAGAGGAAAGAAACATACACACAACAAGTAAAACAACAATACAAAGCAGCGCGTGATTGGATGTCAAGACCAAGATGAATCTAGGCTAGGACGGGAAAGGAAGACTTCATGAAGGGCCGTACCTGTTCAGAGCTTTTAAAAAAAACTCCTGACTGTCCTCAGTTGAAATCCTTGCCATCTGCTAGTTGTTTGGCCTTGGGAACTTGCATAAGCTCCCTAACCCTCAGTTCCCTCATCCGTATAATGGGGATCTTAATACCTCCCACACCATGCAGTTGCGGACACAGTTCTAAAGCACAAAGCACAGTGCCCAGCACATGCTAAGTATGTGACTGGTGATCATTGGTTCAATTATGAATGAGAGAAATGGGGAATGTGCCAAGCCATAGGCACAGGTGAAACAAGTAAGTGTCTAGGAGAACAGTGACTAGAGTGACTAATTTACTCACCTCAAATAAATCATCTAAGAGGAGAAGAAGGAGGAAATATGTTTGTAAAGGAAAACAGAGAATGCTGGCCTGGAAAGCAAATGTGCACCTGTTTGATTTCCTGGTTTTTGTTTGTTTGCTTTTGGCCGCGCCTCGCAGTTTGCAGGATCTTAGTTCCCTGACCAGGGATTGAACCTGGGTCCTCAGCAGTGAAAGCACAGAGTCCTAACCACTGCACCACCAGGGAGTTCCTGCCCCTGTTTGATTTCTTAACTTCTAGCTGCACAACCCTGTTTGCAATGAGAATCTTTCACTGATTACAGGAATCAGTGCAGCTGCTGGGTAACCCAACAGGTCCTTCAAGCTCTCTGGGCTGCAGTTATGAGGATTAAAAAGAAATCCTCACAGGGTTGTTGCAAGGATTAAAAGATAGAATATAGGTAAGGACTTTTATAGAGTGCCCACCCTATGGTAAATTCTCAATTTAGGTTAAATTTTTAAAAGGCACCAAAAGCAGAAACCTGGCTGTAATTTTGGAGTTCTCCTGCCCATTCACCCCTCAATCTGACAAACATCCAGGTGATGCCACCTTCTTTGTATCTTTGTATTTTGTTGCTCTAGCCTCTCCTCTCCAGGGACAATTAAATCCTTGGTTCAGGCCCAAACTGATTCTCACATGGGTAACAGCCAGACTCCTTATCAGCTTCCCCTTCTCCATTTTTTACCCCCAAAAATGTGTATAATGCAAGCTTAATTGATATTCTTCTATTTTAACCTTTCAATGGTTCCCTATTACCTTCAAGATAAAGTAAGACTCTCCATCCTCTGGCCCTTGCACTCACCTCTCACCTGGTCTCCTGCCGTATAGTTCCACGCACCTTGTGATTCAGTCAAAGTGAGTGACCTGCTGCTACCCAAGGTGACAGGAATCACCTCCCCTGGTAATTTTATCCATGTTGAGTCATCTGCCCAGCATCCCAGACCCCGTTTTCTAGCTAAATTTTTTTTTCTTCAAAAATGGACTCAAATGTCACTTCTCTGAAAAGTCTGCTGTGATTCCTTCAGTCAAGTTAACAGCTCTTCTTACAAAATTGAGTATATATCAATCAAAGTACTCATCATCAATTATAGTAATAATAGCTAACATGTATTGATTACTTGCTATGTTCCTAGAACCATTCAATACAGTTTACAATCATTAAAACTTACTTAACCATTTTGTCAGACACAATTGACTGCAAGAAAGCACCATTATTTTATGTTCCAATTAAACTGCCAATTTAATGATAGCACATCATGTATCATAAAATAACCCTTATTTTAGAGATTTTAAAGTGTGAGAAACAGTCATTGAAATAAAGTAGTATTATTATACAAATAAGGAAACCAAGGCACAGAAAAGTTTAGAAATGTGCCCAAGGTCACACAGCAAGAATGTGGAAGAGCTGGGATTCATTCCCAGAGTCTGACTCCAGAGCACACACTCTTAACTACTTCCCAATACATGTTTCCAGTTTATCTGTCTGTCTTCTCAGTACCTAAAGAGGCCTACAAGGGCTGCGATGGAATTTTGTTTATTTTCCCATCTCCAGCACTTGAGCACAAAGGCAGCACTCAAGAAATATTTGTTGAATGAAAGAATTTAAATCCCCAAATAATCTTTATCCACTTAATTCTTTTCTACTGGATGAAAAATGAGAGACTTTATAGAACTTTATTTGAAAAGAAACAGAAAATACTACATCAATTTTCAACTTCAGCTAATATATCATATTTAGTCTAAATATGATTAATCTAAAACATAATTTACGTTAGTCAAAATTATTCCAGACACAATGTAAATAGTTAACCACAGCCTGCCAGTAGATATCTCCATAGATGCTTTCCAACTCAGTAACTCATCTATTACTAGGAACAGGTAAGTCAGGGAGGCCTGGTGAAACTGCAATGTTCAAAATATTTTCATCCTTATGGAATTTATGATAATTACTTTGTAGTCATCTAGTTTGTAAAGCTGCTTGTTTTCAAGCGCTGGTTCAGTCTCCCTTAGCAGAAAAATAGCACTGTGCTAGGGATATAGAGATTAGACTTTTAAATGCAATGAATCTGACCAATAAACACTAATACGACATGGAGAAAGATTTAAGAGAGAAGAAAACCCTACAAATCTTTGGAAATATATCTTTAATATCTTTAACAATCCAAGCAATAGTACTACCCCCAAGAGTGACATGACCTCACAGAGTTCAGGAGAAACTGAGAATGTAGAAATGAGGAGCACAGGTAGGACCATCACTATTGAAATTAAGACTCACTAAACTTCCACCTAGTGAATATGGTGAATGGGGTGGGAAAAGAATGGGATTAGGAAAGGTTGCTCATTTGTTCAATTAGAGTGATGCAAAGTGAGGATGGAGAAAGGGAACCCTGAGCCAAGGTAGGCAGACTGCCTCTAGAAGCTAGAAAAAGGCTAGGAAACCGATTCTCTAGAGTGTCCAGAAAGTGTCCTGCCAACACACTGATTTTACCCCAGGAGACCTCAAACTCTGCTATGGTCTGAATGGCTGCATCCTTCCAAAATTCATACATGGAAATCCTAACCTGATGAGGTGATGATATTAGTAGATGGGGCCTTTGGGAGATGCCAAAGTCATGGGGGTGTAAAGATGTAAAGTCATGAGTCATAAGGATTAATGTCTTATAAAAGAGGTGGCGAGATTTCATCAGCCATAAAAAAAAAGGATGAAAACTTGCCATTTGTGACAACATGGATGCACCTTGAGGGTATTATGCTAAGTAAAATAAGTCAGGCAGAGAAAGACAAATACCATATGATTTCACTCATATGTGGAATATAAAAAACAAACAACCAAACCCCCCAAATAAATGAACAAACCAAAGAGAAACAAACATGTAGACAGAACAGAGCAGTGGTTATGAGAAGGGATGGGAGGAGGAAGGGAAAGCAAAGTGGGTAAAGGGGATCAATTGTACAGTGATGGTGGAAACTAAATTTTTGGTGGTGAGCATGCTGTAGTGTATCACATGAAACTTACAGGATCTTATAAACCAGTATTACCACAATGATAGATGGTTGATAGATAGATAGATAGATAGATAGATAGAAAGATGAAAAGGCTGCAAAGAGATCCCTAGTCCCTTTCACCATGGGAAGATAAAAGAAGTCTGGGACCCGGAAGAGGACTCCAAGCTGACCATGCAGGGCACCCTGATCTCAGATCTCCAGTCTTCAGAACTATGAGCAGTTAATTTCTGCTGTGTATAAGCCACCCAGTCTGGGATATTTTGTTATAGCAGTCCATACAGACTGAGACAGGCTCCAAACCTACATGACCATTAAGATATTAAATGTGGACAAAGCTATAATTCAAAAAGATAAATGCACCTTTATGATCATAGCAGCACTAATTCACAATAGAGAAGACATGGAAGCAACCAAAATGTCCACTGACAGATGAAAGGATAAAGAAGATGTGGTACATATATATAATGGAGTACTACTCAGCCATAAAAAAGAACAAAATAATGCCATTTGCAGCAACATGGATGGACCTAGAGATTATCATACTAAGTGAAGTCAAAAGGAGAAAGACATGTAAAGCAACTATACTCCAATAAAAATTAATTAAAAAAAAAATACCATATGACATCACTTATATGTGGAATCTAAAATATGACACAAATGAACTTATTTATGAAACAGAAACAGACTCACAAACATAGTTCCGGTTGCCAAGGTGGAGAGTATATGGGGGAGAGATGGATTGCGAATTTGGGGTTACCAAATGCAAACTGTTATATATAGAATGGATAAACAACAAGGACCTACTGTATAGCACAGGGAACTATACTGAGTATCCTATGATAAACCATAATGGAAAAGAATATGAAAAAGAAGGTGCACGTATATGTATAACCGAATCACTTTGCTGTATGGCAGAAATACAATGTTATAAATCAACTACACTTCAATAAAATAAATTTTTTAAAAAAGATATTAAATGTGTTGCTTCATGTCACAAAGTTTGTAGTAATGATACATCAACAACAGAAAACTACAGGGGACATTTAATACTAATGGCTTAATGGAATTTTCAAAGTACCTCTTGTTATTTCAAATGATTTGTGATTCATAAGTAGAGCCATAAGTAAGAAGAATCAAGCTATAATGACAAGACAACTCTTTCAAGGTACTTTTTAAAGTTGTTTTTCACTTATATAATTTGAAAACTTTGGGTTCCATTATCCCAGTTGTTGCTGTATATGTCTATTGCTCTTACAATTTTCAAAACACTCCCCAAACTCTTGCATGTCTGGTCTGAGATGTATGAAATACTTAAAGCTACAAGCATAATAGTTGCTTTCATTACAACTTAGGCAAAGGACACTACTATCACTGATTTTACATGTCACGAATTTCATGGTAACTGCTTATATGCTGCTGGGGGAAAGGCTGACTTTTAAAAAAAACTACCTAAAGGATGGGTTCTTTTAGCTATATATACATAAATACCTGATTACACAATACTCAAAAATTTGGAGAAAATAAAGACAATTTATTATAATCTCAATCTGAGTCCCTACTCATTTGGCAATTTGCAAACTGATGGCAGGGTAAAGCAGAAAATATGAATTTTAATAGTGTGACAAATAAAAATTTGAACACGAGGTTCAATTACAAGATGTCAATGCAGCTTGGTTACAGAAGCACAGCAATTTTCTTTCCATTCAAAGGACAATGAAATATCTCAATCATTCTTTGTATCAGAATTACAATACCCCAATGGCTTTCTGACTCCAGAAACCACTTCAAGGCTGAGGGCAGTTATCACCTGAGGTGGACAGCGGAGCTGCCATAACTGTGCCCTGAAGCCCTGGGTGATCCCTTCACAGGCTTCCATCAAAAAAGTTAGTTCCACCTGCTCTAACGCAAACTCAGAAGAAATGCTGTATCCATGTTATAACACTTACTTTTTGAACCCAGACGATGAATTTCCTCCACTAAGAGGTTAACTTCGTGATCCACATTCATTGCTGCCTGAGGGAGAGAAAAATAAATCTTTATTACTACATCTTCTGCATTCCATTAAACACATCTTGCCAAATCCAAGGGCCCTTTCTTTTTTTCATGTAGCATCTGTCGCTATTAATTTATTGTGTCCCTGTTCCTAAAAACACTTGCATGATATATCCGGCCCTAGAGAACCTCCATTTCCCCCATCTTTATAACTGCCCCTCTGGGCTGACCCCACTCTTATTCTACACAGTCTACTGGGGAGAATGAAGCCATTCTCCTTGCACCCACTATTAACTCTAAGCCCACGCTCTGCTTGGCACCAAAAATACAAAGGTGAGTGACGCAGGACCTGCCCTCAGGGAACTCACCGTCCAGAAGCAGGGAGAGGCCTGGAATGAATAGCGGTAACAAGCAAACACTCTTTTTTTTTTTTTTTCTTTTTAAGCTCTTTGGAATATAATTGCTTTACACTGTTGTGCCAGGAGTGGTGGATCTGAGGCATTAAGAGAGCACAAAGGAGGAAGCCACAGAAGGGTTCGTCACTGGGCAGGAGTGGCAGGTAAGCGGTTGGGAAAGGATGTTGTAGGCACAAGGAAGAGCATTTACAAAAGCAGAGAAGCAAACAAACAAACAGGCAGCACACCTGGGGCAAGCCCTAAGCTAGGAGCTGGAGGTACCAGGAAAAACCAACACGATCCCTCCCCTCTGGGAGCCTGCAGTCTAGTCAGGAAGGTGGATCCAGGCGGATCCAAGGCAATTTTAATACCATGGGGTGAGTGCAGTGATGACTTCTGGGTCACACGCAGGGGCATGGTGCCCTTCCCCCAGCAGTGTCCCGTGCAACCTGACTGCGACGGAGAGCCTGTGGTGAAGATCATTCATCCTTGGGTAAGGAGGAGTTCAGCACTAACAGCAGCCGTGAGAATCCTCTTGGCTCATGAGGTCCTCCAGGGGCTGGGCTCTGCCCACCATTCCAGCCACCTCAAATCTACCCCCTTGAATCCAGCCTACAGGTCCATGGAGCTTCTTTTTATTCCTCAAATGCCCCTCACTCTCTCGCCTCCAGCCTTCACAAATACTGTTTCTTCTTCAACTCGGACTCTGGCAATTCCTCTTTCTTGAGGCTAACTTCCATGCATCCAGTCCCAGCTGAGATATAACTTCCTCCAGGAAACCCTCCCTGAAGCCCTAGAGTAGGAGAGCTCCCCGATACGTGTTCTCACAGCATTGTGTGCCCTCTTCCTTTCACTTGATTGGAATGACCTGCTTCTTGGCTTTTATCACTACAGGGTGAGCTCCTCTATACGGGGATGTGACCGTCATGATCCCTGCGGGACCACAACTGGCACCAACAGTAGGAGTTCAATAAACACTTGGTTTGAAGACTGGAAAATAAGCAAAGGCATGAGAGGGGATGGAACCACACCTGTGGGAGTTGTCACCCTGGAGCTGCTGATTTATGTGAGGAACAGAGAGGAAATCTGAGAGGCAGAAAGTGCACTTAGACAGAAAAGGGAAGGTTAAGGGGCCTGGCAAACATCTACAGAAAGTGGGAGGAGACAAATATCAACAAGAAATAGGAAAGTGCAGGTAGAGCTGGAGGAGAGGATGCCAGCCTTGTTGGATCAAAGATGTACAGAAGTAAAGGAAGAAGAATGAGTTTCTATAGGAAGGCAGTAATTTACAGTGAAAACAGCAACGTTAGGGTTGGAAAGTATGAGCAGCTCAGCAGAAGAATCAGTTCAGTCTGTTCTCAAATCATAAGTTTTCCAAATCAAATGAAAGAATGGTTGACGTTGGAGTGATGATTTGGAAGAAGCAACTTTATTCAGACAGACCGTAACTAATTCCTGGTCGCTTTGAACAAACAAGAATGACATCTATGTTTAAATGATATTGATCGAGACCCCAGATTTTCTATCAGCTAATAATAAAAACACCATTACCATCTGCTACACTTTCATGTAAATCTTATAATTTAAGAAGCTTATATTGCAATAAAATGCAACATCTTAGGTTAATGCAGCTACATAAAACCCAACATCAAAAACTGTAGTGTCCAAATGTGGGAACTTTGTGTTGGTGAAATTACATTTATAACATTACATTCAATTCAAGATACTGTTTCAGAGAGACACTAAAAAGCTAAAACATGCCCAGAGGACACAACTGAAAGACATGCCATGAGAATAATGGTAAGAAAAAAACCTGTTAATGTCAGAGTGGTGGACAGCTGTCACATTTCGCTGCTCAGCACCCATTCTGCCTTCTGGCACCAGCAGTCTAAGTTTTGTTTGGATAGAGCCTTTCCTACCCATATATATCGGGTAGAGCCTCACCCTAGACTCCAGGAGTGGTTCAAAGTCAGAATAATTGGTTTGGGGCATAGTATAGGTGATCCCATCCTGAACAATGGGTTCAGCCCAGGAATTTTGCCAGAACTACTGGTAAAAGGACACTCTCCTACTGGGTTCTATTCTAAGATGTAAGTTTACAGCCCCTATGTAAATGGCTACCCTGTGAAAAGAGCCTGCCTGGAATAAAGCTAACACAAAGAAAAATCCAGCCACATAACAATGATTGAGCCTGTACACGACCTTGGACTTTCCAGTTACATGAACCAATCTTTCCTGGTTTTGCCTGTGCTGGTTTGATGAAGTTTCTGTCACTTGCATCCTAAAGAATCTTGACTTTTAAAGTTAGCCTAGAGAACCTGCTGCTATTTTTAAAAAATTAAAGCTCCTTTTATGTACTTATGCCAAGAGTCTTATTTTGTGTTGCTCTATTGGGTAAGATGGAGAGATGGAACAGGAAGGCAGATTTGGAAGCCATATGAGACAAAATTTCTCTAACAATCAAAACTGTCTAACAATGAATAAAGTTTGCAGAAGTATGGATCTGTGGTGGTTGATGAGGAAATCAGCCCACACTGGACAAAAGAGAAAGGGAAATGTCCAAGGGGAATACAGCCTTTTCCAATTCCAGATGCTCTGATTTCCTCCCACCCTGAATATTTATCTCCTTAACATCATTTTCCACTCCTTCCACCCGACACCAGCCACACACTTCAGACATAATTCTCCTTTAATAATGAGACTCAAAGAGGAAATCCCACCCTTAAGCAGTGTGAATACCTGCATCACATTAAGCAGATGTAGGTTCATCCGATTTTAAGAAGGGAAGGCAACCAGAATTTCTTTGTAATTAATCACACCCGAGGCTCCTTACCTGCGTTGATTCATGGAAACCTAAGAACCTTGCAAAGTAATATTATTTATCTCCATTTTATGGACAATGAAACTGACTCAGAGGGGCTTCTCACAACTAAATGCTGTTTCTACTGCATCATTCTGGCTCTTCTCCTTTTTAAAACTTTTATTTTATTTTGTTGCTGATTATTATGCCAACTGCACTAAATATAACAGTGGGTTGTATTTGTGTGAAAACATTACATGCTGAGTACTTACTAAGGCAAAACACTTACAAAGCAAGAAAGGCTTCCTGCACTGACCCTTCCGAATAGGAAAATAAGAGACTTAGAAACTACTGCTAGCATACATAATTTGACATGGTTTTTATGTTTGATTATTTCATGAGGACAAAAGAGTATAAAATACTCTGTTGCACAATCCTCAGAAGGCCCATGACATTTTTCAAGGACAGAAGCCTGGGACTGGTGTTAGGCAGCAAGTTCAAGAACAATGAGAGGCCATGCGCAGAGCAAGTCTAAGGGAAAGAAAGAGCCCGTCAGTGGGAGGCTCGGGGGAAGGCGATGACAGATGCTAGCCGCCCTCTAATTGCGACAGAATCCAATCAGGCACTCTGCGTGGGAATCACAAAGAAAGCGGGATGTGGGAGCACCGGGCCATATGCTGAAATGCTCCACCATCAAGAATATATTTAAGGACCCTCTTATAGTTTTTTTTTTTTTCTTTGGTTGGTTGGTTTGGTTTCTGTTTAAGTTTGGAGGGAATACCTGGAGATTTTCTACTGTCAGGGAATAAGCCTACTGGAGTGGGGACATCTGGGAATCAGGAGCCGCCTCCCCACAGTAGGACTGGCCACTGTTTCCCAGCCCTCCTTCACATTCCCTGACGAGCAGCGGTTGCGGGTCGGAGATGACTGGGTTCCTTCCTGCCTCTCACAGGCGCGCACACACTCCATATTTGGTCATCCCTGCACCAAGTTTGGGAGCCGGCCCGGAAGGGGTCTCAAGCCCCTGTCCCCCGTAGGCCATCACACGGTCACCACCGGCACGAGTGCAGAGCTGGGGAGCGCGGGGCTCGCCCCCCTACTCCGGGGCGCACGGCTGGCTCCCGGGCGGCGTCCCCGGGAAGGACCGCATCCCGGAAGCCTTTGTCTCCGAGAGTCCCGCGCCAGCGCCACAGGCCCGCGCTCCCCGGCGGTCGGTGCGCCCCCGGCGCGCCCGGAGAGCGAGTGCCCAAACCCGGCGACGCAGACGGACCCCGCCCAGGGCTCCCCGAGTCGCTAGTGTCCCCTCACTACCACCCACGCCACACACAGAACCGGGAGCGTACAGATGCGCACCCGCCGCCGGCGCCGCAGAGTCCACTGCCCCGAAGCCACCAAATTCCTCGGGGGAGACTGTCCCCTCCCTCCCAGCCCACCTCCGCTCAGCTCTGCGGAACTGGCTCCCCAAGTGCAAAGCGGACACTTTGCTCCGCGGTAAAAATCTTTAAACGTTGCTGGTCTTCCTGCCCTGTCCTCCCCCGACCGGCAAAATGTCACATGAGCAGAGCGCAGAAGTCTCCCGGAGGTGGGAGCGTGGGGGCGCACCCACCCGCTCCCCCGCACCCGCTCAGCCCAATGCCAGTCATACCCTCCAGGCGCCTTAGCCCCCTCCCGGTCCCGGCTCTCCACCCGCAGGCCGCGATCCCCCCGGCTGCTCAGCCTCCACCGGCTTACCCCGACCATCCTTTACACCTGGCCACATCTCCCCAGGGCAGTCACTCACCTCTCGGCCTCCTTTTCTTTTCCGAGAAAACTGGGGCAGCGTCGGTTCGGACTGGTTATCTTCTTCAGCGCACTGGAGAGGAAGAGGCTGAGGAAGGAAGTGACTGAGGCAAAGAGAAAGGCTGGTGTGCAGGAGGAGGAGGGCGAGCGGGGGGAGGGGGGTGAGAGTTTCGGCGCTCAGGAATTGGGCCGCCCACACTCCCAGGGACAAGCCTTTGGGGAGGAAACTCAGGAGAGGAGACGCCCGAGAAGGGGGCAGACAGGTGGCGGAGCGCAGGAGGCGTCTAGGAGGACGCGCCCAGAGCTCAGATTACCGCCACCTTTCCCCCGCGCCACTCGGAGCCAAGGATCCCCAACCCCCGCATCTGCTCCTGGACGTTGACTTCCTGCCAGGATCTCTCTCCTAACGTAAGAAATAAAGCGCCCCCAGCGTGCTGAATGCCGAGGTCTCCTAGGGGAAACGTGAGCCAGGAGCAGGGCCCTTCAGAGAGCTACAGACGTGACAGCAGGATGGTCTCATTTGCAAAAGAAAATGCAGTTTTGAAAACCAGTTTGTTCTATTGCAAAGAAACTTAGACAAAGCTAATTCTTGGCCGTGGGTCAATATAGATTTCTTCCTCTCTTTATTTCCTACATGTAACCGCATAAGTCAATCATTTTATTCATACATCCTTTATTTTAGTAACTGTTGTTTTAATCAGTGTGTGTTTGTGTGTGTGTGTGTGTGTGACATGCTTGCTGTACCTGGTGTCCTTTCAAAAAGGAAACCGAGGCCCTGCTGAGAGAATTGAGCCAAACTATTCCTGGGACAAAGGTTGCACAAATAACTGCCCTCAGAGTTCCCCACCCCCAACCGCCATAGTTGATTGGATTAGGAGTGGTCAGGTGACCCAAGAGACACAGTCCATAAACTGGCCATCACCCTAGAAGGTGACCTGGAACAAACAGTCCTCACCAAACCGGGACTCCGATCATTAGATAAGCCAATCAGATTCTCCCTTGGAAATTGAAAGGGGAGAATGCAGAGAATGAGCTCTCTGACAGGAAGGCTGATGCGGAGAGGACTTGAGGCAGAAATAGAGAAAATGGACCGCCACCAAGCAAAACATTGGAGTAAGCAAAAACCAAGGATGAAGTAGAAGGTGGGTGGCGGTGGCAGTGGTAGAAGTGCCTCTAAAGGAAGCTGAGACCCAGTGATATATTAAGAACAACAAAGACTTGCTCCCGAGGAAGATATGAGTATCCCTCATATCAGGTCCCTAGGGCTCATTGGATCCAGCCACTTCCCAAAGAGCATTCTAGTTACCTTTTCACAATAAACACCTATCACTTCGGGTGTGACTTTGAATGAGTCTCTGTTACCTACCACCAAAAGATTACTCTTCAACAAAGGTCTGATTCGTCAAGGTTTCTCATGTCACACGAAGTTTAAGGTGATCCCAAGATCTTTAAAAGGCCGATTTTTTTCTCACTAAAAACCGGGTCAAAAAAACAAAACAAAACAAAAAAGGAAAAGAAAACTGAAAAAGAGAAGTAGTATTTTATATCTTTCCAAGTCTACATAATACAAAAATTACTATTCAAGGAAAGATCATATTTAGCAATTCTTTAAGCAGGACTTGGCTACTTTGGCTTGTGGCAGTGGTCACAATTCTTCATTCAGATAATATCCAGTGAAATGAATAATCAATCTGTAGTGTGCCACTTCTTTTTCTTTTAATTAATTAATTTATTTATTTATTCTTGGCTGCATTGGGTCTTTGTTGCTGCATAAAGCTTTTCTCCAGTTGTGGCAACTGGAGGCTACTCTTCATTGCGGTGACCAGGCTTCCCATTGTGGTGACTTCTCTTGCTGCGGTGCACAGGCTCTAGGCTTGTGGGCTTCAGTAGTTGTGGATGCAGGCTCAGTAGTTGTGGCTCACGGGCTCTGGAGCGTAGCCTCAGTAGTTGTGGCGCACAGGCTTAGTTGCTCTGCAGCATGTGGGATCTTCCCGGACCAGGGCTTGAACCCATGTCCCCTGCATTGGCAGGTGGAGTCTTAACCACTGTGCCACCAGGGAAGTCCCATGCCACTTCTTTATAACTAAGTAATTAGTGTTTCTGCCAACGGACACACACACACACACAAAACAGAAAGAGAGAAATAGATTATTTTAAGCAAGTAAAAGTCTCTCTTACTATAAAAATTGATTCACCCTTTAAAAATAATTTGTTTATACATATGTTGCACTAAGCGTAACATAAACTTCATGTTAATCCGTAAAGAATTACAATTCAAGAAAGTTGTTCTGAGTGAAAGCAATATCAAAATTTTGCCGAGTAATATTTTTCATACCCAATTCCTACTCTTTCAGTTTCCATGCAGACTTTTGCCATCATCTTTTCTTGTTCTTTTAGGAATATTATCATCATGTAGCTAAACAATGTGGAATTTTAACCTAAAAAACAGAAAATGGAGTTTAGCAAACAGTTAAGAAATATTTATTAACTATCAAGCATGCACCAGCAACAATGTGCCAGTACTGGAGGGTAAAAAGTAGCCTAAAGCACGACCTTGTCAAAAAGAACTTTCAGTAATGTACATATAAAACTTTAAGACAATCTTTATTCATTTATTTAACTACATAGTATAGGCCAGCATTGTTCAATAGAAATATAATGGTGAGCCACTTCTGTAATTTAAAATTTTGTAGGGACCACATTAAAAAAGAAACATATGAAATTAATTTTAATAGGGTTTTTATATACTATGTTTTATTTAACCCAGTATACCTAAAATACTTGTAGTGAATTATAAGTATTCATTGCAACTTGTAGTGAATATTTTTAAATTATTAATGAGATGTTATAAACTTTGTTTTGTACTAAGTCTATTGTGTGGAGCACATTTCAAATGCTTAATAACTTTATATGGTTAATGACTACTGTATTGGTTGGTGTAGTTACAGATAATTCCAGAATAAAGCATTACATATAGGATAATAATTTTACTTAAGAAATCACAAGTTTCTGGAATGAGGAAAATAATAACATTTTATTTAATGGTTCCTTTTTTTTTTCCTTTTTTTAAAATATAACTGTCTCTCTTGTAATGAATAGAAAAAAAATCTTTGTGTAGGATCTTTAGGACAGCAACTCTATCCTGAGAATATAGCAATAGAAAAGGTACATCGATCCACCAAGAGACATGTACAAAATATTCACTGAGTACTCATGGCAGCACTATTTATAAGAGTTCTAAACTAGAGCTCCCCAAATGCTCCGTAACATTAGAATGGATTGGCATGTTTGTAAAATGGAAATTATCCACCAGGGAGAAGAAACAACCAACAACTACTTGAAATGATATGGATGAATCTCACAAATACAGTGTGGAGTAAAATGAGCCTATTATTCATTTTACATAAAGGTTTAAAAGCAGGCAAAACTAATCAGTGGTGTTAGAAGTTAGAATAGTGGTTATCCTTGTTGGGTGGTGGGGGATAGTAATTGAGATGCGACATGAGGGGAGCCTTAGTGGGTGCTGGTAATATTCTGCTTTTTCTTGTCTACCAGCTACACAGGTGTTTGACTTTGGCCAACAAGCTGGCCAACTAAGATAAATTTTTTCTTCTTGTTACTATGGTTTTCTTCAAATAAAACATTTTCTTAAAAATAAAGAATAGAGGATCTTGACCACACAAGGCTTATTCTGGGAATGTAAAGATTATTCAACAATATTAGGAAGTTTAATAATCCCCTATGGCCAACAGTCTCTAATTTTTATCTTATTCTTTAAATGAGGTTTATCATTTAAATCTATCATTCTAGTTCAGACTGTCATCACTTTGTGCCCATGTTAATGTTGGTTATTATGGTAATAATAATGATTATTGCATATCCTAAGCACTAATTTTTTATCCAGTTGTAGTACTGTTCGAGTGCTTCATGTGATATAAAGAAGTAGAAGTAAAATCTGTGCCCTCAAGAAATAATGGGAAAAAAAATTATTTACCATGAACAGTTGAGATTTATTCGAGGAAAGCAAAGTTGGTTCAACAAATGGAAAGTAATCAATGTAATACACTATATTAACAGACTAAAGGGAAAATCCACATCATCATCTCAACAGATGCAGAAAAAGCATTGACAAAATCCAGTACCCTGTCATAATTAAAAACACTCGACAAACCAGAAATTGGAGGGATTTTCCCTGACCTAACAATGAACACCTACGAAAAACTCATAGCTAATATCATACTCAAAGATGACATATTGAAAGCATTCCCCCTAAGATCAGGAATAAGACAAGGATGGCTGCTAAGTAAGTCACAAAAAAGGCTATGGAGTCAATAAGTCAGCTGAGCAAGGTTGCAGGATATAATCAATACACAAAAATCAGTTATGTTTCTATTTTTTCTGAATGTTAGCAATGAACAATCTGAAATTGAAACTGAGAAACCAATTCTAGTTACAATTAAGATCAAAAGAATAAAATAGTTAGGAATAAGTTTAACTAAAAAGGTGCATGCACTTATACAAAATATCATTGAAAGAAAAAACTTTTTAAACCCAAATAAATGGAAAGACATCCCACATTCATAAATTGGAAGGCTTAATATTGTATAGTTGGCAGTACTCCACCAAATTATCTACAGATTCAATGCAGTCCCTATCAAAATTCTAACGTCCTTTTCAGGACAAACTTATCCTAAAATTCATATGGAAATGAAAGGGATCCAGAATAACCAAAACAATCTTGAAAAAGAAGAATTTATGCTTGGAGAATTCATATTCCCTCATTTCAAAGCTTACTACAGAGCTGAAGTAAATGGTACCAGCGTAAGGATAGACATATAGAAAATGGAATGGAGTTGACAGTCCAGTAATAAAGCCATTCATCTATGATCAATTGATTTTTTTGACAACAGAGCCAAGGCCATTCAATGGGGAGAGAATGGTGTTTTTTATTTATTTATTTTATTATTTATTTATTTTGGCTGTGTTGGGTCTTTGTTTCTGCACGTGGGCTTTCTTTAGTTGTGGTGAGCAGACCTACTCTTCGTCGTGGTGTGTGGGCTTCTTACTGAGGTGGCTTCTCTTGTTGCGGAGCATGGGCTTCGCATGCAATATGTGGGCTCAGTTGCTGTAGCTCATAGGCTTAGTTGCTCCACAGCATGTGGGATCTTCCCAGACCAGAGATCGAACCGTATACCCTGCATCAGCAGGTAGATTCTTAACCACTGCACCACCAGGGAAATCCAAGAATGGTATTTTTAACAAATAATGCTGGGACACTGGATAACCACAAGGAAAATAGCTAATTGGATCCCTATCTCACATGATATACAAAAACTTAAAATGGATCTGCTCTTAAATGTAAGAGCAGAAACTATAAAATTCTTAGAAGACATAAGTGTAAATCTTTATGATCTTGGACTAACCAACATTTTCTTAGATGTGACACCAAAAGCATAAGCAATCAAAGAAAAAATAAACTGAGTTTCACCAAAATTAAAATGTCTGCGTTTTAAAGGACACCATCCAGAAAGTGAAAAGTAACCCACAGAATGGAAGAAAGTTTTTGCAAATCATGTGTTACAAAGATCTCATGTCCAGAAAATGTAAAGAACTCTTACAACTCTGAAAAGACTAATAATCCATTTTAAAACTGGGCAAAGAATTTGAATAGACATTTCTCTAAAGGAGATATACAAATGGCCAATAAGCACATGAAAAGATGCTCCACATCATTTATCACCAGGGAAATGCAAATCAAAAACACAGTAAAATGCCACTTCACACCCAGTAGGATGGCCATAACTTTAAAACAAGGAAAATAACAAGTGTTAGTGAGGATGCCAAGAAAGCAATCCTCAGACAATGCTAGTGGGAATGTAAAATGAATCTTGCAGCCTCTGTGGAAAACAGTTTAACAGTCGCTCAAAAAGTTAAAAATACATTTTACATTCTTTGAGTCAGCATTCTACTCCTAGTTCTATAGCCAGGAGTTGTATGTCCAGAGCAGGCAAATCCACAGTAAAAAGCAAATGGATTCTTGGTGGCTAGAGACTAGGAAGAAGAAGGAAATAGGGCTAATGGGCACGGGGTTCCTTTCTAGTGATGAAAAATACTCTGGAATTAGATAGTAATGAAGATTACATGATCATGTGAATACACTAAAAAATGCTGAATTGTATACTTTACAATGGCGAATTTTATGGTATATGAATTATATTTCAATCAAAAATACTTTTTAAAAGAAACAATGGAATGACAAAACGAATAAACAATTACAAAACACGTCAGAGAAAAAATGAAGATGCTTTGGCTGAAAAAAAAAACTGTGGTACAAAAGGGTTGATATGACTGCCCTGGAAGATGCTGCATTTTCACGTTGCTCATTCATTCATTCATTCATTCAACAAATATTCATTGAAAACCATTATGGGCTAAGATTTATTTGTCTCTTTCTCAAAGAGTGGTCAAAGAGAACAAACTTCCCATGTGAAGCAGAACCATTCTTTGTCAACTGTAGAACAAGACTTTTATAAACTGGTTTATTAGACAGTATATATCACCCTTATTTCCAGGACATAATTAAGCTATTTTTCTTATTTTTTTCTCTTTTTCCCCCTTCCTCCATATCTTTTTTTTTTCTTTTCTTCTCTAACATGCAAATTAGAAACAATGGAATTCAACAAAGCTCAGGTATTGTGTCCATCACTTATTTGAAGTGATTTATTCCCTCTTTCCCTCTTCCATCCCACCTTTCCCTCCCCCACCCCCACCTTCACTACAGAGTCTCTAGTCTCCACCCCAACATAACTGCAGGTTGCACGTGGCTTTGAGACTCCATGGCATAGTCTCCAGTGCCAACCCTACTTGCTCAGCTCATCGTTGCCAAATGGATGCAGGCTTTCAGTATCTCAACTCCAGATTCTTGAAAGAGAAAATCAAATTGGCCCAATTTGGATCGATGATTATCCCCCAGTTAAATCTGCATAGGGCTGCTCTTTCTCTACAAAGGAGGTATGGGAGATGAATCACCTACAGAGAAACAGAATTTCTAGCCCAAATATCCAAGTTTTGTTGTTCAGGGGTGACAGAACAACTGTTGTTCAGTTGTTCTGGAGTGGAAGGGGTTAATGCCGCAAAGCATGCCAGTGGGAGTTAATCGGGCTACACATTAGAGTCACCTGCCAACCTTTAAGAAGCAATGCCCGGGACCCAGCAAAATCAATTAAATCATAATCTCTGGGACATTTGTGTTTTAAGGTCCCAAAGTAATTCTAATGTGCGGTTGAGGTTAAGAACCACCTGTTTGGACAAGCCTTGAAGCTAGCTAGTAGGGCACACTTGGGGTAGCAATTGCTCTGAGGAATTCCAAGGGACTTCTGCTGCTTTTCAGCTACAATAGTTCATTGATGTCTTTTTAGTCCATCCTGCAGCATATAAAGGGTCCGCTCTGGTCTCTGCCCAAGCTCCCTCACTCATGGTGTCTATGGGAGGGGCACTTTCCCAGGATGAGCAGAGGACAATCTGATCCCTAGGCAAGGTAGGAACCCAGCAACATTATCAGATTTGAGGGGTGCTCAGGAAGGTCTCTTTTTCACCAAATAGCTCCTCTAACATCATATTTTATGCCTGGAATTTCAATCAGTGTAGATTGCTTTAAAACAGACATTGCAAATTCAAATGCCTTTAGTGACAAATAATATAAATAACAGTTGTGGGAATGTTCATTCAATGTTGCTAACTCTTACTATTTTTCAAGAGAAGATAGAAATCTTGATTTTTAAAAATTTATGTATATAGAGTTCCCATTTTTACAAATGAGGCAGTTCATTGAACTGCTTTTAACGCACTGTCTAGGCAAAATGAAACTTGTCTGCAGGATGGAAAAGTTCCTTCCCAAAATGCAAATGTCCCTAGGAGTAGCAACAGAGGATTTCCTTTTTGTCAGGTCTCTGTTGGAGTATTTATCTCTTTCTACAATCTTGATAAATCCTCTGCTTTATTCACTATTTCTTCCCTCAATCCCCGCTTGCTTGAACTTCTGTTTTCTCTTTTTCTTGACAATTTTTTTCAAAGAACACTTTATATTTGCTGTATCTAGCCCTCACCACCCACTATTTATTTCACTACCTATAACATGGCTTTTGCCTTCACCTTTTTGCTAAAGGTGTCCTTTGTAGTCTAAGGTCACTAATGACTCTCAATTGGCAGACACAATCACCTGTCCCCAGTTCTTTGTCCTACAGCTCTCCATAGCACTTGGCATGGTCACCAAGCCCCTTAGTCATGATCATTACCCAGTAAGGGAGAGTAAGTGGCTCTAGGCTGCTGGAGGTCAGAAAGAAGTGGAATCCTCAGAGTAGATTTGAGGGTGCAAACAGGAGGCATGAGATTGCAGGCAATAGGGTCAACTATAGTCTCAGGAAAAAAAGTGATATTCTAAGGCTGAGTCCAAAAGAAGCACAGCTAAAGCAGTTCAGAGTTGGAGTTCTCATCTGGAAGTTTCAGGTCCGAGAAAGAAGACATAAAATTGTATGCCTAACACAGAAAGAACTAAATAATCATTTACAGAACAAATGTGATCTTCACCCCATCCCTTCACTATCCTCTGGACCTGATGCAGGAACAGAAGCAGATCTTGCCATTGGATCCAAGACTGGGGATGGAGGGGAAGAATTATAGCCAGAAGCCAGGGCTCAGGGAGGAAATCAGTGGTCAGGCCCCCCAACATGCACACCCTAAAGCTTTCTGCAGAATGTTGGTGAATACTGCCATGCTGATGGGCCCCCTCCCCTGTGGTGAGAACTCTGGGAGAAGCTGGAGTCAGATAGCCTCAGGTTCCTTTAATCAGCTGTGGGAGAGGAGTGGGAGGACCAGAAAACACTTGTGTGTGTAAACAGAAAGGCTGGGAAGGGACGGAAGAGTTCACTAGCTCAGATCCTTTCCTGTATCAAGGGATGGATAAACAGCTACTTCAAGGCTTCTCCCATGGCCATTTCTTCCTTCTCTGACTCCTATTCTTGTTCTAAGGCTCTAAACAAAGGAAGTCCTCCCAGCTTGAAACTTCTCACTTTCCCTCTGGTCCATCCTGTCAGTACTTCTCTATATGGAGTTCTCAGATGCCTAAGCCCACCCCAGCCTCCCTGGATCAGAATCTTGAAGGCAGAAGCTTGTTAGAAATGCACGGTCACAGACGTGCTGAAACAGAGTTGGCACTACATTCAAGTCTGAGATATCCTGCTCTGGGCCATCCTTCACCTTACTAAAACTTGTTAAAATGGAGTCACCTGTGCTAAGCCCCACATCAACAAACCAAGATGTAATACTTAAGCTAATTGCCCTTATAAACTCCCCCAGGAATGTAGTCTTAACTGGTCAGTCTGAAATTCTCTGGTCAGCTCCAATGAGGTAATCTGACTCCTTCCATCCCCCATAGATAGGTTACCTAAGCCTAAAACAATCCATGCTTTTCCCCTTCTGCCTATAAAAGCCTTCCATTTTTGTACAATTCCATGGAGCTCCTTTTTATTAGCTAGATGGGATGTTGCCTGCTTCATGAATCATTCAAGAAATCATTCAATGAAGCCAAGTAGATCTTTAAAATTTACTCAGTTCGTTTTTTTTTTTTTAACACACCCCGGCTCAAAATCTTTAGGGTTTCCTCATGGTCCATTAAACAGAGTATATAATTTTTATCATGCCTTTTAAAACCTTCTACAACTTGGCCCCTACTACCTTCCAGATTCCTGACACCCAAAACCATCTGTGAAAACCATGAGTCTGTCAGATTGAACTCCATCCTGTTCCTGCATCTGGTCCAGAGTGTGGGGATGAGGTTGAGATTAGTTTTGCTCTGTAAATGTTTAGTTAGCACTTTCTGTGTACTCGGCATACAACCTGTACCTTCTCTCCCGGACCTGAAATCACCAAATCCCCACTTTCTTGCCTTTGCTCAGATTTTTTTCTCTGCCTGATGAGTTCTTCTTTCCTGCAAAATTTTTGACTACTGAAATCCAAAGCCAAAGTTGAATGCCAGCTCTTTCACAAAGCCGCATGTGTTACCTACAAGGCAGAGGCTACCCAGGCACTCAGTGTGGCTCCTGTCCTGTCTGTATATGTCCTTAGGAAAGGTACTAAACTCCACAAGTTTCAGTTTTCTAATCTAAAAATTAGTGATACTAAAATTTACTTGCAGGGTTGCTGTAACAGTTAAATAAAATTGTGTCTCTTTTTGAAGCATCCTTCCTCTTTGCAAAAAAAACTTGCGGAATGAATGAATATGGCAGCTGTGCCCAGCTCTGCCTCTTTTCCTTTACTCCATTCTCCTCTGTCCCCAATGTATCATATCCCTCTCCTGGGACTCTTCCAGCACTTTGGACATCTTCTAGGACAGTTATATCATATCACCTTATGAAATGTAAATATCACAGTCATCTTTGAAATTTAATAAAATTAATTCAAGTTTGCTACTGTAATCCTCTAGGAAGTCCAATGCTCTTCTTTCTATTTTTGCAACCCTCGTATGTGTGTTCTGCTTTCCACTGGCTCTGAGTTCTTTAATGCTAATTACATCTCACATTTCATGAATGTTCAGCCATTCTACCCAAAACAGACACGAAAAAGCTTCATTTCTTTACCACCCTTTGCTCTAACTCCTTCCCCACTCCTCCCCACAACTAATGTTTAGCATTTGTGATGAATGTTAGGCTTTACCAAAGCCTTAAGGATGAAGACAAGCAAAGCAAGCAGTTTATAATAGAAAGTGAAGTATCCCGGGCTCTCCCTGTTGCGCAGTGGTTAGGAATCCACCTGCCAATGCACGAGAGATGGGTTCAGCCCTGGTCCAGAAATATCCCACATGCCGTGGAGCAACTAAGTCTGTGGGCCACAACTGTTGAGCCTGCACTCTAGAGCCCATGAGCCACAACTATTGAGCCCACGTGCCACAACTACTGAAACCTAGAACCCGTGCTCCTCAAAAGAGATGCCACCGCAATAAACCCACGCACAGCAATGAAGAGTTGGCCCTGCTTGCCACAACTAGAGAAAGCCGTGCACAGCAACAAAGACCCAATGCAGCCAATAAATAAATACATAAATAAATAAATTTATTTAAAAAAAGAGAGAAAGAAAGAAATATCCCATCTACATGTCCCCTCACTGCCCTGCCTCTGGAATTGCTCACTGGCCCCCCTCCCCACAGCTCCAGCCTCACCATCTGCTGTCAAGCCCTGTCCTCACATCTCCCTGCCTGCTTCCTGAGGCCCTGCTTCTCAGGCCCCAGAACCTCCAGTTTGTTCCTTTATTTTGCAGAGCAGTTCAGCTTTCTGGTCCAAACTTCAAAGTCTCATGAATGTGCTCGGCTGAGAAAAGAACTTTCCTCTCTGACTCTTGAGTGGCTTGAAAGACCTGGCAGAAGCTTTAGAATTTACCTTCCCCCCCCCCCCTTTTTTTTAATCGCTCTCCACCACTTACTCATCTCTATCAGTGAAAGTAAGTCTACAGCCACTTATTTTCTCAGCGATGTGAGTTACGACAACTCTCTTCGGCAGGCGAAAGTTGCTATGGTCTATTGTTCTGAATAATACATTTATTAAATTTGTATGGAACTTGTGCCATAATCATTTCCTCTTAGACTATAAAGTGGACAGTGTCTCATTCATCTTGTATCCTTTGCAATGCTTGGCACTGCGCCTGGCAGGGAGTGGGTACTCAACAATTGTTTAGTTGAATGGACTTGAAGGTTGACTTTCTAACCTCTTAACTCCTCTCAGGGCTACTAAAATGAAGGCCTAGGTGTGTACACCAATTACCTTAGTCATTGTAGACTGAATATCTTTTTCACCTTCACCAAAATTTAAGGAAGGTTCTAGGGAAGAGGTAATATGCTGAGACCAGCTCGGCGACTCGAGGCGAGTGACGGGTGCCACAAGCTTGAAGAAGACACAGACACAGACTGAAGAGAAAAGTGGGACCGGGGGGCTCAAGACCTCTCGGATCAAGAGCCCCACTGACTCATCCCAGGCTGCTTTTATTGAGTTCGTGGGCTTACATTCTCAGGTTACACTCATAAACAATCAAAGGCCTCACATGACTGAGGCAATTATCTTTGTTTACTTCCTGGGTCCGAGTTGAGCAGGTGTGGATCTGAGCTGGGGGTGGAGAGCAAAACAGCCCTGGGGGCAGGAGACCTCTCTCAGATATTGGGGGTCTGTGCCCCACCCGTGTTGGCCCCTCTGCGACTGTGCCTGTCTTAGGTTGTTCCTCCCTTGAGGAATCTTACCCGTCTCTGGCTAACCAGCCATCCTTCAGGACCAAACAGGGTGATATTAGTCTCCATGCCCCGCACCCTCAGTTCCTCCACTGCTCAAGCAGGACATTCTGAATCCCATCACTCGGCCCACATACTTCAACATTTTCAAGGTTTCAGAAAGGTTCCAGAATGTCTTCCCACAGTAATATAAAAAAAAATTAAGCATTGAACACATGTAATCACCAGCATTTATATTCTATTTCCACTGCCTTTTAAAAAAGATTTATTTTTTTTTTGAACTTTTTTTTTTTGGGGGGGTGTACACCAGGTTCAATCATTTGTTTTTATACACATATCCCCGTATTCCCTCCCTTCCTTGACTCCCCCCACCTCGAGTCCCCCCCCCCCCCCCCGCCCCAGTCCTCTAAGGCATCTTCCACCCTCGAGTTGGTCTCCCTTTGTTATACAACAACTTCCCACTGACTATTTTACAGTTGGTAGTATATATATGTCTGTGCTACTCTCTCGCTTCGTCTCAGTTTCCCCTTCGCCCCCCGCCCCCTCCCATACCTCGAGTTCTCCAGTCCATTCTCTGTATCTGCATCCTTGTTCTTGTCACTGAGTTCATCAGTACCATTTTTAGTTTCCGTATATGTGAGTTAGCATACAATATTTGTCCTTCTCTTTCTGACTTACTTCATTATGTATGACAGATTGTAGTTCTATTTATTTATTTTTATTATTTTTTGGCTGCATTGGGTCTTTGTTGCTGCACACGGGCTTTCTCTAGTTGTGGTTAGCGGGGGCTGCTCTTCATTGCAGTGCGCGGGTTGCTCATTGTGGTGGCTTCTCCTGTTGCAGAGCACGGGCTCTAGGCGTGCAGGCTTCAGTCGTTGCAGTTGTTGTGGCTCTCAGGCTCTAGTGTGCAGGATCAGTAGTCGTGGCACACGGGCTTAGTTGCTCCACAGCTTGTGGGATCTTCCCGGCTCAGGGATAGAACCCGTCTTCCCTGCATTGGCAGGCAGATTCTTAACCACTGTGCCACCAGGGAAGCCCTGCCTTTTTAATGTGAGATTAATGTACCTCTGGCCTCAGTAGCCATGCCTCTGGACCATATTCAATTGAAATAAGCCACTAAAACATGCAAAAATTAACTGAATACATTTTTAATGGGATAAAATGGTGAGCAATCACAATGAAAATTTCATTGATATTATCATTTACAATGTGATGTGAATTATTTAAATTATTTATTCATTTGTTTTTACTGAATTTACAACATTATATTTGTTTCCAGTGTACAACATAGTGATTCAATATTTTATACATTATACTCCATTTAAAGTTGTTACAAAATGATGGACTATATTTCCCTGTGCTGCACAGTATATCATTGTTGCTTATTTATTTTATACATAGTAGTGTGTACCCTTTAATCCCCTACTCTTATCTTGCCCCTCCTCCCTTCCCTTTCACCGCTGGTAACTACTAGTTTGTTCTCTGTATTGGTGAGTCTGTTTCTGTTTTGTTATATATATTAGTTTGTTTTATTTTTTAGATTCCACATATAAGTGATAAAGTATTTGTCTTTCTCTGTTTGACTTATTTTACTGAGCATAATACCCTCTAGGTCCATCCAAGTTGTTGCAAATGGCAGAAGGCAGAATTTCATTCCCTTTTTTTTTTTTAAACTAATATTCCATTGTATAGCTATACTACATCTTCTTTACCCATTCATCTGTTGATGGACACTTAGGTTGCTTTCATATCTTGGCGAACATGATGTGAATTTTGAATATTATTAATTGCATGTAAAATTCTTTATAACAGCTACCTGTTAGCTATCAGTTATTAGTAAGTATTCATAATACATATTTTTAACTCCCCAGAGAAAGAGAGGAGAAATGTAGTTTAATGTTTTGTCAACATAAATTGAAAATGTCTATCTACAAGAGTAAATCTTTAGAGTCTTTTTGGCAGTTGTTCTATATGTTTAAGGGATAAAACAACAAAAATTTGTGGAGAAGGCACATATACCAAATTTTCTTCTTTATTCGTCTTAGAAGTGTTGATTAAAACTATTTGGGGGAATTCCCTCATGGTCCAGTGGTTAGGGCTCTGCACTTCCAATACAGGTGCCACAGGTTCTATCCTCGGTCAGGGAACTAAGATCCCACAAGCAGCACAGTACAGCCAAACAAAACAAAACAGAACAAACAAACAAAAACTATTTGGAAAGTTCTAAATAAGCCATAAGAATTCTTTGATAAATAGAGATTTTTTTTTCTAGAATTGATTCCATTCTTCTCATTGATTTCTTAGGAGCTCAGAACATGGTTTTATTGCCACAAATTTCCTTAAAATAGCTACTTAGTTCCACTTACAAAGTCTGTTTGATAGGTTATGTCACTCAAACATTTAGATTTTAATTTAAAAATTCAAAATCCAAATGTTTCTACATGGGTTTCTCTTCCAAATAGTTAGGTGGCTTCAGGGCTTTGGCTATAACACACAGCAGGAAGAATGGCTAATAGTAACCAAATGTGTAGAAGATTGTCTTTGAAACATTATTATCACACAGTAAGAACCATCACTGTGAAAAAGTTAGATTAGTTATCCACTTAGGGGCATCCTCAATTTACAAATGGATTGCTGTATTTTCAAAATCAGATTGGTTTTCACAGCTTTACTAACCACAGAAATAAAGACAAAACAATGGGGATTATCCTAGAGGTTATCTAATTCCTGGCACATTGATAGGAATTCAAAGCTTATGAGAGAAAAGAAAGATGAGTAGTTATGTTATAGTCATGCAAGACTTTAATACTAATATTTTTTTCAGTTCAAACAGTTATTTTTGTCATTGGTAATTATAACCATTAAACAAGCATTTATTAAATATTTATTTTAAAATATATATATACATATTTAAAAAAACAAGTATCTATTTAGTATGAATTGATAGGCGGCTCCTTCCCCTCACAGGGTTTTTTGGTCTGATATCTAGAACCATTTCCTCTATTGAGGAAATACCTATAAGATAATGCCTGAGCTGAGATTGCATAAGTCCCTTATCAAAGGCTCTCTTTTCAGTACTTGGCAGTGATCTTCAGAAGCTTCTGTTTCTAGTTGTTTTTCTGTCCCCCCATGAATAGAGAGGCTCTAATAGCTTACTAAATCCAGCTTTTGTTTTCAACTATAAATTCAACTATTATTTTCAAACCAGTGGAAGGTAGAGAGACCTTACATACACATGGGGTAGGCAGCCATCACTCTGGTAAAATTTGAGATTAGAATGACTACCATTAAAAATAATGGTTGCCACCCTATCAAATTACCAATGGCATTTTTTATAGAACTAGAACAAAAAATCCTAAAATTTGTGTGGAGACACAAAAGACCCCGAATAGCCAAAGCAATCTTGGGGGAAAAAATGGAGCTGGAGGAATCAGACTCCCTGACTTCAGACTATACTACAAAACTACAGTAATCAAGACAATATGGTACTGGCACAAACACAGAAATATAGATTAATGGAACAGGATAGAAAGCCCAGAGATAAACTGTGGTCAACTAATCTATGACAAAGGAGGCAAGGATATACAATGGAGACCAGGCAGCCTCTTCAATAAGTGGTGCTTGGAAAACTGGACAGCTACATGTAAAAGAATGAAAAGCTACATGTACAGCTAACACCATACACAAAAATAAACTCAAAATGGATTAAAGACCTAAATATAAGGCCAGACATTACAAAACTCCTAGAGGAAAACATAGGAAGAACACTCTTTGACATAAATCACAGCAAGATCTTTTTTGATCCACCCCCTAAAGTCATGGAAATAAAAACAAAAATAAATAAGTGGGACCTAATGAAACTTCAAAGCTTCTGCACAGCAATGGAAACTATAGGCAAGACCAAAAGACAACCCTCAGAATGGGAGAAAATATTTGCAAATGAATCAACAGACAAAGGGTTAATCTCCAAAATATATAAACAGTTCATGCAGCTCAATATCAAAAAAAACAAACAACACAATCAAAAAATGGGCAGAAGACCTAAATAGGCATTTCTCCAAGGAAGACATATGGATGGCCAAGAGGCACATGAAAAGCTGCTTAACATCACTAATTATTAGAGAAATGTGAATCAAAACTATAATGAGGTATCACCTCACGCCAGTTAGAATGGGCATCATCAGAAAATTTACAAACAGTAAATGCTGGAGAGAGTGTGGAGAAAAGGGAACTCTCTTGCATTGTTGGTGGGAATGTAAATTGATACGGCCACTATGGAGAATAGTATGGAGGTTCCTTGAAAAACTAAAAATAGAGTTACAATAGGACCCAACAATCCCACTACTGGGCATAGACCCAGAGAACACCATCATTCAAAAAGACACATGCGGGCTTCCTAGGTGGGGCAGTGGTTAAGAATCCGCCTGCCAATGCAGAGGTCACGGGTTCGATCCCAGCTCCAGGAAGATCCCACATGCAGCGGCGCAACTAAGCCCGTGTGCCAAAAAAAAAAAAAAAAAGACACATGCACTCCAATGTTCATTGCAGCACTATTTACAATAGCCAGGACATGCAAGCAACCTAAATGTCCATCAACAGATGAATGGATAAAAAAGATGTGGTACGTATATACAATGAACTATTACTCAGCTGTAAAAAGCAATGAAACTGGGACATTTGTAGAGACATGGATGGACCTAGAGACTGTCATACAGAGTGAAGTGAGTCAGAAAGAAAAAAACAAATATCGTATATTAACACATATATGAGGAATATAGAAAAATGATACAAATCAACCAGCTTGCAAAGCAGAACTAGAACACAGATGTAGAGAACAAATATATGGACACCAAGTGGGGGGGGGGTTGCGGGGGGAATGAAATGGGAGATTGGGATTGCCATATATACATTACTAATAAGAAAAAAATACCAAATTGTACACTTTAAATATATGCATTTTATTGTATGTCAGTTGTATCTCAATAAAAATTCTTAAAGTAAAAACAAACAAAGAAAAGAATAATGGTCGCCATACAACATATCAAAGCATCTACTTGTATTTCCACAGACAAGCACTAGAATTTGGCCATATTAGGAAGGCCACTTTCTTAACAGTAAGGCATCAGCATTACCTTGTGATGATTCTTGTTTTCAGTTACTGTTAGTCTGCTTTTTAATTATCATAAATGTATTATTAAGTGTGTTTATGATTCATTATAAATGACTTTTAAGTACATCATTATTAATTTAGTGTGTATCATTATATATTTGCATCAATTTTATTTGAGGCTCATAATTTTCTAATAAGCCACCACCAAAGGACATGTACTTCTGAAAGCACCCCAAATTTGCTGTACAGTAACACAATACATTATATGCACCCAGTGAATCTACACTGTTTAAATAACTTTCATCACACTTGCTAAGTATAATAATTTACTGTGTTATTTTGTAATTTATATATTATTGTTTTAGGATATATGTTATATATGCCTATTCCTCTTATAAAGTAAGCTAAATGTTTCAAGCTAGATGTTTATTGTAGCTTTTTTATTCTCTCCAATTTTTTATTATCAAAAAATTCTTTTTTCTCTGGAAAAAAAATGGGTCCAGTGAAGCTATGCACTCATCCGACAGTGATGAAAATTGTTAAAGCACAGACTCTGGTTCCCCACAGGCTGTGGATGGAATCCCACCTCTATCACTTCGTGTGTGTGGACTCCATCTCTCTAAGATTTAGATTCTTCATATATAAAATAGGAATAATAACATTTTCTTTACAGAGTAATTGTAAGGCTTACCTAGCCCAAAGCAATCATTCACTGAATAGTAATTATTATTATTATGTACAGTGGGATTAAATGATGAAGCTTGTCTTTCCAGGCCTTGGGAGGCACCTTGTCTAGGGTAAAGCCAGGCAGTCTCTTCTGGAATTGATGGGTAGCAGCTGTGTGTTACAGCCTAATTTCAAGATAAGGAAGTGGGTGCCATGTCCCTTTTGCTGACTTGCATTTTGTAGGGACCCAGGAAGCTGAAGGAAATTGCCAGGCTGTCCCAGCAGGAACTTCTGATCTTGCACAGATACGGTAACTCAATTTTCTATTTATATTTAAGCAAGTTAATCTGTAATTTAACCTTGTGTGGGTGAGGAAAACCCCCTGGGTCTCCTTCCCATCAGCTGGATGAGATCAGGATGTGCAAAGGTTCCTTTCAAACCATATCAGGTGCTCAAAGAGGACAAGTGAGGGTGTGTCTTGTGCCCACAAGTCTGAGCTCTCACAGTTTCCTGACACAGCCGCTTACCCAGGGCCTGGATTTAGAGCAGAATACAAGTTCTTTAGAGCAGAATATAGGTTCTTTCCACCTTTAGAGCAGAATACAAGTTCTTTTTCTGAACTTGCCAGAAAGCTACTATGGTTCAGGAAACACACTGGTGTGGTGATGCAAAGGAACTTGACAGGAGGACCTTACAGGTAAGCTGAACCAGAAACAGGGCTGTGGTAACAAATAACCTGGACTTCGTCCTAAGGCTCAGGAACAGGGTCTGAGTTTCTCCCTTCCATTTGATGAGGAGAGAACATAGCCTGATTAGGGCACTGGTCAAGGGGCAGGCGTTGACCAGGGCTCCATGTAGGGCAAGAGACACGGATGTTGTAGTAGGAAAATTGAGCTCTCCTTAAAGGAAAAGTCAAAATCACATGTGATAAATTCCAAAAAACCAAAAGTAGTAGGAGCACCAAATCTGGGGTCTAATGTGAAGGTCGACTTCAGAAAACAGGCAGAATATAAGCAAGGCAGAATCAAATGTAGTAGAGGGCTGGATAAAGGGAAAGAAATAAATGGTTTTTCCTGAAATTTTTTCTGGGATATTAATTGACATGGATAGTTTTCATTTAATGGCTTGCCATAAGGACTGAAAAGGTGTCGGTGGTAAATGAACGTGTGGGTGTCCACAGCTTCGACAGCCTGGGGGAAAACAGACAGGTAATGGTGAGATCAGTTATTATCTTAGCCCAGGCTGATTTTTAACTTTTTGGTTCCGCCCTTAACCAAGTGTGGGGGAACTTCCTCTTTTCCCCTCTCACCAACTAAGAGTAGAGCTTTTGCCTTTTTCTCTTGAGTATATGGATATCTGGGGCCTTTACAAGAGTGGAGGGGCTTCCCCTTGGGTGATGATACGTGGAGTAAGGCTGCCTGGGCTCCCCTCACTGGGCAGTACTGAGTGTCGACAGAGACAGCGGCTGGTTGGTCCCCGTTCCTAGACAAGGGACTTCTCCAGTGAAGTCAGGGGTTCTGAGATTTACAGCTATTGGGCCTTCAGACAGGGCCCCTCTTGGCAGTCTTTCCTGCTCACCCTGCTTCTCTTGAGCAATGCGGTAAAGGCTTCTAAACAGCTTCTCTGGGATCAACCCTCAGGCTCCCAGGGGCCCTCTGGTAAGCCCCCCTGGTTGGAAAATCCCCCTCTCCTACTTCCCTTTTCCCTCAGAAGCGTTCTCTCCCGTCATGTCGCCTTCTTCTCCAGGGGCGTTTTCACAGTAGACCTTGGTAATTTAGAAAGTCATTTGTTAATTGAAACCTGAAAATTTCACTCTCCTTGAGAGCAGGGAGAGCTTAACTCCAAATGCTCCCTGGAAATGAGGTGAAAAGTTTGCACTCCAGCTTTCCAGTGCAGACAAGCAGTGGAAAACAAAGTACCCGTACTAAGCAGCCTGAAATGTCACAAGCTACTGCAAAACATTCACATGAAAGGGGATCAAAGGCCACTAGAGGAGAATCAGACATCCTCAAACTAGGAACAAAGCCAACGCGGGACTCAGAGGTGGTGGCTGGGGTGGGGAGGCGCATAGATATAATTTACAACAAAGGGGACAGAAAAGAAATGGTCAGGTAGTATTCACCTGTCCCCTCCACTCGACTATAAATTCATCCACGGCAATGATTGTGTTATTCAACGTTCTGTTCCCAGCATCTAATAGAATTATTAACACTTAGTAGGTGCTCAATAAATATTTGCTTGAAATGAACTAAACTTACCAAGCTATTTTCAGGGCAGGAATTTATAGGTATGAGCAAAGCCCGCAGGTTGCCTTAAAAGCTCCATGCATCTCAAACAACTCAAACCTTTAGAGGGCTGGAGGTATACTGGAACAGTAAATGAATGCATATCAACGAAGGTCCTAGAAAAATGAAGAGAAAGACAAATATAAAGGAAATGGGCATAAAAGCACCTGGATGTAAAGTATGAAGTAAGTTGTAGTTCTTTTATTCCAAAGCTCACCACATCAAACAATTTCTTTAACATAACCTTAGTCGATCTCATTAGAGCAGACTTAGAAACATCGAATATTAGTCTTATTTCCAAATAAACCACCTTTTTCTCAAAATGATGGAGGCAACAGGACGGAAAATTACAAAGTGGAAAACGTCAAGTAAATTCTGGGGTCTGACTGATGTAGAGAACCAGGCATCACTCTCCACTAGGGTTCAGCCTCATCAACACAAGGATTTGTACTGTGGGAATACTGTTGTTGTTTTTTAAATTTATTGTAGTAAGACCCTTAACATGAGTTCTACCCTCTTAACAAATTTTCAAGTGCATGATATAGTGTTGTTATGTGTCCAAACTTTGTTGTACAGCACAACACCAGGACTTATTCCTCATGTGTAACTCTCATTTTTCTCTCCTTTTTCTCACTATCTTTTACTTACCTTTGCTTCAACATCACCTCTAGTTCCATTCTCCATTTTCCCATCTCCAAAGACATAATTGGACACATCATTGCTTTAATCTTGTTAACGCTTACGTGTCCTTTTCTATCTATCAAATATCCTGCAGTTCTTTCCTGAAGGAAGGGTCGACAGCAAAATCATATTACGTAGAACTTACTTCTCACCACTCCAGGTCTATGTAGGGAAACTTTTCTGTATATTCTAGGAGTATTCTGTTTCTCTCTCTTAGACCACCCTATTATAACTACTTGTTTACTCACAGTGAATGTCACCCTCACTAACTTCTTACCTCTTTAAAGGCAAGAAATGTTTTCTTTAAATCCTCAGACTGAGCGCAGTTCCTGACACATAGTACATATTTAGTAATTGATGAATGAAGGCCTGGGGAGAGAGAGAAAAAGGGAGCAAAGGAAAAAAGGAAGGAAGGAGGAGGAAAAAGAGTTAATTCATTAGTTGGAGAATTCTATTCATAAAAGAGAAGACTATGATATTAAATTTGTGGAAACCAATTATTGATATGCACTCTTACAACAAAAACACTGCAACCACTCCTCAACTTGGTCACTTGAAATGAACTGGCTAATTGGGGAGCATATCTTGAGTTAGGGGGATGGGCCAGTTTAAGCAACTATTTTTTTTTTCAAGTTTCCAAATTCTACAAATACAACCCTCAACAACAAATACTAGGCCAAACTAACCAAACAAAAGCAAACTTCATTCTGGTTATCAGGCAATTTCAAGGAAACTTTTGGTTTTGATTCCTCAACTGAATTTCTCTATTTTTCTTACTTCTTTTTGTACATATGATTATCTTAATGACTACATTTCTAGTAAATCATCCTTTGAAATTTATTCTCTTTGAGTGAATGAACTGATTTATTGAGTTACTTTGGGAAAATAGTTTTCTGTTCTTAAATCAAAATATTGATGCTGGAAACATGGGCATTGTGAATACTGGGATCACTAAGACTGAATCTCACTGAGCATATCGACTTTTCATTGGACTTTAAGAGTTTATTATATGCTGCAGAAAGTAGCATACAGTTAATTTTATAGTTCTTAGCTGAAATAAACTTATCTTGGTGAAATCAGCTTTGCTACTATCCAAGCAGTACCTTTTCACCAGAACAATTTAAAAAACTTTTTAAAGACAGTATGAATATATTTTTAAAGTACCCTGGAAAGTAGTTAAACTTATCTTCTATCTTGAAACTTAGGGACTTCCCTGGTGGTCCAGTGGTTGACTTCCCCTTCCAATGGTGGGGCGGTGTAGGGGGTTGGGAGGAAGAGAAGGGGGAGGGTGGGTTCGGTGCCTCACATGCCTTGCAGCCAAAAAACTAAAACATCAAACAGAAGCAATGTTATAACAAAATCACTAACACTTTAAAAATGGTCTACATCAAAAAAAAAAAATCTTTAAAAAAAAAAGAAAATTATGTCCAGTCTTTAAAATAGTTACAAAAGACACATTAAAAAAGATCTATGTCAATTTAAAAATCTTAATGAAATGGATAAATTTTTAAGAAAAAAAGTTATTCAACAAGAAAAGGAAAACCAGAGGGACTTGCCTTGTGGCACAGTGGTTAAGAATAATGCCAATGCCAGGGAAACTGGTTTGAACCCTGGTCCAGGAAGATCCCACATGCTGTGGAGCAACGAAGCCCATGAGCCACAACTGCTGAGCCCGCTTGCTGCAACTACTGAAGCCCGAGCGCCTAGAGCCTGTGCTTCACAACAAGAGAAGCCACCACAATGAGAGGCCCGTGCACCACAATGGAGAGCAGCCCCTGCTCGCCATAACTAGAGAAAGCCTGTGCAGCAACAAAGACCCAACGTAGCCAAAAATAAAAAATAAATAATAAATAAATCTTTTCTTAAAAAAAGCAAAAGAAAACCTGAATAGGCCAATAAGTTAGGCAGAAACTAATATAGTTGGCAAAGAAGCACCACCTAAAAATGTGAAATGGTTTTATAGGTTAATCATTCCCATGGTAAATAGAAAATGATTAATTAATTTGGAGAGCTAAGCATAACCTTGATAGGAAAGTGGCAAGAGTATAATGCCAACAACAGAAAGATGTTAGATTGACTGAGTGACAGAGAAATCCAAACTAAAGTAAAGGCCCTGGGAATTCCCTGGTGGTTCAGTGGTTAGGACTCCAGGCTTCCACTGCCCAGGTTCAGTTCCTGGTCAGGGAACTAAAATCCCACAAGCTGTGTGGTATGGCAAATACATACATACGTACATACATACATAAAGCTCCCAGTTAGTTGTTTTTATTTTTTGTCATTTATAATATATATGGTTTAAAAAGGCAAATCATTTTACATGGCTTATTCATTATAATGAAAAACAGTGGCTCCTTCTGTCAAAAGGTGGGATATAATTTTCATTTTACTAAATCTGCACTGGCCTTCGTGACTCACCTATAATCAATAGAACTCATTAAAATGCTGTTGCATAATTTCTGCCTTGATCTCTTGGAATGCTTGTTCTTTAAATGCTCCCTCCAAAATCCCAGGCACTATGCTGTAAGAAGTCCAAGCAGATGCCATGAGATGCCCCAGGAGATAGCCCCAGATGAGTTCCCAGACAACAGTCAGCATTAATTGTTACCCACATGAGTGAGTCATCTTGCACATCCAGCGCAGTCAAGCCTTCAGATGAATGCACATATAAATACCAGAAAAGATATCTGCCTAGCTGAGCCCTTCCAAAATCCCTGACCCACAAAATCATGTTTTCTACCACTCAGTTTGGGGAATAATATGTTATGCAGCAGTAGATAACCAAACCACCTGCTTAGACCCAATTCTCAATTCTAAGAAGCACCCCCGCCCTAAGTTCCTACATGGACCGGTGGAAGTACTAATGGGAGGGCTGGTGGATGACAGAAGCCACCAAATGCAGAGACAATGATAAAAGGTTAAAGGCTATAAGTGATTTCATGATACCAGCCTGATGGCCCAAAAGGGCAGATTAACTCTGAGGATACCTTAACATAGACTTAGGGACCAGGCCACACCAGCCAAAACTTTGCAGTGGAACCAGAGGATGGCACAGGGACCCTTGCCTGCAGATTTGAGGCCCCTTTTCTCTCATAGTCAAGAAATAAGGTAAGCTGGGCTTCCCTGGTGGCTCAATGGTCAAGAATCCGCCTGCCGATGCAGGGGTCATGAGTTTGAGCCCTCGTCCGGGAAGATCCCACCTGCTGCAGAGCAACGAAGCCTTTGCGCCGCAACTACTGAGCCTGTGTGCCACAACTATTGAAGCCTATGAGCCTAGAGCTCATGCTCTGCAACAAGAGAAGCCACCACAATGAGAAGCATGGGCACTGCAATGAAGAGTAGCTCCTGCTCGTCACAACTAGAGAAAGCCTGTGCACAGCAACAAAGACCCAACGCAGCCAAAAATTAATTAATTAATTAATTTTTTTTAAAGAAATAAGGTAAGCTGATCTCCATCTTCTGCCCTCATATACCCCCCTCCCACCCCCACCCATGATATCTGGGAGGAAAACAGGGAAAAGAGGAAGAAATATGAAAGGCTGAGCATTTAAGTGAAAGACTGAATTACTTAAATGATTATACTTTAACAGGAAGATTCTGAGAAACAACAGCTGACAAAATTAAGTTCAACCCCATGCTCCTATTAATGAAAATTATTTGTATTTGAGAAAATTTAAAAGCCACATATAGAGTTTAAAATGTTTGATCCCAGGACTTCCTAGGTGGCACAGTGGTTAAGAATCTGCCTGCCGAGGCAGGGGACATGGGTTCAATCCCTGCCCCAGGAATATCCTACATGTCACGGAGCAACTAAGCCCATGCACCACAATTACTGAGCCCATGTGTCACAACTACTGAAGCCCACACGCCTAGAGCCTGTGCTCCACAACAAGAGAAGCCACCACACTGAGGAGCCCACGCACCACAATGAAGAGTAGCCCCCGCTTGCCGCAACTAGAGAAAGCCCGTGTGCAGCAATGAAGACCCAACACAACCAATAAAAAATAAAGAATGAAAAAAAATTGTTTAAAATGTTTGATCCCACTATACTTGTGTAATCATTGGGGGAAAAAAAGATAAGTAGATTTTAAGTAGTGTTTAAGCCAGATGCTTACTGGCTATAACACTTGTTGAATGTACCCAAAGCACTAGACACAGTTTTTCTTTGCCCAGAGGGTTTACAGTATAGTAACAACTTAAAGACTAGGAGGAAATGGATATTATAGCTGATAATTACATGTTGTAAATAACTATTTATATCTTAATAAAGGATATCCCCCCTGGTTGTTTGAATTATTTGAACAAAGAACAAGAACAAATATAAACAAACAGATTTTAATTGATCCTGTTTTCCCCTGATAATAGCTGCCAGTAGTTACACACCAGTTAGATAATCTTTTATATTCATTCATTCTTTCTTGTTCTTATACTGGCCAAATAAAGCATCCCATTTTACAGAAGACACTTGAGACCAAGAGACATTAAACTTGCCCTAGATTACACAGCTAGTTAATTGCCAGAATGAGGCTTCGTACCTATTTTACCCCAAACTAGGATTATCTGTTTTCATTACAACTTGATACTTTCCTATTGTTGTAGCCATTAAGATTTATATTCATTTTCCACTTTACACATTTTTAGTTTTTAAGATTGCCCAGAGATAACCTCTAAGCATCCTTGGAAAATGAAATATTGACAACAGCAAAGTATGACACAGGATTAAAATGGAAAACTACTTCCCAAAGCAAAAACCTCTAGCTCTTAAGCACCATGAAAGGCTATGGAACCCATAACACTATAAAATATTTTCATGGCAGGGCGATGGGAGTTAACAGATACTAATAAAGATTGCAGATGTAGAATTAGGGACAGGTTGCTTTATTTTTGTTAAACTACTAGTTTAAAAAGTTGCAGTTTTTGGAGATGTCCCTGCCCAAGTGCAATGTTTTTGCTTTAGAAAACACTACTAATGACAAGCAACATGCATTTACATGTTGCTTTTACAACATATATTTTTTACAACTACCTGTGCATGCTTCAGTATTGTAAAGAATAGGGAAACCATTCGGACACTTCCCATTTCAAAAATTCAGAATATTGAAAGCATGCTAAATTGAGAATACTTACAAAGGAAACTTAGGGGGAAAACTGCCTTGCATGGAGTAAGTAATAAATATTTGTTGGTTTGATTTTTATTTGGAGAAAAGTGCTTTTTCAGTTTTGGTTAATCTTCCCCGGGACTTTTATTTATATAAAGAGTTGATTTATTTTTGCTGGGTCAACGATTCTGTATGGATTTCTTTGCCTTTGCTCCTGATGAACTTCGTGCTCATATGTGTTCTTACATTTATCTGGCATTTTCTATCTCATTATTAAACCTCAACTGTGACATCTAAAAAAATAACCATTTTATGGTTGTCTCCTAGTTAGGTAATGAAAATAGATCCCATTGGTGAGATAATGTAAGATTGCCTCATGTGGTTTCTGGAGGATACAGTTGTGGTTTTATAAGCTAACCTGATTATATATCATTTATATTGATGACTCCAAACCAGGAAAAGAAATAGGTAAGATTCATATTGTCTTTTTTTTTAAAAAGGGCAACTCCTTTATAAGTACAATCTATAGCTGAGTGAAAAAGACCTGCTACGAAAGATATTACAAAGAAGTAGACATACAATATCAAACACATGGATGGAATATATATGTGTGTGTGTGTATATATACATATATATATAATGCAGTAATAATGTATATATAACAACATATATAAAATATAATGTGTGTATATATACATATATAGATACTATATATAAAATACATCCCTTTACTTGATACTGTATGCCTATCTTTTTGTGTGGACTTTAAATAAATGATGTCAAGAAAAATATTCATCCAAATGTTATTAGAGGTTGCCTGTGGATGGCAGAATTCCGGGTAATTTTTTTTCTTTGTTCTTCTCTGAGTTATTTTGTTTTTATAATGAGTGTATATATTTTTACAAAAATAATAGGTTTTTCAAAAATAAAAAAAACAGAAGTTTTGATTACAGGTAAGAAACTATATTCCATTCCAAACTCTACATCAATCAAACAAGAAGCACACATTGAATACCCCGTGTGCCCAACCTGTAGATAGTGTGTTGTTTTTTGCAACTCCAACTCTTTCTTCACGAATTCCACAGCTAATTCAACAGCCACTTTTCTTAGCAATTTGCCATCATCATGTCTCCCCACAGTGTTGTTCTTGGTTTCCGTAGAAACAAAAAACATCTTTCTGTTTTCCCAATTAATTCATTTACATAATATTTAATCCAATTAGAACAATTACAATGTTAAGTGCAACAGGTTGGTAAGCACCAAGTCACTTAATAGGAGCAGAAGTGTGTGGGTGGTTGAGGTCAGGTTCCCCAGGAAACACACTGAAATGAAGATTTGCATACAGGAAGTTCATTGATAACTCTTGCCAGGAATAGCACCCCTACAAAGTGAAGACAGCCCATAACTGGGCAAAGGGAAAAATGCAACGAGGTAACAACAGAGGTCCCCTCCAATCCCTGGAAGAGATCTAGAACTGAAATGGCTCTTCACAATTGTTCCTAAGCAATGCAAGGACCTTTAGTCTCCTTTGTCCACTGACCAGTCACTGGATGTGGGCTGCCCCCTGCGGCAGGGGTGTAACCTTGAGTGAGGCAAGTTCCTTCTCCCAAAGGCAATTCCTGGCGAGGGATTCAGCTGTGGCCCCTGACATTTCAACACTCCCAACAGCTGGAAGAATGGGGCCGCAGTCCTGGGAGAGGCAGGCAGTGATGTGGGTAGCCCACAGCAACCACCAAGGTCCACATTCACACCACTCAGATCCACTTGCTTCATATAATATACCTGATGTGAGAACACCTCTCCCAGGACTCTGATGGGTCCCATTTCCTGGAAAATTTCACAAAAGGAATGTGAGTGAACTATATCTGCCACCATAGCAGCTCATTTCAAGGCCACATCTGACACTTATTGCCCCCTCCCTACTTCAGAGAAGAGTAATGGGAAGTAGAATGTCCCCTCACCCTCAGCTAACACCTTGCCTGATCTAGGTGGCTTAACTTGTGGGGTGACACAGTCCCTCATCCTTCAGTGGTCTAAGTCCCTTGTCACCATGCCTTTCTCAAACTGTGGCAGTTACTCTTTGTTTTTTTTGACCTAGAGATCTTTCTTTTTTTTTTTCCCTTTAAGAACTTTTATTGCGGTGCAAATGACATACAATAAACTGCATATATTTAAAGTGTACAATTTGAATTTTTTTCTTATTCGTAATGTATATATGGCAATCCCACTCTTCCAGTTCATTACCCATCCACCTCCACCTCCTACTCCCCAGCTTTCCCCACTTGGTGTCCATATGTTTGTTCTCTACATTTGTGTCTCTATTTTTGTGACAGTTACTCTTGCCCATTTACCATCAAAACTAAACAGGGGAGACCAATGCACCTCAGTGGATCTTCTGGGGGTGAAACATATTCTTTCCTGCCTTGACTGTGTAAAATAAGTACTATTACCTCCTGTTGAGTAGGTTCAATGACCCCTCAGTACATTGATTCTTTCGCTCCCTACTCATCTGTTGGCACAAGGAGCCCCAAGTGGCAGAACATCATTTATAGCATAAAGTTTAGTGGAACTAATAATAAGTCTCCTAGTGGAAAAAAATCCCATGTGAGAACTAGGACCTTCAGATGCTCAAAACCTAGGGTTGAGGGGATGTGAAACTCCCCCAACTGGATCACTGAGGGCAAAGGTAAGTGGGGCAAATTATCCTTCTATCCCTTGGTTCTCTGTCCCATATAGTCTACCTATTGGGGCAGATTAACATACAGGATCGTTAATTTACTGTGTCCTGGAGTATGGGGTCCCATCTTCACAGAATATCATCTCCATGCTGACACATCAGGTGCACCTTCAAAAGACCATTTTATACTCTCTGAGGTCAGCTGCTTCTGGATGATGTGGTATGGGAGAAATCCACTGGGTCCCATGGTCATCTGTCCACTAATGTACTTCTGTTGCTGTAAAGAGGGTCTCTTGGTCTGAAGCGATGCTATACAGATTACAGGTTGGTGATACAAAACAATCTTAAACACTTAGATGTGGTCCTGGCTGAAGCCCTGTGAATAGGAAAGCAAATGTATGCCCAGGATACGTTTGATTCCTATAAAGATAAATCAACCTGCCACCAAGTGTGTGACTGGTCTCCTCAAGGGTTACTGTCGTATCAGGAATTGAACTTGGTGTTGAGCTGATACCAAGATGATATGAGCTGAACTCAACTGTTGCTGGCAGGTTGGACGTTTGCCCTTGGTAAGTGGAAGCCATGATGTGGCGTTTGTATGTACTTTCCATTGCTGCCACATAGCTATTCAGTTCCTGAGCCAGTGTGCCAACACTGAGGTAGCCGATTGTAGAGGCTGCCTGACCGCAACTGGCCAGGTTGTTTTGTCTACTTGGAAATCTTGTGCCTCCTCCATAGTGGGTGCTTTCTGGTGGGTGTGAACACACGGTACAAAGGTATTCACAATTCATGCCCCTACCCGTAGGTCCAACCACGTGATTTCCTCCCTGACTTCCTCTTCCCTAATCTTCCAAACTGTTTCCTTCCAAGCCTCTGCCTACCAGCCCAATCATTTGTCACTGTCCATAGATTCAATGTATATTCTATTTATTTATTTATTTATTGGCTGTGCTGGGTCTTTGTTGCTGTGCACGGAGGCTACTCTTCATTGCGGCGCACGGGCTTCGCACGGGCTTCTCGTTGCAGTGGTTCCTCTTGTTGAGGAGCACAGGCTCTAGGTGTGAGGGCTTCAGTAGTTGTGGCACACGGGCTTAGTAGCTCTGCAGCATGTGGGATCTTCCCAGATCAGGGCTCGAACTCATGTCCTCTGCACTGGCAGGCGGATTCTTAACCACTGTGCCACCTGGGAAGTCCTCAATGTATATTCTTTCCTTGGACCACCTCTCTGACATGAACTGAACGACCAGGTGCACCAACAGAAACTCTCTCCAATGGATTTTCCTCACTAATGTCTTTCAGGACCACCCCTGAGTTGGACTCAAACCAAATTTTAACAATTATGTTCTGTAAAAGTGAATAAAAAGGCAAGCCACTGACTGTAGAAAATACTTGCAAATCATGTATCTGACAATGAGATACATGATTTTGTATCAAAACGAGATTTTGTATCAAAATTGTACAAAGAATTTTCAAATTTCAACCATAGGGAAACAAATAATCCAATAAAAAATAGGAAAAGTTTTGAATAGATATTTTACCAAAGAAGATATTCAGATGGAAAATATGCATATGAAAAGATGCTCAACATCATCTGTCTCTGGGGGAATGCAAACTACTGGAAGTCCAGTAGTTTCTTTTAAAGTTGAAGATTTAGTTATCATATGATCCAACAATCCCACTCCTAAATATTTACCCAAGGGAAAAAAAAATAAAGACTTCAGTTTGCACGCATATTTACAGTGTCATTCTTAATAGTCACCCAAAATTTAGAAGCAATCCAAATATCCCTCAAGTAGTGAATAAATGAACAAACTAGAATTATCCACACAATAGAATACCATTTAACAATAAAAAAAATGAACCACTATATAAGGAAGATCAAGGAAGAATCTCAAATGCATTATGTTATGTGAAAGAAATTCACATTCAAAATGCTGATTACTACGTAATTCCATTTACATGACATCCTGGAAAAGGCAAATGTATAGAAATAGAAAACAAATCAGTGGTTGCCAGCAGCTGAGTATAGAGGGCAGAGTTAGTACAAACGGGAAACACAAAGGAATCTTAGGGAGGACACGGAATGGTTCTGCATCATGGTTTTGGTGGTGGTTAAGTGACCATTACGCATTTGTCAAAACTCATAGAACTGTATACCAGAAACAATGAATTTTACTGCATGTAATTTATTTTAAAAACTTAAGAGGTTTCCAGTTTAAAACAGTTGATATTTGCTAGCAGTAACAACTATTTGATCTTACCTGAAGACCAGCACCTTTAAATTTGTAGCTGTATAATATAGACCAGCTGTTTTAAAATAGCTTTCTCATGATGTCACTTTTTAAAATCGATATATCTAGAAATGTACAGGAAAGAAATTAGAATTGGTCTTAAGGGGCCTGTATGTTAAATCTTTTTTCCCCTTTGTACCTGAAAATATAAATTTAATTAACAGATATAGAGAAACATCTCTTTTATTTGTGAAACTGTCAAGACCTCCAGCACCGAGTCAACCCAGTATCTGGCTGGGGATGGAGAAGGTCTCTCCTTTGTGCAAGGCTTTCTAGTTTTCTGAGCTCCTGCTTCCACAGGGAATATGAGTGTGCTTGGAGGGATTTTACGCAGATACAGCTCTCCTCACTAGCGCTGATGTTCAGGATTCCTCCCTCCCCCTGATAAAAAGATTGTATGTCAATTGTGTCTCAGTTTTTAAAATGTAAACAAATACATGTTAATGTCATGTAGTGAAAAGTGCTATAAAGAAAAATAGTCGATCTAAGGCAATAGAGTGTGGCAGGGGGGCTATTTTAGATCAGGTGTTGAGGGAAGTTCTCTCTGAGGAGGTGATATGTGTACAGGGATCTGAGGTGTGAGAGAACAAGCCATGCAAAGGGGCTGTGGGAAGAGTATTTCAGGTGGCGGGAGCAAAGGCCCTGGGGCAGGAAAGAGCTTAAGGGCCTAGGAAAGGTGGTGGAGAAAAAGATGTTGAAGACTGTGAGCCAATTCCTACCTCATGTGCTCCTCCCTTTCACACCTTTGGAAGACAGGCCATCTGTGGGTCTCTGATCGCCTCTTGTAGGTGTCCTGTGGGGGCATGTGAGGTATTGCTGTGGCAAATTTAAAGTTTTAGAACTGGAGAAACTTGAGACTAGTGGCTTGTTATATATGTAAGTATATATAGCTGTATTGCTACTATTCCGATACAGCTCCACAATCCCTCTTCCTTTTTTGAAAAAAGAAAGGTAATGCAATACCTATAACTCTGTGTATATTAGCAGCCCATTAGAGCCTGGAGTAAAATAATAAATATTGACACTAAATGGCATATATAAAGACTACAAATAGCCTATGTGAGTTGAGTTGGGATTTTGCCTCCAAATGAGGTGTGGCAGGTTTGCTTACAAAGTTTATAAAAAACAAACAGAAAACCTTTGGATTTTCAGTGCTCTTTGAATTTTGCAATTTCAGGTAAAGGATTGTGAACCTGTAATACTTTCCTTCTGTGGGTCATTTGTAAGATCAGCTCTCTGGGGAGTAACATGTAGCAGACAAAATAGAAACCCAAACTGAAAAATCTCTCTAATTCTGCCCCAGCTTCTGGTTTTGAAATATTTCCTATTTGCTAAGGATAAACTCTTGTTAAAATATTCTATTTGAGATATCTTGAGAATCACCTCTCAAACAGGTGCAGAATAGAACAGTGCAACCAGATGATTTTCATAAAGGAGGAAATTAGGGGTTGCAGGAGCAAACCTCTGTGGTCTGCCCAGAGTCTAAACAGGTTTTTAGAACTGATGGTGTATATTTATGACACTAAGTTCCTGGTGATCAGAAGCATCTTGTACAAAGAGAAAAACTTTGCCTGCTTTTCCCTCTATTCAAAAATTTTGTTTCTCAGGTAAACATGGCTTGCAGCAAGAGTGGGAGTTAGGTCTCAGTGGTTCGTGTCTATATGATGAGAGTTCTCAGATGGATTCGATGTTCACAGCCCTTCAGAGCACACAGAAATAATGAATTGATCCTCAGTAACATCTGACCTCAAAACGGTACAACGGATACAATAATAATAACCTGAACAACGTTCCCCTTTTACTCAATGTTTATTAACCATTTAGTGCCAGAACCTTTAAAACAATCCAAACTGCAGACGGTAGCTAAGTTCTCCTGGTCTGAAGGGGCTGCGTGCTGTTTCCCCCTTGTCCGGGCTCCCCGGCGGGGTGGGGTGGGGTCTCCCAGCTCCTCCCGCCGGGCGCCAAGGACGGCTCGGCCCTCCGCCTCGGGGCTCCGGCCACCAGGGGGCGCTACGGCCCCCCTCTCCCGGGAGCGGCCGAGCCAGCCGGGTGGGTGTTTCTCTCTCCCTCTCGCGCTCTCTCCTCCCGGCCTCACATCCGGGTCTGGAGCGCGGCTGCCGCTGTCAGTGTCGGTGCGGTCGCGTCGGGGGCCGGGCCGGGGCGCAGTAAATGGCGGCGGAGGGAGGCGGAGCGGCGGCCGCGCTCAGCCCAGAGCCCCCGAAACTTTAGACTAGAAACCCCACAACTTTTCGGGAAGTGCTGCCGCTCTGGGGGCGTGGACGGAAGGGGAAAGCGAGGCGGGAAGTCTGGGGGGAAGCGGCGGGGAGCCGGGGAGACTCGAACTCGCGGCGGGGGCGGTGGCGGAGTCCGCCCGGGCCTCGCGCCGCCGCGGCCCCCGCCTCCCTCCCCGCGGCCGCCGAGGCGGAGCCGGAGCCAGAGCCGCGCGCCGCGCCGAGCCCGGGACCGCGCGGGGCCTCGTAGGCGGCGGCGCGCCGAGCCCAGGCGGGCCCCCTCCCCGCGATCTCCGGACTCTGGCTCGGACGCCCCCCGCGCGCGCGCGCGCGCGAGGCCGGGGCTCCACGCCGCTTCGGGGGGCGAGGAGGAGGCCAGGCGGCGCGCAGCCACCGCCGTGCCGGGGTCGCGGGGCCGGGTCCCGGGTGTTGCATGCGGGGCGGCGTGGCCGTGAGCGGAGGCGAAGATGGAAGGTTTAACGCTGAGCGATGCGGAGCAGAAATACTACTCGGAACTCTTCTCCTACTGCGACATCGAGAGCACCCAGAAGGTGGAGGCCAACGGGCGGGTGCTGGAGCTGTTCCGGGCCGCGCAGCTGCACAACGACGTGGTCGTCCAGGTAACGCCGCCGCCCTCCCCTCTCGCCGCGTCCGGGGGTCGGCCGGCTGCCGGGGGGGTCGCTTCCCGGAGGCTCGGGCCTCCAGGCGCCAGCCTCTGCGGCGTGGGTGTGGGCGCCGTTTCCACAAGGGCCGGCGGTGGACAGGTTCCCCCGGTTTCCTCCGCTGCGGGCCGGGGCCGCAGGTGCCCGGGCGGCCCGGACTCCGGAGGGGGAGGGGGTCGCTCTTCGAGGACAAAAGTCATGCGAAGATATAGTGGGGGTTGGGAAGGGGGGGTCTGTGTATTATCTTTGGAGAGCGTAAGTCCTGTATCTCGCGGCTGGCCCTCAGAATCTGTATTTTTCAACACTGGAAGAGCAACTTCAGATGAAAGATCTTGGATTGTTACCATGTTTTTGAATCCTAGATCCTAGTATCCACTTTTTTTTTTTTTAGGGAACATTCTTAGGGAGATTAAAAATTTTGAACTTTTAGGTGGTAGCTTGCAAGTAGGTATGAAAAGAACTTTATAGGATGCGAGGCTGATGTAAACTGGATAGTTTATACATTGGCCTTCGATAGCATTTGGTGGAACTTGTGGATTGGGTTGTGGATAAGTATTGAGCAACTGGAAGTCAAAGGTGCGTATTTGCCTCAATCTGTAGCCTTAAAAAGAGCAAGCAGAGTAAGTTTTAAGCTTTCTCTATCACATCTGCTTTTAAAATAGAAGTCTTCGTAGAAATTCTTATCTGGTATATGTGGTCTGCACTGATGTAAGTCACTGTTTAATGATTCATAGCTGCTAGTAAGAGTCTGTCCAAACAGCGTTTATCAGGAACAGGTTTTAAGTTTTCATCTTTATGATGATCCAAGCCACTTATCCAGATCTCCAAAACTTACAGCCATGTGCATAGGTGTGATGTAGTGTACTGCAGAGAGCACTGCATCAGGAGTTTTTAGGCCTGGGTCCTTGACCCCACTCTGTTAACCCACAGTGCGACTTTGGGCCGGGCACTTGCAGCTCTTCAAGCATGAGTGTGCTTAGAATGAGGGTCAGGTTCCTTCTGTTTTAGAAGTTATCTGTGCATTAGCTATGACTGAATTGAATGAGTTTTGTCTTTTCGCATAATCTTGTTTGTTTAAAAACAAAAATTTTTTAAAATTTGGGGAGGAAAAGTTGGGTGTCTTACATATGAGCAGCTGGGAGTCTCATATTCATTATGCTGAAAAGAGACTTTTAGGCTCTGCTAGCCACGTACAGTCTCTGTATGTATGTTCCTTGTTTTTGTTCTTACAACCCTTTAAAAAGGCAAAAATCATTCTTAGCTCAGCAGCATACAAAACGGGGCCTGTAGTTGCCGACCCCTGCTAACGCAGGATGGTGGCTCTGTGGGTACTGTACGCTCCCTGTGTGGCTTTGGAGTTAGATTTACAGGAATACGTCTGGTCGGAACATGCTCACCAGTGATTTTGCTCTTTTTGTAGAAATACTTTCAAGTCATTAAAAAACTAAAAATAAGGGGAAACCTATGTTCTATTTGGCTTATGTCTTTGGAGTGGGGGGAGCTGAAATAAACTTTCACATTTTTAATGGTACGTGAAGACTTTAGGAGTTTATATTATTTAGAATACAAATTAGCATTATTTAACCTTTGCTTAAAATATGTTTAATTCAATCAAGTTATTTTCTTGTGCTCAATTTTATTAACACTCAAAAATAAGTTTCTGTTACCTTTTTCTATAAGGAGAGAATTTAAATAGCGTAAATATTTAGGATTCAGTTACAAGTTGGAAACCGTAGGAACTCCCTGAAGCAGAATTCTTGTAGCTTTCTGGGTATCTTGATGGGAGTTTACTTAGAAATTGGCCTAAGGCATAAAATGTGGAACAAAAGAGGGATATGGACTTAATTCCCTTATGGAAGTTTAGGATTGTCGGAAAACACAGCCCTCCCTTGCTTGGTAAGTGGGAAACATTTGGGGCAACTCACACGCAATGGCTTAGTTGCTTACTTAGCACTGGACTAGGCATTGCAGGGCATCAAAGGAGGAGTAAGAAGTTCTCAAGGACCTTGTAAACTACAGGAATACTCATGTGTAACATAAAGCAATGTGAATGCCCTAAGAGACGGATAAAGGAGGTTATGATGGGGAAAGGCCTCTTGACTTAATTCAGGTGGGCCTTAAATTAGTGCAGAGGGATGAAGAGGACTTCCAAGCAGAGAAAAAACACTACCAAAGGTGGAAAGTGTGGGAAGGAGCCTTTGCAAGGACTAGCAGATAGTTAGGTTTTGCCGAAGCTAGAGTATGTTTTGGAATGTAGAGTTAGAAAAAGACTACATTAAGAAAGATTCTAAAGAACTGGCAGATTTCATATTTCAGTAGGCAGTGGAGACTCACTGATAGTTTTTGACTTTGAGTAAGGAAGAGAGTAGAGGCTGGGGAAGGAGCCTGGAGCAGTGATCTGGAATGGATGCTAGATACTAGGCACCCAAACCAGAATGACAGCAGTAGAACAGAAAAGGAGGGGCTGGATGTACAGGTCTGTGTTATTGAAGGGCTACTGGGTAGCCACAATGTGAGGCGCTTTGTGGGATAGTGTTTAATTGAGACCAGATTATAAAGGCTGGGTGGAAAGCTTTGAACTAATTGTGAAGGTGGCAGGGAGTTGTAGATTTAAGAGCACTGACTCATAAAAGCAGTGCTTTGGGAGGCATTTAGGAGATCAGAGCAACTTGGAAGTAGAGGGAAGAAACTGGAGACGAATTTGGGGACTGAGTCTCTCAAATTTGGGAGCTGAAGTGGTGAGGAACTGGGCCATGGAACTCAAATGTGGGAGTGGGGGAGACTATGGGGAGGGTGATTTTTTTCCCCCCAGAAGGCATTTGGAGACATTTTTGGTTGTCATAACTCAGGGAGAGGGAGCAGTTCTACTGGCATCTAGTAGATAGAGCAAGAGTGCTACTAAATAGCCTACAAGGCACAGGACAGCCCCCACAACAAAGAATCATCTGGCCCAAAATGTCAATAGTACCGAGATTAAGAAAACCTGATCTGGACTCTGGGGGATAGTGGTACAGAAAATGAGGCTGAAGACACAGTAGGGTTATGAAGGTAGACTTGATGGGCCTGGGTTATCTGGTGATGTTTTGATGAGAGAAGAAGAGGGCAAGGGTTATTCTCTGTTGGATACCACTCACAATTACAAAAGGGGCAGGAAGAGGGCCTGATTTTTTTAAAGAGCTAGTGATGAGTTTGATTTCAGGCATTTTGAGATGGCAATGCAGATCTCCAGGAGATATTTGGAAATGTGTGATTTGTCCAAACTGAATGCTGGTTCTTACAGAGAAGTGCATGTGTTTGGGGTCTCTCCTCTGCATTTCTCACCTGAGTATCTTGGAGGTAGAGGCCAGACAGCTTCTCACACCATTGGCATGCATTTACACATCAGGGCTTTGATTAATGTGGTAGTTTTCAGCATTTGTTAATAAAAGTCATGAGAAGGCTGAGTCATCTAGGGGAATGAATATAGAGAACAAAGAACAGAGGCCCCAGAACTGAAGGAGGAAGGAGCTGGCATTTGTTGAGTGCCTATTATGTTCTTTTACTGGGCAGATCATTTTCATGCAAGAACTCATTTGATCTTTGCAAGAACCCTGTGAAGTATTATTCTTATTTATTAACTAGGAACTTGATAGGCAGAGAAGTTAACGAGTTAGTGAATAGAGCACCTCTCTTTTACCATTATTTCTTGCCATCTCTCAGCTCTTTCTTACTTTTCGCTGTTCAGGTAGTTGGTTTGCCCATAGTTCTTATGAAGAGTAGAGATTTAAAATTACTTGATTGAGTTATATGTGGATATCCTCCTTTGCAAGATAATTTTATGTACAGTGATGTTTGGAAACAGTCACTTAAGAGAAATAGGAAGATTCCTGAGTTTCACATTGCTACAGCTGTCAAACATCTTGAGGAATGTTCATAACACTTGCTCTGGCATATCAGAGTAAAACCTGTTCTGAGTTTAAGGGTTCATTTTGGGGAGACATTGTGTTAATAGATAAAGTGAATGAGCTAAAGCTTTATAGAATTATGCTCCACACCAGAGAGGAACAGGACTAGGGGGAGAAATATCTGGCTCGCAGGATTTAATTATAAGGAATTTTGCTGTCTGCTGAGCAAGAAAATATTCAGTGGCTTAAAAATAATCTTCTTCAGAATTATTTAATTTTTTTAAACATTAGGGAAGGTATGCTATTTACCACACTAATCAGTATGCTTATGTAGCTTTTACTTAAAATTTCTACTTTGGGTAGTGTTTTAAAACTTCATACAGACTTTGAATGCATAATAGCTTGATAAATAGCTTCTAGTACTAACTGTTCTTTTATTGAAGATTATAAGCAATGTACCCTATTAATGAGGCAGAGAAAATATTTTAGTTCATTTGTGTTGAGCAATATCTTGGTAGAATATTTGAATAACACATTAGTTTAATGGGGGGAAAGTGATAGCAATGAAACATAAACCATTTTGTCTTTCTCTTGAAATTTGTTCAATTATATGATCTACTCATTAGTGATAGGATTAAAATAGAGAAGCAGAGCCTCATTAATGCACTGAAAGTTACAAACTTAATACGTCATAAATTATTTGAAAGTTGTAAACTTAGTAAAAAATAAATGTCAGGTTTGTTGTTCTGGAGTAGTGATTTTTTTTTTCATTTGTAATCACTAAAATAATTATAACAAACTATAAAAATAATCTCTTAGTGAGGTTTTTTCATTTGTTTTATAAATTACTTACTTTGTTTATTGGCTACTTTGGGTCTTTGTTGCTGTGCACGGGCTTTCTCTGGTTGTGGTGAGCGAGGGCTACTCTTCATTGTGGTATGTGGGCTCCTCATTGTGGTGGCTTCTCTTGTTGAGGACCACGGGCTCTAGGCATGTGGGCTTCAGTAGTAGTGGCACATGGGCTCAATAGTTGTGGCTCATGGGCTCTAGAGCACAGGCTCAGTAGTTGTGGCTCACGGGCTTTGTTGATCCGCGGCTTGTGGGATCTTCCCAGGGCAGGGCTTGAACCCGTGTTCCCTGCATTGGCAAACCTGTGTCCCCTGCATTGGCAGGCGGATTCTTAACCACTGTGCCACCTAGGAAGTCTTATAAAAATAATCTTAACCTTAAACAGACACTTTACACGGTTGAAAAACATAGTGTTTGTGAAAGAAGTCACACTTAATGGCTTTCTGTAGTGTCATATTTACTTAAAATTTTTTTCTTTCCTATGTTATAATGTACTTTTAGTCTTTTTCTTTTTTTAGCCAGTAGCCCAGAGTTAAAGTCTTAGTATCTTGAGATTCAAGCTAGGCGTTTTGACAGAGCTCTAAATGAGTGTTCAGGAAAAACCTGAACCAACTTTTTGGCCAACCCAATACTTAGTTCTTCAAGGTGTCTGGCCAGTGAGAATTTGAAATGGGTGATAAGACTTGGCATTTCTGATGTTTTCCCTGATAAAAGTTTCATTTTCTGTAGCCTTTCCTGTGATAGGTGTGTCTTGATTTGGCTTTTCCCTCTACCTCTGTGTAAGGAATTTATGGCTGATGGGCTGCATATATAGGCATAACATAAAAATCAGGATGTAATAATAACTTTGACTTAGAAATCTTTAAATTCATACCATATACCAAATTTTGTTGCAGTTTGATAAATTATAGGACTTAAAAGGCTTAAATCACATCTCTTCATTTTAAGAATTGACTCCATGTTGAATTTGCATCTCTCTTATTAAATGATGAAGACAGAGTTTATTAGACTGTGTATTTCCCTCTAACCGCTTTTTTGGTTGTGGATTCCTTGAGATTCTGGTGCACATTCTGGACATCTGCTTAGAAAACATAGTTACACAAAAATTTGCATGTAATTTGAGGTTGCCAGCCTTCGCCTAACCTAGTCAAGCTCATCCCGTGGAACTCTACATTAGGACAGTTTTCAGGAACAGTAGGCAGACCTGGGAAAGCTGAACATAGGTGTTTCTTCAATCAGTTTTGTATTCTTTCAGTAAATACTTCTTCATGGCTACTATTTATATTTGGGTAGCGTATGCAGTGGTGAAAACTCAGAAATCTTCTCCACCTTCATGGATTATAACTTGTGGTAATGTTAAAAAGGCAAAGAACCGTGTTAATAGGGAATTGCGGGAGGCTATGGGGACCTACTTAGGTGTAAGGGAAGGCCTCTCTGAGGAGACGGGGGCAGGGTAAGGGAGTGAGAATGAGATGTTTCACATAGAAGGGATGTGAAGAGCTCAGTGTATTTGAGGAGGTGAAAAGCTGCAGCACTGTGGGCAAGAGGAAAGAATGGCAGGGACCACATGCTGCAGGGCCTTGTGCACAGGGATAAAGAGTTTGGATTATAAAACACTGAAAGTTTATATTCAGAGCAGTAGCAGCATCTGAATTAAATTTGTCGAAGGTTACCCTGTTGTGTAGAGGAGAGAATACTGGGGCAAGCAAAACAGATTGGCCACTAGACATGCAGTAATTCAGATAGGGGGCAGTGACGGCTTAGATTAGTGAGGTGGCAGTAGGATGGAGAAGAATGGACATATCTGAGATATTTGTAGATGGTAGAAATTGGAGGACTTGATAATGGATTGGATATGGAATATAATGGGGGGAAGAATTCAGGGATGTTGCTGAAAGTGACCATTATTGGATGGCTGGGAGAGGAATGGGTTTTTGAGGGTATTTTGTTTTATTTGGGTGGGGGATAAGGGTGAAGTCAGGAGTTTTCTTTTGTCAATCTGAAGTTCTCAGAAGCCTGTGAGATTGTGAAGTAGGCCTCCATCAGAGAGGACCAACAAATGTTGAGGAACTCAGATATTTGGCTTGGAGATGTCAATTTGAAGCTTATTAGTGTGTTAGTGATATTCAAAGCCATGAAAATAGGTGAAATCAAGTGAGAAGAGACTATAGAGAGGAAAGAAGGATTGGTTAGAAATATAACCCTGAGGAATGCTGCACATTTCTAAGTTTTAGGATAAACTGGAAGGCCTCTAGGAAGGAGGATAAGGACAACCCCAGTGGTTATAGGGAAATTGGGAATATGTTTTGGGTCATGTTGTGGATGCCAGGTAATGCAAATATTTCAAGAAAGAGATACTTAACTATTGAGTTTGGCTGAGAGGTTGAGAAGATATGGGCAGGAATATGGTCGTTGGATTTGGCAACCTAAAGGTCATCAGTGACTACAGTGAGCCAGTGTCATAGACTGGTAGAGATGGAAGCCAGATTTGAGTGACTTGAGGGATACGCAATGCCCAGGAACTAGAAACTGAGTTTAAAGAAGTTAAAGGAAACAGACACGGGGCTGAAGCAGAGGTATGAGGATGTAAAGGAAGTCTTTGTTTTTTTGAGTATACAAGACATACTGCAGCATGGTTTTAGTTGTTAGGGAAGGAAGGGAGGAAGAGAAGGAAGATGAGGAGAGAAGTCCTTGAGAAAGCAAGAATGGTCTAGGATCCTGATTGCACAGGTTAACAGTTCTTTGATAGGAAGTGGATAACTTCCACAATTTCAAAAGATGGGTGGGGGGGGGAATCTATTCAGAATAGCATCAAGAAGAATAAAATATTTAGGAATAAACTTAACAAAAAAAATACAAAGATGTTTATATTACAAAACATTACTGAGAGAAATTAAATAAGTTTTTTCGGGTTTTTGTTTGGGTTTTTTTTTTTTTTTTTTTTTGCCACACCCCTCGGCCTGTGGGATCTTAGTTCCATGGCCAGGGTATTGAACTCAGGCTCTCTGCAGTGAGAGCATGGTGTCCCAACCACTGGACTGCCAGGGAATTCCCCTAAATAAGATTTAAATAAATGGCATTCATAGATTGGAAGATTGAATCTTAAGATGGCAGTCCCCAAACTGACTCTTTGTAGAAATTGTCAAGCTGATCCTAAAATTTATAAGGAAATGCAAAGGATCTAGAATAGCCAAAATATTTTTGAAAACAAGCAAAATAGGAGACTTACCCTGCTTAATTTTAAAACTTCTATAATCTACAGTGATCAAGACTGTGACTGGCATAAGGATAAGCATTATAGATCGGTGGAACAGAATTGAAAGTCCAGAAATTAACCCTTGTATTTATGATCACTTGGTTTTTGAAAAAGTGTCAGGACAGTTCATTGGGGAAAGGATAGTCTTTTCGACAAATGGTGCTGGGACAATGGGATATTGTATGTTTAAAAACATGGATTTAGACATACTGCTTTATATACTTCACACCGTACGTGAAATTATCTCAAAATAAATCATAGACTTTGTAAATATGTAATTGTAAAACCTAAAGCTATAAAAATCCTAAATGATTACATAGAGAAAATCTTTGTGACCTTGTGTTAGGCAGAGTTCTTAGATATGACACCAGAAACATGAATCATAAAAGAAAAAACTGATAAATTGGACTTCTTTAATAAAGTTTTAAAACTTTTTACACTTTAGAAGATAAGATAAAAAGACAAGCCACAGACTCGCAGAAAATATTTGTGTATTACAAACTTGGTAAAGGTCTTTAATCTAGATTATGTAAAGAAATCTTAAAACTCAGTTATAAAGAAAAAACCAATTAAAAATGGACAAAAGACTTTAATAGATATTTCACTAAAGGAGATATTATGAATGTCCAATAAGCATATGAAATGATGTTCAACATCATTAGTCATTAAGGAAATGCAAATTAAACTGCAATAATACATTGTCACACACCCACTTAAATGGCTCTAATTTAGAAGAGTAACATTACCTAATACTGGTATTGTGGAAAAACTGGAATCCTTATACACTACTCTTGGAAATGTAAATAGTACAGCGAATTTGGAAACGTTTGGCTGTTTCTTAAAAAATTAAGCATATGCTTACTGTATGAACCAGCAGTTCCACTCTTAGGAACAGAAATGAAGATATGTGCACACAAAGAATTGTAAATGTCCATTTTAGCAGTATTATTCTCAGTAGTCAAGAATTGGAAAGCAATCCAAATGTCCTTCAAATGGTGATAAACAAAATATAGTATATCCATACAGTGGGATACAGTTCCGTAATGTAGGAACAAATTACTGGTAAATGCTACAGGAAAGATGAATATCAAAAACATAAGTTTTATGTTTGACAGAAGCCAAACATAAAAGAGTACATATGGTGTGGCTGCATTTATATGAAATATCTAGAAAAGCGGAACAGTGGATACCTGAGGCCAGGGTAGGAGTGGAAACACTGAAGGAAAATTTTGGGGGTGATGTGATGGAAAAGTTCTAAGATTGGATTGTAGTGATGATGTACAACTCGATAAATTTTCTTAAAACTCAGTGAATTGTATAGTTACCATGGTTGAATTTTTTTATTTATAAATTATACATCAAAGCTGTAAATAAAAACTTCAACAATTTGGAGGGTGAGGAGAATGCCTAAAATAGGCATCTTGGAGAATGTGCAGGTGACGGTGGTAGAGAATGAAGGACGCTTTGTGCTGTCTATATAATTTTAATTAGAAAACTTCAAGTAACTTAATGTAATCTGGCATTTGGTCATGCATTTGTGTGTTGAATATCATATGAAAGGTGATATATCAATAGATATAATGTATGGAGGGGATTGCCATATGAAGATTCATTACAACTGAGTATATATAAGTATGTTATTTAATAGATTAAGAAGGGGCTGAAAAAATTGTGATTTGAAATAATGGAAATCAGTTTCTATCTGTTGACTTTGGGTGGTATGCTGACTTCATATACATTTAACTCATATCTTAATTTTATGGAAAATTACAGAAATATACTTCAAAAATAATTTGTTTGAAATAATTGTGCTCAGTAAGTAATAATTTTAATGAAATAGTGATTTCAATCTATGGGACTACTTCTAGTTGCTTTCTTTTGTTGAAATAATTGCTGTCACTATCATGTAAAAAAAAAAAACTTCTGTTAACTTCAAGGCACTGATTTTGTTGTCTTTGTAGTATCTCTAAATTGCTGTATCCAATCTGAGTTTGCATAAGTACATAGCTCTTGACCCATGTTATATTAATGTGCTCCTTTGGATAAAAAATAGTTGCTGAGAGTGCTGATCTAAGAGTGATTATTACTTCTCATCTGTGGATTATGTAAAATGTATGTGGAAATAGAAATATGTCATTAAGAAATTATTGTCTAGAAACTATTCAAGAGTATTTTTGATTTTTCTTGATGTCTCATTTGTAACTAGAAGAATCAGAGGTTTGACTATTTAAACTAGAGAGTGTTTATTGGTATAATATGTTATTAATAGTTGATTTAGAAGAATTCATGTTTTTTCTAAAGCACTTAATTATATTTCATAGAAAAGTACTTACAACACTTGTAATTTTCTGCATCAGCAAGTATTGAGTATGGTCAAAATTGCATATATTTAGGAATGTGACAGTTCTAGATTTGAATCTCCATCTCAGTGTTTATTAAATTTCTTGCTCTGAGCAAGTAACTAAACCTCTCTTGAAGACTCCCATTTCCTCATCTGTAGACTGAGGATGATACCGAATCCACAAGTTTCGTAATGCCACAGTGAAGTAACATGTAAACATCTAGTGTAGTTGCCTGGTTCTCAGAGGGTGATCAAAGAAGTTTCGTTCACTCAAGCTCTGCTCTGTTAAGGAAAACTCATAATTTGTAGAATCTTGGCTTTAATAGTAGTAAAAAAAACTCTCTATTGTTCTTCAAACCCAGCTCTATACCTTTTGTTGTTTTTGTTGCGTTGAACTTAATACACTGCCCCCAATCCTTTGCTCCTATGAATAATGCCTGTGTTTTTCCCTTTTACTGTGTAATTAGAGGATTTGTCCTCCTGAAGTGAAGTTTTATCACCAAAAGACTGAAATGAAGGATGATGCTGAGGTTTTGAGCTACATGGCTTGCAGAATGGTAATAACCGCTAACAGAAATAAAGCAGTGAGGAGGGGCCTAGTTTATTTGAAGGCAATGTTCTGAAGTGGGATGTGCTGAGTGAGCACATCCATGCATGTCATGTTCAGTCCATCTGGGCAGCAAGGTTTAATGGGCATTTGAAAGCTTGAGAGCAGCAGCTGGGTGGCTTTAGAAGCTTGTGCAAACTTGGTTCTGGTTCCTGAATGAGACCATTCAGTAAAAATGAGGGATGCAAACTTACTGTATTTGAAATGTCCTTTCAGAATAGATGGTAAATTGCACTTTTGTGTAGAGATTTAGTTGTTCTCACTTATGACTTGAGAAGTTTTCTTAAATTATCTTGAGACTGTTAGGAAGGCAAGGTAGATGAGGAAGTGTAATGTTTCTTTACCTGAACTTATTCCAGCCTCCAGAGAGTTGAACCTTGAATGTTAAACCCAAAAGGTATTTGCACATTTAAAGTAAGAGGTCTTAGCTATTTGCTAGCAACCTCCAAAACAAAGTAATTGCATTTAGCTGAAGAATGAGCCTCAGAGCTAGAAGAGTCTAGCCTACCCTTTACCATCAGCGTCTCATTGCAGCTTTGTGCTTCTCATTTAACACAAGATCTCTTTTAATCTTTATAATATAAGCCTGCCAAATATTGTTATCCCCATTCCATTAATAAGAAATTGAATGCTCTCATGATACTCAAGAATTAGTAGATGTGTGGATAAATTCCTTGAGGGTGAGTTATCCTGTAGCGTTGCTGCACCATTTCTTCAGGGATGGTTCTATTGAATTCTTTCCATATATTCAGCATACTTTTTTCTATTTAAAATCTTATAATTACATCATTCATTAATTCAACAAATACTGTTAAACACCTATTATGCCTCAGGGTATGCACCAGGGGCACAGAGTATGTAGAGGTGAATGGAAGAGACATGGTTCCTGTCCTTCTGGAAAACTGAAATCTTTCTCCTAAGCTCCAAGAACCTAGCAGAGGGGTCACCGTTCCTGTCTGGTTCACAACTATATCTCTGGCGCATTGTTGGTATTCAGTATTTGTTGAGTGTAGAATGAGTGAGCATTCACTTTTTTTCCCCCAAAATGTGTTTGCTTATCACTAACTTGAATGTATATTGCACCCGATTCAAATGATAATAGTAATAATAAATGCTGGTGTAGTGCCTACTATGTGTCATGTACTGTTTGCATCCCTTTACAAATATTAATTCATTTAATTATCAGTGTTGTGAAGTGGGTACAATTTATCATCCCTGCTTTTAAAATGAAGATGAAGAAAGGACAGGTCATTTCTCCAAGGTCAAACAGCTCCTAAGTGGTAGAGCTGAGATTTAACTAGTCTGTTTTTTAGCCACTATGCTCTACTTCCTAAATAGTATATAATTAAATACTTATTATCCCTCTTACATGCTCATATCCTTATTCTCTAGTATATCTCTCAAATATTCTAAATTCCCAAATTTCTTCTTTGGAGTTATTTGACATTTACAGGTCATGCTGAGGGCCCCACACCAGCTTGTGGATTCCCTGTACCACTGTGAGTCCTGTTAGACTCTAAGAGTTAAAACAAGTCCTGTTTATCCATGTCTTTCAGCAGTGTCTTGGAATAGTTTTGTAAATAAAACTTAAAAATAGATCCTTCTGCTACATTTACTTAGATACTATTGTTTTTTTTTCAGTAGTTTGCTATGTAAATTAATAATTTTATTGAAATAAAGGGATAAAACTTAAAACTATTTTTATATAAAACACAACACTCTAAAACACAAGTAACATTCTGAAAGATGGCTAAACAGAATGCTTATATCTGCTAAGTCAGAGTTAGTCCATGTCTCCTCTAGGAAATCTATGTAACATTAATTTGTTTGACTTTTATGAGGACCTGCTTCTCCAGAGGACTGAAACTTTAGGAGAAGGTTCTTGATAACCTGATTTGGATCTCTTTAGCATAGGAGTGGCAGTTTATGCCATAGGTATAAATAAGATCAGCCAGGATGAATTTGTGGAATGAAAGAAAGGAGGGAGCAAATGGAAGCCTGAGGTGGGTGGTAGCTGCCTGAGGCAGTGGAGGGAAAGGAGCAGAGAAACAAGGAAGGAAAGTGTCATGGAAAGAGTAGTCTGTCACATGCCACCAAACTCAAGATTGGGTTTCATGGAGGCATGAGTGAAAGTTGGATTGCTTCCTAACAGGTTGGTACATTACTCTTTCAAAAATATGTTCTAATTTAGACTTTTGACTAAATCCTACAGGTTTTTCTTTTATATTCTCTACACTGAGGTTTTATTTATTCAATATTTTTCCTTGGAATCCAGAGCAAATCCTTCTCTTGATGAGTTCTCTATATTGAGATATTTGCAAACTAACTTTTTTTTTAATAAACTTATTTATTTTATTTATTGGCTGTGTTGGGTCTTTGTTGCTGCACACGGGCTTTCTCTATTTGTGGCGAGTGGGGGCTACTCTTCATTGTGGTGCGCAGGCTTCTCTGTGCAGTGGCTTCTCTTGTTGCGGAGCACAGGCTCTAGGCGCATGGGCTTCAATAGTTGGGGCACATGGGCTCAATAGTTGTGGCTCACGGTCTCTAGAGCACAGGCTCAATAGTTGTGACACGTGGGCTTAGTTGTTCTGTGGCATGTGGAATCTTCCCAGAGCAGGGCTCAAACCCATGTCCCTTGCATTGGCAGGCGGATTCTTAACCATGGCGCCACCTAGGAAGTCCCTAACTTATTTTTTTATAGTCCTTTAGTTTCCTTCAAAATTTTTATACCAGATGTAGTATCTATCTTAAAAATCTGAATCATCAAGGAAAATCTTGATGTTCATAAAAAACAATGTATTGTTTTCATGAAATTAGAAATGTATTTAAAATAATAATTCAAAAAACATAATAGGATACCACTTATGTTTTGTTTTAGTTTGACATCCTGCTTCCTTGAACTTTCTTCTAATCCTCCCAACCAGATAACCCCCTTTCTGTAACCTTCCCACACTGTTGTGTATGTTTGTACCTGTATACGACTTGTACTTCTAGCTTCCTGTTCATGTATATATGTTATCCTTGATAGGTGACAAGCAATTTGAAGGCAAGCGCTAGCTTATCCTTGTTTTCCTCAGATCACTCTGCTTATGATAGGCACCCAGATCTTATTGGACTGGTTAATTTCTGCTGCAGGGCTTCACTCCTCATCAGTACCTTGATGGGTCCTAGCCTAAGCTCTTCATTTTGTCATAGCGCTTAAAAAAAAATCCCAGCAACAGGGAATGAGCCATTTTGAACAATCGTGGAACCTCTGACCTGATTGTATAGATCTTTCAATTAGACTGTGAGTAAGCTAATACGTTTGAAGTTGTTTAGGTGACTTTAGTCAGATATAGTGAACATGCATATTAATAACTTTAAGCTATTGTACCTCAAGGCTGTTCTTTTAATTTTTTATATTTAAAGATATCATAGTTCACTTTAGTAGTAAACTCGCATGAAATTCTCTGCCTTTCAGAGGTATAATTTCTAATTCTTGAACCTGACAATGAGCAAATAGTGGTAGAGAAGTAATCTAAATAAGAAACAGGACAGTGGTTTCTCCTTTACTTTAGTAGACTCCTTTGGAGGAAAGCATAGCATTCTCCTGAAATGCATGGGGATAGGGAGAACATGTCAAATCTGAGTAGTCATGCTTACCCAGCCTTAAAAGTTACCTACGGACTCACTCCCACTCCCACCGCTCACAGTCTTGTTTCTGATTATTCTTCTAGCGTGGACTTTGCTTTCTAACCCAGCAAATGTGTTTTGTTTCTCACAGTTACTTGTTAGTTTTTGTTTTTATTTTTTCCATTATGTTACTTTTTTCATCTGCAGTAGCCTCCCTGTCTTCCATGCTTCCATCCTCCCCCCTTTTCACACTGTGCCTTATCAGCTTTTGTATGTTTTGGAAATGTCATTTGAACAACCTTACCCTCTGTCTGCGAGTCTCATTTGCCTCCTACCTGTTCTTCTGTATATGTTTTGCACTGTTATTGCTTTCTGTTCATTTATGTCATCGCGTAACTGCTTTTCCAGGATATTAACATCCCAACCATATTGTAAGTAAATCGAGAATAACATTCAGGTTTCTTTTCTTTCATGATCTCATGATTATTTAGAGCAGCAAAAGTACATAGTAGCTGTTTAGAAAACAGAGCTAACTATTTAGGGAAGCCAGTTGCTTAGCTCTGTTACTGCTGTGCATCCATGGACGTGATTGGGGTGGTGAATTAAGGCGATTCTGGGCTCCTCACCCAGGGAAGTAAAAAGTGGGGGTGGTGAAGCTTGCAGCCTTGGATTTTCCACTGCTAGCGCTGTACTCTTTCCCCACCCCAATCAACATTCTGGGCATGAGAAGAGAAGGAGGCGGCAAGAACAGGAACAAACAGCACAGAGTTCTCTGAGTTTTGACTTTGTAGCTTTGCTGACCAACATTGCCAGTTCCCTCTCCCTCCCTTTCAGAACCTTTTTTTTTCCTATTCTTTTTTTTTTTTAATAGCAGAATGTAAGAAGTTTAAAAAGAAACAAAATAGGACTTTATTGGCAACTGAAACAAATGATGGTGTAATCTGGATATCTTGGCACTATTGCTTATATTTTCTTTATAAAATATAATAAAGCACAGCCTCTGTCCAGTTCCAGTGTACCTGGCTGAAAGGAGAAGACAGATCCATTTAGAGGGAGGGTGCTGGGCACACTCACATGGTATCACACAGCAATTGCACATTCCCGAGCACAGGCCAGAGATTTGCGCCATGTCACAATTACAGATTATATTACTTGTCACGGTCAATGTAAACTTTACAGGAATGGTAGAAACTGCCGATATTAAACATTTGAAATCTAAGAGCCTACTATATTCTGTGCCTGCCTTTAGGAAGCTAAGGACTTAATAACCAGAGGAAGGGAGTTTATAGTTAGGTTTTCTATTACTACCCACAGTTTAAAACCCCTAGAGATAGAAATCTTTTACTTCCCTAATCACATTTCTGTAGATTACCCCAAGACTTGTTTCTGGAGTGAATCCAAACATAGGTGTTTCTCACACCTAACAAAGGGTGAAAACAGAATTGTCATAGTTACTAATTGTATTGTATCATGGTTATTTTCTACATAGTGTTCCTTTTTGCTTCCTGTGTTATTCGTTTGACCCTGCACGCCCATCTAGCTGCCTTCCTATTTTTCTTCTTCCTTTTACTGCCAAATAACAAATGACCCAGATTTCTTCTCTACTGTCTATAATAGTAACCTAACTTTTCTATTCCTCCCACCCTACCCCTTAAAAAAAAAAAAGATATTCCTAAAGTTCACTTTTATCCTAATCACCAAGTCCAATAATATTTTCTTAGGTTTCAATCCATTTTATCACCTCCCTTGTAATTGACACTGAATTACTTCTTGGTGGATCTTTTTTGTTCCCTGTGATGCTAAATTGTTATATTGTTATTATATGTCTTTAAGCATGGTGTCTTCCTACTATGTCTTTCACTTGTGTAGAGTCAGCTTTGACTCCTTTTCTTACATTCAGGCTGCAGAGTCCTTCAGATTTTCTTTCTCTGAGAAATCTCAATCATCCTTTTCTGTCCTTTGCATTAATTACTTTTTGAGCTCTGACCACGTTATTGCTACAGTACTGCAGTAGTCTTCTAAATCTTAACTAGCTTTTCTGTAATTGCTAAAGAACAAAAAAGTGAATTTCTAAAAAATTATATAATACTCTTCAGAAATTCACAGTGAAGATTAGTGTGGCATTTAGAACTCTCACCTTCTGGCTTGGTCCAGTTTGCTACCTAACCACCACTACAATCTCTACTTTGACCTGTTGGAACTCCCCAATTAGAATGCCCATCTTGTTTTGACTTACCCAAAAACCTGTCCATTCTTTTTTTTTTTTTTTTTAATTATATTTATTTTTTTGGCTGCATTGGGTCTTCATTGCTGTGCACGGGCTTTCTCTAGTTTCAGCGAGCGGGGACTACCCTCCGTTGCGGTATGCAGGCTTCTCATTGTGGTGGCTTCTGTTGTTGCAGAGCACGGACTCCAGGTGCTTGGGCTTCAGTAGTTGTGGCATGTGGGCTCAGTAGTTGTGGTGCATGGGCTTAGTTGCTCTGTGGCTTGTGGGATCTTCCTGGAGCAGGGATGGAACCTGTGTCCCCTGCATTGGCAGGCGGATTCTTAACCACCGCTCCAACCAGGTTTTTTTGGTTTTCTTTTTTTCCTAACGGATATTTCCAACCCATAGTAACCTCTCTCTAATTCTTACAGAAACAAGTATTAGTTACATAGCACCTATTGTGGGTCAGGTATTGAGCTATTTGACAAAATAATATGTTTAATTTTAAACTTAGAGAATATATGTTATTTCCATTTTATAACAGAGAAACCTGGGGCTCCAGAGGCTACATCCCAACATGAGCTGGGATTCATATCCACCTCCATCAGATGACAAAACTTGTGTTCAAAACACCAACCATTTCAATATACAAGATTATAGCCTTATATGATAGCTTATCTTTTTCATTTGTATGTTATATTTACAACTAGGTTAGAAGTTTCTTGAGAACAGGAGATGTGTGTTAGAACTTTACAACGCCTCCCAGGGCCCACTATGTACTTTGAACGTTGTGCAGTACTTAAGAGGAGAGCATTTTGCTGAGGCAGAGGCGTTTCTGTAGTGCTACTAATTGTAACAGTCTGCCTCCTTTTCCTGTTAGAGCATTCTCTAAAATGTTATGAGTGCAAGAATGACTGCAGACATGGCTGCATACTTGAATTAAAGGGAGGCGGTAGAGCAGCCTTATGATTTGTTTCCCAAAGTGTGGGGTATGTATCCAACAAATGTGAAAGTACCTAGTGAGAAAGCTATTACTTTTGAATTGTTTTTCAAATCTGATTAAGGAGAAAGTTTCGATTTGATACTGGTAAGTTTTTTAACACCTTTCTGACAAGGGTACCTCTCTTAATAAAGAACCAGGTAGGTCTTGAGATAGCCATAAGCATATTTTGCAGACAGTGGTATTTGACTGAAATTAAATGGCAGCTTTGTTTTCATTGAATGTATTACTGTTTTTGTTTTTTCCTGTTCATCTCAGGTGATACTTAATTTCCATTTATGTAGTGGTACAAGTTCCTTCTAAAATAAATTTATTAAGTTTTTAAAAAGTGTCTATTTAAAGAAGAAATATTAAGGGCATAGTAGAACAAGTGGCCCTTGAACATAGCAGAGCTTGTGAAGATGGTATGTAAGAATCTGAAGTTTGGGAAGCGCATCATGGAAAAAGCCAGGTTTTGGAGTTTCTCAGAGTTGGGCTCATATCTTGGCCCTACTGATTTCTAGTTTATGACCTTGGGCAAAGACTTTCTCTTTGACTCACTATTTTGATTTATAAAATGAATGTAACAATGCCTACTTTTTAAATTGTTTGAGTATTGTCTTAAATAAGTGCTAGTATACCACTCAGTAAATAGTAGCTTTTTTATCATCAATTTTAATAATTTGTATATTGTTTATTTCTTCATTTGGTCAACTAAAAATCTTTGATAGAATTTTAAAGATGCAGTTTAATTCTTAGTATTTCTGACCCTCAAGCAAGTATTTCACTGACCTGGGCCTTAGTTTCTCTGGGCATTATTTTTTTCATCTGCATATTGAGAATAATTTAGCACGTGTATAGGGTTCTTTTGAGGACTAAACAGATTTGTAAAGTAAGTAGAATACTATAGTGCATGGTATCTGGAGTAGTGCTGTGTGACTCTTGGCTATTACTATTACTATTTCCTTAGAAAGGGTATAGCATTTTGGAGGATCCCGAGGCTTTTTTTTTTTTTTTTTAATTTTTTAAATAAATAAATAAATAAATAAATAAATGTGTTTATTTATTTATTTATTTTATTGGCTGCGTTGGGTCTTCATTGCTGCACATGGGCTTTCTCTAGTTGCGGCCATTGGGGGCTACTCTTCATTGTGGTGTGTGGGCTTCTCATTGTGGTGGCCTCTCTTGTTGCAGAGCATGGGCTCTAGGCACATGGGCTTCAGTAGTTGTGGCACATGGGCTCAATAGTTGTGGCTCACAGGCTCTAGAGCGCAGGCTCCATAGTTGTGGCGCACGGGCTTAGTTGCTCTGCGGCATGTGGTACCTTCCTGGGGCAGGGATCGAACCCGTGTCCCCTGCATTGGCAGGCGGATTCTTACCCACTGCGCCACCTAGGAAGTCCCTCCCGAGGCTTTTTTGCTTTAGTTCTTACCATCCTGAGTTGGGGATGGAAGATGTTTTATGGTATTTGATATGTTCATTAAGCATCTACTGAGTGTGAAGCATCTTGGTACTATGATCATTGTAAACCAGCGAGGGAGAAGGAAGTCTTCAGCAAAACTACTCTGAGCCACCACCCATACTCTGTAATTATTGCAGCCTGCGATTAAACTCAGAGAAAGACTGATAAGCCCCAAAGGACTGAGTGGCTCTGATGTTGAGTCATCATGAACTTCCGTATGTTATAGCATTTTCTAATTGAATAAAATGCCATGGAATTTTGATACTGATACGTATACTTTGTCAGCAGTTTTTAAAGGTGGTACCATGAGTTCATGTTAGTTGAATGGTTATATTTAGTACTGTTTTTGTTCTTCAATTTTTATCTATTTTGTAAGATACCCCTGGTTTCAGGACAAGGGGTAAATGTCCTAAATGTTGGTTGTAAGACAAATGTGATAAGCCAAGTCATTTTCCTTTTTTTCTAGAGTAATTATGTTGGTTCTCCTCCCATAGGTGGGAAAATTGACCCTAAGACAATAAAAATAGAACTGGAGGGCAGAGTTTTTCTTTACCGAATATTTAATACAAAATATAATAAAACACTCATTTACAAAACAAAAAATACTCACGCTTGAATTTCACACCAGATATTGTTCCTTTAGAGGTATGATTTACAAGACAAAGTTTAGCAAGTGACTTGAGTATTCCTACTTAAATCCCTAACACAGTGAATTTAATTCCTTATATTTTTTTGCTGATAATAGCAATTCATATTTAAATATGTATCATTTTTAAAGGGGGCACATAACTAATAATCTGTGGTACTTTGGCAGAAATAGATTTTTGAAAATTAGATGTTTTCAGAGGGTAGTTTGTATTGTGGTTACAGACTTGATATGAAATTTTCATTCAGAGAAATAATATTTGCATTAGAAGGCATCTTAGAGGTAGAATCTAACCTTTTCCTTTTATTTAGAAGGAATATGTAGGACATATATTATGTAACTTACCTATATTCACATAGCAAGCAGTTATCAAAACTTGATTCTATAACCTAGTCACCCAAACTAACAACTTTTTTTTTTTTTTAATTTATTTTGGCTGTGTTGGGTCTTGCTGTATGAGGGCTTTCTCTAGTTGCAGTGGTACATGGGCTTAGTTGTTCCGTAGTATGTGGGATCTTCCCATACCAGGGATTGAACCCATGTCCCCTGCATTGACAGGTGGATACTTAACCACTGCACCATTAGGGAAGTCCCGAAATGAACAACTCTTGTTTAATGATGTAACATAGTAGAACTCTGGTATAGCACAACTTATTATATGAATTTACCACTGGGAAAATATGATCCCTATGAAATAATGTAGTGGTTAAGCGCATGGGTTTCAATCCAAGTTCTGTTACTTGCTGTGTGTCCTTGAGTAAGCTCACCAGCATATCAGTGTTCTGTTTCAAAAAAATTACCTAACTCATAAGGTTGGTAGGATGATTATATTACTTAATATGTTACTGAGCTTGGACAGTGATTGACACACTGTGTATACACTGTGGATGTTAACTGTTACCACAGTCATCATCATTGTTGTCATCATCCTTGCCCGGTAATAACAACCTGCAATAGCCAGATAATGTAGCGCAGTTTAGAACATTATCCTAAGAGTAGAATTTATGGGCTTCTCTTTGTCACAAGTAATAGAAAGTTCCCAGGCCCATGTTTTACTGACGCCTGGCTGGTGGTAAAGATATGTACAAGAAATGTACATCACAAGAGCTTAACCCTGTTCACTCTGACTCCACTCACTGAGTGCAGGCACTTTAGAGCTCCACTCTATTCTGCCTGCTTATGAAAAGTAATGGGCTTCCAGTCCTCCCAGTAAATCAACAGTAATGGTAACATAGTGCAGTAGGGAAGAACATGCCCTGAAATCCTGTGCTTCCCCACTTCCTTTGACCATGGTGGGTTATTTTACCTCTGTCCTTTAGTTCTCTCATCCATGAAATAGCGGTAAAACTTTCTGTCTTTCAGGGATGAAAGTTTCTCTTATGAAGACTAAATGAGCTAATTTATAAAGTGCTTAGAATGATGCCCAGCCTACAGTGTTTAAATGTTTCACTTTTCTTACTGTTTTTAAAATTTTGATAAACTGAAGTTGCTTTGGCCCTAGAATAGTCAGTTAAGTCTCCGTGTAAGAAAAGAGGGGTTTGATAACTAGTAATGGGTTTCTGAAAAATATTACTCTTTAATTAAGATTAATATTCAGTATGGCATATTGTGCGGGAACAGGTTTTGAGTATTGCCTTTTCCTGTCACCTTCTGCCTCTTATTGACTAAATGGAATCATTTATCTTTAAAGGTGCTTTGAAAGGGCAGTTATAAGTTTGGGTTTGCCTGAAACAGTCCTTGCATATGCTTCTTGTCCAGGCATACTTAGAAATAGTGCTCCTTTCACCCTTGCAGATGGCTCAGATTGGATGTAAATTTTATGGTCATTCTAAGTATAGTTTACTGGCCAGATTTATTTTACTAGATTATCTCTATGCCTCAGTAATATTTTCTAAAGGCAGATACTACTATTTTAAGCTTAAGTTTTAGATGGTTTGTGGAATTTTTCAATTCACTTTTGTATTTTTATGGTTTTTATCCTTTCTTACCATTAGTCTACATTTCAGGTTTTTTTGGTTTCCTTTAGTTAAGTAGATAATACAAGAAAATTATTTTAACTGGATGTGGGGACTTGAACTACCAATAAACGTATAGGCAGTCATATAATTTTTATCAGAGTCCTTACATTTGAGGCTGTCAGAAGTGTTTTATTTGTTTAGACAACCAATGACTGTGATACTGATTATAAGCAGTAAAATATTTATTGGTCTATATGTACTACTCTTATCATAGTTGACTTCCAAAGGGAGGTTATAATGCCCAAAGCAAGTAAAATTTTAATTTAAAATCCGCCTCTGTCCTCTTTTATGTTAATTATTTAACTCAATACATTCTTTATGGTTCTTTTTTTTTAACAGGTAGAATGAAATCTGCCTTCCAATATTAAGAAGATTCTAAGTCCTGTATCAATGATCTGTATTGTTATAGTATGTTCTTTGATGAATTGCTGTGATAATATTAGTGAGAGAAAAAGAACATGTATAATATATTTGAACTTTTTCTGCTGAAAAGTTATAGGATACATTTGTAGTTTTTTTTGTTTGTTTTATATTGAAATATATACCTTTTGCAAATAATTGTAGTGTAGAAAGGGGATTATTACTTATTTAGTACTTATCTGATATTTCAGTCCCTGATATATAGTAAGGGCTCAAGAAAATTTTGATATTGCTATTTACCTGAAGTATTTGACAGATTTTATATTTCTCATTTTTGAGGTGGTCTGTAAAATAATGTGTACCATTTATCAGCAATGTGTAGATTTTTTTTTTTTTTTTTTTTTTTTTACCTAAGGACGTATGTTGAGGAAAGACTTGGAGAACTCATCTTTAACTGAGATAGGAAAGGGGTTGAAATGTGAAATGGAAATTATGCATGAGGGTATGAGTGAAAGGAAGAAAAGAATCAAGAGGAAGCCTGTTTATTTACCTAAGTGTTAAGATAAAATAGCAGGAGAAAGCAAAGAAGCCATGTGGTCTTGAACTGTAGGCTTGTAATCAAAAATCATTTGAGTTGTATTAGCAAAGCAAAAAGCTTTTGGATAAGAAAGTAATATAGTAAAAGTGAGATTAGATATTTACCCCAGTACAACAACTAAGTATCTTGAAAGGGTTGGTAAGATTGCATTTCACTTTAGACCTGAGTTTAGTAGGGAATTGGCAGTGGAGTTGGTCACAGAGTGATAGCTAGAGTCATTTAGGAATGCAGACATGCTTCATGAGTCCAGTATGGATGAGTTACCCACTTTGTTGGACTATGCTAAGTATTTAAATTAAATTGTTTTTATAACAAAGGAAAATATTAGAGATTAATATGTCCACATAGCTTGTAAACAGGCGAAACATACTCTGTGTTGATAGCAGTATTTGAAAGGAAATTCATGTTGGAATGATTGGGCTTTGTTGTATGCCCCTGTCTTTTTTGCCATCAAGTTTTTTTCCCTTGACCTTTTTTACTTGCCAGAGTGTACTGCAGCAAAGGTGATATGCAAGCGTGCATGGATCATGTGTGATCCAAACTGCATTGGACAAAGCAAACTGTTTATTATTAGAAAATGTTTAATTTTTAAAGCAATGGTAAAAATGATCTTTCCTAGTAAGAAAGATTTAATTCAAATGAAGACTAACAGAATGAATTCAGTAAACCAGGAGGATGTGGGCACCATGGGAGAGCAATTCCCTTCAGCACTAAGTGCCTCCCATGGCAAAATACAGTGCTAGATCTTTCAGTGAGTTCCAGCATGACTGAGTCATGGTCTCTGCCCCCAAAGAGTTTAATGGAGGGAGGAGGTGTCAGGAGTGTTGGTGTGGTTAACCAAATTACACAGATAACTCAAGTAACTCAAATAGCAGAAGCTGGAGTACTAGTACAAAGAAAGAAAAAGTCATTTGTTTATGGAGTAGAAAATGTTACAGGAAGAAGGCTCTTATGATGGGTTGTGACGGAAGGGTATAATTTTAATAGGCAGACATAGGTTAGAGAGTGATCTGGTGAGAGAGAAAAAGTATGGAGATAGGTGACCCAATCTAGATTGACCAAGGTAAGACTGGGAAGGCAGTTTGGGACTATTTTGCGGAGAGTCTTGAGTGCTCCGCTTATGAGTTTGTTCTTCAAATATAATATGCGTTATTTGGAGCTCTGCTTTAGGATTGTTGATCTGGTAGTCTATATAGGAGTGAAAGGGACTGCAGCAAAGTTGATTCAAAAATATTTCATTCATTCATGTATCCAGCCAACAAACATATATTGGTGCTGCGCTTTGGGAGTTGTTCTGAGTGCTGGAAATGTAGGAGATCTTCCTTGTTCTTTGGAGGCTTATTCTTTTGGGAGATGTTGACAATAAATAAGTAAACAGTAGGGTACTCAAGGTAGGCCTCTGAGATTGCACTTTGAGCTTGAGACCTGAATGACCGAGAAAGAAACTTAGCAAAGATTGAGGGGCCAACAAACTGAGGATGCAGCAAGTGCAAAGTTCTTGAAGTGGGAGCAGTCTTGACTTACTGAAGGAAAGGAGGTAGAGGTGTTTTAGAATTCTTATATTAGTTATACTGTGGGTGTGTAAGGACTGGACCTGACATACCAGAGAAGCATGAGATAATGCATTTTCTTTGAATTAATTTCCCTTGGTTACTCTTCAGTTGTCTCAGTACTTTGAATCACTTGTTAGATAACAAGATCTTATATAAAGCCATTGTATAATGATTCATTAATGACCTGAGAATAATTTTGAGGGGCTTCCAGAATCTTAGCTGAAACACCCTAGGGGCATTATATAAGTAGGATAGGTTAATATATGATAATACTTGAATATATAATTATCTTTCATGAAACTTGGTCTCACCTTTTTCCACCCTGCTTGCTAGAGGACCTGAAGGAACGTTATTGTAGTTATTTATTTTATGCCATTTTTCTAGTAGTAACTAAAGAATACCCTCTGAGACAGAATGTGTGGAGAAGTGGTCCAAGGTGTTTTAGTTGATTTGCATACTTAAAAAAATTATCTGAATCCACATTAGCATTTAAAAACGAGAACATCACAGAATATTCCAGATTTCCAGCTTTAGAAAAATCTGAAAATGGCATTATTTGACAGATATTCTTCGATAGCAGCAGTTAGCTAGAGCTGAATAGTAGCTGCTCCCATCACACCTGCTCACCTTAGCTCATTATATCCCCCCAACTGGCCAGTTTCTCTAATTTATGGTATACTTGCTTGCACCTGTAGACAGTGTATTTTCAGTGGCTGCTCTAGGGCAGGGAGTGTGTAGCATTGACATCAAAGCAAGAGGTCGTCCTATCATTAGCATATAGTGTGCTCTATAATAGCATTTCTCAAAGTTTGGTCTACAGAGCCCTGGTCTGATATTTTCATAATAATAGTAATATGCTATTCCTCCCTGCTCCCCCATTTTTGTTGTTGTTGTTGCTGTGTTGGCATTTACATTGGTAATGCAAAAGGAAGTGGTAGATAAAACTGACTCTTTTTTAGTATTTTTTGTGATGCAGTGGGAAGTATGCATAAACCACATTTGCTACATCCTGAAGAATGATGATTGTCTTGAGGAAAGGTACTTATTTTATTTGAGTTGTAAGCTATACTGACTTTTTTTTTTTAACGGAACACCATTTTTCTTTAAGCAACAGCTTACTTGGGTATTGGGCAAAGATCTTGAAAATGAAGAAAGTATGACTGTCACTTAAAGAAAAACAACTAATGCTATTTGTTACTAATTATAGAAAATTTGAGCTTTCTGGCAAAAATTCGTATTTTGGAAAACTTGTTTGCAACCCTGTGCCTGACAGCTTCCTAATATTTAATGACTCTTCTGCTGAGACCAGTGGTGATATTAACAAATGTAATTTTTTAATATTTTGTAAATAAAATGTGTCAACATTTGGAAGATCTGTATGACTCGATGAACCAGTAGTTGATGTATGACCAAAGTGGGATGCGGTGCACCATATACCCAGTGCACTTTTAATGTAAGAGTATGCAAAAAAGTCTATTAATGTGGCTTTGGATTCTGTGTTGCAACTAACCTTTAAGCAACTACCACTTGTAGAGTTTTGGTGTGGTATCAAAAAATATCAGATTTATCTGAAAAGGCTATTTAAATTGTCCTCTATTTTCCAGCACATATCTGTGTGAAGTGGGAGTGTCTTTTTAACTTTAAACAAAGCAACATATTGCAGTGAATCAAATATAGAAGCAGATATTAATGTTTTCCTAAGCTGGACATTAAGGAAATTTGTATATATATATAAAACAATGTATCCTTCTCAATTTTTTTTTTATTTTGGAAAGAAGTTATTTTCATAAAATTTTATGTTACATGTGATAGGATTATTGTGTTTAAATGAATTCATAGGTACATATTTTTTTAATTTTCTAGGTTAAGACCTAATATGGTAAATATAAATATAACCCACAAAAACAAAAGCTTTGAGGAAGTCCTCAATTTTTTTAAGCATGTATAAGGGATCCTGATAGCAAAGAGCTTGAAAGTCATCACTCTAGGGTCTTACAACATTGGTTCCTATAGTGTGTTATACAGAGCATCTGATCTATGGACTACTAGTTCTGAAGCATTTTAATAGATGCTAAACAAAGAAAAGGTTTGTTTCTTGGCTGTAGTATTTTTTAGTGCCTCTTATGGGCTAAAAATGCATTGTGAAGACTCCAGGGGAGGTATAATATATCAGTCTGTTCAACTACAGAGCCTTTAACTTGACTCATGTTCTTTGGAATATATTTTGGAACTACTGCCCCATAAACAGGCCAGTGTTAAGAGTTCTGTTTCGTTATACCTTGGAGGCACCTCGGAACAGAGAGGCTTGGACTCAGACTAATCTGGCTTTGAATCCTGACTGCCACTTAACTAGTCTCAGTTTCCTTTCCTCTGAACTGGGGATAATGGTAGCCAATATGAGAGGATTGTTCTGAGCATTAAATGGGACAACAAGTAAACAGTCTTCCTCATAATAGGTACTCAGTATAATTGTTCCCTATTTTCCTCTAATTTCTCTAGTAAACCCGAGTCTGCATTACAAGTATTCCCATGTCAGTAAAGCTAATGAGTCACAGAGAGGTGTGGGGACAAGTCTAACAAGTTAGTGGAACAATAAAAGTTAGACTGACTTGGTAGCTGGTGTTGTGCATATAGCTAAGACCAAACTGCCTGGGCTTTTAAGCCAGCAAAAACAGTCAGCTTGTCCACTGACTCAGTCCAGTTTAAACTGAAGAATGTTTATAAAAATGAAAGCATTGCAGTCACCTTCTCAGTTTTAACTTGATAATGTCTATAAAGGGGGGTTCTTTCTATTATATTTTATTATATTAAACTTTCATAAAATTTCATTTTGGAGAGAATTTTGACAGTATTCTCAGTGATTATGTATTGATTCTTGGTATTATGTATACTTTCAATATATTCCTCATTGTTTTTATTGCATTTTTCTATTTTATAATTCAGCTCATGAATTCAAGCTGAAATCCTCAAATAACTTTCATTTACCTTTATTGTTATTAGCATTCCCTGTACCTCATGTTCTGAGCATAGGATTAAAGAGCCTTCCTAATGCATTTAAACTACTCTTTCATTGTCACTGTGTAATAGGCACCCTGGACTTTTAGGACTTATTGAGGGTACTTGCTCTGAGGTAGCCAGCATTATCCTAGGAAAAGGACAGTGGACAGCACGTCGTGGTAGATTAAAAGCATGACTTTGAATTATAGTTCTGCCCTTTTTTGAGCCCTCTGGCCGTAGTTACTTGGCCAGTCTGATTCTCTTTCTTCTTCTGTAAAATGATAATAATACCAATTCTACTCCATTAGTGTTAGGATTAGATGGGAACACTTTGTGTTTAGCATTGTGTGTGCTCAATAAATGTTAGCACCCCGCTCCCTGACCACCACCTGCATGTTTTGTATAATTGATGCTTGTGTACTTTTTGCTCATTGGAGAGCTCAAGTTATCATTAAAGAACTATTTATTCTTGTTTTGTACAGTATTAAAAGGTTGATTCAACTTCAAAGCCGTAGCATAAAGGTAGAAAGGCAACAACTGCAAAGGTTCCTGATAGAGCAAAAATGATAGTTTGGCAACAAGGGAAAAGTCACAAATCATTAAAAAGAACAGAACAAGACAAAAACTCTATTAATAGCATTATTCCATTAGGTGAAAGAAAAGAACTCCACTTTTTCTTAAGGTCCCTGAATACATATGTTATCTTCTAGAGTTTTATAATTTTGTGCTTTACATTTAGGTCTGTGCTCCATTTTGAGTTAATTTTTGTAAAGGACCTAGGTGTACTCTTTTTTTTGGCATTTATCCTGCTTTGTGTTCTTTTAGTTTAGCTTCCTGGATCAGTGGTTCAGTTTCTGTTATAAATTTTTGTCATTATTGTTTCAAATATTTCTCCTGTTCTTTTTCTCTTTATTCTCCTCTTTATTCTCATCATGTAATACATCACGCATTACATGTATGTCATACCTTTTGTAGTTGTTCCATAGTTTTTGAATAGTCTCTTCTGTTTTTTCCTCTTTGCTTTTGTTTTAGAGGTCCTGTTTTGATAGCCTCAAATTCAAAGATTATTTCCTTAGCCATGTCCAGTCTACTAATAAGCGCATCAAGGGCATTTGTTTCTTTTATAGTGTTTTCGATATCTAGCTTTTTTTGTTTCATTTTGATTTCCATCTCCCTGTTTATATTGCCTATCTGTTCTTGCATGCTGTCTACTTTATCCATTAGAGCCTTTCACATGTTAATCATAGTTTTTTTTTTAATTCCTGGCTTGATAATTCTGACATCCCTGCCATATCTAAGTCTGATTCTGATGCTTGCTTTGTTTCTTCAAAGTGTGATTTTTTTTTTTTCCTTTTAGTATGTCTTGTAATTTTTTTTACTTAATAGCCTGGCGTGATGTACTGGGTTAATGAACTACCATAAATATATCATTAGTAATGTGGTGGTAAGGTGTGGGAGGAGGCAAAGCATTCTTTAGTCTTATGATTATGTCTCAGTCTTTCAGGGAACCTGTCTGTGCCTGTGGACTAGGAACTTCACAGTTGCTTCTCAGTCCTGTGCACATCCCCTCTACCCCCCTTAGGTGGGAGAGGATGGGTAGAATGGCATTTCCCTATTCTCAGGTCAGTTGGGCTCTGGTTAAGTAGTTTTTCTTGAGGACAGGCCTTGTTAAGACCAGAATGCTATGGTGGGTTACAAGATGGTTCCTTTTTCTCTCCCCCTGCCAAAAGCACAAAGGGGTTTTCCCCCCATATTCACTGTGAGAACCTGGTAGAGGTTTCTCTGGGAGATAAAGCCCCTCTATGACTAGGTCCCGTGTAATTTTCTCTCTCGGACTTGTCCACACTGAGCCTACAGCAATTCATCGGTTAGAGCTTAGTCTTCCCTTCCATGGCACTAGTTTTGAGGAAATTGATGTTGATGGGTTTCTCTTCCAGTAAGTTGTGATTTTCCGTATTTGCTTTCTGTTGATCTCTAGTTTGGGGGGCAGCAGTTTGCTGTATGACCTCTGTTCTCTTACATATCGAAGAAGAGTTCTTAATTTTTTTCGGTTTGTTCAGCTAGACCAGAAACCAAAAGCCCATGCCTTTCTCCCTTCACCTTCTTATCCTTCCCTCTCTCAACTTGTTAGCTCTACTTTTACGTATTTAATATTGATAACATTTGCACCTTGTTCTAGAACTATAACTCTTTAATTGTTTAATGTTTTAACTTTTGATTGACTTTAGAATCTAAAAATTCAACGTAAAAAAGTATTTACATTATGATGATATAAGTATTTTTACTGCAGATCCAGGCATTGTACTATGATTACATTTTTATACTTTTTCAGCTGCCTTTCTTTTTTTTCCCTTGCACTGTTTGTCTTCATATCCATTCCTTCCCCTTTATTTTTTCTGAAATTTTCCTACTGGAGGCCTTCTGTCAATTTACTCTTTCTAAACTGGTTGCTCCTTAGGCTGGTTGCATATCCGTTTTCCTGCAAGTTTATTTCTCCACTTTCTAGGTGTATATCTACTTTTTCCTGGATGCTCTGTCTCCAAATTTTGCTAAATAACATCATTTTGCCAAGAAAGAGTTCATAGGAGATAAACGTAAAATTTCTGCATCTGTGAAAGTGTCTGTTCTTGTTGTCATCTTGAGGCTGGATACAGAATTCTAGTTGTAAATAATTTTTTCTTAGCACTTTGAGAATGTTGCTGTATTGTTTTCTGGTATTCACTGTTATCAGTGAGAAGTCTGATTCCAGTCCAGTTAATATTTTTTTCTTAAGTGATCAGTACCTGTCTTCCTTATTTCCCTCCCCTACGCCTATTCTGGGTGCTCTTAGGATCTCTGTTTTATCCTTGCTGTTCTGAAGTTCCGCTGCATGTAGTATGTTTAGAAATTCTTTAACCCATTGTGTTGAGCACTCAGTAGGCTCTCTCAGTCGGAAAACTTCTGTCCTTTAGCTTTGGGGTAAATCTCTTGTTCTTTCATTATCACTCCTTTCTCTGCATTGTTTGTAGACCTCATTTTAATAAAAATTTGACCCATCTAGATCAATCGTTTTTTTCTCTCATATTTTTTAATTCACCTTTCCCCTTCCTACTTCTGGAGAAATTTTTCTTTCCTTTTTTTAAAAATAAATTTATTTATTTATTTATTTTTTTAATTGGCTCTGTTGGGTCTTTTTTTTTTTTTTTTTTTTTTTTTTGCTGTGCATGGGCTTTCTTTTAGTTGCGGTGAGCGAGGGCTACTCTTCATTGTGGTGCGTTGGGTAACCACTGCGCCACCTAGGAAGCCCCAGAAATTTTTCTTTTTAATCTTCTAGTATTTTTACTGAACTTTGTATACAGTTGACCCTTGAACAACATGGGTTTGAACTGTGCAAGTCTAGTAGTATGCATATTTTTTTCAACAAATACACAATCAGCCGTCTGTACCTGTGGGTTCCATATCCACAGATGCAGAGTCGTGGATACAGAGGACCAGCTACAAGACTTGAAGCATCCTCAGATTTTGGTATCCCAGGCAGTTCCTAGAACCAGTCCTCTGTGGATACCAAGGGACCAGCTGTTATTTCCGTACGTCTTATTCTCTGATTGTTCCTTTTTCATAGTACTGTCTTGTTCTTGTTTTGTGGGTGAGGCAGTATTATCTTAAATCTTCAGAGGATACTCACTAGAATATTTTCAAGTGCTCTTTCTTCTGTGAATTATGTCTTTCAGAGTTTTTTTTCCATTTTTAAATTTGGCAGTTCTCTTGTATGCTTTCTTCAGTGGCTTGTTGATCTTTGAAGTAGTAGAAAAACTGAGCTCTGTGTCCTTGAGCATAACACCTCCAAAGGCTGCCTCACTTTAGGAGGAGTGGGTCAGATGCTGCTCTTAATTGGGTTGTTAAATGCTAGAAACAGAAGCTTTTCTCTGGGGCAACAACTCCTATCTACATCAGCTATCCTAGTACTTCCCTGACATTTCAGTTTTTAGTTTTTTGTTTGTTTTTACTTGGAGGGTAAAGTCTGTTTGCTGATATTCTGTGAGCAACTGTAGGGATAGGGAGCTTCATCTCTGTCCCAGTCTCACTCTCAGTCACACCTAGCATTTCTGGATGAGTCTCTGGATTTTGCAGGCCAAATTGATTTTTCTCCATGGGTATTCTTGGCACTGATTTCTTCTACCCTGTTTCATTAGGCATGACTCCACCTGCTTTCTAATTGCTAAAATTTACTTAAATTTCGTGTCAGTTCATTGTTCCCCTTTCCCTCTTATTTATTTTTACAGGTTCCCTTACTATCATTTTGATAAGATTCCTGAAAGGAGAGGAGGTAAATTCCCATGCTCAGTGTATTGTCTTAAACCAGAATTTCAAAATACTTGTGAAGGCATGAGAGCATCCTATGCTTTAGAAGACTTTTCATCAAAAATTATAATAAAGGACTTCCTAGGTAGTGCAGTGGTTAAGAATCCGCCTGTTAATGCAGTGGACACGGGTTTGAGCCCTGCTCCAGGAAGATCCCACATGCCGAGGAGCAGCTAAGCCTGTGTGTCACAACTATTGAGACTGCACTCTAGAGCCCGTGAGCCACAACTGTTGAGCCCGTGTGCTGCAACTACTGAAGCCCACGCGCCTAGAGCCCATGCTCTGCAACAAGAGAAGCCACCAAAATGAGGAGTCCATGCACCACAATGAAGAGTAGCCCCTGCTCACTGCAACTAGAGAAAGCCCGTGTGCAGCAAGGAAGACCCAATGCAGCCAATAAATAAATATATAAATTTATTTCAAAAAATTATAATAAAACCCACTTTGGTGCTTAAAGGCATTAGCTTTCAGCTCTCAAGAAAATGTGGTTTTCAAGAATGATTTAGTCTTTGAGAAGTCCCTGACTAAATAAAGTACATTATGATCAGGGTGGTAAATAAAAAGTGATAATAATATTTGTGGACCAGACATTGTTGTAAGTGCTCTATTAAGTACAGTCTCATTGAATCCTCACAGCAACATACGAGGTAGTATATTCTTTTCCCCAGTTTACATATGAGGAAACCAAGGCACGTTAAAGTTATGTAACTTGCTCAAATACTGTATGAATGATGTAGAATGATTTCCTAACCAGAGTAATCTCTGTTAGTATTAAAGTGAACTGCAATCTAGTTTATCTTTTCTTCCTAGAAATTAGTGACTTTTTGTAAATATTATTAAACAAACCATCAGAAAAGAAATTGATACTGATTTAGGGCCGATATTCCTTTTTAAAGCTAATAAAATTAATAAAAACGCTCTCTTTGTCTCTCTCTCTCTCTGTCCAATCTCAGGCTAGGCAGCCAGAATTCTGTGATTCTGTGCCTGTCAGTAAGCTGTTACAGTCACTCAGAGTTATAGTACTTGACTATGTTACATTTTAAAGCATATTCCATTTCTTCTGCCGTTGTACAAGTGCACAAAGATAGTGCATATGAATGTTGATGGCATTATTTGTAATAGAAAGCTGGAAAAACCTAAATGTTCATCAGTAAGGGGTTGGTTAATTTGTACAAAGAATATCTATGCAATGGAATGCTATGTAAAAAAATGAAAGAGACCTATATATGCTGATATAAAAAGATTTTTGAGTAATATTATGTGGAAAAAATCACATATAGTGTGACGTACATGTGTAAAAAGTATATGTGAAGTACATGTACTCATATGTTTGTATATATATAGAAAAAAATTGAAAGAACATAAGAGAATTGTTACTTTTGATGAAGATTATAAGAACTTTTAATTCTGTATCCCAAGTACTATTTTATTTATTTTACTATGAGTATATAAATTTTATAATGTTAAGAAAATAAAGCTTGATTGTTTTTAGTAGCTGTCAGTAGTATACCAGCAACCACTCACTGGCCCTGGGTTTTCTCGGTGAGTTAGAATCTAATGGAAGGGGTTTGGGAATCTGTATCCTAAGAAGGGCTTTAAGTAGTTCTTACAATCAGACAGTTGTGTGAGCTTGCACACAAATACACGTGATTTCGAGTAAGGGAAAATAACCATAGAGAGGCAACTAAAAGAGTGAGACTGCTTTGAATAATGCTGAATTAATAATTTCAAAAGTTGGAAGTGATAAATGATTTTCTAGGAAATTATCAAATATTTTACAGATAGAAAACCTAGTTTATTCCAAATAACTTGGAAGAACTGAGACATATATCACAGATATTACGCAGCCTGTATCATAGATGAATTTTCTTCCAAATCTTTAAGGATCATGTAATTCCTAATCTATCTAAGGTATTTCAGAGCAGGAAAAAAGTAAAGGTTGCTAGTTGTGTTTACAAAGCCAACATAACACCAGTTCCAAACCTTTCAGATATAGCTTTTTTTTTTAAAAGCTTAAACACTTTAAGATTATGGTTACTATTTTATATTTAATGCACCATGACTAAATGGAATTCATTTCAGGGATCAAAGGATGGTTTGATGTTAGGAGGTCTGTTAATAGAATTATCAATATTAATAAGGCCAAAGAGAAAAATTATTTTATTTTCTTTTTATTTTAATTTCTTTTATTTCCTGCCCCCAAATGCATATAATAAAATTAACATCTATCTGTGTTTTTTTAAAATATAAAGCCCCAAAACAAAGCCCTTAGAATGCTGGAACTAGCTAAATAGTTTCTTAACAGAGGTGTTGCAGAGTGTTAGCAGCATTGCCCTTAATGATAAAACAGTGAAGTGGTTTTGTTAACGTCGGGGACCAGACTGTACACGAATTGCCATCCCAACTAAAATCTCAATTTATTCTGATAAATGATTCTAAAGATTATTTGGAAGATTAAGTAACATGAGAATAGCAAAGAAAATTCTAAATAAGAACAAAAAGTAAAGGTTGGGCTAACCCTGTCAGGTATTTAAATATTATAAAGCTAAAGTAATTAAAACAGAATGTTACAGGTCCAGGAATAGCTGTGTAGAACTGTGTAACACAGGGGATCAGAAATAAATACATATGTGTGAGTGGCTTTTCAAGAGAAAAAGATGAGATGAGGACAGATGAGAAACTCATATTGACAGTGAGAAAAGAAATTTCAGTGACCTTTTTGAAAGGCAGTTGGCTATAGCTAATACATTTTTAAATATATGTATACTTTGGTCCAGCAGGTCTGCTTCTAGGAATTTATCCCAAATATTTCTTCAGAGACAAATTTTGTCTAATTCAGAAGATTGTGATGGTAATTTAGACTTCTTGGTAATTTAGTCTGTCTTCTTGATAGACTTCTTTAAACTACTTCATCAGGCATGATTTTTGTAAATTTATATGTCACAGCTACTTTCCTCCTTTCCTGCTTCTATGGGCTTATGTCCTCTGCAATAGGGGTGGCTTGGAGAGATGCAGAGTGACACACATGCCTGACTTGGCCCACAAGGTGAGTTTTTTAGGTGTTGCAGCCAGGATTTTGATTCCTTTTATCTCCTCTTTCAAAACATCTTTCCTGAATCCTGAGGTGACAGCTTGGCATACAGACTCTTAAAATTTCATTAGTCTGTCTGGTACAGTAGAAAGATAGTATCTCTTCTTGCTCTTCTACCCCATCCCACCCCCACTTCCACCCCCACCCCATGTCCTGGGAAGAGCTTTGGGTTTGGAATCAAAAGACCTGGTTTCTAGTGCCTGTTCTGCTGACTAGCTCTTGAGACTTGAGAAGCAAAATTACCCTTCTGAACTTTCTTTCAAAGCCAAATATCCTAACCTGTTTTGTATCTGTCTTTCTACTTAAATTCCTCCTGTTTATTCCTTAATCCACTGCAAACTAGATTTTACCCTACAACATCTCTGTAACTGCTCAGGCAGCAAAAACCTCCTAATTGCAAGACATAAAGTACGTTTTCCCCCTTTTTTATTGGGTATCACTGTTTCTCCTTTTAAGAATTTTAACAATTTTCTGATTAAGTGATATTATATATTTTTGATAATAAATACAGTTTCATGTAAAGAAAGCATAGAAATATCCCTTAATCTCAGCAGCCAGAAATAAGTGCTGGCATATTCCCTACCACTTATATGTACATATCTTAAAAGAATCGGGTTATGCTTACGTATACACTGCTTTGTGTTCTGCTTTTTGTTTTCATAACATTAATGCTTTGTAGTGAGTTTTAAAGGCTACATATTTTTCTCATTATATGACTATTCCATAATTAATTTTTGTCTATTCTTGTGGTGAGGTTAGGTTGCTTCTTATCTTTTTTTTTTTTATCTCTTGTATATATTTATTGAATTTATAGTAAGCTAACTCTAAATTTTTTCCTTATTCTTTTTTTTTTTTTGGGGGGGGGTACACCAGTTTCAATCATCTGTTTTTATACACATATCCCGGTTGCTTCTTATCTTGAACACCCTGTACTTAAATCTGTATGTGCAGTAACTGTTTTCTTTAAGGCTTACTCCCATCTTCCAAAGCCTCTTCCCACCCTTGGTTTCCCACTTCCTGCTGGTACTTTTTCCCACTATCTCTTTTATAGGCTTCTTTTTATACCTGCCTGTTAGGTTTCCCTTCACCGCTCTGGACTTGCTGGCAGTCTTATTTACTCCCCCAACTTCAGTCATCACCTCCTGTCTGCTTCCCAAGTATGGAGCATATCTCCTGAGCATGCTCCCTGCTGAACATTACCTCTGAGTTTCTAACCATTCCCCAGGTATCTCCCCCTGAAAGTCCCATGGGCACCTGAAACGGATGTAACAAGGATAAACGAACTACACGTGACCTCCTTTTAGGTCTTCCCTTTATCTAGCATTTATTTACCTGGCGTATTTTAGATGCAAAAGTATCTAAGATGTGTAATGATACCTTAAGGGGTTCCAAGTGGGCACAATAATCATAACACAATGCCTGCATAGCCTGCAAGGCTGCGTGCTCTTCCATTCTAAAGTCTCGTCCTCCTTTGCCTCATAATTCCCTTAATGTAAACCTGCCTCTATCCTCCTTGCCCTTTTAAATTTACACAGAAGTGACGCCCCTTAGTGGCAGAAACAGGAACTTCATCCTGCGCTGATTATTCATAGCAAAAATGACTGTCTTCTTTCCTTGTGCAAGTAAACAAATGGTTATTGTGATATGTTATTGAACTGTTGATAGGTGCTTTTTTGCAATACTAGTAAGTACTTTACCTCTGACTTAGTACCACATCTCAGGTACCTTAATCTTCCTTTGAGTGTGTTGGGAAAAAGAAAATAGACTAACTATGTTCCCTTTGTACAAGAATTTGAATTTTTTGAGAAGCTGAGGCAAGGCTACTTAGTGCTTGTTTTAAGGTTACTTTCTGATGTCTGTATAGTAGATATTACTCCAGCTTTGGGGATTATAATTTAATTTTATAACCTAAAATTCTCTTTTCTAGTCTGATACTTACTTGTAGTAGCCAATAGAGAAATACTTGTTGAATGACTAGAATGATCCTTGAAAGCCTTCATGCTTTAGAAACAAACAAAAAATGTTGTTTTAAAGAAAAGTAGTATAACCATGTTAAATATAATCTGGAAAATAAGAGAAAAATCCCATACTGTTAATCTCACCTAACAAACTTGCTGATAGAATTTTTATATATCTGGTTGTTTTAAAATTGCGGTTTATGTGTATTATGTATCCTTCCTTTTCCCACTTGGTATGTCATTGTATAACTTATTTTAAATGGCTGCATAATAATCTGTTAGTTGCAGAAACTTTTGGCCCCATTGTATGCACAGAGTTAATGAGGAAGAGTAGATGGCATGTTTGTTTCTAAAAGATGATTCTTAAGAAAAAAGTTAATCTAATAAAATATAATTGCTTATCACAAGACTTTTAATAAGTAGGAGAATGATAACCTTCTTATTGTAAAGTTAGTACCTTTTTATTTTCAGACATTTAAACCTGAAACTTGAGGAAGTTGGTTGTCAGTTGAGAGTTATATAACATATGTCAGCTATGTATTTTGGAGAAGTTATAAACAGAAGTTAGATAACTGCTTATGTGGAGAATTATTGTCATGATTCTTAATATTAACATTGTGTTCTTTTATAGATTATGGAGCTTTGTGGTGCAAAAAGACTTGGTTATTTTGGAAGAAGTCAGTTCTATATTGCTTTGAAACTTGTAGCTGTTGCCCAGTCTGGCCTCCCTTTAAGAGTGGAAAGTATAAATACAGGTAAATATGGAATATATTAGTAACTGAAGTGAAATAGACTTCTAATCACAAATGAATTAAAGTCAGTAGAACTGTTGAGTCTCTCGGATGTTTCAGTGGCATTTGTGACCTTGAGTTAAAGCGTCATGGCTTTATTCTCACTGCCATGCTTTTTTCATTTGTTAACATTAGAAAAATATGTCTATCTTAACTCTGTTATGGCATATACGTACTTCATACATATTTGTTGGTAATATAAAAACTTAAAATGGTGATTTAAAAAATTAATTTACTAAAAATTGCTTAGAATTTAGATGAATAATTTTATCAAGGTGAATGATGAATTGTAGTGACCATCTTCATATATGCTTTCCTTATACTCTTTTCTACTAAGTATAAAACATTATACGTTGTTTTCCTGTTTGGAAAAGCTATGAAAGCTCCATTTGAAATTAGAAAGTATTAGTTAACCAAAACTTTGATTGATAGAGACAGTATTAAAATATTGGCAGACTAAAACCTAAATACAGGCATCTGACCACCTTACAAGTATCACCTAGGGTAATTTGGCTTTCTATTATTTGGAGGCTCATTGATGCCTAAGTAGATGGAAATGCTATAAAGGTAGGCACTTAAATGCAGAGTTCTTTGGTTTTCATGGGGGGCGGGGGGAGGTGTCAAGAGAAAACTTGAGGTTTTCTGTAATGTTAGAATTTTTCTAAAATAGTTTTAAGTACCAGCTCAGTTTATTAGTCATCCAGAGGTTTTCATTGTGGAGCTCTGATTTGCCATACATCATTGTCCAGAGTGGAGAGTTTAAATTCTTTTCAGGTAATTTTGAATTCCTTTACATAAATGCTGAATAAAGATAGTATTTTCCCTTCTTAATGTGGAGACTCTGAAGAGAAATGTAGGTAATCATAGGAGAGGGAAATACACTTTCTTTTAAAAATGATTCTGCTTCTGTATTGTTCTAGTCTAAAAGTGTGCAGAAAAATTCTTAGTCTTTTATCCTCTTTTCTATTTAAAATTAAATGTAGAATATTTGCATGTAGGAACGTCATAAGCTAGACTAAAGTGGGTAGGTATTATAACTAATGCCTCTTCTGTGTCCTTGATAGGTAAGATGTTTTCAGGAATTTCTGCAGTGAAAATGTCTAGGTTAATCTAGTCTCAAACTTAGTGACATATTCTTGTTTTGGTTAGAGCTCTGACATCTTCTTTTAGGGAACCAAATAGCCTAGTCTTCCGGGTCAGACTGACCTGGGTGCAAATCCTTACTGTCAATTACTGTCAGTGACCTTGGCATCTTGGAGTCTCAGTTTCTTTATCTGTAGGATAGGGACTTTGTAAGGCTGATATGGTTATGAGATGAGATAAATACAAAGTACAAGCATAGGGCCAGACATGCAATGAACATGTAATACAGCTTAACCCCTTAGAAGGACAATTTGGTGTTACTGCTTCTTTCTAGGTTAGAGTTTCCTTAAACAGTCTAAGGGAGATGATCTGAATTTTGTAGAGATAAAAGTTTTATGGCTGTTGTTTCTGTATCAGTTTTTGCAGAAATTCTAATACCAAATTCATCTCTTATTTCAGTTTTTAGTGTGTATACCCTTTTTCATTTTGAAGTAATAATTATTTTTGTGGTTAGCAGTAAAGGACCTCCCTCTGCCAAGATTTGTTGCTTCAAAGAATGAACAGGAATCTCGTCATGCAGCCTCATATTCTTCAGATTCGGAAAATCAAGGGTCTTATTCTGGTGTAATTCCTCCACCACCTGGCAGGGGGCAAGTGAAAAAGGGCTCCACAAGCCATGATACTGTCCAGCCTCGTACATCTGCAGACCAGCAGGTAATCACATGCATATAAATGCTATCCTTGATGTGCTGTGTGAATGCTTCCAGTAAAACATTTATTGAGTGCCTTAGTAATGAAAATGCTACTTTAAAATTTAAATTTTAAACTACTGATGTTCTTTGTAGGAACCTGCATCCCCAGTAGTTTCTCCGCAGCAGTCTCCACCAACTTCTCCACACACATGGAGGAAGCACAACCGTCATCCCAGTGGAGGAAATAGTGAGAGGCCTCTGGCAGGACCTGGCCCATTTTGGTCTCCCTTTGGTGAAGCACAATCAGGTATTTAGGAGTTTTTAAAAAGTAACATTTATTAAGGGCTGTAAATTGCACGAAACTTGATAATGTTCTTTTAAGAGTTGCCTCCAAGTCAATTTTTAATTATAAGTTAAGAGCCTTAAATAGAAGCAAAAGCCAACTAAGTATTTATAGATACTTAGAAACTTTATACTTATAGCTAAATATAGATATATCACTCTGAAGAGTGGTAATTGCATTTACTTATGTCTTTGATGCTTAGACAAAAGTTTATAGGTATCAGATTCTTTGAAGGGTAAAATGAATAAATAAATATTCCCAGAGATACATTCCCAGGTATATGTTACATTAGTGAAGGGAAGTACACTTTGTTGTAAAAATGATTCTGCTGCTATATTGCTTATTACAGCAATAAATTGGTTATTATACCACATGAGGTATGATTTTAAATTGACAAAAAAGATTCCATTTCGGAAATTGTTGACATTTCTTCAAAGTTAAGCATTTAAAAGAAAACTTTTATATATGTGTGGTGATTTATCATCATTACAAACCTGGTAACTTAATTTTATTTCTCTAAAAGGGAGTCAGCATGTTTACCCATTCTGCTTTTTAGGTTCTTCTGCTGGTGATGCAGTGTGGTCAGGGCATTCTCCACCTCCACCTCAAGAAAATTGGGTCAGTTTTGCAGATACTCCACCAACCAGTACTCTTTTAACCATGCATCCTGCTTCTGTCCAGGTGTGACATTTTATTGGTATTGCATTTTTATTTGCTTCATTCAGAGTATTGCTGCAGTCATTGTTTTTATATTTTGCTGTTGCAAATTTTATAAACGTAAGTTCACTCTTTTGCAAAAAAAAAAGACAAAACAAAAAACAGGACTCTGCTCTGTGCCTTTTTTTCAAGTCTGTTTTCATTGGAATGTGGCACTGAAAGTTTCAGCTGATTTTCTTGCTAATTCCATAGTGAAGTTTTGAAAGGTTTCTGCATCTAGGAATATATTTGCTTGGCTTTCTTAGCACATTTTACATAACTTTTTGTTGCTTACATATTGTTATCATTCTACACATTTATATAATCATTGTGCAAAAACATTTAATAACCTGTATAACAAATATGTGGTTTGCTGATGAGTTTGTGAAGACTTCTTATTTTTTAAACTTCCACAAAAAGTAAGTTTTACTTTCAAAGATTAGTAACCTAGCAATCTTGGTCCATATAATCATATAGATAGATACTGTACTGAGGAAAAAATGTTTCATTACAGGACCAGACAACAGTACGAACTGTAGCATCAGCTACAACTGCCAATGAAATTCGTAGGCAATCCAGTAGTTATGACGATCCCTGGAAAATAACAGATGAACAAAGACAGTATTATGTAAATCAATTTAAAACCATTCAGCCTGATCTAAACGGATTTATTCCAGGTGAGTTGTTAAAAACAGAAGTTCTTCTAGATGGGATAGGGCAAAGTCTCAGTTTCATAATCTCAAAGACATGGTTTTATTGGTCAGAGATTATAAAGGATAAATTAATTCTCAAACTGTCCAGTCACCAGAAACCAAAACATGACATGTACACATGTTAAGGTTACCTTTTTCTCAAGTGACAAAAGTCTTAAGACTTTGACCTCACATTTTATTCTTGGAGCTGTAAGTTCAGAATAACATTAAACAACACTGTTTTAATATTTCAGGATCTGCAGCTAAAGAGTTTTTTACAAAATCAAAACTTCCTATTCTTGAACTTTCTCATATTTGGTAAGTGTGGTATATTATTAATTGGGTAATGTGGGTTGTTTCAAAGGAGTTTATAGCAGGTAGATTTTTGAACTTTAAAAAATAAACTGAGTAACCTTTTCAAGAATGTTCTGGAAGAATCAGTATTGCCAACAAGAGCCAGCTTCTCTCTCGCTCTTTAGAAAAGAAATGTGATAACACTATAGTAGTAGTAGTTCTTTAAAATGTGCTAGAATTCAAGCTGTGTCAGCTGTTTCTTGTTGAAAGCGTAATGTGTGGAATAAAAGCTAGTTTGCTTATACATGGTTACGTTTATCCCATTGGTTTTTAACAAGTTTAGTAAGTCCTAATACCAAGGCATGATCTTAAGAACATGCTTAGCTCCCATTTAAATATAGACTGAGACTCAGGATAGCTGCTGTGTAGTTGAAATTAGTCATTAAAATACAAATTATAATCACAAATTACTTTTTAAAAACAATTATCAGATAAATGTTATTTCTACTTTACATCAGTGTATTTCTTTATATTCTAAATAATTTTTTTTAGGAAAGTTTTTAGAAGCATAGGATGCTATGGTAGGAAGTAGGTAGATAATGCCTAAAACTGAAAAATCAGGAACTAGCAATATATACATGCTACTTATGTAGTTTAAGGTAATAAATAAGAAACGGTTGCTTCTGCAACTAGGAAATGGACATCAAAGTGGGGCTGCTGTTTCCTTGTATCAAGCCTTTGTAATTCTGTTGGATGCTTTAAAGTGCATACATTGTAGAACTTTGATAACAGTAAAAACAGTTTTTAAAAATTTCAATGACTTTTTAATTAAGCCTGGCTTTAACTAAATCCTGTTACTAAAAATGCATATGGGGGACTTCCTAAGTGGCGCAGTGGTTAAGAATCCGCCTGCCAATGCAGGGGACGTGGGTTCCAGCCCTGCTCTGGGAAGATCCCTTAAAAAAAAAGAAAAAAAAAAAAATGCATATGGGTTAGAGGTCATTTTTTGGTGACTTTATTTATTGGGACTGTTTTTTTCAGGATTTTATTATGAGAGTTTAAAGCATACAGAGAAGTTTTAATTATGCCTTGAACACCCATATGCCCACTGCCCACAGTTGACAGTTTGCTATATTTGTTTTATTACATCTATGGAATTTTTAAAATTATTGATGGCTATTTTCTGGGAAAGGATTCTCTTGCTTTTTGAGACCTAAAGGGAGTCAAAGCAGAATATGATTATATTAATGACAAGTTTTTCTTCTAGGGAACTCTCAGACTTTGATAAAGATGGAGCCTTGACACTGGATGAGTTCTGTGCTGCTTTTCATCTGGTAGTTGCTAGGAAGAATGGCTATGACTTACCGGAAAAACTCCCCGAAAGCTTAATGCCCAAACTGATTGATCTGGAAGATTCAGCAGGTAAGATCAGGAGCTGAAGAGACCTGATTGCATGCCTTCATAAACATAACACTTGATTCTTAAAGAAAAATCAAGATAGATGTTAAAACTTAGTTTAAGAGTTCAGACATTTCATCAGAAGCATATAGATTTGCCATCAGAATAGGATGTACAGGCTGAACCTGGATTAATGGTTTGGCTTTAAGTAAAGAGATAAAGAATATATGCCATGATTTTAGTTTACACTTGTGACTTGCGGAGATCTGAAGAACATTTCACAGTGTCTTGTTATTTTGCTGCCTTTAATTGCATTATAAATTGTCCGAAGTGGATAAAGTAGCCTGTCTTCATTATCAACATTTTTCCATTTAATGCATCTTGATTTGTTGAAGGAAGTGCCTGGTTTATCATTAGACCTTTGCAGTCCGCAAGCATTTTCCTTTAAAAAGCCCACCTCTTTTCTTCAGACTCTAAAGAAATCTGGGAAATTTGTATTTGGTTGTAGATAATGCTTTGTTTTATGTTTACAAGAATGCCTTTATAAGTGCTCATATTTAGTGGTAGCTGTCTTTGAAAGGAAACAAGAATATAAGGGGTAAAAAATGAGTACGTTTTTCTTACATTCTGAATGAATAAGAGGAAATTAATGCTAAATTCTTAATGAGCGTAATAAAAACTAAATTATTGTTTTCAATTTTTCTATCTAAATTCTCTTTTGTATATTATGATGGAAGGAATTTTGTACTTTTAAAAAGAAGATAGAACAGAATTTGGCTCTTAAAAGGGCAATGTCTGTTTAACTCAAAAATGCAAATGATCTGACTTCACTGTCTAAATTATATGGAAGGAACCATGTACACATCGTTACTGTCATGAAGAGAACAGTCTCCTTGGAATTAAGAATCTGAGTGTGCTTCTAGTTTTGCTAATTACTCTGTGACCTTGGGCAAGTTCTAACCATTTACTCTATTTTTTTCCTTCTGTTTCTCCACCTGAAATGTGGATTTGATGCCATTCATATTTTAAGACCTGAATTGTATCCTGACCTTTTATTAACCAATAGGTTAATTAAATAATTTATTGTTGATTTCAGTTTTTTAGAAACATCCTGTGAGAATCCTAGGATTTTCCTAATCATTTCAGGTAGTTACTGGTCATCAGTTACCCTCTAACTTGAGCTGAAAGCTAAGTGTTTTTGTTAGATAATTTTTCTTCAGAGTTCTTTCGTTTACCTAATTAAGAAATAAACAAAAATCACTTCTTTATTTAGCTTGTTTGCTAGTAGCCAGAGGGAAGCAATTGTGGTAGCTATAGACTTGCTGTATTATTGATTTATAAATTAATTGGGCCTTGTATGTAGAGTTTTTCTATGACTTTAATTTTTTAAAAACTGGTAACATACTAATACAAGAAATAAGACAAGCTTATTCTGTTGTATGTCATTTTCTAGAGACTTGTCTGATCTTGTTATCTGTTGGATTCAGATAGGTGAATCTGCTATTTGCATGTAGTCAATGGAGTCTTTTTTTTTTTTTTCTTTCTTTAATTTAAATAAAGTCTGGTTCTTTGTCATGTTGATCTACCGACTGAAGTTTAAGGCTGATGATTCAAGAAGTTCTTTCCTGCATATTTGTCTTTTTACACTTATTAGATTTTTTTAGCAAAGAGACACTCTGTTTTTTTGCCTGCATGTGTCTGTATACTGTTGCTCTAACTATAATTTTAAAGGTTGTCAAAGACTCATTTTTTTTCAAATTTTAACATAGTATTATATGGTTTTCCAATCAACTTATTGTAAATGTTTTGACCACACAATATTAGGTAAAATCTGCTTTGCCTACTTATAAATGATAAATTTGGAGTTCTATTTTGAGGTGGGAAGAACCATTTAATCTTTTTTCTCCCACCTACTGTAAGCCTGACATTCATATGACACAAAGCCCTTTGAGTATAGAAATTGTCATGTGATACTGTGATTCAATCAGTATCCTTAAAAACCATTTAAAAATAGGCTGAGTTTTTAAAAGTTCCCAGTTAAAGGAGAAATACCCAAACACTTTCTTTTGGCTGACCTGAGAACTTATCATAAATATCCCTTCTGTGGAGCATTTGTGACTTACAGGCAGAGCTGATTTCTGTCTTCTGTGACCGCTCACAGCATATCCTATGTGGTGTTCATTATGGCACACGTTATGCTGAATCCTATTCTTTTTTTTCCCCTCTTTCTACCACTATGCTCTGGGCACCTTAAAAAACAGCAAATGTATCATATTCATTGTAGTATTCTCAGGATACTACACTAGCACTTTGCAGTGCAGGCATGGACTAAGTAGCTGAGTAAATAATTATTTAGTAAATTATGCTAAATATGTGCCATTTTTAAAGTAGGATATTTTTCTTAAGGTAGTTTTCTTAACATTTCTTTCTTTGAAGATACAGTAGTTTGTTATCATAAATTTATGATGTTGGGTTATATTAAAATATTAGCTCTACAGGTTTCTATATTTGTAATTTAAATAACTTACAGAAAGATAGATGATGAATAATGGTGACTCGAGTTACAGTTGTTTGAAGTAACATGCTAAGCTTTCTGTAGGCCTGCAAGCATAGGTGGGATATATATGTATTTTTTCCAAAGTCATTTGAACAGATTTATAGGATTAAATACCAAATAAAACAGAACAACTAAGGATCATAGGTAGAAGTACTTGTGTGGACCTAAATTAAAATATTTAGCACTGAACAGCATTAAATTTGGAGTTAGAGTAAATAGAAAGGGAAACTTGACTAATTGTCTTACAAAAGAAAGCATACAAGAATTCATCTGTGGGAGCTTTCTGAAGCTGAATTCAAGAAAGAATGGTAATTGTCTAGGAATGGTGATCCTTTTTAATTTTTATTGGAGTATCGTTGATTTACAGTGTTGTGTTAGTTTCAGGTGTACAGTAAAGTGAATCAGTTATTCATATACATATACCCACTCTTTTTTTAGATTCTTTTCCCATGTAGGCCATTATAGAGTATTGAGCACAGTTCCCTGTGCTATGCAGTAGGTTCTTATTAGTTATATATAGTAGTGTGTATATATCAATCCCAACCTCCCAATTTATTCCCCCCACCCCCCACCTTAGAAATGGTTATTTTCTATTTAAAAAAAAAAAAAGATTAAGGTGACCTGCTAACCTACCACAACTGCATCTTAAAGTAAAAAAAAAAAAAGCAAACATGTTGAGTTGTTATACATCTTAAACTCAAGCTTCTCATCTTAAACTCAATTTCCATTCACCTTTGTAGCACAGTTGCAATTTTACGTATATTTTTTGTGATTATGTGGTCAATCTGTCTTAAAATACATTAGAGGTTCCTGGGCAGATAGTAACCAGATCAGTCTTGTTCATTATATTTAAGCACCTAACAGGGTGCAAATTGAGTACATAAGTAGGCGTTTGCATTTTTGAAATGACCAAATGGCTGAACCACTTGTTTTTTAAAACTGTTTCCTGTATTCACACCATACTGCTCACACGAGCACCTCAGTAGTATCTGGTTGAGATACTCAGAGAGGGAAAGGAATTTGCTCACTACTCTGTGTCCTCCTCCATAATCACTGCTTTTACACAGTAAATTAGAGCATGTGTTTCATTGTTGTTGATATGGTGCATAGCATAGATCCCGAAGCTCCTAGTGGTACTTTTAACATGAATATTTTTAAAAGCCAGAGACTTTTTATTTATGAATAGTTTGCCAAAAATCCATACTTGAGACTAGCTTGATACAAGTTAATCTGTTTCTCGTGTTCACCCAGAAAATTTTAACATATAAAAGCCTACAGAAGTAACACATGCAGCTGTCTGTTTTTACACAAGTGCAATCACACTATACATCCTTGATTTTCTTCTAATAATGTTGGACATCTCTGCACTTTGTTACATATAGAGCTGTCACATTCTTTATCATACAAATGAATGTTCCTTAATTCAACCAGTTTCTTTTTTTTTTTTTTAATTTTATTTATTTATTTATTTATTATTTTTTGGGGGGTACACCAAGTTCAATCATCTGTTTTTATACACATATCCTCGTATTCCCTCCCTCCCTCGACTCCCCCCCACCCTCTCCTGAGTCCCCCCCACCCTCCCCGTCCCAGTCCTCTAAGGCATCTTCCATCCTCGAGTTGAACTCCATTTGTTATACAACAACTTCCCACTGGCTATCTATTTTACAGTTGGTAATATATATATGTCTGTGCTACTCTCTTGCTTCGTCTCAGCTTCCTCTTCACCCCCCGCCCCCTCCCAAACCTCGAGTTCTCCAGTCCATTCTCTGCATCTGTGTCCTTGTTCTTGTCACTGAGTTCATCAGTACCATTTTTAGATTCCCTATGTGTGAGTTAGCATACAATATTTGTCTTTCTCTTTCTAACTTACTTCACACTGTATGACAGACTCTAGGTCTATCCACCTCATTACATATAGCTCCATCTCATTCCTTTTTATAGCTGAGTAATATTCCATTGTATATATATGCCACATCTTCTTTATCCATTCATTTGTTGATGGGCATTTAGGTAGCTTCCATTCTTTTTTTTTTTTTTAAGGGACTGTTTAAGTTGTTTTGTTTTGATGTGGACCATTTTTGAAGTCTTTATTGAATTTGTTGCAATATTGCTTCTGTTTTATATTTTGGTGGGGGTTTTTTTGGCTGCGAGGCACATGGGATCTTAGCTCCCCAACCAGGGATCAAACCCCACCGCTTGCACTGAAAAGCAGTCTTAACCTTTGGATCGCCAGGGAAGTCCCAACCAGTGTCTTATTGATGAGATTTTCATGTAGTTTCCTGGCTTTACCTTTAAAATGATGCTGCAAAAACAAACAAAAACATATATATATCTTTGGTTTGTACAAAGAACCTCGAATCTTTGTTTTGGAAAATTTACTCTCCAAGTGCCTTTAGTTGCAGAGGAAAAAATACTGAAAATAGGCATTAATATTCATCATTAACTTTACACCTAAGTAATTAGTTCTCAGTTCCACCCCCACCCCCCCATATGTATATATTCTTAACACTGGTTCATTTCTTTTCAGATAGTGGGGTTTTGGAGCCGATCAATCAGTATAATTGCAAACTGACAAAGGTGCACCACTTAATGAAATTGGACAAAATAGACTCCTCAAATTCCTGGCAAAAACAGTGACAAACAATGCTAGCTGATACTTGAAAGAGAAAATGTCTGCACGAATGACACAATAGGGGCTTTAAAAAATTGTGGTTTAAATACAGTGGATTTAATAAGAATCCTTGGGAATATTTAACCATACCCTTAATTATTTTTTGCAGAAATGAGCTTTTTTCTTTCTGATTGTGTTGTGAAAGTCAAAATGAAGTGAAGCTTGTCTGTCTTGCTCTGTTAGGATGAGAACTCCATGGAAATAAATGGGAGCATTGTCTTGTTGCACAATACTGTATCTTTGTTTACTGTATTTACTTATAGGTTCTCAGTAAATGTTCACTGACTGAATTCATCATGCTTTTATTAATTTTGCCACCAAATTTCACCCAAAATTTTTAACATCTTCTATTCTTTGTCCTTTATACCTATTTTCTGTGTAAGTCTTGAAAATAAAGCCCCAGTTTAGTTGTTTTTTCTCTTCATGAAATTTAGTCCTTATTTTAAGTGGATTAACTTTAAATGGGCTTTTTCCATTTTTAGCTACCCTTAGATAATGGAAACCTCCTATATCTGTAGGTAATATTCTTTGAAGTATAATAGCTGTCAAATAGTATTTGCTATAAAATGTTGATGAGTACTGCAAAAAAAAGGCAATGGGTGCAATTTAATTAGTATTTGGGGTAAATCTTTTATTGTTTTCAAGCCTTGTTGGACATGTTTTTACTTTGATTTTAAAAAAATCTTTGGTTTTAATTCAAAACTAATAGACATCCACATAGTCCTTAAGATCTGCTTACTAAGTTTCCATTCTGTGGAGTATTGGGTAGATGTGGAATTAATTTTGGAAGCAGAACTTAGTTTTTTTGATCCATGTAATATCATTCAAGGCAAAGCATATCTTAAATTATCTTTAATTTCTTTCTGTATATGCATTGTTTACCCCTGTCTTCTAAGTATGAATGAAAAAGATACTATTTATAGGTGGATTTTTTTGAAAACTTAAAATTTATCCAAACCTGTTTTTTTAATTTTAAATGTTTTTTTCTTGTACAAATAATATTCACATCTCAAATAAATAAAAGATATACTTTTTGCTTAGATGAAGCTGTTAAATGAAATTAGAACCTTGAACCTTCATGATTGAAGAATTCTTCCTAGATTTGTTTCGCTACTGGAAAGGAAAATGAGTTTTAAACCATAAGATTTTAGGGAGTGTTTGTATTTCTATAAGACTAATAATAGCTGGCAGTTATTTTTGAAACAATTTTGTAGTACAGTGAGTATAATACTAGGAAAATAAGAGAAATTTGGGGGTTAGGTTATAAACCTACAATAAAACCGAAGCTCTTTAAAGAAGAGGTTTGTTCAGCAGGTACACTGAACTGAATCTGAGAACTTTTCAGAATCTGTAGAGGCTAGAAGAATGAAAACTACTGACAGTGTTTTTATTTTCTAGTGCGATCCTGAAAATAAGGTTTGCACTTTTAATATTATCATTACTAACTTTTAAATGTAGGCTGACAGTGCATCAGTATGATCACACTGGATTGTGTCTTCCAGACGCACTTTTATACACGGAAATACTTTTTGCATAAGAGCCCTTCTGGGGTTGACGTTAACAAATAATTTAGGCTCATGCTCTTCTTTTTCAGCCCTGATGCTCTGATGATGTCAGGGGCAGAGCAGAACCCTCAGGAGGGAGGCAGGGTTGACACAGTGTTCCAGCAGGAGGCTAGGTTGGAACACTGCATCAGGTAAGAGTAAAACTACACCCCTGCCTCCATAAGGAAAGAGTCTTAAAGACTAACTTTTGTGGGTGGGCATGAAGCTCTTTGTTGGAGTATTTATAAGGAACCAAGTTGAAGGAGGTGCAGTTTATTTACAGACCTAATGTCTCTCCTCAGACTCATGGCTGTTAGTTTCTAGAACATAGGTAATTTGCTCTTTTTCTACTGCCATTTGTTGTTCTATAAATGAAATTAGAAAAGAAGCAATGTGTAATTTTGCTAATTTATTCCAGAGATAATTTTTGAATTTTCTAGGACAGTGATTTTTTTCAAACTTTTTCATCTTAGAACCCCTTTACATTCTTAAAAATTTTTGTGGACCCCCCAAAAGCCTTTGTTTTTGTAGATTAGATCTATCAATAGTAAGCTGTTAGAAATTAAAACTGATAAATTGAAAAAAATACTTACTGCTTTATTTTAAAATAACAAGAATAAACCCCTTACATATTAACATAGGTATTTTTAGGAAAATAACTGTATTCTCCAAAATAAAAAGATTGCGAAAGAGGTGGTGGTGTTTTACATTTTTGCTCATCTCTTTAATATTTAGTTTAGTAGAAGACAGCCTAGAATCTCATCTGGCTGCATTCTGCATTCAATCTGATGAGTGTGTTACTTTGTTTGTATATCAGGGGTTGGCACACTAAATCCTAAGGCCAGATCCAGTCTGCTGTCTGTTTTTGTATACCCCGTAAGCAGAGAGTGATTTTTGTTTTCAAAAAAGGATAATATTTATCACACATGAAAATATATGAAATTTGAATTTCAGCATCCATAAATAAAATTTGATTGGAACACAGCCAAGCCCGTTCCTTTATGAATTACCTGTAGCTGCTTTTGACCGCAGAAGCACAGTTGAGTAGTTGCAGTAGAGACCTTATAGCCTGCAAAGCCTAAAATATTTACTGTCTGGCCATTTGTGGAAAAAAGTTGCCAATCCTTAATACATGAAGAAAATTTGGCCTCACATAGTAAAAAGGAGGACTATTTTCAAATAATTTTGAGTATTCTTTGGTACTACACTGAAACTCAACAAATGGTCTTTTCTTAAAGGTTAATTGCAGTGTGAAAGCTGAAACCATATTAATGAATTATTTGTACTGTTACATAGATCTGTCTTGCACTTGGAATGAATTTTTTACCCACGCATGGTTTTGTAACATAATATGTTGATTATTTGTAAAATATCAATTCATTGAGTTGTACAGCTCTTTCAAATGTTGGGACATTTTATTATGAAATATCAAAAAACATATTTGTTAATATCACAGTCTATCTTTTCAGAGAAGTCTTTAAGTGCTGGTAAGTTCTTGAACTTATAGACATGGATATACATTTTCTGAAATTCTAATCTTCACTTAAAAGCTCAAACTTTGTCATTAGTAACAAATATTGAAAATACTTATTTTCCTTGAAGGGACAGGGTCACTTAATCTATTTTTGAGAAAATCCCTGCCTAATAACCATGTCTGAATAATTACAGTTTATCATCTGTTCTTTCAAGAATAATAGTGTTCCATGAAAATAGTGGCCAATTCAGCTGGCAACTGAATCACCTGAGCAGTTTTCCATGAGACAACCATCGCACTTCAATATGAAGTGCTTTATATATGTTTCCCATTTTGCCACACAGAGTATTTTAAAAATGTGTTTCCAGGAGTGAGATTCAATAAAATTAATAATTTTTACTGCTTAATTGTGAACATTTGTCAGTGAAATTGCCATGCATGTTTACTGATTTATTTTTATATATTTTAACTGGAATGCATGATGGTAAAGAATACGATGACTGCTAGTATATTTAGGTGCCACTGCTGTGATTCTTGCTAATAAGCTAGCAGTCTTACCCACCATTGTTTTTGCACCATCAGTGCATATGCCAACATAGGGAAAAAGCATTAGTACTATTACAAAAATAATTTTGACTTTTTAGAACCCCCCCAACAGAGTCACAGGGACTCCCAGGAGTCCATGGTTCACAGTTTAAAAACTGCTAGTCTAGGAAATAACTGTATTCGAATGATTATGAAGTATAATTATTTGGGTTAGTAAAACTTCAGTTCTCAGCCTCAAGGGGATGAACCCACTGCAGCTTTGTACCAGTGAATCAAAGAAGTATCCAGAATCCATCCCAAACCTGAGCTTCCCAGCAGTGGTGGTGGTGTACATTCTGGCCCTAAATTTGTCAATAGAAGACTAGCAGGAGAGCAGAGGCTTAGACAGTCAAATCTGGGCCCCAGTTTGCCCTAAGGTGACATTTGAAACTTAAGTAATAACACAGTATGACTTTTAAATAGGTTCTTTTTGAAAATTAATCATCCTATAGCTAATACTATTTTTATTCTATTTTTCTTTTCTTTCATTGCTTTGGGGGATCTTTTAAAGCTGCTTCTTCATTCACCATCCTTCTGACAAAGTTTCACTTCTTGTGAACTGTGAAATCTATAGCCATTATCCTCCTTTCTTCATAACTCCCTTTCCTTTTGTTACCATAGGGAAAAAAAGGTCCGTGAATTTTTGTTCATACTGAAACCACAAGCTGTCTCCACAGGAACTTGCTCATACCACTTACCATAAATAATTTTTTCATTAGTTTTTCTCTAAGAGCTTTAAGTTGAGATCTTCATACAACGTTATCTAAAGCATTTTTGCCTCACTGATTCTGTATCACTCAGGCACTTTTATTGAGAAAGGGATAGAATTAAGAAAGAAATAGCAACAGTTATTGATCTTAGAAAACAAAAATTTGTCAAAATATGATGCTGGGGGCTTCCCTGGTGGTACAGTGGTTAAGAATCTGCCTGCCAGTGCAGGGGACACGGGTTCGAGCCCTGGTCCGGGAGGATCCCACATGCCACGGAGCAACTAAGCTCGTGCACCACATCTACTGAAGCCTGTGCACATAGAAGCCCGTGCTCCACAAGAGAAGCCACCACAGTGAGAAGCCTGCGCACCACAATGAAGAGTAGCCCCCACTTGCTGCCAACTAGAGAAAGCCCACGTGCAGCAACAAAGAACCAACACAGCCAATAAATAAATTAAAAAATATATATATATGATGCTGGGCTACAAATTAGAACTTGCAGTGTGGTATAACTGTAATAAATAATGTCAGGGTGAGTGAAAAGGAGGTATTTTGAGATAGTCATGTAACAGAATAGGGTGAAGAAAAATGTTGAGAACTTTTCAGAGTATCAGTAGTTCATTTTGATTCTAGGAAAATAACAGTAAAGGAGAATGAATTTAAATGAAGAACACAAAAAGTAACTCATTCAATAAGTATTTGAGTGACTAGTATGTATTAGGTCCTGTGTTAGGCACTAAAATGTGAAGGATTTACTTATAGAATAGATTGGAAGGTTAAAACCTGTACACTGCTAAGTTATATGGTTGTCTGTATAGGAATCTGAAGTATCATACTAACATTTAATGGCAAGTGTCTTTCTTTCTGATGGAGAAACTCAGGTGCTATTTGTTTTATTCAACTTGCCCATGGTCATACGAGATAGTGACAGATGAATCATATTTTTGATACAGATTCTAAACAGATTGGGTACTTGCCATTAATTTGGCAATTAATATGATTTTCAGGCTGGGAGTATATTCAAAACCATGTAAAACTTGGGAGGATTGGAATGAGAATTTAGTTACCATTGAAATTCCTGCTGTTTTTAAATAACAATTTAAGAGAGAGCTTAAATGAGGCCTTAACTAATTAAAAGTAGAACATGATACCACATAGTACTTTAAAAACTATTTTGAAATTGTCATGGATTTGTAGCTCTCTTAATTGTCTGTAAATGCTAGTGAGCCTAATGATAAAAGTTTGTTTCATGTGGGCTATTGATTTTGCTTTTTGTGCGTTCCTGGGCTCTTTCTCTCCTTTTGTTGTCTGCCTTGAATATATATGCTGCTTCTTGGTAACAAGGAGGACTTGTACAGAAAATGCAAGTGAATTAGTGTAAATCAGCAGTTCCCAAAATCTATGCCAAGGAAATATTGAGGGATTTTTAATCTAATGAAAAAAGGCTTATATTTGGGGAAAACTGATTCAAACAAAGTTTATTTGCTCTAGGACATGACAAGTCTTTGATATATAAACGTGTGTGGGGACACTCCAGCAGGGAATTATAGTATCCCCAGATTTATTTGAATAGAAAACCTAATGTTTAAAAATAACTTGCTGATTAATATTCCATGGAATACACTTTGGGAATTGGTACAAATCCATCCCTATTAGAAAAAGATTCAAAGTATGTGCTCTATTGCATTGCTGTATACGACACTTTTTCTACTTATTTCTAACTAGATTTTATTTTCATGAAAAACTCTGGTTTCAGGTAGATAATAAGTAGCAGGAATAAGTATTGCCTGATTGTCTGTTAAAATGTTTGTTTTGGGAACATGAGGAAAGGAAATTCAGGTTATAAATTACTATTAAGAATCTTCTGTTAGGTTTTTATGAGTAAATATTCCTAAACTAAAATATATTGTTTATAGAGGATTTCTCTATTTTTAAATCGCAGATGTTGGGGATCAGCCAGGTGAGGTAGGTTATTCAGGCTCGCCTGCAGAAGCACCTCCAAGCAAATCTCCATCAATGCCGTCACTAAACCAGACTTGGCCCGAGCTGAATCAGAGCAGTGAGGTTAGCAGAGCTTCCCTTTTCTTTCACTAACATTCACTTTTTTAAGGTAAGAAGTTCCAAGCAGAGTCATTTCAGCATATAGCTCGTTCAGCATTCATGTGTAGTTGAGGGACCATATCAAATGTGACTATGATAGATATTTGTAATTATATGACTGAGGTTTTCAAAGTACTTTTTCATATATACTGTTATTTAGTTTCCACTATTCGTTCCTGCTAAACCCATGTGGGTTAGATGGGGCAGATACATGAACTAAACAGTCAAAAGGGTAAATGTCTTGGACATTTAGCCAGTAAGGGACAAGGGCTGAGATTTGAACATAAGTCCTTTGACGTTCAGTCAGCTAGCACACCTGGTGTGTCACACTGCCTTCTCATTCCTGTAAGCAATGCCTGGGATAATAGATTTGGAATCTTAGCATTGGAAGTGTTATGAGAAGCCACTAAACCAGCTTTCCACATGAAAAAGGTATTTTCTACATTCCAAGCTATTCATGGTAATTTATTTTATTTAATAAAAAGTGGAATGATTTAACCCTATTAAATACAGTGGTTAAAGACCACTTTATATAAAGGCCATGTTATATAAGACCAAGCACAGCGTGCAAAACAGAATTTGAGAACCCTCCCCCCCATTACTTTGGAACTCCATCATATAAAACAATAAAAGTAGGACCACTCTGATTAGAATAAGGGAAGAGGACCTGAGGCCATGCCTCCACAAAGTACAGAGGCCCTTCTGTTAAACCTTAGTGCTCTGTAGATCTCTAATTGAAAACCACTGCTTAGCCTGAGCAGTTTTCTTTGTGAACAAGTTATATATATTTTTTTCTTACAGTTGTTTTGTATCACTTTTAGATAGTGCTACAAATATAAAAGTTTTTTGACTTTCAGGAAGAAACTCTAAGCTTCTGTGCTTTCCATGTCTTTTAAAGCCAGAAAAATACTAGGTTTAAGAGACATTAGTTAATTTTGGACAGTTGAACAACAGAGAAGTAACTGACAGGCTTAAAGTACTAGCTGCTGCTTTATGACATAATCACAAATACCTGCTTCTGTGACATTATAACATATATCCGTTGTGCTGTCAGATATAAAACCATTTATATAAGTGTTTTTCTGGAGGGAAGATTTGAGCCTTGAAAGAATTTACTAGTAGAGAGGCTTTATAGAAAATAGGATCAGTGTTCTTGAAACCACTGGTTTTGCTGCATTTATTCATTTCTGTCATTTTTAAAAAGCAATATCAGATTAAAAGTATTTTTATTGATCTCAGTTCATAAATAAAAGCAACTCTTTCTAAAGCATCTCAATTCAAAAGTCCATCTGCATTCTAAATGAAATCACATGTGATGATTAAAGACTAGGGATGGAAATCCCTTTGAAATCTGATTTAAGCAATTGCATTTTCCCTTCTTAAATATTCCTAGCAAGTTTCATTTTGTAGTATTTGCTAATAAGGATATGAATGTCATAATTTTTTTTCTTTTACCATGTGTGGAAAATCAAAATGTTACCAAAACTAACATTGATTTTTGACACATTTTTATAACATTTATTTTCAAAAATCTACTTAGTGTATGGAATTTATATTTTAATTTTCTACCTCAAAGCACTAATATTCTTTCAGCAAATATTTATTCAGCATCTGTAAATATGGATGAGACACTTTAGGGGGATACCACTAGTAATAATAACACTAATAATAATACGTAACATTTATTGAGCTCTTTTGATGTGCCAGTTCTGTTAAAAAAGCTCTTTACATATATTAAGGCCTTACATCCTTATAAGAATGCTATGACTTAGGCATTATCTCACGTTTCACATGGTGAAACTGGAACACAGAGAGGTTAGATAACTTGCCTAAGGATGTACAGCATAACTAGGATTCCGTAGTCTGGTTCCAGAGCCTGTGCTCTTAACTATTATACTAAAGTTACAAAGATAAGAGTGTTTCTCTGCTCTCCAGGTAGCTTCCATACAGCCTTATGAAATCAAGTAAAATCTCATGCTACCAAATAGTTTAATAAATGTCTTCTTTTTGGAAAAAATATTCTGATTCTAAACTTTTCGCCCCAGTTAGATAACTAGGATTTTAAAAATTCCTTCTGTACCTATGCAACAATAGTTGTTGAAGAATCTAATTATTTTAACAAATATTGGTAAGTCACTTCCCTGAAGTGATGTCCCTTGATAAAAGTGAATTACTATGGATTTTTTTTATTCAGGAAGCACTCTGAATGCGTCAGTATTTCTTAGTGTATCTTAATTTTACAACTTTTAAATTAATCTGTAGAGAAAGCTATTGAATGATTGCATTAGCTATTTTTGTAAATAACTTTTGTAAATGTATTCATTTGCTAATGTTTAATTTCTACGTGTCTTCTCAAATTGAGTATCGCTGTTTTAAATAAGTTGAACTTTGAAGCATAAAAATGTGTACTTTTCTATACTGAATCATAAAAAGAGGATTTTGGTTAATGGGAGTAGGTGTGTCTGTGTGTAAACATTCGTGTGTATATATTGTATGTGTGCTGATGTTTTTCCTTCTTCAGAGTATAATTCTTAATTCTTAATCAAATTTTAATGATAATTTTAATGATTTTGATATAAAAATCCTATACTGTTTATTACTAAGATCTTCAAATGGAATTTACTAAAATTAGTAATTACTTATCTCTCCACCTAATTTGAGGTATGGTATTTCTGTACCTCTTTTAGAAGAGTAATATTTCATATCAAAATACATCCTCTATGTATAACACATATTCAGCTGCTTGATTTGCTCTCATTGTGACTGCATTCTGATTTTTCTAGCATGGGGTTAGAGGCGGGTGCCTGATTGGCAGTTCTGTCTTGTGGTCTGGCATGGCCCTGTTCATAATGCTAATTACAGGGGTTGACTTGCTATATAGATTGACAAACTTATATTATTAATTCCAGAATTCTTTGCATTTTGTCTCAATTATATTTTATTAAATATCTATACATATGTATAAAATATGTGCACGTGCATAATAGTATCATCTTTCAGGGGTTGCAGTGGCAAGTCGCATTGACTTGCTTTGTTTTGACCAAAACTTTGGTACTCAGAATTCATTAGCATCATCAAATCAGTGCATTAACACTTGGATTTTAAAAGAAGGATTTGAAGTTATTCTTTCTCTAGTCAAGACAGACCCCTTTATGTTTTTATTTTGTCATCATTTATATCACTTAGACTCTGTTCCTTTACTGTGTTTTGAGTTGAATTCTGTAAGGCTTTGAATCTCTCCCATAGAGATTGCAATAAATCGTTGCTGTGCATTTGATTGTGAAGCTGCTCACTTTACATTGCAAGGTGACCCAGCATAGGTAATATAAAATGTTTATGGAAAAATAGAACTTATGGAATTTTGTCAGACCTACGAAACACAACTTGCAATGCAACCTCTGAATTACTTTGCTAAATCTTCTCCAGTGATCTTTTACTCCATCTTTCTTATCATGCTGACTTGTCTCTCCTCTGTCTGTTCAGCAGTGGGAGACATTTAGTGAACGCTCTTCAAGCTCACAAACTCTGACCCAATTTGATTCTAACATTGCACCAGCTGATCCTGTAAGTCAATCACTTAGCTTGCTTGTTTGAAATTAATTTTATTAACCCAAATTTTCATTCATTATGGTTTTTAGCTGATATGCATGATTCAGTGGAGTGCTTAGAGGGAAATGGTGGCAGGCTTTTCAATTTTTGTGTGCTTAATGGTGGAAAGAACTTTTTTTTTTTAATCATTCTTTGTATATTCTAGTTCTTTTAGGGAGAAATCTATGTTTTTAAAATCTGGTACATGTGTCTAAAGAAGCATTTTGTGACAATTGATTTAGTTGACCTTGTTTTCATTTGCTAATTGAGTGTATGTTTTATTAAACATATACTGTTTATTTCACTGTAATGAAAGTAAATACTATTTTATTTGTGTGCTTACACATCATGTAATGTGTACTATGTATGTAAATATGCAATGTCATCTTTTATTTTAACAGTGCAGATGGTACAGCTTTGACTTAATTAGTATGTTGAGTTTTGTTACAAGAAAATCAGGTTCAGCAAAACAATACAGTTGTTGGTCAGAGATTCCCATTGTGCAGAGGAGCCTCTGTCTTGTCTTCTTGTGGTTCACTGTGTTGCTTTGAAAATGCTACAAAGTTCACATCCTGATTTAAAAAATAAATTCTGTCCCGGTAGACTGAACTTCATATATGCCCCCACCTGTCCCTCAAGTTATTTGAAAATTTCAAAACCTTAACTATTAATCATTCTTCTTCTCACTATTCACTCCTGCTTTTTCTTTTATTTATTTATTTTTATTCCCATAAAGAGAAGGACATGCTAATAAGCACCTTTCAAAAAAGAAAAGAGGAAGTAAATAGGAAGGGAAGAAGAGTTGTAAAGGTAGGATTTTTAAAAATGAATTCAGTGAAAAGTTATAGAGAAGGTGACACAAGGCATTCTTTTTAGATGTTTCAGACCAAAGACAGCCAGCATTTATTAATTAAATGTAAAAATAGTCTCTTGTAATTTAATATGGATTTGGGAGAAGTGGCATTTCAAGATAATAGTACATCTTCAACATTTTAAATTAGTGGCTCTTTGGTGTGTTTTATAATTTTAAAGACTATATCTATTTGAAATAGAATGCTGTTATATTGAATTCAGACATAATGTATGGAAGTGTTTTAAGTGTCTGTTATAATCTATTCATTACCCAGAGGCCAATTAATATGTAGATTATCTGTTCCTTTGGCCTTCTGTTTTCTTACAACTTTGAGGACATTAATCTTTGTTTTTAGTCTCTGAAAAATGGAAGAGAAATAAAAAGGCAGCACTTAATTTTTGCTGCTTATTAGCAGCAGTAATTAAGGTCTCTTGGGAAATGACGTGCTATAAGCTAAAAGAAAGCTTTACTTTAGCTCTGAGTTTCATTTCTCCATATTATTCTTATCCCCTACTTACAGAGTCAATTTTATTTAAAGTACTTAATAAAAGTACTTTATAGGGAAGGTTGTAGCAGTAGAGACTCTCTTTTATTCTCTAACCCTTAAGAGATATTGAAAGTAACAATTCATGGTATTATGATTTTTGTCAGGCCAGGAAAGAACAGTAAATATAACAATCTAGAACTCAGAGGCAAAATAAATTGACTCATGATTGGCAGGAAATGCAGGGAAATAGTTCACTTAATAACAGCAATGTTCATGTAACTTCTTGGAAATAATATCCAAATTTGTGAATTCCAGCTCTGGTATTTTAAAATTATATGGCACAATAGTTTCTTTTGTTATTTCTAAGTATGGCAGGAGGCTCTAGGAAGAAAATTTTAAATGGTTAATCGACATTTTAAACTTGAATTTAGACCTGTAAATTTGATAAAGTTGGCAGACTTAAATATTTATAATCTGGTACCTAGAAACATCTTTTTTCTGTTATGGTGGCAAACTATAATAGCACTGTAAACTTTCAATTAGTACAACGCCCTGGTCTCAGTGAAGGTCTGAGTTTCTTAACCTTCATTTAATTCTTACCTGACATATTGCCTGTCTACAGAACACAGCCTGTAGCCACAGTCCCAAATGATCCTTTGCAAGGCTTATCTAAATAAGGATTATATGTGAGTAAATAAGGTCCGTTCATATCAGAAGAGACTCACATAGGAGAAAAAGAACACTACAGTTCTGATATGAATTTAACATAACTTACAGTGTCAGAATACTTGATGAAATAATTTTTTAAAAGCCAAAATTTGATAAGCAGACATTTGCTCAATAAAATTTATCTGTGAAGAGCTCCAAACTGCTCCGTAGCACTTAACAGTTACCACACAGTGCAGTGACCTCACACACAAATTGAATAGATGGTTAATTATTAGGCTCCCAGAATTGTTATGAAACTGAGTTTCTCATATCTCATTTCCAGAAACTTGGTTACTTTTGTTGAACTGCTTATCATTTAATAGCTTCTGGTAGAATCTGTTTCTGCTAGGAAATTCTAGACTGATGAGAAGTGCAGTGCACTAGTCTTTGCCGTGATTTGTCTCCGATATTGAGTGCTGTAGAATGTTTGAGCCACTCGGGGTATGGAAAGGGAGTTCGTTTAATCACTGATAATGCCCAGCCAACTCACTTGGTTTGGTGGAGCCGCCTTCCAGATGCCTATGTTATTCTCTAGCAATATCAAGATGTCAAAAAAAAAAAAAAAATCCAGTCTTAAGTAGACCACAGCTTAATCATTATAAATTTGATGATTGTAATATAGCTCATTGTGATAATTATCATATGTAGCCATGAACAAAACTGTGGGCAGAGAACTATGGGCTAACTCAGCCCAGTATGTTTGGGAAAGTTTTCACAGAAGAGGGTAAGTTTGCATGATGAGTTTTGAATGAAACTATGAATTGGCAGAAATGGACAGGGACGTTCCAAGCAGAGAGACTCTCATAAGCAGGAGCAGTTCAGTGCAGTGAGAGTATAGAGCAGACGTGTATGGGGGAGTGGTGGGGAGCTAAAGAATGTGGTTGAGACCGGCTGGGGAGATCTCTGTATGCTAGACCAAGGATCTGAATTTAATCTCATAGACCCTGGGAGCTAACAGGAAGTACCATGATAAGGTGGGGGTAGCGAAGAGGTAGCTGGGGAAGATCATTCAGGCAGCAGTGTGAAGGACTGATGAGGTCAGGAGAGAGTGAGATGGTGAGCACCTGAACTAAGTTAGTGACATGGGAATAGAAAGTAGGCAGGGCTAGTTTCAGACAGACAGGATAAGATTTAAGCCAAGTAGAAAAATACAGATATGTAAGCACAGTACAGTATTCAATAAAGTACTAAATTGTATAAAATCAAGTACCCAAATATATGATACAAATGTGCCATGAGTGTTTAGGAATGGGTTTCCTAAAGGATTTGGGTGATTAGATAGAAGAAAGTGGGCATAGCCTGCCAGTCTTTTTACATTTTTCTCTGTTTTTAAATATGGGGATGCTAATTTGGAGCAGAGAAAGTGTTACTTTGGCATCTTGTGGCTCAGGACTCAGAGATTTATAGGCATTTATGGTTCTTCATTTGGGTGTTGAAATGCCTAAAGTCAAAGCTCTCTATTCTGCTGCACATTAGAGGTGCAAACCAAGCTTCTGATCCACTAGTCTGAGGTTAGGCCTGGTCACCTGTGTAAAGCAACCAGTAGTTATATGACTAAAATATGCAATAGAAAATTGATTTGCTGGTACAGAAACTTAAGCAAATTATTTAGAGAATGAATAGAACATTCATGATTTTCTTTTCTTGGGGTCATTATCGTGACTTCCTTTTATTGTACTGGAAATTATGAAAAGGCTATTTAATATTTCTCTTGTAAATTTTATAAATCTGACTTTATGTACATACACACAGAATATATATTAGATCAATATTATGAGTTAAAGCATCTAATAAGTTTTCCTTTCTTGTTTTTTCTTAGTTTGTTTTGGGTTTGGAATAATCATGAACTATCATGCTTTCTCCTTTAATCTTGCCTTAGAGTGTTAAATTCCGATACTCGGCAGTTATTTCTGCTATTAAAATTGTAAGTTAAGAAAATAGTAGAGTTATTCTTAAAGCCATGTTTTTCATAGCCGTAAACATAACAAACATCATCTTGAGTAAATTGTTCATAGTTTCCTGAGTGTGACTCATTATTATGTGAGAAATCTCAACTTTTATCTATCTATTATGTTCATTTTTTATAACTGTAATTTTAGAGCTGTAGGGGAAACGTTAGCTCAGGTTTATTAGATAGTACATAACCCTGTCCAGAATCTCACTGGTGTGGGGACAGGAAATTACTGTAAATGGATTTATTTGTATAATTGCAATAACAAATCCATTTGTTATAAATGGTTTGAATTTAGAGATTACGATAATAAGCCAAGGAGACCTGTCAAACAGGAGATGGTATGCTAGAACTTAATTTCCTCTAGCAGAGTTGTGATGTTACTCAATAACACCAAACACCACGACAGTGTCCAACTTAAATTGAAAGGTCATTATCTTTAACACTAAATTATAAACTTAAACTCATTACTAGGTATTCGAAATTTAAGGATCTCATGTTCAGTCTTTAGCAGCAGCACATACAAAATATGAGCTGACTTGTTAAGGGGACTGAACTCCTATAGCCGTGTTTTTCAGCTGGTCTGTTGCTATTAAGCCAAATGCTTGATCCCGTTCTGGTTCTCCTCTGGGTGTCTCAGCTCCCAGGGCCAGGCCTGTCTGGCTACCCAGATGCACCTTTCTGTCTTCCTCCCCTTTCGGAGAGGCTGCCATACATTGCCTTATACTCTTTTCAGTCTTTTCAGAAGTTTATTCTACCAGTTCCTTTACTCCTCTGACTAGACTTGCCACTCATGACTTAAGTTGAGGATTATCAGATGTATTATAGTCATGAAAAAGTTTAAGGAAAATATTAATATTAGAGTAGGAGTGTTACTTATCCTAACTCTTAAAAAATGGGTTCCTTTGTGGAAGTTTTATGCATGAATTTTAAACTCATCTATAGAAAGTATGTTTTGTAGAACTAATCTGTAGAAAGTATGTATCATGCCTGCTGTTAAAATATGATGGGCATCTCATTAACTTTCTGTTTTATATATGAAAAAGAAAAGTGTCAAATTTTCTTGAGCAGTTTAGTGAAAATGAATTCAATCCATTAGTCTCTGGATTCTCAGGAAATAGTTCACTTTTAACTTCAAAAGGTTCAGGTTTGCGTAATTTCATCAGATCATTTCACACTTTGCCTTTGAATATTGTCTTGAACTGTATTTTTATAAGATCAGCTTTTTCCTCAAATCTTTAATCACTCAAAGTTAAAATGTACTTTTTATGAAACAAATCAGATTATTAGATGTATATAGTAAACAATATTTTAAAATATAATTCTGAAACTTTTAGTTAAAAGTTTACTTTTCATGCTTGCCTTAGTGTGAATGAGAAACTCTGTCCACCAGTTTTTGAAGTGGTGTTAGTTTTGGTAACCTCATGGCATCTGCTTGGCATTTTTAATGCAAATTCTGTATTTCCTCCCATTTGTCTGTAGGATACTGCTATTGTTCATCCGGTTCCCATTCGAATGACTCCAAGCAAAATCCACATGCAGGAAATGGAACTTAAAAGAACTGGCAGTGGTAAGGAAGCTGTTGATGGGCTGTATTTTAGTTTAGTGGGTTATATTTTAGATTAGCATCAAATACACAAGTAATCATTCTGAGTTCACATTTCTTTTGTTAATTGGTTGTTTTTTAACATAGTTCTTCCTACAATTATGTATGTATTGTGTGTGTATGCGTGTACGTTTTTTAATTTATATTACAGTTTTCAAAAGCAAATTACTGAATTTAATTTATAAAGTTTTAAAATAAAGACGTTTGGAAAATGTGACTTTTCTAATACCCTGTGGGTTTTTATGATCATCGTTGTGAATTTACATTTAAAGTATGTTCGGATTTTAACTGAAAGAGGTGTATATTAAAATGAATTTTGTCTTTGAAATTGTATATTTTGCTTTAACTCTTGGAATTTTCTCCGCATTTTAGATTAAATGTTTTAGGTAGGGTCTCTCAAAGGTAGATTTGTTTTCTATGTAAGTCAACAACATAGATTACTTATTTTACAGTCATTTGTGTGGTGTTTTATTTAACTAATTGCCCTACAGGGATAAAATTAACAAAGTATCAACATGCAGATGGACTTTTTCATTATTAAGTATCTTCTGTTGTGGCAGAAAGCAAAATTCTATATAAACAGGTTTATATTTGTCCTGTTAAAGTATTATTTTGTCTTCTATTTCATGCATTTACTTGCTGCTGCTTTGGAGTATTGAAACAGTGTTATCTTGTGCTCTGAAGTTTATGAATTTATTAATTCAGACACCTATATCTTGTATTTTTACCTATTAATTCTCTCCTAGATCATACTAATCCCACTAGCCCATTGCTTGTGAAAACAGCTGACCTTTCAGAAGAAAATAAGATAAATTCATCAGTGAAATTTGCTTCTGGAAATACTGTAGGTAAGTGAAAGGTAGAACTATAGCTTCCGTTTGAGGGTTATTAACTCTGGATTTAGAGTCTGAATAATTCAAATATATAACCATTTAATATTATCTTCACTGGATAATGCAGAGAATCGCCAGTCCGTTTAAACCCCTACCCTCTGTATGACTAAATGGTTGCCCATTGCCACCGAACCTCCTTCAAGGCAGGCCTTCTGTTTGCCGTCCCTCTCAACTAGCCAGATTTAGTACGCTGGCTCTTCCCTACTAGCCCCTTTCTTTCTCGCTTACAAGAAATTGTGTATATATTCATTCATTCAGCCAATGTTAATGGAATACTATGTGCCAGGCTCTGTTTTAGACCCTGGGGATTCAGCAGTAAACAAAACAAAACAAAAATCTTTGCCCTTATGGAGTTTACATTCTGCAGGGGAGATAAGAAAGAGAAAAAAAAAACCTCGCATATCTTAGGAGATAATTAACACCCTGGATAAAAAAGTTAAGTTGTGAAAGGGGAGAGGGAGTGACATTTTAAATAAGGTGATCAAAGAAGGCCTTAAAAAAGATGACATTGAATTAGAACTTGAAGGAGGCAAGAAATTCAGCTGCTTGAATATCTGAAAGAAGGACGTTTAAGGCACAAGGAACAGCCAATATGAAGCCCTGGCTTAGGGAAGGTGCCTTGTTTACTTCTACTGGGAACAGCAAGCAAACGCCTGAAATAGAACTAGTTAGTAGATTTGGCAGGCAGAAGTAGCAAGTGGGGGAATAGTAACTGAGGAGCAGTGTGAGACTGACTTGTACTGAGATGAAAAGCCATTGAGAAGGTTTTTGAATGGAGAAATGACATAATCTGGCCTTCCTTTTTTAACAGGATCATTCTGGCTGCTGTATTGGTAATAGGCCAGAAGAAGGCAAGAGTTCAAAGAGGGAAAGACCATTTTAGGAAACAGTTATAATAATATAGGCAAGAGGAGATGATGGCTTGGCCTAGGGTAGTAGCTGTAGAAGTGCTGGGAAGTGGTCAGATTCTGGCTAGATTTTGGTAGGAAAAGACCACAGGATTTGCTTACCTGTGCAATACAGGGTGTGAGAGAGAGAGGAGGGGGTCATGGGTGACTCAGGGGGTTTTAGCCAGAGCAACTGGGAATTAATAAAGTCTGTGGTGGGAAACGGTTTGTGGGGGAAAGAGTAGAAGTTCAGTTTTGGACATGTTAAGTTTGAGATTCCTACTAGAATATCTAAATGGAAATATGTTAGTTTTAGCATCATTCTTGTACCAGTGAAGTAAACTTCTCAGTGATTCGACAAGAAAAAGGAAAGGGATACATTTTGAAATGAAACTAAACGAAATAACCAGTCCCTTCAATTTATAATTCTTGAAAGATATGTAGTAGTATTTCTTCAAATTATCCCTAGAGTTTTGATTTTATAACTTCTTTATTGCTTCACAACTCTTAGTCTGCTTCTGGGATTCTCTTCTCCTTCATAAGACTTTGAGGAAATTGAAAATATTTCCTCAGGTGAAAAATTGATACCCTCTGGCTAATTTCATAAATTTTATTATTGTCTAAGCACATTTTATTCCCTTGTCAAATTAAAACTATATATATTAATAATTTTTAAGTTAGCTTTTTTTACTCAAAATATTTCTGATTTATTCTTTAAAAATGAATTTTTTCATTACAAAATTCACTTGCAGAAATGTAATAAACAAAAATAAGAAAATAAAAATTATTTATAATCTCACTATTCTACAAATGACCATGATTAATATTCATTTTCAACCTTAATCTTCATTCTGTGCATGTTATATTCTTATATGAAATAAGTTCTTTTGGGTTTCCCTGCAAAATGTTTCAGAAAAACCTGAACAAACTTTTTGGCCAACCCAATAAATACTGTTTTCTACCCTCCTTCCATGCAATGTATTTTGAGTATTTCTCTGTTATTAAATAGTAACTTTTTTAGATTGTAACTTGTTCTCTGTGCATAGTATTTTGTTGTGTAAATAAGCCATGTTTTATTTCAGTTATATCTAATTTTTTACAGTAATACTGTGACGAAATGTTAACCTGTTAGCCAATCTTTGAATATCTCTGATTTGAAACAATAATTCAATTATATTTGTTTAGGACATATAGAGTAAAAAGTGAAGAAATGATTATTATTAAATAGGATATATCCCATTTATCAGCAGATGGTTACAGTAGTTCAGACTCTTTTACTTCGGATCCAGAACAGATTGGGAACAATGTAACTCATCAAAGGTTAGTCAATAAAAAACATAATTAAAATATCTTGTTATATTTTAATATTTAAAATTATTTAAAAGCAAGTATAAATTAATTTTTCTCTTCAATTCTTCACTTCTCTAAAGGCTATTAGGTTACCTATTGATTTATGTAAAAGGGAAATGATATTGATTCTTTCCAACTTTAATAGGAATACAGAAGGAACTATTATGTCTTCATGGTATTCTGTGGAAGGTTTAAAATGAGCTGATAACTTCTTGGCAGTAGCAGTTTAATACAATCCTTTTTGTAGCTCAGCAGTGAGAGTCTGTTTAAGTAAGAAATGTGCAGATTTCCTTTTTATAGCCTTATAGGCAAGTACCAAAAGAATTTGGTGTTTTTAAAGTGTCGTCTGGAAGCACAGCCCAGTGTTGGGCTACCTACCCACCCTGAAGATCTGCATTATATATAATATCTCAGGCACAAACAAAAAAGTGTGGGGCCTTCCAGACGGGTGACATTCAGCCGGCCAGTCGGGGCGACAGACTTTCTGTCCTAGAACCACGGCCCAGTTTGTCCATAACCTCGTGCAGAAGGCCCCGGCGCTGGTCAACGCCGCTGTGACTTACTTGAAGCCTCGATTGGCCATGTTTTGGCACTATACCATGGTTGAGCTGGTTCCTCCAACCCCTGCTGAGATCCCTACAGCTCTTCAGAGCTTGAAAAAAATTATCAATAGTGCTCAAACCAGTAGCTTCAAACAGCTTACAGTTAAGGAAGCTCTTCTGAATGGTTTGGTGGCCACTGAGGTGTGGATGTGGTTTTATGTTGGCGAGATCATAGGCAAGCGTGGCATCATTGGCTATGATGTTTGAAGACCAATCATGTTAAGTTGGGTTGTCTTTTGCTTTAATACATTAATACAGCTCTAAATGCATGTCTTTGCTTAACCTGTAATTGGAAAAGATATATATGAACATACCAACCTGGTACATGTATATGTGAGGATAACATTTTATTTCGAAGGCTTGAAATAAATGATGTTTCAGCTTTATTTCTAGAGAAGTTGGGGGAAACGCTTTGAGAAAAGAACTTGCTCCAGTAGGATAAATAATAGTACCATGTGCCAAACATGATGTAGTTAAATCACGTAGTATAAAGAATACAATTTGGACTTTTTTTCTTTGCTAAAATCGGAGAAAGACCCTTTTGACAACACCTGTGCCTGTAAATGTAGGGGTACTTTTTGTCAACTTGAATATAGCCTCCCCAAAAGAGAACAGCAAGGTGCTATTCTCTGTATCTTTGTAACATCTTTAACACTGAGACAGAGTGAATGAGAGCAGTGACCTATATTTTTAATCTAATTTTGATATGTGTTATATTATTAATCTGTCCAGTTTTTTTGTTTTTGTTTGTTTTTTTAAGGGCCTATCTTTGCAAAAATAAAATACCCTAGAGATATTTAACAAGGCTATAATTTAGTATTGTCCATGAGTCTAAGTAGTACATTATGTCCTGAAATAAATATAAGTGATTGGTATCAAAAAAAAAAAAAAAACTGTGGGCTAGGGTGAGGGTGCTAAGGGATCTGTCTGCAAAGGCTTCACTGTCCACTCAAAACTGTGCAGAGGAGAGAAGCATCTTTCTCCCCTGCCTTTCATACATCGTAAGACCCTTTTGCCACAAACCTGGAGGATATATGGAGAGACTGGTAATAATATAGAGAATCTCCAAAGAGCTCACGCAGTCAAAAGACTGCTTTTCCATGTACCTTAGAGTTCTCCGTCACTTTGGATTTTAGTCTACTTTTTATTCCTATTAGTGAGGATCGGATTGCTAAAGTCCATGAGACTCTTTTCAGAATATAGAAGACTTTGGTGGCCAATAAGTGAATCTTGAGAAGGGGGTTGAGCATGAATATAATCATCTCTAAAAGGAGATGGCCTGTGATAACACAGGAAGGGGCACCTCACATAATCAAGTCAGATTCTGCCTCAGTTTACCAAACTTTAAGGTGGAAACTAACTATATCTGAAAGTAGAGTTTCTCTTTTTTGAAAATAGTTTCTCAGACTAATACTACCTTTAACCGAATGGGAAAACATTATACTAGGTTAGAAGTCTTCCTTGAATTCATGTTAATAACTGTCTTTTTAAATTTTTTGAAATTTTTGTTGAATGTATCATTATACTTTATAAAGATTATTTGCTATATTAAGTAACTACTTGTTGAATGCACATCATAAACAGTATTCTTTATTCATTGTAGTACTTATCTACCCTCTGGAGAAAATGTGACACCAATAAGATCCTTTGCTGCTTAGCTGAGTTTGAATGCTTAAAAAGAAAAAAGAAAAGCTCCAATATCAGTAGCATGACCAATTGTAATGGGGCGAATTTTGCAGGTCTCATTCAGGAACGTCGCCTGATAACGCTGCACCACCACCTCCCCCTCCAAGGCCTCAGCCCTCTCATTCTAGATCATCATCTTTAGATATGAATCGGACCTTCTCAGTCACCACAGGTAGGGGTTAGAGAACAATAATATATATTATATTAAATATATTAAAGATACACAATATTTTATTTTATTTTCCCTTATTTTTTGATATTTTGAATGGAAAATTTTTGAATTGAAAAAGTATCAGATGAGAGGGAATTTTTTTTTCATAATGATTATCTAAAATGTGAGTTCAGATGATAAAAATGGGAACCTGAGAGATGCCACAAAAAGAGACTTTTAAAAGAGCAATGTGGAGATATCAAGGAGGGAAAGCCAATAGGTTTTAGATTATGATAATAAAGGAGAGAGAAGAGTCATAACTTACTCAGAGGTTTCAATTTTTATATGACTGGTCGCATTGTTATTACGTTGGTCGAAATAAAAAGTTAGGACGGAGGGTGATGATGTTCTGTTTTTGATATTATGAGTTTGGAATGATGAGAAAAAAAGAGAAATAACAGGCCATTGGACCTGTGGGCTAAGAAAGATTGATGTATTATTTGAGAACCATTTTCATAGAAGTGATGGACTGGTGTTAAATGAAAAGAGAAAATTTGAAAGTCTTCATATTTGATAGCTAAAGAGTACTCAGAAATATGGTAAGAAAACCAAGAATGTATCGTGTTACGGGAACAAGAAGGAGCAAGACAAGAGTGCCTCATGCAGTAGAGCAAGAGAAATGAGGTCTGCAAAGAGGCCATGAGATTTGACCACATTTAGACAGTTTTACAAGATATGTATGGCTTGCAGTACTGTATGTTGGTATTGGAAATTTTTATCATTTGATCACATTCATTCAGCCTCTCTTTTCTATTGGCAAAGTAATTATATATTTACAAAAAGAAGACTTGTGTGTTCACACAGGACAGCAACAGGCTGGAGTTGTTGCCCAACCTCCTGCAGTGCCTCCAAGACCACAGCCCTCACAGGTAATTCTCCGAGATGTTCATTACTAAACATCAGTTATTATAGTCCCTTGGGTCAATTTGTCTGTTAGGTCTTTGATTCTATTCTAGGATTATTTTGAAGATGAGGAATTACATAATTGTCATTCTTAATGTACATTTAATTCAGGGAAGCTAGGTCTTCTTTTAGAAGATAAGAATTCCAATAATGATTTACTTTTTGAAAGAAGCTTAGAAGTGAACCAAATGATAATGTCTTGACAAAGAAGGGTTTAGATGAAAGAACAATGGATTGGGAGTTAATAGGTGTCCATCTATGTCCTGGCTCTGGCAGTGACTCAGAGTAACCTCCCTGCATCTCCCTGGATGTGTTACTGCGTCAGTGAAGGAACTGTTAGATGACTTCTGCACCCCTGCCAGGTCAAGGTTGTTTGCATCTGCATAAAACTATTATGTTCCAAGTTAGATTCTGGATTATAGCTAGTTTTATGTGACTGACTGACTGGCTACCTTTTACATGAATGAGTTTCGTTGATTTTTCTGAGTTAGATTCTTATAATGAAGTTGGTTATTTTCAGTTAAAAAGATGGTTTCCTAATCATCGAAGATACTGAAATTTGAATATTCCAGTATTCATTTTATTTAAAGTGCCAACAAAAATACTTTTACTGGATTAAGCTGTGAAACCCAGTGAGTTGATCTCTGGACTCAAGAACCAGTCTAGTGGGAAAGACACCTGTAAACAACAATTATAATAGAAGTGCTGCAGTAGACATATTTATAAAATGCTTTGGCACAGCTTTTGTAGCTAGTAAAGTCAGGGATGGCATTGAAAAGGTCTAAGTAAAATGAAGGAAGTTAGACTTAAGCAGAGACTTGAAAGATAGCATGGTATTTCTTGGGGAGAGGGCATTACAACCAGAAGGAATGGCATAGTGGTGTAAGGTAAGCCTGGCATATTTTTCAAGGAAAAACTGTTGAGTTCCATGAGTGATGGGAAAGGAAATTAAAGAGGTGGGGAAGGGGTGGAGCTTCTTCTATATCATACTAAGAAGATGAAATTTTTCTTTTAGGACAGAGAGAATTTTAAAGGGTACGCAGGGAAGAGACTTCATATGTATTCTTATAGCATCCTGTACTTCCTTTGTCATAAAACTCCTCACACAGTTGTTATAGATATAGATATATTTATTTTATTTTATTTTATTTTATTTTTGGCTGCATTGGGTCTTCCAAGCAGTGTGCAGGCTTCTCTAGTTGCAGACAGCAGAGGCTACTCTTCATTGTGGTGCTTCTCGTTACAGAGCACAGGCTCTAGGCTTATGGGTTCAGTAGTTGTGGCTCAAGGGCTCTAGAGTGCAGTCTCAATAGTTGTGGCACTCGGGCTTAGTTGCTCCACGGCATGTGGAATCTTCCTGGACCAGGGATCGAACCCACATACCCTGCATTGGCAGGCAGATTCTTAGCCACTGCGCCACCTGGGAAGTCCCTCACACAATATTTTAATCCCTTGTTTACTTATCTCTTATCCTGCACTAGACTGTCAGCTTTATTAGAGGATGGACCTAATTTGTTTGTTCACTGTTATATCCATAGTGCTTGGCCAAAAGTAGTTACTCAATAAATTTATTTTTTGATTGTAGAAGAACTGATCTGGCAAAGGCATGGAGAACAAATTGAAGGAAGGTGCACTGGAGTGTCGGAGAATAGAGCACTGGTTTTCACACTTCAAAAATAACACTCTTTTTAGAAACATAAGGAGACATTTTTAAAAATAGCTTATTTAAAGAATGAACAATTATGCAGTAGTCCAATTAAGAAAAAAATAGATGCCAAGGGAGAATCAGAGATTAGGGCCAGAACTTCCCCTCTCCTTTGATGCACTTTCTTTGCAATAAGAATTTTGTAAAAGTATCTTTTTAATTGGAGGTTTGTCATCTTAATTTTTTTTAGTCTTTTTAGCCTTTCACTTAAAGTTTTTTAGGGCTAAATGCTGTTGTAGCTCACCTCCCTGAATGTTCAGATAATAAAACAGAGCATCCTTATAATAAATTTTCAAAGAAAAAGCAGGTACTCTGTGACACTGGTTACACCAATGCAATCTTTGTTTCTCTCTCCTAAACCCTCACATAGGCTCCTGGTCCCGTTGTGCATCGCCCAGTGGATGCCGATGGCCTAGTAACTCACACTAGTACCTCACCTCAGCAGATACCAGAACAACCAAATTTCGCAGATTTCAGCCAATTTGAAGTGTTTGCTGCATCAAATGTTAGTGAAGAACAAGATGATGAAGCCGAGAAACATCCAGAGGTCTTGCCGGTCAGTTTTCAAGGGTCTGTCTGATTTTCTGCTGGGAATGTTCCCATGTCATGCTCATAAGCCAGTCTTTAAACAGAGGCTCTCCTAAAAGAGCAGGTAATAGAAGGGATATCAGTGAGTAAAATATCTGCTACTGTTTCTTACAGAGGATTTATATTCCCTAGGTCAGTGCTTCTCAATTTCTTATTGGTCTCAGATACCTGCTGGTAGCATAAAATGCTTAATAAGAATCAAAATCTAGGTGAGGGGTAGCTCTCACATGAAAAGACACAAGCACAACCATCTGATCTTGGCTAAAACAGTGTTCTGGGAGTTACATCTTTATGCTAAGCATCTGATTGTGTGATGTAGTGAAGATTTCTGTATAGTAAGAGTCTGTGGTTACCATAGCTACACTCAGTTTATATGAGAATAAGTCAGTTTATGGGGGTTGCATCTTAATACTAAGCATTTGATTGTGTAATTTGATGAAGATTGTATGAGAGTAAGTCACGTTAGTTAGACAGATTTATAGACTACAGCGTGCTAAAATTTAATCTTTGCAGACAGTGTTCCAGGAGACTGTTTAGGTCTAGCAGCAAGACCTTCTAGGGGGATATCTGTCCTCACTAGTTGTGAATGTGGAGTTGTAGGAAACAGGGGAATTCTGAAGTCTGATTGTTTCAGTTTATACTGATCTTCTCTAACAGATCCAAAGACCTGCTTATTTGACTGGCATAATTTAGACAAAGGTTCTTATAGATCTGATCCATGGGAAATTTTTTACTAGCCACTTCTTCAAACCTGTTACTTTCTGCCTGGCCTGGACCTACTAGGGAAATGGGCTGTACCACCAGGAAGGCAGGGTGGGCCTGAGGGGGAATACAGGTGTGCACAGGGTACTGGTACTTCCTCCCATGGAATGGATGCTTCCCGTCTCACAGCCAAAGAACTTCCCAGACAATGCTGCATCCTCAGTTGTCCCCACCCCCACCCCCTCAAAGACTTACTACCTTCCCTCTCTGCCCTTTAGTAGTAGAGAATGATACAGGGTATTCTCAAATTCCCTCTCATCTTCATCTCAGCTTTCTTATTGTTGGAATGAATATTTTCTAAACATTTTACTCTCTGATTTATTACATATGTATTTATTCATGTATTACTTATATATAATTTGTAATAATAATATACTCATCTCTAGGTTGAAAAAGCTTCTGATCCTGCAAATTCTCTTCGAGTTGCCAAAACAGATAGTAAAATTGAAGAAAAGACAGCTGCTAGTGCTCCCGCCAATGTGGTATACAAAAGTCTTTTATAATATTGATCATCTTATAGATATAAAAAATTATATAACTTGCAAATCTTAGAAATAAAGTTACAGATCATCTAACCTGTTCCACCACCTTTAACTGTAATGTATTTAGTCCATCTCAGAACACAGTCTACCTAGAGATAGAGATGATAGTCTATCATTTGTATTAATGCATGCCACAGGTTCTCACATTTTATGTGGTATTACATTCTTTCAGATACATAAAGTAGAACTTCCTTATTTGTCATATGCAGTTTCTTTTATTGCAGTTCGAAGTATAATAGGGAAAAATTGTCAGCCCTCTAAGGTTAGTATTATACTCTGTGCTCTTTCTTTAACTACCTTAGGAATCATTTTTTTCCCAAAATTTATTACGAAAAATTTTAAACATGCGGAAAAGTGGAAAGAATTTTACATTGTACATCAATAAACCCACACCTTGATCATACCATTAATATTTACTATACTTTGTTTTTCTTCCAGTTTTATTGAGATGTAACTGACGCACACACTCACACACGGTATAAGTTTAAGGTGTACAGCATAATGATTTGACTTCCATACATCATGAAATGACTATCACAGTATGTTTAGTGAATGTTCTTCATTTCATATAAATTCAGAATTAAAGAAATAGAAAAATATATATGTTTTTCCTTGTGTTAATATACTTGCTTTATATCTCCATCCTAACTGAATGTTCAAGAAATGCTCATTATGAATGGAATTCTTGTCTCCTAGAGCAAAGGCACAACACCTCTTGCTCCACCACCTAAACCTGTTCGAAGGAGATTAAAATCCGAAGATGAATTAAGGCCAGAAGTTGATGAACATACACAAAAGACAGGTGTCCTAGCTGCTGTTCTTGCATCACAACCTTCTATTCCTAGGTAATAAAAGCCGATCCTATAACACGTGAAATTATAGGAAACCAAAAGCACCGCAATTAAAAATATCAAACTAAACGGAATTTTGGTCAGACCAGTCCTGTAGTTGAGCCTGGGTTCTTCACTGTTCCTCTTTGAGAGATTTCTCATTTATGAATAGGTAGAATATTCTTCCCACTTTTTTCCCTTGTATTATTAAGTTCAATTCCATTTTTACTCTGTTGCAAATCCTGGAGCAGATGCTAAAAATTATAGTGCACAATAACACTGATGGTTTAACAACGGTTGTTTTAGACCAGGAATTGGCAGACTAGGGCTCATGGGCCAAAGACAGCCCATGGCCTGTTTTTGTAAGGCCCAAGAACTAAGAATGGGCTTTTATATTTTTGTATAAAAGAGAAGAGAAAAAGACAAAAAAGATATAAAAAAAAGAATATTCAGCAGAAATGGAATGTCCTGCAAAGCTGTAAATATTTACTCTCTGACCATTTGCAGAAAAAGTTCGCTGATGCCTGCTGTAGACTGACTAAAATTCAGGTGATTCTGCAGAATAATCATTAAAACAATAACTACAATAATTAAGCCTCTGAAGCTTGGATTCTTTTGATTGAGCATTAAAACTGAGCAAGTCAGGTTGAGCTGTGCTAACAAGGCAAAGATGCTCCCTCTGCGTTACAGGTTTAGCAATAGATCTGGGAAGAATGGAGAGAATTTAAAGGTAAGAAATGAAGGTAATTTTTTTTTGCTCTCTTTTATCTTCTCAGGTCTGTTGGGAAGGATAAGAAAGCCGTTCAGGCATCCATTAGACGCAATAAGGAAACCAACACAGTTTTGGCCAGATTGAATAGTGAATTGCAGCAACAATTAAAGGTAATGTAGTTTCTGAATCTTTATTAGGGAAGTTCCATGGACTCAGAGTGTCTTAGTCTTAGTTGGAGGTGATCTAACAATTCTTATGCTAGTATGGAACTTCCCATGTAGCAACAATAGTGTGGATCTAAAGCGTTTTATATTCCTTTTGAGTCTTAATATTGAAAAGAATTTCCTATACTGAATTCTGGTATGATTGCCTTGTCCTACATGTATATAAGGCATTGTATTCCTAAAATGTTCCTTAACTTTCGTAATGAAACCCAAGAGTAGAAAAGTTGTGACCTCAGGTACCTCCAGTATCACATATGTGGCTCTCTACACTCAATTAATTCTTAAATGATTCCAGTATTGTTAATTTATCCTTTTATCAGAGACAACTCAGATTCTATTAAAATGACTTAAATAGGTCTAAAGAAGAAGGATGGAGGCAATTTAGATCATCTCTAAAATAGAAAAGACAAGCCTTAAATAGAAGTGGTACTAAGGGTGTGTGTACTCCTGTCATCTCTCCTTGAGAGGAATGAGTTTGTTTTTCTTACTACTAACCACGATTTCTTTGAATCCCTACAAATAAAAACTAATAGCCAAAATCATTTATGACTCATTAACATTATTTTTTTTTAGTATTTATTAAATATTTATTTGGTTGTGCTGGATCTTAGTTGTGACTTTCGGGCTCCTTAGTTGTGGCTCACCAGCTCCTTAGTTGTAGCATATGGACTTCTTAGTTGTGGCAGGCAGCCTCCTTAGTTGTGGCACTTGGGCTCCCCAGTTGTGGCATGCAGACTCTTAGTTGCGGCATGCCTGTGGGATCTAGTTCTCTGACCAGGGATCAAAATTGGGCCCCCTGCATTGGGAGCATGGAGTCTTAATCAGTGCGTCACCAGGGAAGTCCCTCATCAACATTATTAAGCATTCATGTCTTATAAACCAGTGGTTCTCAAACCTTAAATGTATATACACTTAATTAGATGCCATGTCAAAATGAGAATTCTGATTCAAGTCAGGTATAGAGTGGGACCTGAGAATTCTGCAATTTCTAATAAGCTTCCAGGCGATGAAGATGCTGCTGGACTGTTGGCTCCACTTTGAGTAGCAAGGTCGTAAACCACAAAGATGAGGAAAGAGTCCATGGAAATGTAAAATGAATACAGAGTTAGTTGAGTCCCATAACATTCTGTTCATATTCCTTATCTAGCATTTATCACATTGTCCCTATCTGTGGCACATTTATCTCTCTGTCCTACTAAACTGAACTCATTGAGGGTAAATCATAATCATTTCTGTTTAGGGTGACCATATAATATATTGTTCAAACCAAGGTACTTTTGAGAAAAAAGGGAGAGGGGATGTGTTAATATTTAGGCCAGGACATCAGAGATAAACTGAGACTGTCTTAGATAGATTTGTAACCATGTTGTCTCTGTCCTCAAAACTTCACACAGGTTAGGCATTTGATAAATGTATGTTAAAGGAATAATATTCTTGTATAACTCTTTGATCAAAGAAGATAGTTGTAGCTGTTCTATGATTATGAATTTGGTCCACTGTAAAGGAAGAATGTAAAACTAATGACAAGCTTGCTAGTACCATAACTTGAAGATGAAAGTTTTGTTAATGCATGTTTTTCTGAAGAACTAAGGAAAACCATAGAAACATGTATATAGGAGCTATTTTAAAAATGACTTTTCTCATTATCTCTGAGAACAGAAAATAAGAAGTGTGGTACCAAATAGGAAGAGGTCATTCTGGTTAAAACACAATACTATCAGTGATAGAGAAAAAGAAAAAAGGAAAATGGATGAATTAGAAATTGCTGGCTATCTGAAAAAACTGCTCAAAATCAACAGTGATTAGAAATTCTGATTACAAAATACAGTTATTCATTGTGAAACTGAAACTCAAAATGAGGTTCAGTTGTTATGACCAGATGTAATCACCAGGAGAAAGAATCTGTGTTAACTGATTTATCTACAGTTACTGCAGGGGGTAGACTTTATGCAAAAATTCATGCATTAATAGCCATCATTTGCAGATATTGGCTTTTCTAATAATGAAGCAAAAAGCATTTTATTACTCTGATTTAAGTAATAAGAAAAAAGATTTTAAGATCATGTTTTAACATTACATACACATAAAGAAATTACATTTCTAAAGTGAAGTATCCTTTTAAAATAGCAACAGCTCTCCCTTCCTCTTCTTAACAAACTTAAATTTTTTTCTTGATGCAGAGCTGTTGTTAGACATGCCTTCATTTTTATATATGTTGAAACATAACTTGGCTTTGCATCTTTTTCAGGATGTTCTTGAGGAGAGAATTTCCCTGGAAGTTCAACTGGAACAACTTCGACCATTCTCTCACCTCTAAGCCAATTGCCGTTAACTGTGAACATACCCATTTTTAAGCGGTTTCAGGTGCAAAGCCAATTTGGAGACTCAAAAATTCAGCTTACTGCTTCATTCAACATTAAATTTTATGATTCTGTTTTGCCCTATATGTTCACCATTGTATTTAAGTATCTTTTATTTTTTAATTTCAACAATAAAAGGGTCAGGATGACTTCTTCTGGAGGGTGTATTGTGTTTGTTGGCACAGCCCACCCTTGTTATCCCGTAGCATCAGGAATACATCCCTAACATGGGTCCATTATACTTAGGTGGCCAAAACCTCACACGGCTTGGATTTACAGAATGGGCTTCTCATTACACCTCGAGTGCGGACTCAGAAATATTTGCAAAAGGAGACAGAATGAAATAAACTGTCAGTTTGTCTTTTAGGTTTAATACTTAACATAAAGAATCCAAAAATCTTTAAAATCAGTTTCCTATTTAATTTTTGATCTGAAAGAACTATATTGGATAAGGCATTCTTTAACCATAATCAATATTCTTCAAGAGAAACATGGTACATTCAGACTTTTCCACGTCAACTTGGGTGGCCAGATTTTACGTTTTCCTTGTGAAAATTTGATCGGTTTCGCCCTTGACTTAAACTTTTGTGTGTGTGAGATTTTAATTCTGCAGCAGTCATGTAAACTTATGAAATAACTGTGAAGATAGGCCTTTTTTAATTGTCCCCTAGAAACAAAGGGGAAGTGTTGATTCCATGAACAACATAAGTACTGCCCACTTGCAGACATCACTTTTTGCATGATTTATGCACTTAACTCTCAATTAGAAGCTTATGCTCATTGGTCTCTACAGGTTTTTTCAAGTAATACGTTTTAAAACTTCTGAAGACCTTAATTATTCACAGGATAAATGGAAATTAAGATTTCTAGTTTATCTTTAGCTATCTTGTTATTCATTCTTTTGCCACAGAGAGAGGTTTTTCCTGTTAACAGAGGGTTTCTGAAGTTTGTCCTGTTCAGGATAATGTAGTGTCTCAGGATTTGTTTTGTATTATATGATATTTACATTTTGATCACATTTGTAAATTTGCATTTATTGCTGACAGCAGATAGTCCTTTAATGTTTTATTCTGTCTATGGCATCATAGATGTTAAGCTGCATGGATATATCACAAAAGAATCAAAAGTGTGATTTTACACTAATAAAAACGATATTTTAACTTTTGTACATTTTTTAACAAGAATTTAAATTTTTAAGAATTAGAAGGAATTCGTATTTTTGTTGTTGAAAGAAGAAAATGTTTAAAATAGCCTTGTTCACAATCCTAGACTGTAGTAGTAGATTTCATTTCCTTAAAGGAGAATTTGAAGTAAAAAGGGAAACTGACAACCAAAAGCTTCCAAAGTTAATACAACTTTACCATTAACTAAGTAAAACTATTATTACTACTGCATATATCAGCTAAATTCAAAGTGCCTAACAGGTTATAGCTTCAGTTTATTAAATGATTAAATGAAGGCTTTAAGGGCCCAGAAAACTGACTACTCAATACTTTTTATTTTTCTCTGTTTTAAAACAGAATTGTTTTAATTTCATTTTTTTTTTTTTACTTAGCTAAATTCCATTATAGGCAAGTTTTGTTTTAATTTTTATTTTTGTTTTTTAAAAAGTACCCCCATCCCCTGCCAAACAGCCTTCTAATTTAACAGTGTAACAAAGTTTTTAATCTTTTCATTTGGAAGGTCTAAGAATTTAATTTTGCAACAAAAGAACACTTAAAAATTCTAGATAACTTATTTTTTTAATATTTATTTACGTATGTATTTATGTATGTATTTATTTATTTAGGCTGCACCAGGTCTTAGTTGCGTCATGAAGGATCTTTTTTTTTTCACCCCCAGCACATGGACTTCTTAGTTGTGGCTTGCCTGTGGGATCTAGTTTCCTGACCAGGGATCAAACCCGGGCCCCCTGCATGGGGAGCACAGAGTCTTACCCACTGGACCACCAGGGAGGTCCCAAAAATTACAGAAAACTTTTTAGGATTTTATAGTGGTATGTTTTTAATGTTCTCTGGAGGAGTACATTCATATTAAGGATATATGTGACAAGATTTTTAGTGAAGTACCATTTATATTTCTTATACACATTTTTTAAATCCATAACTATTTCATGAAAATGTTAAAGATGACTGGTAAATCACCAACAGATTAAGACATTTCCCTAAACTGATCATTTAAGAAACACTTTTCATTATGGCTTTATTTTTCATTAAATCAGAAAACAAATACCCAATATCCTTATTTAGTCTTAGGTTTTGTCAGTCAGATTACTCTTAAGTAATCCTGTCCATGAAAAATAACTACCAAAAGAAGTGGTTCAAAATTTTGTACTCAAAGGTTCCTTATTGTCTGTTTCACTTAATTGAGCATGGATGATAAAGTTTAAAAGTTAGAAGGAACTTTATGGGTCATCCTAGGTTATCCTCCCATCATTCGTGACAGATAATCATTCTGCTTTTTACTGGAGCTTCTGGAACAGAAAATAACATGCTGTCTGTCTTTGCCAGGGCAGATTGGCACCCCTGGGGTTTTAAGTCCAGGCTCACTTTGCAATACTACTTTCTATGGCATTTTGCAGTACCATCAACCATAGGAATTTATCATCCTCAGCTTCTGTAGCACAAATCCATTCGTGTTTTGGACCTCGAAGAATAAATGCATTCTTGATATCTGTAAAAAATATGAGATACACTAATTAATCTTTGCAGGTAACAGTCACAAGGAGAAAATGTTTTAAAATTCAAGAATTGATTGTCACCTTGAAGAACTTTTTGAAAATTAATGAGATTTAAGCAAATACAAATCCAGTTTTGAAACTAACTTCCTAAATTACTGGTGTTCAATATAGTCTAAAAATGTCTTTATAATTGGTTATCTATAATTAGCAATTATTTTTAAAGACTGATAGATGATGTAATGTTCTTTAATTCCAGAAGGAACTGGAACCAGTAAAGGTCTTTACTAAGAGTTATTGTAGGTAAGAGATGCTGAGAGCTAGACACTAGACCACTTTGGTATGAGGCCAGAACAGAATTAAGCCAATGACTTAGCCGAATGCCCACTTTTAGCTTATATTATGATGTTCTGACATAGAGCATAGCTGATTAAGGGGAAATGAAAGGGGACATGTCATACATGTTATGGGTAACTAACCCTTACTGAGTTTGTCTTCTAGGTGAAAATATTTATTCCCACATTTAGTATTCATTTTTTTTTTTTTGTGCTCAGGTTTTAAATGGGGCTGAAGCTAATGGGAAGCAGCCCTTTTTAGATTAGTTCCTTCTCTGAGATCTTGGTTCTGACTTTAACCTTAAGTCCTACCTTCCCATGTGGTGAAAAATATGGGAGTGAGGGGTGTTACATTCAGATTCCCTGGCCTAACAGAAATATAGAAGAGAGATACGGATCCTTTTAAGATTAGGAAGTAGAGTGTAAGATAACTGAAAGTAGGTACAGTAGGTTTAAGTAGGATTTCTTTTTGTAACGTGATATTTCTATTTAGATTATTATAAGTGAAATGTTTGTTATTAAACATCTTTTGCAAATTGATCCTTTGTAGAACTCTTAAATATGAACTTACAGAAGAAAAGGTACAGTCAAATCTGCAAAAATCACTTAGTCCTAGTAGAATGGGAAAGTAATAGATAAAAACCTAAAGTTGTAACATCTACAAGCAAAATAGAGTAATGATTAAGGACTCCAGCTCTCCTGTCAGACTGCTTCAAAGAATCCTTCACAGTGATGTAGGGTTATGTCTGCCTTTGTGATTTTTGAAAGCTTTTTTCTTAATGTCTATAGTGTATGTCTGACAATGCCAGCATTCCTTTCTTTTGCTGTTTGGAAAGTTTACATTAATGAGATCCTAAAAATATTGGGGAAATTATTTGCAAACTGGCAAATTCCAGTTCTTGTCTTACTTTTCTCTTTTAATAGTTTTATATATAATATAGCTTTCTAAAGGCATTTAACTCTTAGGAGGAAAAGAATACATACATTTGGAATCTGGAATATCTTCTATGAATAACCTTTGAAGGGCCACCGATGTAATGAACTGGTAGGTTGATTTTGAAGTCCTTTCAAATGGAATATGAGACGTCCCCCGACTAGAAACAAGCAGTGCATCATTGAAGAGGAAAAGACTGAGATCATGGGTATGTTCATAGAGCCTGGGTTATAAAGGAGAAGGAGCAGCTTTAGAAGTTTTACATTTGCATACATATGTGCTTTGTCACAGAGTTCACCATCTTTATGTTGATAAGCTGATAGTCAAGGTTTTTCCCTACCTCAGACCTTTTGAATGGCTTATTGAAGTTCTCTGTGTATTTTTTCTCCTGGTGTGAATAGTCCCTCTATTTCTCAGACCAGTCGTGGGTGGACCTCAAGGTTCCTGGTGGAATGATTTGAGCTTATGCATTGGACAGGTATCCAACTGATGCAGGAAAAATGAACACTGCACTTTCCCAACTTTGTGACGTGAAGCAGGTTAAAGCTGTTTTTAAACTTTTGTCAAAAGGTTGGTATTTTGTGTTTGATGTATTTAGGCAATCAGGAAAATAACGTTTTCATTTGATTTGGTTTCATCTTTAAGAGTAACAGGTTGGGTTAGAGAAAAGCACAAGAATCCGTAAGTTGCAAGGTGTCTTAAGTAGAAAGCAGGGGAAAGAAAAGCATTTACTAAGTAGGAAATAGAGATTTTTCTAATTTTGATTGGAGGCAAATTGATACGTATGAAAAGCTGGAATTAAGTAGCTCTGCATTTTCACAGGGGTTGCTACCGTGGTCAACGGCAGGCATGTTTATCAGCAGGCAAAATGTGTCCCCAGCCTCCATCTAGTATCTTCTGTGGGTGGAGCCAGGTCACAGTGTGTAGTAGGTTTCACTGTACTCTGGTATGGATTATCTCATGTCAGTACTCAACAGAGCATCAAGTGATATGCTAGGGAGGAGCTTGGAGGAGCCCCAAGCCGGCCCCCCTTTTCGCCCCCCACCAGGAGTGGCCAAGTGCAGCAAGCTTATTATTTTGATGGAGGATAACTTAAAAAAAAAAGTTTTTTTCTAAGAAGCATCAAGCAACCCTCAGGAAGTTAACAAAGTGAGTCAATTTACTGGCTTATTCAGAGGACTTCTCTTATTTTTTATCTCCATCATCGTTTAATTTTTAAATTGTTGATTTAGATCCACATAAGGTTTTATAGAAATGCTGAAGTTACATCAGTACATACCTACAACTTTTTTAGGGTACTGTTCTTTTGTTTCCCTTTTTCTTTTTGCTTGGCTCACTCCTCCCTCCACTCAGGTCACCCGAGTTACCAAACTAGTACATATCTTTCCACTTTTTTTTTTAACCTGCTCAGGTAGCCACTCATATATGTACCTATATACACATCTATTTACAGGCAGGTTGCCATTGTTTCAAGTATTATTCCAGATTTTTTTCTTGATTTTCTCAGAATGGAAATCACTTCAAGTTCTTTTTAATGACTAAATAATACTTTATAGCGTGGATGGACTATCATTTATCCAGTTCATCCCCATTTGATGGGCGTTTGCTTTGTTTACAGGTTCAGGTCTCTTTCTTCCTTCCTTCCCTCCCTCTCTCCCTTCCTCCTTTCATTTGTTCTTTCTTTATTGCCACTGTGAGCGATGTTGGGATAATTTGATCCCTACATATAAACAGATTCCTTACATGTGCTGTTATTTCTATCAGGTAGGATGGATTGGCCAAATGACATATATATTTTTATCAAAGACTTCCAGGTTGTTCTCCATAAAATCTGCTATAATTCATATTTAGAATCCACTTTATATTATAATAGTTCTGACTTACACATAGTACAGACTTTAATGTGCATCTGAATTATCCAGAGATTTTATTAAAATGCAAATTCTGATTCAATAGAGCTAGACTAGCCTGAGGTTCTTTGTTTCTGACACCTCCTTGTGATTCTGATAGGCCGACCACACTCTGAACGGTGAGGCACTTAAGCTGTTAGTTAATTACAGTCACGCCTGTTAGATAGGCAAAGGACTAGATGGAGAGTTAGACATTTTTAAGGAGTGCCATACTTCAGGTTCAGCTCTTCTGAGAGTGTTAGGAAATACAGGTCATGTCAGGTGTGTGGATAGATAGAAATGCAGTGATCATCCAACCACGGGAGCCAACTTCCTTTTTCAGATATTTCCTTCCCATCTCTGTGGTTATGATTTAAGCTGGAAGGACTGGGATGCTTCATATTTACTCATAGTTTACAAGAAATAATGTCCTACATCAAGTTGATATGCTATTCTGAGAATGGGGCACATGGCACTAGGGATGAGGGAGAGGGGAAGCACGAAAGATGGGTGCGTTTCAATTGGCGTAGATGGTGAATGGCCACTCTGCATAGGCACTAGAGCTCCACCCATGTTCGTGACCCTTTTTTGGCAATATTTTTACTCTATTACTAATAAGAATCATCATACCATTTTAGAAAAATGTTTAAAGCGGTAATAAAACTTCGCTGTTCTGTCTGAATGACCAGAGAATGTGCCCACAAGGGTGCTTTGAAGAAGTAGCTTTGAAAGGGCTGTTTGGTAAACAGATGTTTAGTCTTTTTCCTTTGGAAGGGACAGCATTGAAAGTAGAGGTAAATGAAGGAGAATTCTAGTTTCGTGACCCACTTGGACTGGGTGGGTGAATGGCCCAGAGAAGGGAAGGAGCAGGCACATTAATTTGAGCTTGGAGTTGAGGCCACTTGTAATCTGAGGACGTGAGCAGGGAAAGATAAACACACAAAGAGGTTTTTTATTATTTTAATCTGATTAGGAAAGTGCTTTTTAAAAAATATATATATGAGAGTTTTACTTAGAATAAAGCGTTCCAAGAGCCATTGTGACACACCCAAGATCTCCAATAATTTTCATCCAAAGACAAAAAAAACACCGGAATCTTTTAAAATTATTCTGTGTATGTAAAAACAATTTTGCCTTTCATATTGACATAATGGAGCAACTGAAATGGAAACTCTAGATTCTACTAGGGTTTCAGAAAGCTGCTTCTGCTCGCATTCAAAAGAACCAACTCCAAGGTTAAAAGTTTTTTCCTTGAATCTGAGTAGCATTTCTTTGCTTATTCACAAATAGTCCCAATGACTTAGCCAACCATAGTTTAAATTCTTAACACCATTCTAGTAGTGTTCTGTCGTTTAATGACTACATTAGCCAGACCAAGAGACAGAGTGCCCAACTTCCATAAACACATAAAATTTGATTTTCAGAGCACAACCTTTGGCATAAACAGACAACAGTAGGTCACTGGGTCTGTGAGCTGACCTGAGCCGAAACTCATCACCTTGTCCCCATCATCCACATTCTGACTGGTGGATCATAGTGGCTTTTTGGGTTGCCAGGATAAAAGTCAGTTCAGAGCCAGAGTGCAGTATCCCTGAGATATCTGGGTATTTCTCTTTCCCCAGTGCCTAGTTGCCCTGGTAAATGACTGTAGGTTTCTTTGGGTAAGATAAAAGAAAGTTAACAGTATGCATACTCAGCAGCATAGTAGTGTTTTTCTTCAAGAGGACTCGGGGTCTGAGAAGTGGATGGCCCTATTTGGTGATTTAATGCCGTGCCTCTATTCACCATCTTAGGGGGCTCCACTTTGGGAACACCCATTAGAAGAAGAACAAAAATTAACAAAAATGCTAAAAATCAGCAAGCTTAAAGTCACATAGATGAAAATTGGTGTTTCTGAAAAAACAATAATATAAAAATTCCATGGTACATAATGTATTATGAAAGCTTAACAAACCCAGAACAGTAGGGCTATATTCACAGAAGAACAAATGCCTCCAGATTTCCTAGCTCTAAAATGACTGTGACTGCATCCCTACCCCGGAGCAAATTTTTTCATTTATAGTACAAATATTTACTTGTTCTTTCTGTGTCACCACTCTTGTTTATTATTAATTTGTTTAGTACTTGCTGCTATGTTGATGAATTTATTATGAGGAAGGCTCAGTTCATCTTTCCAACCTGCTGGTCTAATCAGCGGATTGAACGCTGAGACCTGGTTTTGAATTCTAAATCAGCACTTACTAGTAATGTGATCTCCGTCAACTTAACTCAAGTCCAGATTCCCAACCCATAACATGGTTCCATTCCTACCTTCCTCACCAAGTGATTGTAAAGATTATATCAAATGAGAGAGGTTAAAATATGTGGTAAAGCATAAAGCCTTAGATTCATGTGAGTTGGCTCTGTATGCAGACTTTCCTCTAAGTAGGAATCCCTGATGGGAATGGTGGGAATGTTATTTCCTGGGTTTCATATAACTTCCTAAAATGACAGAAAACAAGGTTGCAGGCTAAACGTTCTGTGATAACTTTTGGGATAAGAAACTTTTTGCATTTACTTAATTTCAAATATTAATGTAAAATTACACTTGTATTTATTGCTTGGCAAATCACTACTTAAATATAAATGTAGAGTGTGTAAATATAAATTTAGAGAGTAAAATAATTCAGTATTCCCCCATTTTCCTGAAACTCTCAAATGTACTCTTGTCCAAATATTAAAGCAGAAGTCTAAATTCTAGTATTTGAGACTTCTGGTTTCTGCTTGGACGTGTAAAGAGCTTCAAAGTCATCACTTCCATCCTCACAATAAAAAGAAAGCTGAAAACTCAGAATCAACAACTCTTCTTAGATCCATCAGAGAAGTGAGGTTACAAGGTAAATGGCTACCCAAAAGCTGGAGAGACAAGCTGACACACAGGATCACAGCTTACTGGAAGCAGAAACTGCCTGCTGGAGCCAGCATCAGGTAAGAATATTTAAAGGGTAATTGACTAATTGCTGGAGCCCGAGTGTGAACTAGTTCAAGAGATTACACATTCCTGGAGGCCTAGCCTTCGCTCATGCGGCACCCCTTGCATGAGTTTAAAACTTGCATGAGTTTCACCTCCAGGAGCCTCACCAGGTTCTCACTGTGAAGCTCTAAGAAAAATCCCCTCATTCTTCCCATGGGGAGGGAGAAAGTAACCATTTGAAAGATGCCCAGAGAGTTCTATTCTACTTAACAAAGGCCTGCCCTCATGGGAAACAATTTTACCAGAACCTAACCTACATGAGGAAAGGGAAATACCCAACTCTGGATCCCTCTAATCTTCCTGTCTCATCTTAGAAGTGACCAAAAAAAAAAAAAAAAAAAAAAAACTGATAGACACTTGTAAAGGTCATAGGCCAGAAGTGCAGTCTCACTAAAAAACTGAGACCTAGTGATACGACATACAGCTCTTCCCTTCACATCTTACCGCCACACCGATAGGACTCCTTGTAATAAAGTATTACAGCTGAAAAGGACTACAAGATTCAAGTCCTATTCAAGGAATCTCCAGGGAAACCCAATGACAACAGGGTAGACAAAAATGAATATTTCAGCCTCTGAAACCACAGCTACAACAAACAGGCAAATATTTAGTCAGATAAATGTAAAACCTCGCACTAAAGACCTATTGACTTCAGTTCCTTTTATCCAATACATCATGTCTAGCTTTCAACAAAAAATTATAAGGCATGCTAAGAGGCAGGAAAACGCAGTCTGATAAGACAGGGCAAGCATCAGAACCAGACTCAGATATGGCAGAAATGTTGTTGGAATTATTGGACCAGGGAGTTTAAAATAACTATGATAAGTTAAGCATTCTAATGGAAAACGTGGACAACATGCAGGTACAGGTGGGTAATATAAACAGAGAGATGTAAATTCCAAGAAAGAATTAAAAGGAAATTCTAGAAATCAAAAGCACCATAATAGGACTTCCCTGGTGGTCCAGTGGTTAAGACTCTGCTTCCAATGCAGGGGGGCATGTGTTCAATCCCTGGTTGGGGAAGTTCTGCATGCCGTGTGGTGCGGCCAAACAAAACAAAACAAAAAACAAAAAAACACCATAATAGGAATGAATAATGCCTTTGATGGGCTCATCAGCAGACTGGACATAGCCAAGGATAGAATCAGTTAGCCTGAAGATACATCAATAGAGAGAAGACGAAAGAGTGAAAAAGAAAGGAACAGAATATCCAAAAAATGTGGGACAATTACAAAAGGTGTATATATGTCTAATGGGAACATCAGATGGAGAAGAAAGAATGAAACAGAAGAAATATTTGAAATAATATGGCTGAGAATTTCCCCAAATTATTGTCAAACACTAAACCACAGGTTCAGGAAGCTTAGAGAATACCAAGAAGGAAAAATCCCCTCCAAATCTACACATATTAAAATTAAAATTCCATAAAATCAAAGACAAAGATAAAATCCTGAAAGAACCCAGAGAACAACAAAAAAAACAAAACAGAATGAAACATCTTTCTTAGAGGAACAAAGATAAGAATTACATTGGACATCACTTTAAAACCATGCAAGCAAGAAGAGAGTGGAGTGAAATGTGTTGAAAGAAAAAAACCCACCAACACAGAATTCTATAGCCAGAAAAATTATCGTTCAACAGTGAAAGACATTCTCAGACAAATAAAAAATTGAGGGAATTCATCGCCAATAGACCTACCTAGCAAGAAATGTTAAAAGAAGTTATTCAGAGAGTAACTTCAGAATTCCTATTTCAGTGGAGTTCATGGTCCTGGCAATGACAATTTAGTCTCTTCCATTCTACCCAATACCTGCCTAGTATCCGAGCAAGGTGATAAAACACCTTACATCGTCTCAGAGAGGGGTACGTTTGTAACTTTTCAGTTCAACACAAAGATTTACCGTAAATTTACAATATGACAGATATTGTACTAGATTCTGAGTACAAGATAAGTAAGACACAGTCACAGCCGTAGGATAGTTAAATATTTACCTTAAAGATAAACTTATTTCCTCATTGCAGCAGTGAAGTTGGGCTACATCTTGGACCCTAATCAGATATCTGTTTACTTCTGACAGAGACTATAAAATAAAATTTAATAATTAGAAATATAAATTTTTAGAAAATAAGTTCCACTACTTAAGAACCATTTTCTATCCCAGAAGATGTAAGTGTTGAGTAGAACTCAGTTCAATTATGAAAAAGCATAGTTTGTAAGACAATGAGAACTATATTTGAGGGTGTTGTCTAATTTTTAAAACTATTGAAAACATTATTTTATCATAAATTCTTTCCTAGTATCAAAATTAAAGTGGGGGTGGGGGTGAGTCAGAAGGGATCTATTGAGAAAAAGAAGTGAACGAAATGTTACAAAATAAGAAGTCAGGCCCTTTTACTGATCTAGCCATGGAGTTGATCACTTGATGTGTATAGTGATCCAGAGGTATAGTTCTGTGGGCTGAGTTCCAAGATTTTAGATTTTCTGTAATCCAGTCAACTCCACCTCTTTCCCTATCAAAATGTGCAGATTAGGCCAAAACAACTCCATCTTGCTTCCCCAATTTGAGCAAATAAAAATGACACTTCTAATCAATTCAATATAATTTACTTTTAATTCAATATAATTCATGTACTGAACACTAGAAGACAAGTAAATCATAGTTCATATCCGATGAGGCTCCTCATCTTGTGAATAAAGGACTATAAGAAAATGTGGCAGGAATGTTCAGGGTGCTGCAGAATACCTACGAAGGGGCAACTCACACCTGGAGTTGTCGGGGGAAATTTTACAAGGCAGATGATTGCTTGAACTGGATTTTTAAAGGATGAATAGGAGTTTATCCAGTGGAGTAGAAAAAGAAGGCAATTTCTGAGAAGGAAGAGCACGGGCAACGCACAAATGTGTGAGGAGAGGCTCACATTATTGGGGAAGTGTGAGTAGATCTATGTGGTTTGATCATAAGGCAGTGAGAAGGAAGGTAGAATGGAACCAGACGATATACCATAGGTACAGATAGCCAACAGAGGACTTCTAAGATTTCTGCAGATGTCCTCAGTGGGCAGAATCCTGCACCAGATACTATGTGCAGGGAGAGATAAAACAATGAGGACACGGCCCCACTCCTCAAATGGGGTCATGATCACAGTAGTACCAAGAAAGGTGCTAAGACTGCAGAGAAGTTATGGGATGGGGTCAAGCCCACTTGTGCCTCTTCTAATCTAGCAGATAACAAAATGTGGAATATAAGAGCTTGGCAGCCCCTGGCACACAGCAGGCACTCAACAGATGCTAGCTGAATCGAGATCTTTATGCCTCCTTTTTGCCAATGACTTGAGTCTATAATTCATGAGCGTGAGATGTAGCAAGTGCATCAGAATACGTACAGGGCACCCCCAAATGATTCTCTGTATGTCTGACAGCTGATCTTTCATATTGATGTTCTGCTTCATCTAGAAAACAAAGTGATTTTAGGCAAACAGAAATTGTGATATTTTTATACATAAAAATAGATTAAAATATTTTATGGCACTTGATAAGGGTGCAGTATTTTCATAAACTATCATCAGAATCTCAATTTCCTATACATAATATGTTTTAAAACAATGAGGTACGTGACAAGATTGTATTCAAAAACTTTCTTCTGGTCATAACGTGTTATTTAACATTCAGCCCAGACTCCCATGCAGTGTGTGCATCACGGTGATATTTTCAGAATGATAGTACTGTACTCCAAGATGCTGAGTTCCCACAGAAAATAATTGTGATTGCTGGACTTACTTAGGCAGGAAAATTAATTAATACATTGCGAAGTACTTTCAGAAACAAAGGGTCTTTTTTTTTCTTTTAGTTATCTAGAAAAATCACCCAAATACTCCATTCTTTAAACTTTTATATTAATACAGGTTTTATTGTACTTCTACAGGTATCTGAAAACACTGTCTCATGTTATTTGGTTTAGAATAGATGCCCTCAGTGCTCAAAACCACTGAATACACCGATTTCTCATTAAAAGGATGAAAGACGTTGAAGTAAAGAATAGTCCAGGAGGATAAGTATTTCACGATCTTTGAGTTAGAGTACCACAAAAGCACTGTAACATTTTTAAAGGACATAGACTCTTATCAGCAACCAACCTGATCTATGTAACCTTTGTATTTTTTGATTTGGTCAACGGCAGTGGTCAAGTCCCCACGGTCAGCATGTTCTGCAGGAGTGTGAAGTCTCAGAGCGTAGAGAAGATGCACATATTCTTCAAACCTCCGGGATGGGTACAACAGCAGCTCCGGAAGGCTGTATGAAGCACAGAGAAGGGAGCCCTACTCTCTTTCTGACGACCAGAGAACACCCGTCCTCGGGGTACCCTGGCCGTGCTCTCCCTCAGAACTTACCTCAGCATCTTGGTAACAATGGTCTTATCATGCCTCTTCAGAAAAGCTCGGAATGCTGGTATCATTTCTCTGCACTAAAGGTGAGCATTATATTGTCAACACTCTATAAGGCAGTTGTAAAGTATTCTATTCCACCAGGCAAGCATGATCTGTGAAGCACTCAGAGCAAAAGGGCAACATCTACATCTAATCACACTATTATTAATACTATAGTTGCTTACTGATATCCTAAGTATAGTATTAATTATACCATGAACCTAACCCTATTCGTTGAACTTAATCAGTATAGAAAAATGAAAATGGGATTGCATGCAGGTAAGCCAGGATTAGAATTAGAATTCTAATTTAATTCTATCTAATTCTATGTGACTTTGTCAAGTCACTTAACTTCTCTGAGCCTCAGTTTTCTTGTGGATATCACACCTAATTCTTACAGCGGCGGGGGGATGGGGGGGAGGACATCCTATCCATAAAGTGACTGTCACACAGTCAGTGTTACTTCCTTACAGTAAGAGGCTATTAATAGGTTCGTCTGCAATTCTTCTGTTAAGCGTGGTTTCCACTGTACTTAATACCTGTTTTAAAATGTATTACTCATCACCATTACAGCCCCTAGGAAGTCGCCTCATTTTTCTCGGATGCCGGTAATGCTAATTTCTAGACATCAAATGGTCACTGATTTCAATAATATTAATAGCTAACATTTACTGAGTACTTACTTCTATGTTCCCCCATGCTAGTGAAATAGATACATTATTATCCACAACTATAAAAATGTTAGCACCAATTTGCCTATGATAATATGTGATGCTTTGTTCCAATTCTTGTCCTAAAAGTCAGCTCTATGAAATTGCTTTATTCATGCAATATTCACATCATCGAGCTGTCCTGCAGTGTTTAAACTCCCCGGGTGGGGCAGGAAGAGAACAGCAAAGGGCCATGTCCGAGGTCAGGAATCGTCCACAGGCCTCCCAGCCCCAGGCTTTCCCTTGAGGGCCTCAGTGCAGACAGGTGGACATGGCCACAGTGGACAGGTGGACACCAGCAGAGTGCACCACCATGTCACAAGGTGCCTCTCCTGCTACCATTTTGATGTAAACTGAGGAGGAAGAGAGCTATCCTATTGCCATCAGAGGAGATCCCAACAAGAGCAGCAAGGGACGCAGACAGGAGCTGTGTATTCCTGCTCAGACTACCTATGGCAGGAGTCACAACAAGGACAACTGTTTATAACGCACTCACTCGGGAATGTAAGACAACGGAATTCCTTATTTCACGGTGAGATCTCACACACTGAGTGTCTTTATTCCGACATATGGATTCCTTTTCCCCCTGAGAAAGCTAGACTCGCCAAGGCTGCACAGGGCTGTAGTGGCAGCCTGGAATCAGGGTTCACAGCCTCGTTTCTGCCGAATTGTGAACCACTGTCCTGTAACTACGCTCCAGGGGAACTCGGGCAGGTGGGAGTCTGGCAGTTTGCATGAGGATTCGCTCAGAGCCAGTTCCTCTCTGCTGCTGGGTCAAGCACTGGGCCAGCCCTTAGTGATACAAAATTAGGTGAGTCAGGGCCCCCATCCTCAAGGGGCTCACAGTGAGCCAGAGAAGAAGATCTGGAAGCCAGGGGTAGAGAAGAAGTCATTCCTAGTAATTCTAGTCCCTTGGATTACACACGAAACTTCTCTCAAGCTCAGAAGGTCTAATAAATGTCTCAATGGTCACTCCATCTGTTACCTTCTCAATAGTTTTCAGAACAACAGAATAATTGTTGAAGAAGTTGGTGTATGTGTTCAGCTGGCTTCCAAACTTTATGAATATTTCTCCCACGCAGTGAGCGGGCCCCCATTCCTGTAGTCTGGCTCTCAGGTCATCCAGAAACTGCCTGCAATATGAGGAAAGCGTGGCCATGAGATATCGGCCAGTGACAACCTATAAACTGAAAACATAAATTTGCAGTCAGTTGGTTAGGGCCAGGCTTTTGTTACATCCTTTTGCCTTGACACAGAGCAGTTCAGATTTGACGGGAAAGGAGGAGCTGGGCAGGAGGAAGTAGGTGGACGCGGGTGGAAGAGTCAGGACCCCAGGTTGGCCTCCAGAGGCTGCCCCTGACTGTCCCCTCCCCCTTCGCGCGGGACAGGTTTGCACAGCGCTCAGAGGAGAGTGCTCAACTCACGGCAGCGGCTGGGTGCTCACCCTCACTCAGCCCCTTTCCCGTGGGTCGAAGGTCATCCCTCATTCAGCCGTCATAGGCCTTGAAAACTGGAAGAGGCCTAGTTCCCTTTATAGAATCTGGGGCCCCCTGAGCTAAGGAACTTGTTCTAAGTTACCTAGAGAGTTGCTGGCAGAGAAGCATAAGCTGAGTGTGTCTTACTTTATCACCAGTGCAAATGATCATGTTTCTCTCTCAGCTGCTGCACCCTCAAAGCACATGCTGTTGTTACACTAACCCCCAGCCTCGCGTTCTCTAAGCAAAGTATCCTGTGACTTAGTCCCATGGTAGCCTCCTGTTCCTTTCCCATTGCTCAGCCAAACACTGCTGACTGTCAATGGCTCCATGTGGCTCCCCTTCCCATTGTCTTTTGCACGAACAACGTATTGAATATAGAATCCCCGGGCACTGAACTCCACTCCTCGTACCGTGGCTTTGAGTCCAAGCAGGGATACGCCCCTGAGAATCATCACTACTGGCCGCAGCCCAGTGTCAAGATCCTCTCTCTTTGTGAGACGATCAGGCAGGGTCTCCAAGAAGGGCAGAGAATGGCTGAGCCTCTGTCTAGCTTTTTGGAACAATTAAGTGTGGGTTCCATCTGCCGCACAATGGATATTTAAATATATACCTATTCAGGGTTTACCTATTAAGACAGAGAATTCGCAGAATATCAGAAAAAATGATCTGGATATTTGCAGCACTCAGAATTGCTCTGTTTGATGACAGTGCTGCTCTCAGTGGCCTTTCGTAAACATCTCTCACAATTTCCAGCACCTGCACATATTTCCTCTCGCTCTGTAAGAGCTCCCTGACGACTCTGGTTCGCATCTCGGCCGAGTCCACCTGCAGCTTTCTCTCCTGTAGAAAAGCATTAAGAACTCAGAGGGAAAGCATAATGACTCTTTCCAGGTTTACAGCCTCAAAAAGCCTGATCATCAAAGGAGACAGAAATGAAAGTACTGAGCAGTCCGGCAGCCACTCTGAGAGTGCCCCTTTCTGGTCTGTGATACGCAGGGTTGAAGGGAACCTCAACAGGGGACCCTGGAGGACCCTGCTGACCATTGCTTTTCCCCATCGTCACCAAATAGCCCCTCACATTGGCCAGCCTAATGGCGTAGTAGAGATGGGGCTGTGACTCTTGGATCTTGAGGAGGACAGATTGAGACCTTACTTTTATCCATCTACCCATCCGAATAGGTATTCTGTGTCATGTATTAGCTGTTGGCTCTACGATGATGAGAAGACAGCGTTCTGCCTTACAGAGGTGATGGTGAGAAAGCCTTTGGGTTGCCCACTCTGTTTTCCTATTTCTTTTTCCCTGTAGCTTTTTACTGATTATCCTAGAGACAGAAGAACTGAAATGAGCTAGGCCTCGCATCATCACCTGATTCAGTAGTTACTTGACTTCTCACTGAGTATTGTGAAATACTGAAACTCATGCTCTTCCTTCCGTGTTTAGGGGAAAATGCCTGTGAACCTGCTCTCCTGGGTAGTTAGGTTGCCAGATGGTCTGTGTTTTCTATATATCAAAGTCCTGTTTTACTTTTTAATGCAGAGGGAAAAGCCATGCACTGGTATAAAGAAATCCCGCGCCCTGGTATTAAGAGGGCTATGTTTATGTATGGAGAAATTAATTTTCCTTACTGGGACTAGGGAATTCTTTTCCTTATATTTGTACTTCTGAAAAGTTGTAAAATTAGTACCTTTACAATAGAAAACAATAATATTTAATTTTTTAAAATATATTGACCTTGTATTTGACCCTAGAACGATTACAACTCTTAGAACACAATTTCCTCTTTCCCCTCCACCCCCGGGGGCTGCCCCACACTGCCCCAAATAAAATATGACAATACTAACATGTAATGCCATCTGATCCTCACCTGAAATAAGTCAACCATAACCTCACGAGCTAAAATTAAAATGTAAAAGTAATTTCAGAGAAAAATCAGAAAACTCATTCTGCTTGAAATACTATAAACACACACACTGTTCTTCAAGTTTAATCTTTCAAACACACGCCCATATATAATGCCTATGTAGACATACCTAATGAGTTAAAAAATATATGCGTTTGTATCCCACTTGTCTGTTGCTTATAGTCCGTGTTATATTTTGTGTGTATTTACATATTTTTAAAATACTGGAGTTAGCTAATGTTTATAACCATTTTGACTCAAGGTTTCAGTTGTCAAAACTTCTGTCGTCTTGAAACTATTGTCAGGCATTATTTATTACCAATAGTCAGATGAGGTACCATCGTAATCACTGCAGTATGTAAATGCCCTCCTCCGCGGTGGTCCCTGGGGATGGGCTTGGGACTGAGTGAGCGCGGGGCCGGAGAAGTCCACAGCGGCGCGGTCCACTGCAGGCGGACTGGCCCCCGGTGTTATGTGGCTGGGAAAGAACCTTGCGGCTGAGCTCCGAGCTGCAGGACTCAAGTTTCTCTCTCTGCTTGTTGTCCGACCTTAGGGAAATCACTTAAGTTTTCTGACTTTACTTCCTCCTCTACAAAATGTGGGTGCTAACACCTGCCTTACAGGATTCTGAGGTTGAAACATGATGATTAACGTGGGTGTGTGTTGCAGAAATGTGAGACAGCATGCGTGCGCTGTGTGTTAACGGCCGCACAGGACCAAGCCTCTGCCTGCCTGCACCTCCTCCACCCACTACCTTTTCTAAATGGGAAGACGGAACCCTAAAAGTTATATTGATTACACTCAGTGTTTGAAGTCAGACCACAGTCGATGGGGCCATTGGAAACTGTAAACCTTCATGTCCAGGTACCATTTCTTTAAATGCCGTCCTAGTGTCCTGTTAGAAAAGCATGGAGTGGCGCAGAGGTGACTCTTTCTGCCAAGATGTTACACACCCATCCTCTTGGATCAACTTCTTTTTAAGACCAGGACTTATTCAAAAGGAAAATCTACTGGCTGGATTTCCCCCGGTTACATTTGGGGTGTTTTTTTCTGCCTAAGAGAAATTTCAAGAAAAAAGAAAACTAACAAAGATAAAGGCTGAAGTTGTTTTTTTGTGTGTGTGGTTTGTTTTTTTGTTTGTTTGGATTTGGGGGTTTTTTTTTTTTTTGGTTTTGTTTTGTTGTTTGTTTGTCAGGAGAAAAACAAATAGAAAATTCTTATTATGTAATAATTGGCTTACCAGCTTAACCAGCAACTCAAAACATGGGTCATTTTTGCTGAGACTTGATTTTGTGTCCTGAGGATTATCTTCCATAACACTTCTTTCCTGAGGATTAAATGCAGACTTGGTTATTTGGAGGCAGGCCCTGGAATGTCTAAATGCCCAGTCAGTGCTAAGCCCTGCGGAGGATCTCAGACAGTAGCTCTACCTCCAGCCCTAACCACAGTGTTCCCTAGATACAATGAATTAAGCACTCGACAAATTTGATGCCTCTTTTAAATTTTATGTTAAAACAATAATAGCCTTTCACTTCCTAGGAACTGCATTATACTTGAGAAACTAAATTCAGTGCAGTTTCCTTTTTCCCTGAAGTCAGGGGAGCAATTCTGCTATTGAGAAGCTCTTCACAGATGCCTGGGAAGCAGGCCTCTGCCTCAGCTCTGCTCTGTCACTTGGAAGCAGAGGGCAAATAAGTTATCTTACTTTTAAGATGCCAGAAGAAAAAGCTCACAGTACTTTATAAAATTCACCTCTTTTTTCATCTAACGAAAAAGTGTCAGAAGTAATTCACATGCCATTTCTGATCTGTTTCCACATTTAAATATGATATTCTTCATTCTGCTTTGTTAATTGTTCTTGTGGCTTCCACATAATTTAGCACATTAAAAAAAAAAACCCTCACTTCTGCCTGCAGCATCCCAGGGTCCACCCCTACAATGGAACAATGGTCCCAATGTTTGTGCTGAGAGCTGCTGCTGATGAATGGTCACTACTGCTGTCCTTGCTAGTCAAAGATAAAACTACCCATGGAAACCCCTTGATATGTAGGAGAGAGACTGGAAGAAAAACACCAATTTATAACCAAGACTCCTTTTGCCTTACTCTACTCAGGCAAAACAAATTCTTGTTTTTACCTGCAACCCTGTGGCTGCCTGAAACCTTTGTAGAAGAGCCCTTGTCCCCGAACTGCACGCAGCCAGCCAGCTTCTCCCGGGCCTGAAGGCCCCACCTGAGCCTGAGAATTTCACGGCTGCTCCACAGAGCCTTTGTGCCATGTCCTTTGTCCTCCCCATCTGGGGCTGTCCCAGATCAGCCTGGCATGTGTTTATACTTATGCTAGGGAAAAAAATCTACTTTGAATTTTGACGCAATAATTCAAAATTTCTATGTGTGGCACATTCTTTTCTTTCAAAATAAGTTATAGTGCTGATAATGTATATAGAGACATGATAACTTCAACATGTCAGTGGTGACACCCGTAGTTGTGTAGGTAGATGTAGTTGCAGGCATAAAATGAAAATGAAACTCAACCTGCCTGGCTCGAGGTTAAAAGAACCCAAGCGATACAGATCTACAGATGGGACTGTGGGTCCCATAGAAGAGGGAGGCCCCTTATCTGGGGTATCATCCTGTTGTACAGGCTCCCATGAGTGCTCAGGCATTAAAATTCAGGAGGGAACTCCTAGACCACCCTGGATGTCTTAGAACCTGTTTGCAGCTTTCAGGATCTTAGTTCCAGGACCAGGGATCAAACCTAGGCCCCCTGCAGCGGCAGCGCAGACTCCTAACTACTGGACTGCCAGGGAATTCCCAGCAAAATGTAAATTTTTCTTTGTGGCTAGGAAATCAGCTTGACATAGTAATTGTGTTTGAACCTAAAAATAGTGAGTTCTCTCATTTTACATTATCCATCTAATTATTAGGATTTTTAGAGCCTATTTTCAGGTTAAGATGCCTTCCCCTATTCGTTTTTAGGGGTGAATTCAGAGCAAACGCTGCACATTTTTAAGAAAGCACTTATTGGGTGTTGCTGGGCCTTTGCCTTGGCTCTCTCCATGATCTGTAAGGGAGACCTTGGATCACATGTTAGGAATTTTCCTTTAGGATCTTAGTTACTGCTAACATCCTAGTTTTTGCTGGTGCTTCTCCCAGAAGACACTTGGCTGCCTGCAATAGTTGTGAAAATGACAGGTAGAGCTGAAGAACAACTATGATTCTGGTTGTGACCCATCACCGTGGTTGTATAGTATCAGTGTAAATACTACAGGCATATCAAGCCTGGGAGTCACTACTGACTGGGCAGGGAGGTGATACAGAGGTAGGTAGGTAGGTAGGTAGGTGATAGATGATAGATAGATAGATAGATAGATAGATAGATAGATAGATAGATAGATAGATAGATAGATGATAGATAGATGATAGATAGATAGATAGATGACTACATATATAGCTCACCCTATCTATCATCTATCTATCATCTATCTATACGTGTGTGTGTGTGTGTGTGTGTGTGTGTGTGTGTATTTGGTCCTGGATTTGTCAGACAAGCCCTCTTACACAAGCCCCTATGTGGAAGGGTCTTTAAAACAGTTATCTCAGAAGAAGGCATTACTTTCCACTTCCATGGCTGAGAGGTTTGTGTGCTCTTCTGGATAAATATCTACACTTTTAAAAATAAACCCCAATGTGTGAAGAAACTCAGTTTCTCTATTTTATCTGAATTCAGCACCTATGTTTAAGCTGTGGTTTTCCTTCCTGAGGTCCCTAACTTTGTTTCATAGGCATCGTGCACAAGCTCTTGGGTGTTAAATAACAGAAAACCAAATAAGAATCTAACACCTATTTTTTTTTAATTTGATTTTTTAAAAAGGAAGATATCAAAGACATTCCAAGGCATTAAGGAGGTTCACATTTCTGTAGTGTTTTTACAGGCGGGTGATGTAACAAGAGCAGGCCTGATTTTCAGCATGGAGGCAACTTTAACCCCAAACTTTCTGCATTATTTTATTAAAGTAATTAGATGATTAGGTCAACATCAGGTTGAAAAGACTTAATCCAGTGTAGATTTTATTTGGCAGTGGAAAGAATGAAAGTATCCTTGAGAGGAAATGCTCTAGGTGACCATTCTTTTAGGGGCCAGAGATTCCAGAAATGGTTCTCACTAATAGTAAGGCCTTTCAAATACAAAATGAACACTTCACAGGAGGAAGCACCTATAGTTTTGTCCCTATTGCTTTCTTCACGTTATCTTGCTCCAAAAAGGGGCATTTCTGGGGCCTGTATGTCCACAGTTGAGGGTGACAGCTTCATTCTTAGGAATGAAGGTCGATGGAAGAACTTCAATAAGGTTTCCAGGTTGTCAAGAATGACCCAGATGTTGTAAGGACTTTGGAAGAATTTGGAACCTGTGTAATGTGGTTACATGTTGATTATTTCCTTTAGAGAACCGAGGGGAAATGAGTGGTCCTGGGGCCCTGGGTGCTATTTTCCAAAGGTTTTCACAGGCTGAAGGAGGATGGAGACGACATCCACCCTTTTGGGAGAATAATCCCCAGGAATGTCAGAGAGATAGTGGCCACCATAACAAGGCAAAAGGACTCTGAGAAACAGAAAGGGAATCTCCATTAAATGCTGCCCTTGTGCTCCACCTGCCTCGCCCTCCCCCAGTGCATTCTGCTCACGGACATCAATCATGCCGCGTCATCTATGTGTGCGCTGGTCTCATCCACCTTGAAGGCAGGGGCTGTGTCTTATTTTATGTCTGTATGTCTGTCCCCAGGGCTAGCACAGTGTCCAGCACATGGTTGGTTCCTATAAGTATTTAAAGAACTGAACTGAAAAGCTGGGGATTTGACCTCTGCCTGAGAAGTAGTCTACGATGGTTAATTTTATATGTCAACTTGACCAGGCCACAGAGTGCCCAAACGTTTGGCTAAACATTATTCTGGGCGTGTCTGCTGGGATGTTTTTGGATGAGATTAACATTTAAATCAGTAGACTGAGTAAAGCAGATTGTCCTCACTAATACGGGTGGGCCTCACCCAACCAGCTGAAGGCCTGCGTGGAACCCTCTTGCAAGTAAGAGAGAAGTCCTCCTGCCTGACAGCCTTCAGACTGGGACACTGGCTTTCCCCTGCCTTTGAAATTTTTTTTTCAATTTATGTATTGGCTGCATTGGGTCTTTGTTGCTGCACATAGGCTTTCTCTAGTTGTGGTGAGCAGGGGCTACTCTTCATTGTGGTACGTGGGCTCCTCATTGTGGTAGCTTCTCTTGTTGCGGAGCATGGGCTCTAGGCGTGTGGGCTTCAGTAGTTGCGGCACATGGGCTCAATAGTTGCGGCTAGTGGGCTCTAGAGCACAGGCTCAGTAGTTGTGGCGCACAGGCTTAGTTGCTCCTCAGCATGTAGGATCTTTCCGGACCAGGGCTCAAATCCATGTCCCCTGTATTGCCAGGCGGATTCTTAACCACGGTGCCACCTACAAAGTCCCCTGCCTTTGAATTTTAACTGAAACATCAGCTCTCCCTGGGTCTCTAGCCTACCCACTTTTGGACTGGAAGTACCCCGTTAGCTCTCCCAGTCTCCAGCTCACTGACTCACCCTGCAGACCTTAGAACTTGGCAGCCTCCATAACTGCGTGAGCCAATTCCTTATAACAAATCTCTTTCCATAGATGTATATGCACAGATCCTACGGGTTCTGTTTTTCTGGAGAACACGGAGGAATACATGGTCCATGAAGGTTTCCTGAAGAGGTGGATTTAGGGGGGCAGCAGGGAAGCAGGGCTCTGATCTCTGAAGGGCTTAGATGACCCTGGGAATGTGTTTATTAAGACTCCTCTCAGGAAGAATGCTTGTGGTTGGGAAGAATTAGCTGCTTCAGGAAGACTAAGCCGCCTCGGGGAGGAGGTTTCACAAGGGGCGTGGTCTGCTAACCACAGCGGGTGGGGGCTGAATAACTACAGGCTTTTTGTTCTGCTGAGCAAGTCTGAGGCAACTTGGAAGAGGGGTCGCTGCCTCCAGTGGTCCTCCCTGTTTGCCCTTCCCTACCCTGTGCTGTCCTCTAAAGCTGCTTGACAAGGACTTCCAGAATATCGGGTTCACAGGGCAACACACAGTTTGCCTGCTAGGGGAACTCACTTGTCTATTCCTACTAACAGTCTCCATGGTAACTTCGTGTTGGGGGTGGCCATCCCAAGCCTTCACTCATCAAAGATAGGTACTTTTTCAATGGGCATGAGATGACATTTTCATAGAAATCAGCTCCGAATGACAATGCAATTTTCAGTGTTTCCTGAATCCTGATTATTTCACTTAATCAAGAATGTATGGGGACTTCCTAGGTGGCACAGTGGTTAAGAATCTGCCTGCCAATGCAGGGGACGTGGGTTCGAGCCCTGGTCCGGGAAGATCCCACATGCCGCAGAGCAACTAAGCACAAGCACCATAACTATTGAGCCTGCGCTCTAGAGCCCATGTGCTGCAACTACTGAAGCCCGCGAGCCTAGAGCCCGTGCTCCGCAACAAGAGAAGCTGCCTCAATGAGAAGCTTGTGCATCACAATGAGGAGTAGCCCCCGATCACTGCAACTAGAGAAAGCCCGCGTGCAGCAATGAAAACCCAACGCAGCCAATAAATAAATACATAAATAAATAAATTTATTTTAAAAAAATGTATGGATTCTGAATATAGTACTGGCAAAACTGTTTTTTCTTGACTAAAGAACTAGGTTCAAACCCACCGTTTTTTTCTTTTATGAATTTGAATCTCAACATGAAAAAAAAAATAACCATTTTTAGTTTCACACACAAAAAAATGTCCTGGGCCACAAATGAAAAAAAAAAGCTCTTCAGGTTATGTTGGGCAGAGTGTGAGTATTCAGTTCTTCCTCCAAGAGCCAACTAGTGATACTCTCATCAGCGTGATGCCACATATGCTTAGAAGTGGCTTAGATGTTACTCACATTATAAAACTACAAAACACCCTTTTTTAAATAATAATCCGTGAAAATGAAGTTCTTAGGAGAAATGACAAGTTGAAAGCTTTCCAGGTAGAATTATCATTATTGTTTATGAATTTCTTAAGCACGCATGTCTAATTGTACAGTGAAGCAATAGCATAAAAACATGCAGCAGCAACTTACCTTTGTGAGTACACTGCATGTTGCCTTTGGGTCGCTTTTTGTCAGAATAACATTTCCTTCAAAATCTTTGCTCTTTTTAATACATTTCTTCAGCAGAAAATATGACAAAAATTCCAGCGGGTTGTCCTAAAAAATCCCGTCCCCCCAAAAAAGATTTTCTATTTCAAATACAAGTCAACAAAAGTGCAGCAGAAAACAGAACACATTTTTCGGTAGAGCTTTCCACTTTCTACCTAATTAATTTGCAAGTCCAGAAAACAAAGTAACTGTTATTCAGTTAGAGTCAGTAAATGGGGCTTTCCAGCTAGTCTTGGTTCTCAGCTTATTGTCACAGTTCAGTTAGGATGCCAAGGTCTTGTTGAACCGAAGTGGCCCATACCAGCCTCTCAGCCAGATGAGAAAAGGTGACAGGTTGACTGTAGTACTTACAGGGAAAAGAAGGCCTGGAGAGAGGCTACAGCAGCAGAATTCCCTGGGAAAACACCCTGTGAGATTAGCAAATTTGGTTTCCTTTCAGGCAATAGTTTGAGCATCACTGAAATGATATCATATAAGGTTATTCTTAAATAATTCAGTGGAAATAAGTACCGTGACCCGACACCAAACGTGCTGAATAATTCTTTCGTGTTTGGGGACAGTGCAGAGAATTTCGGGGCCTTGGGGTCATCCCTGTGAACATCCCTGATCACATTATCAGCAAAGTCCTCCAGGGCCTTTATCACTGGGCTGCCCGAGGGCTGCCTAGTGCACTGAGGAGCTGAGTCCTCAGGGAAGACAATCACAGCTAACGGCAACTTCTCAGGCTTCACATTGGACAGTGAACCCAGGAGATGTCTGGTGCTTACCCAGGAAGCCAAGCTGAAACCACGATAGATAAGGAGAGAGTGTCCAAAGACATCGTCAAAGCACCCACAAAGCAGAGTTACTACAGTGAGAGGGAGGGATTTGAGAATTTTTCCTTGGAAAACTAGAGACCTTATACAGCATCAGGTATGTTAATATCGCCCCTATTCCTGTCCTATTCTCAATTTCCCCTGAACTGAGCACTGCATACAACTGTCCCTCCATATCCACGGGGGGTGGCTCCAGGACTCCCGCAGATACCAAAATTCTCGGACACTCAAGTCTCTTATGTAAAATGGTGTAGTACTTGCATGTAAGCTAGGACATCCTCCCATACACTTTAAATCATCTCTAGATTACTTATAATACCTAGTACAATGTAAATAGTTGTCAGTGCACAGCCCAATTCAAGTTTTGCTTTTTAGAACTTTCTGGAATTTTTTTTCCCGACATTTTCAACATGTGGTTGGTTAAATCTGAGGATGCAGAATTGGTGGGTGCAGAACCCACAGATATGTAGAGCTGACTGTATTTATTTTCCTATAGACTCGCAACGGTCTCTGTACACTGCCTCTCCTTACTATGTCCTGGTATGTGGGCTGACTTTTCTGGAAAACCATATTCAAGATTTGTTTCTGATAAAAATGCTTCTTCAGGCTTTCCCTACGCCTACCCCCAACCAAATTACTGATTTGCTTATTTCTGTTCTTTTGTGTTCTCTTTCTCTTCCTCCCTCATCTAGCCTTCCTTGCCCTTTATCTTTTTGTATCTGGTTTCACACTTTCTTGGGTTTCCTGCCATAATTGTTTTAACTATTGAATAATGTTTATGTGAAATATAAGCCACTAAACATGTTTTTTAAAGCCACTTCTGACTGAAATTAATCACAAGACCGAAAACTGCATCATGTGATCAACTTTAAATAATCAAGACTTTTCCCATATATCTATTTTGTGTAGCAAATACATCTTGGTTTCAGAATCTCAGTGGCTTTTTTTCATAAACTGGTGCAATTTCTCTGAGGAATTGTGTCCCAGAAGGATAAACTAGTAAAAAACAATAAATGCAAACTAAAAATTTATTTCAGGTTGGGGTTTTTGTAGTTTGTTTTATTCAAAGGAACACTTACAGAATTTTCTTTCGAAAGTTCTAGCAATCTATCCGCCAGAGCTTGTATAATTTCTTGGTTGTTCAGAATGTTAGCCATACTCATGGTGTCAAATACAAATTGCCCTGAAAATATAAGGCCATATGCCTGTAATTAATTTATGTAAAAGATATGATCAAGAAGAAACAGTCCTCACAGTTGCTTGTTAGTGGATGAAAATGCAGACTAAGAATAAGAATTCTATTACACCATGAGGATTATCTACCATGATAAAATAGAAAATGAGCAAAAGCATCTAAATATGTAGCATATAAAAAGCACCCACCCTGACAAAGCTGATATTGAATGCAATCTATACACTGGAAAAGGAAAGAACATGTGAAAATAAACTTTATAAAGTTTAGGTTCTCAATTCTACCAAAAACTCTTCCGTATTCCACACTATCTTTGTGCTCAAATCTGTAAATATTTTAAGTCCATAGGAAATAACATACAAACATACATACACAGACATCTACATTTTAAAAATATTTTGAAAAACTTGCATTTATTTGAAAAACCATCTTTTTCCATTTGACTTTTCATTGCTTCTGACATATATGAGTGAAAAAATACTTTTATCATGAAAGAACCAGGTAAAATAATTTCTCCTTGTTTATAGCCTCATAACTTTTAAAATATTGGTTGAACATCTACTAAATGTGGTGGAGTTAAAACCAAGAAGACAAATCCCTGCTTTGGAGGCATTTGTGTAAAGAGATGTGGGCATATGTTGACAGATAATATATCTGTATGCGTATTTTGTGTATTACAGCTCTTGTGTAGACAGTGATTATGTTAATAGATGTCAAAAGGGGCAGGGCAGGGAAGAAAGAAGTAAGACATAGCTATATAATGACTTTGGTACAGTGTTTCAGTGACATGAGTTAGGGGGAAAAATGACTAGGTAGTTAAAGATGCAGGAGAAACCTATTTAAATTGGTGAATTTTGTCTTTTTAAATACTTTGTTTTAAAGAACTGACTGGTTTAGAGGAAAATCTAAAGCTAAGACAGAAAATTGTTTCCAAAAGACTTTATTGTGATAATTGGATCATGAGTATGATGTGTAAATGAGAAAACAAATTCAGTGGTGTCCAATAGGCTTGTCTATGGAGCCCACCACCAAATTAAATATTTTAGATAGAAAATAAGTAGAACTTAATTATAGGACAATTTAAGTAATGGGTGCTATGGTCTAAGAGATGCTTAATTGGGATGTTGGTGCTTAACGTTTAGAGTAAATTGTAGGGAGAAAGGATAGAGCTCTCTGGCTTAGCAAACAGTGAATTTTGCCTAGGTAAACAATTGACTGACAATTAATATGATGGTAAAATCTGAAACCAGGAACTAGCTTCAGCATGTTGAAGATGAATATATTTGTTCTTAGTGGATATTCATATTTGAAAGGAGATGCGAAAAACAAAGGGAATAAAGTTTTACCAAAGATGCTTAAGAGTCGACTTTCACTTGTGCATTCCTACCCTTGTATTCACTCTGGATGTGTAACAAGCTTCAAAATTAAGCTGCAACAGAATCAGCAAGAGTGCTTACCTATCATCCTGCCACTGACATTCTTCTGCAACTCCTTGAAGAGAGGACTTAGTTGTTTCCTTACTGATTTCAAGGTGTGTTCCAGGAAGTCGGTGAGGCTGGACCACATCTGCAGCTTTGAGTCACTGAAGTAGATGGAAGGGGGCGCCCTTTCCCACTGTCGTCCCAGCCAATCACTAAGAACTGACATCATTTCCTCCTTTTAGTATGGCAGACTTAAGCTCCGATGAAAGAATTCTTCTTGTTTACAGTATGAAAAAAACCTTAATTGGGTCTATATCAGGCTTATTATCCTTTCTCATTAGAAGACTAAGATAAACACCCATAGTCTGCTTTCAAAGGTAAAATTAGAAACTCAAAAAGGACACAATGAGTAATTTCAAATGCCTATCTACTCTTTGATAGATGAGGGTAACATGTATTTGAAATCAAAAATTAAATAGTTGCTGGATTTTTGCATCAGACATTCAAGTAAGAATATACTGGTTTATGTTTATATCCTAAAAATAAAAATACAGGAAAACCCCACTCTGCCTGGTTTCTCCAGTGTCATCCAAAGCTATTTCCATCGTAACTAACCCTGTATCTTGTTTACATCATGTCAAGCTGCTCTCCCTTTCTGCAAATATCTCTATATGACTGTACTGGGTACTTAAGAAAGTTCCTCTCCTTGAAAATCAGTGACTGAATGATACAGAGCCAAGTGAAATTTGATTTTCTGTCCTAAATGGATAGTTTGATTCTTCTCCCCACATTTTTGCTGATAAACATGAAAATATTTGTAACATGTTCTTCTAGAAGGAGAAGAAGAAGAGTGGGAAAAGAAGGAAGAGGACACAGAGGAGGAGCAAAAGAAGAAAACCTGTTTTATAAACAGCAGTGTCTGCACCCTGCTATCTCTGCAAGGCTGATTCCTTCCTGCACGGTGCCAAATATGCTCTAATTGGATGATGTTGCTATATAAACTAAAATTAACAAGCGACTTCTGCTACAAAACTATATTAGGTCAATCTACATGGAATCTTTTCCCTTACAAGTCTCCCAATCATGCCAGCTTTCCTAAATCTCTAAAGGCCCTAAGCATTTGGGATTAGAGAAGTAATACTTTACATAGTTTCTACATCACTCCAAGCCCTGTTTGATAGGAGGCTTAGGGTTTTAAAGGGGAAAACCATTAGCATTATTGTCGCAAAGCAATTTGACTCTCTGGTTGGTCAGCCAATGTTACATTTTGATCCAATAGTTGCAGCTTTAGCATATAAATGAAATTTTGCTTCCAGGTGTATTTTATCTTTGTTTTTCCTCTCAGATAATACTACTGGAATGAAACTTGAGCCAGCCCTTTCACCATCTCTCTCTGTAGCTGCAATTCATTTTCCAAATGAAAGCACAAAGATTATCTTTTACTGAGAATTGTTCTCCGAACTTATTTCTCTAGATCAGCTACTACACATCTTTTTTCAACTGTTAAAGGTGGTGTTTTCAACAGAGTTTTTGCAAATGATGGTTTGAAGCAAATATTTTCAATAATAATTCCCTTGTAAGCAAATGTCTAAGTGAGGAGAAATGGCCTAGTTTGGGAACTCACAGCATTCCTTCAGAGAAGGAATGAAAGGCAGTAATTGACATTGCCAGAATGAGGATTATGAGCTGTGCTCTGTCCTTGGTGATCCTGGAGCTGGTGGGTGTCACTGGGCACGGCGGTCAGCGCCCATATTCACTTACTGTGTTGGTACGAGCCGGTGGCAATCCCAGTGGGGGCGGTAAATAACGTGCCAGTCAGTTGAGACAGCTGAGAAAGAACTTCTATTCCTGCCTCTGCACAGACAAAAATACTTTCATTAGTTTACTCACAGGTTTTGCCATGAGCAGCTAAGTATTCCTTAAGAGCACTAGTGAGCTGGCCAAGAAAGGCCACTTGTAGGTCTCGTCTTTGATTCAAATCCCTCATGCAATAAATAGTCCATCAACACTTTACAGTTCACCCCTAAGTGCTAAAGTCCAGATACTTCATTCAGGAGGCCTGACAGCAGGGTGGAGAAAGAGGCATGAAGTTTGACCTGGTGCTTATTTTCAAATTAGGAATTAGGCCAAAGAGAAAAGCCTACATATATTTTCTAAAATAGTCTGACTCAAAGAAGTTTCATTGTAAGAGGACAGATTTAAAACTGTTAAACATGTAATGGAATACAATGGTCAAATTTTAGCATAAATTTTACCCCTGCTTCGGTGACACAGCATATAGATTGAACTACTTCAAGTGAAACTATAGGACAATATATTTTAATTCTTTGTGGTCCAGGAGTAAATAATTATTCCAAGTTGTTTCAACTGATTGCAACAAGAGGTAGTGGCTGAAAAGTTGGAATGTCTCTCACTTATTGGTGTCTAATGTTTTCACTGACAAGTAGATCAATGAAATTAAAGAGTTCATAAGTGTACCTACACATCTATAGTCAACTGATTGCAACAAAGATGCACTGGGAAATCCACTGGGAAAGGGATGGTCTTTACAAGGAATGGTGCTGAAATAATTTGATAGATAGCCACATGTGTTAAAGCAAACAAACAAAAAAACTTCAACCCATAGCATGCATTCTATTTTTTAAAAAAGCGTAAATCACATGGATCACACACCCAAATGTGAGACTTAAGACTAAGTGACCTTGGTTAAGTAGTGTTTTTAGATATGACATCAAAAGCATGATTTATAAAACAAAGATTGATAAATTTGACTTTATCAAAATTAAGAATTGTCTTCAAAAGAAACTGTTCAGAGAAGGAAAAAAGTCATAGACTGGAAGAAAACATTTGCAAACAACTTTTTCAGAACATACAGAGATCTCTCAGTAAAAAGCCAAAAAAATTTTTTTAAATGAGCAAAAGGATTTGGATACCTCACCAAGGAAGAAAAATGGCAAATAAGCACATGGAAAGATGCTCAGCATCATTAATCATCAGAGAAAAATGCAAATTAAAACGGCAATGAGATACTACGACACACCCACTCAAATGGCTCAAATTAAGGAGACTGACCCTACTGAGGGTTGGGCAACTGGAATGGAAATATAAAATGATACAACCACTTTGGGAAACAGTTTAGCTGGTTTTGTTTGTTTGTTTGTTTGTTTGTTTGAAGTTAAACATACACCTATCATATGAGCCAGTCATTCGACTCCTAGGTATTTACCCAAGAGAAATGACAGCATATGTTAACAGCAGCTTTACCTGTAAAAGCCCCAAACTGGAAAGAACTCAAATATCTATCAACAGATGAATGGATAAACAAATTGTGGTATGTCTATACAATATAATCATTCCCAGCAGTGAAAAGGAATGAACTATTGATACTAGCATGAAGTGGATGAATTTAATATAATTATTTGGAGTGAAGGAAGCCTGACAAAAAAAAAGAATGCATACCGTATGATTCCATTTATGGAAAATTCTATAAAGTGCAGACTAACATTGTGAGAGCAGTGGTTGCCTGAGGTTGGAGTGGAGAGGCAAGGTGAGCAATTGCAACGTGGCAGGAAGAAACTCTGGGGAATGATGAATGTGTTCATTATCTTGCTTGTTTTATGGTTTCTCATGGTGTGTAGACATATGTCAAAAATTTATCAAATTACACACTTTAAATACTGTGTATCAATTGTACCTTAAGGGACTTCCTAGGTGGCACAGTGGTTAAGAATCTACCTGCCAATGCAGGGAACACGGCTTTGACCCCCACTCCAGAAAGATCCCACATGTCATGGAGCAAATAAACCCGTGCGCCACAACTATTGAGCCTGCACTCTAGAGCCTGTGAGCCACAACTATTGAACCTGTGTGCCGCAACTACTGAAACCCACACGCCTAGAGTCCGTGCTCCACAACAAGAGAAGCCACCGGAATGAGGAGCCCTCACACTGCAATGAAGAGCAGCCCCTGCTCACTGCAACTAGAGAAAGCCCCTGTGCAGCAATGAAGACCCAACACAGCCAATAAATAAATGAATAAATAAATTTATGAAAAACAACAGAAAAATAGTATGAATCCCTCCTCCCCAAAAGAGATCATTTAAATAAAAAAAAAAAAAATCGTAGCTTAATAAGGCTGTTTTTAAAATTTTTTAAGTAATGCCACAAAAGATGAGTTTTAGACTTCTGGCTTATGCAATAACGGGTGAATGATGATATCTTAAGTGAGGACTCCTAGGGAAGGCACAGGTTGGTGCTGGGGGGGCAATCAAGAGTCTGTTTCAGGTGTGTGAACTCTGAGATGCCTATTAGCCGTGCAAACGAAACGCCCACGTGAAGATGTCAAGTAAAAGCTAGTTATGAGTCTGCAGCGCAGAGATTTCAGAGCTGGAGCCATCGGTTTGGGAGTCTCCAGCAACCAGATTGAATGTAGAGTCATTGGAATAAATGAGACTTCCCAGGGGAAGAGTGTAGTTATGGAAAAGAAGAGTGCCAGGGATCACGCCTGGGACACGTTTCAGGGTCTCGCCGAGGAGGAGGAGCCAGCAAAGGAGACTGAGGGGTAGAGGCCACTGAGGTAGGAGGAAAACAAAGAGAGGGTGGTATTAGGGAAACCAAGGGAAGAAGGAGAGTGTCGAGGAGTATTCATCCGCCTCAAACGCCGCTGAGAGGTCAAGGCAAGGTGAGGATGGAGAAGGTACTGCTGGATTTGGCGCACATGGGAATCACTTATAGTTTTCCCAAAGTGGTTTCAGTAGGAGACCACCTGCAGGGGCTTGAGGATCGCGTGAGAAGTGAGGAAGGCAGAGGCAGTCAGCTAGACCAATGGGCCTCCAACTGTGACGCGGGCTGGGCAGCATCAGCGTCACCTGGGAGCTTGTTAGAAATGCAAATTCTCAGCCCCCAAGCCAGACCTACTGAATCCGAAACGCTAGGGTGGGACCCAGCCATGTGGATTGTATCAAGAGCTCTAGGTGAGTCAAATACACTGAAAAATTTAAGAACCATCGGTATATACGTATAGGCAAAAATTGGTGACAGAAAGTTTATGGGCTCTCTTTTTGGACGGAGGGAGAAAGGAGGAGCTACTACAGGTGTTCTTGATCTGATAGGAATAATCCAATAAAGGGAGGGCATTGACGCTGTGGGAGAGGATTTGAGCATAGAAGTGACGCGGGAGTGACGTCTTGAGAAAGTGAAAGGAGATGCGATACAACGTTGAAGCCGTGTAGTTGATGTTTGATTCGAGCAGGGGTGCTTCTTCCGTCATAACAGAAGGGAAGACAAGGAAGGTAAGACGGGGGATAGGTGGTGGATTTTGTGGTAGGAGGTAAAGTAAGGAGTTTCTTTAGGGAAGCAAAGGTGAAATCAAGTGAGGGAGAGCGTTGTTGAAAGGTTGAATAAAGAGGAGAAGGGATGACATAGTCATCTTAAGGAGTGGGGAAATGAATTTACCAAGGAGATGTGGTAGGATTGCTTATCCCATTTGATATTTATGCCATTAAAGTAAAGTAAGATCAGTAAGAACTGTTGTATCACGCTTTCCAACAGTCTTCAGCTGCTTTAGTACAGGCAGGTATAGATTATGCAGATGGTTGTGTTTTACCCAGCATTGAAAGTTAGCCAAATGAGCTGGGATGCGGCCAGGAGAAAAAGAAACAAAGAAGTTCAGATTCTTTGCAAGAGAGTAATGATAATGACAAACCACTACATCCCAGTCTAACAAGGAAGGAACCAAGGTCGAAGGCCTGGTGATAGAGAGTGAAAAAGCGGGAGTGTGTGGATTGGAGGTCCTCCAGCGAGGAACTGATAGAGTGGGGATATTTGAGTACATGACTTGGACATGGTACTCAGACAGACAGATGCTTGAGATCAAGATTTCAGAGATGATACAGCTACCAGGGATGACAAGTTCTAGAGTGATGCCTCAAGTGGTGGAAAAGAGATTTTTGACTGAGAAGCCAGGGCCTTCTGACTGAACCAGGGTCTCAGCAGTTCAACCAGGTGAAAATTATATTTGATGAGAAATTCAGGGATGATTTTGGAGCCCAGAATGAAGGTGGGAAATCTGTTGTTCAAGGGCCGTTAAGTTTCACTTGAGACCATTTTTGTGTCACCAAATCTATTATTCTTTTCCCCTTTTGACCTCATTCTCTCAGCCTTTCAATACTTTACTTTCCCGCATCCTTTTTTTTCCTACTCCAGTTAAAAAATTTTGTTTTGCTCTCATTTTAAAAGTAACACTAGTTCACTATGGAAAATAGAGGCAAACAAGATTAAAAAAAAAAAAAAGACAGGAAAACTCACTCATCTTATCCAACTATTGTTATCATGTTGGTCTACATCCTTTCAAACCATTTTTATACACACACCACCACCATCCTCCCCCACATATACACAGGTTTTAAACATTGGGATCACACCTTCCATATTCTTTGTGACTGACTCTTTTCAAACTGATTTTAAAAGTAGAAATTTTGAAAAACACATCTAGAGATAGATGGTGTTAATAGTTTGCTATATTTCCTCCTAGAGGTTTCTATGCCTATTTTCTACATAGTTGAGATATATAATTATAGTAACTGTAAAAAAATTTTTCACAATAGTTTGTACTTCGTTTTCTTTTAAAGACCTTCCTATCTTTTTGCTTTTTCCTTTGCCTGGTGAATCCTGCCAGGGTCATACTTTGTATGTATTGAGTAGTCCAGTGAAATCTGAGGATTAAGAACTTAAAAACTCACAGTTCCCAAAGGAATGGGTAGTAAGAAACAGTTTGAGAAACTTTAATTTCACACTCCGTTTCCTCTGTTCTGCTTGATTAAAAAATGACAAACACAAACAAAAAAACATAGCCCATGAGTCCATGAATACAGAGCTTTTATTTAACAGATATCTGTTAAATATGGCTGACATTAGATAGGTAGGCACTTAAAATGATCAGCTACCACACATCTTTACAAGGTACTTCACTGTTTTTAATACTCTAATATTTAAGTATTTTATTAGTATTTTGATATTCACAAGTCCCATAAGATAAAGTACTATTATCCTAACTTTCATATGAGTAAACAGAAGTCCACAAACTTGCCTAAGGTCACGCATAAGCTGAAGTCACATGAGTGGAATTCAAGTCCAGGTCCCTGTTTACCAAGTTCATGCCCACTCATTCCAGGTTCTGAACACAGCAGGGAAAGTTTTCTCATACTGACCAATTATGTTCCCTTTGCGGGTCAGACACTTTCACCTGCACAGTGGAGGCTGATTTTACTGTGTTTTCCAGAAGAAACAAATAATTTGCCTGGCTGGCTTTTGCCACTAGTGACTTTATTTCTTTAAGGATGCCCTTTCCCCCCAAATACCTAAGTTTGTGAAGAGAAAAATAAAAAATAAATGTGACTGAGTCATTTGAACTAAGGGCATTTTATAAATCCATGAAATACCATCAAAAAGTAGGTATGACCACTACTTCTAAAAACTGACCTGATGCTCCAAGTGGTACAAAGAGGTCCACGTGGCCGCCTTCTTCTTCAGGGGCCACATAGCTTCCTAATTTCTCCCAGAAGTCTCTCACTTCAGGCCTCAGTAAATTTTTAATACCAATTTTATAGCCTGAGGGGGGGAAATCAAAATGTCATATTAATTTAACAGAAACTCTTAACAGTTTGTGAAAATGTGAGCAATTTAAAAAGCCAACATCTGCTTGTAAGACCAAGATCTGCAGGGCATCTCTGGATCAGTGATGCCCCATTTTAGGCCCACAGAAGATACCACAGGACTCCAACATGACAACACTCTCCTTGAATTCTGGATTTATTAGACACTGAGCGCTTAGGCTTAAGACATTGTGTCTCTGCCTCCACGGAGCAACAGTGTGAGTTACCAGGCTCACAGCAGGGTTGATGGCCGATGGCCAGTCAAGTCCTGGGATTTTGCAACCAAGTTCCAAAGTGGAAACGTTTCCCCTGATTGCCAATCAAAAAATAAGTCCTTCAGAGCAGAAGTAAGGTTCCCAGGGATGGGAAACATCACTGTACCTCTCACTTCCTAGGAACTGAGTGCGATAATTCAGCTAATCTGCATGTGTCTGGACCCATTTCTACAGGAGTCCTGGAGACTCTGCATTCCTAAGCCCCAGTAAAGAAAAGAGTAAGAAGGAACTCCTCCTGCCTGATTGCTTTGAGCGGAAATACCAACCTTCTTAAATTGAAACTTAAAAAGTATTCTGGGACTTGCTAGGTGGCACAGGGGTTAAGAATCCGGCTGCCAAATCAGGGGACACGGGTTCAATCCCTGCTCCAGGAAGATCTCACAAGCTGCGGAGCAACTAAGCCCATGTGCCACAACCACTGAGACTGTGCTCTAGAGCCCATGAGCCACAACTATTGAGCCCATGTGCTGCAGCTACTGAAGCCTGCATGCCTAGAATCCATGCTCCACAACAAGAGAAGCCACCACAATGAGGAGCCCATGCACCACAATGAAGAGTAGCCCCCCTCTTGCATAACTAGAGAAAGCCTGTGTGCAGCAACGAAGACCCAACGCAGCCAATAACACAGCCAATAAGTAAATAAATAAAATTTTTAAAAAGGTATTCTGAAGGCCATACATGTGGACAAATAGTACATCAGGGCAAAGTAGATTGTTCTTTCCAATCCCCAGTCTTACCTCGGAGTAAATTGATTTCTCTGCTATTTCCATCACTAAATATTCCCATACTCTGTGCCTTCTGCCCATCCAGAGCTTTTTCTATGAGATAAAGTAGGCTCTCCAATGTTAGGCTGCTGTGTTCATACACCACAGAAATGATACCTGCTCTAACACTGTTCACCACCATCTAGAAAACGAAACCAGAGCTGTAGGAACCAAAGCCCATTACTTTAGAATACTTATTAATAAATTAAAAACAGTGAATATGTAATCTGTGATTTTTTTAAAGACTTGTTTTTCTTCAGAAATTATAGGAGGAAGATAAGCTTTCCCCTTCATTGGTTTCTTTTTAAATTATTTTGCTTCTTTTCTATAGAGGAAATTTAAGTGCATTTGGAACTCCACCATTCAGAGAAATACTAACTATTTTCCTTCAGCTTTTTTTATCTTTGTACACACCCATGCACAGAGATGTACATACAACTTTTAAAAAATAATAAAATCGAGATCATACAATTTTGCAATGGACTTTTAAAATAGATTTTGTTTTCCTCTTAATTATGAATTTTTGAATGATCAATATTGATAAATATTTCCTATTTAAATAAATATTAAAACCACTGTTCTTTGAATTCAACAACCAAGTAAACTTTTCATTGTGATAAAGTTAATTCATTAGCAACAGACAGGTTGGAAAGTCATCGAAGGCACTGATTTTTCCCAAAACCCCATGCCACTTTCTGGAGGTCACAGTTCAGCTGACTAGAGAACTGCCACATGGTTTTTACCTAAACCCAGATTGCATTCATAGTCAAATAAGGTAAGTATGGCATAGTCTTATGTAAAGAAGACAAATAGGAAAATGGACTTATTTTCTTCCAGTGTATTCACCCGTACTCTGTCACCAGTTATCCTCTGCACCCAGCATGATGCATTATTAAACATTAGGGACTATCTATGGCCCTCGTGGAGATCAAAACTCTGATCTTGCTTTCATGGGGGTCCATTAAGCTCGCTACTTGTTAAGTGATCAAAGTTAATTCCTAGATGCCCTGAAAGAGAAGGGATTTCATACCTTGAAACCAACCATTTTGTTACAAATAAGATTTTTTCACAAAAACTTTCTAAGTAAGCCAGTGAATGTAGTCTACTAATGCCATCCATTACATATGTACCTAATGTGTATTAATGCATGTGTATGTACACATATATACATACACGCATATATAAATGCATGCTTCCCTTTGTGCTTCCTTTTTCTCATTCAGATTAAAATTAAAAGCATATAACTTCATTATAGAAAAATCATATTTTCATTTAATGGCATCCTCATTAAATAGATAACAAAATCAGATTTCTGACCTGTTTCTCTTGAGAGATGGCAGTTACATGATATTAAATTGGTCATTCCAAGAAAATTTAAAATTATTTGTATCACTTTGCTCTTTTATGGATTAAGTGCAACAAATTCCATTCAATAAAGATGTATTGGACACCTACTAAATGCAAGGCAGTTTGGGTCTTTAATACTTTTTAAAAATAATTTTGATTTATGGTTATTTTTATTGCTTCTGATTTTTAAAACTGTTTGGGTCTGTACATTTCCACATAGATCAGACCGCTTTCCTTTTAGGAGATGAATCATTTTCATACACATGGTGACCAAAAGATTGCCATACGTCCTCTAGGGGAGATGAAAAAAACCCAATTCAAAAAAGCGCTGGCCTCCTAACACACTGTACCTCATATGCCGGAATCCGAGATGATATTAATATGAAGTGTGGCTGGAGAGCATGTGAAGAGCTGCCGCCATTTTTATAAACTCCACGCCAACTTTTCTTTGATAATAAAGAGTAGGAATGGCATCCAGAAACATTGCTTCTATAGGGAAAAGGGGATAAGTGATGTTTTGGTTTTCTCTTAATTTGACTTTGAAAAGTGAGCACCAGTATGTCCTCTGGGCATCTGTTATCCTGTACAAGGCAGGCGGCCTCAGTAATTCAGTCTCTCCATGTGGTTTTCAGGGACAGCGGCAAATGGGGCTCCTGAACAGGTGGGGCCAAAGCTGCCCTCTGGGCCTCTCCTCCTGCACTGATGGGATGCCAGAAAGGGCTCTTGGAAATTACTTTTGTGGGGCACTTAAAACCAATGTAGTGACGTACTTAAGGGCTCAAAATGACATTTGTAAAAGGAGCAGTCAAGGTGATTTCCTTAATCACCTGGGCCTCATGATTTTCCAAGTAAGGTCCATTCTCTCCACAGTCCCCCCACCCCCCCCCCCCCCCCCGCCAAAAAAAAAGCATTGCTGGAAAAATGTTACTTTTGCTCAATAACTTTATACAGAAAAGATGCTACATTCACAATATAGCCTCTTTGTGGGGTTAAGAATATTTGAAATGTAAATTTTGAGTGTTACATATTTCCTTCTTCAGGAAGCATATTAAAGACCACTGTTTTTGAAGATTAAGGAACTATTTTTATTGCTCTTTCATAGGATTAGAATCATATAATTACACAAGATCCCTGCATGTTAGCTGAATTATTCTAGAATGAATTCTTGGTATCACGGGATGGTCCTGAGCCTTCAGTAGATGGAGGTTTGCTTACCGCTTGGGCAAAGCTTCTAAAGATGCCAAAACAAGCTGTTTCTCCAAAGTCTCGTGTAATCCCACTCGATCCCTCACAGTCTGGGAGAGACGTGGTTGGCATTTGGATCTGAGCAACCTAGAGCAGCGTGTTCCACTCACCCAAGGGGGTCGAACTTTGAACAACTCCTCTGAAAAACAACCAGCAGCAGCCTTGGCTGTTTACTTCATGCTTCTCCCAGCCAAGTCTACACAGATAAAGGCATCAAAAATAAGGCTGTACCAGGGCAGTATTCCAGATGGCAGCAATTATAGCCATTTTTCACAGACTCTCCTTGGTTTTCTTATCCTCTCAGCTCTGTGGCTGCAAGTTACCAGTCACTTCAGGTCAAGAAACAAAGCTCAGAGAATAAGCAACTCTTTTCTTGTAGAAACCAGCTCATCGATTTGTAGCTTTTACCTCATTTTTGCCCTTCTTCTAGGCTTCAAGTAATTTCCCATTTGTTACGATCTCACAGAGGGTGAGTCAGTGACAAAAAGATGGGCAGACTCAAATCAGGTTTGCTGGTTGCCTTTACACACCGTGCAAATCAGAAGGCTTAGCTCAGAGCACGTCTCATCCCTACTCCCTTTCCACTTTTTGAAAAAAATATCATTCTTCCTGCTTCCATTTCCATTTTCATTTTTCCTTCTTTTTCACCGAACCTAATTCTTCCAAATTGTTCTGAACCTATTTGCTTTTGCCTGTGTTTGTACTTCTCTCTCCTTATCTTTGGTCTCACAGAGGCACTGACATTTGACCTTACATATTTTATTAGAAATCTTTTTATTTTTCTTAATTAATAGTGAAGAAAAAAAAGAGCTTCTCTTGACATACTTTAGAGAATGCCACCTACAGCCTATTTCAGAAAGAGCGCGCTATCTTCTTCTGTGGGAATTTGTATGTAAATCCATTGGTTTCTACAATATCTGGCTAAGATATAAAGTTGTAAAATGCCACTCACTCTTACGTAGTACAATTTTCTCCCAAATTATTTTCCTCAGGCACTTTTCTCTGTGCCTCTCCTGTAGCTCCTCCTCTTCCGTTTTGGGTTCATTCAGGGTCCCATAAACAGCTGCGGCTTCCCTAGGGGTCAGCCAATCTAAGCTGGACACACAAGCAATGTAATGGTGCTTCCAAGCAGCATACTCATTATCTGCTGGTGTGTAGGGCAGAAACCATCCGAACTTAATGCATTTGGGCATCCATAAGCAATCCTTCAGAAAAAGAAATGAGGAAGATGAGTTGCAAGAACCATTTCCTAGTAATAATCTTTTCAGGTACACAGATCATTTTTTCTTATTACATTGAGATCTCTAGGGCAGTTGACTTGCTGTCTAAACTTGACTGTGAGAAATAAGCAGTGTACTTACTCCATAGGAAAAATATTCTTTGATGAACATGTACATTGTATATGAGTATAGGTATTAGTCATCCTTGTATCCTTGTACACTTATTCGGTGCTCCCGTGACATTTGGTTACTTTAAACCCAGATTCTGAGAATTCTGCTTCTAGCAGTGGTGTAGTAGTTTAAGACCAACCCTTCCACTGGAACCCATGTGATATTGCCAATAGGCAACCAGTCTTGAGATATGAAAACTGTGAATTTCATGTAGTTTCATCTAATCAAATATCTAGACAAAATACTATAAAACAAGTACTTGAGCTACCAATTCAATAAGGGCTTGTGCAACAAAGACCTCAGAGAGGAGGGGAAACCCTGAGAGGTAATATTATGATTTGGCTTCACTTGTCACTTCAAGGCACTTGATAGTTCCAAAGTAAAACTAAGGCTGAGAAACAGAGCAGGAAGTTATGACTAAAAGACTTAGAAGATGTTAAGAATTGTAGGCATTCTTGCAGAGAAGAGAAGAAATAAATTTAAATTCAGGGCCCACTAAGGGGAACAGCCCTGGTAACGACACCAGGCTTTTAGTTTTCAGTAAGGATGACAAGGAATTAGACTGAAACTAGCTTTGAAATAGTCTCTGATTGAATTTAAGTGAGCTATTCCTAGCCTAACCAAATGCCAGGAGAAAAAGCAAGTTCTCTCTGAAGGAAGTTAATATCATCTGGAGACTCAAATTATTGCATCGATATTTTTTTATACTCAGTATTTGGTACTCAACCAAAAATATCAGGCACACAAAAAGACAAGAATTGTTTGTTTCTTCTTTTGTTTTTTAGTAAATAGAGACCTTCACAAGATCCAAAAGCTGTAATTATCAGACATGAACTTAAAAAAAAAACACCTGTAATTAATAAGCCTAAGAAATTAAATGGCTGGGGAGAAAATTTTGGCAAAGTAAGCAAATCACTCTAGAACTGAAAAATATAATACCAAATTTAGAACTCAGTGGACCAGTTTAAGAGCGAATTAGAATCCAGCTAAAGAGATAACTAGGAAACTGAAAGCTAGGCCAGAAGAAAAATCCAGACTGAAACACTGAAGGCCAAAATGATGGAAAAGACACATTAGAGAATATGAAACTTATAGGACATAGTGAATCAATCTAGTGTATTGAAACCCAGAATAAAAAGAGAGAAAGTGGAGCAAAAGCAATATATGAAGAGACAGCATCTGAGAATTTTGCAAAACTGATAGAAGATATTAAACCCCCAATTAAAAAATCAGTGCAAAATATGAAATAGGATAAATACACACACACACACACACACACACACACACCCTCCAGGTACATTGTTATAAAATTTCAGAAAACAAAAGACAGAGAAAAAAATCCCAAAAGCAGCTAGAGGAAACAGAAATATTACTTTTAAAGGTCCAACAATAAAACCCCCTACTTCTCACAAAAATTATGAAAGCCAGAGAACAATAGAACATTTTCAAAGTTCTATAAAAAATTAACTGCCAACCTAGAGTTCAAATTCCCAGTGAAAATAGCCTTCAAATTTGAAGGTGAAATAGACATTTTCAGACAAAAACTAAGAGAATCTGTCAGCAGCAAAGCTGCACTAAAAGAAATATTAAAGAGAATTCAGAAGAAAATTGATCCCAAAAGGAAAATCAGAGATGCAGGAAGGTATGAAGAACAACAGAAGAAGTGGTTACTCGTAAATAAACATTGACTATGTAAAATAATAGTAGTAAAGCCTCGTGAGGTTAATATATATGTTTTAATGTCTTTGTGTATTTTATATATATATGTGTACGTGTAAAATTAAAATATTTGAGAACAAAAGCATAGAAACTGAGCAGGGAAGAAAATGGAGTGAGAGTTCTATGCTCATTGCATTATCTCAGAGGTGGTAAAATAACCCTAGGATAAGTGCTGTAATCTCTATGGTAGCCATAAAAGAACTGCTAAAGAATTTACAACTAATCTAAAAAATATTTAAGGTAATTCTAAAAGAAGACAAGGAGAAAAACAAAATATAAAATAGTAAATAAGAATAGTAAAATGGTGGACTTAAGCCCAAATATATCAGTACTTACATAAATGTGAACAGGCTAAATTACCCAAGCTAAAAGTCAAAGATAATCGAATGTTAAAAGGAAACCATCACCACCATATTCTGTTTACAAGACATGTTCCTTAAATATAAGGACACAGAAAGTTTGAAAGTAAAAAGAGAGGAAACAATATACCATGAGAACACTAAGCTTGGATTCAGAAATGCTATAAATCCAGGGCTCACAGCTGACTTTTGCACATGGCCCCCCCATGGAGAGCCAGTATCCTCTGAGATCAGAATTTCAACATAAACCCATTCTGGAAAGTTTGTATAACTTAAAGGAGTAAATTACTGATGTGTATTTAAAGTGTGCCTATTATTACATTTCATTAAGTCTTTTAAAAGAAAAAGAGGAGACAAACAGGCCAAAGGCAGAAATAATGGCAGAGGATGTAAAAGATCTAGATTTATATTCTTTAACAGATGTTGGCCAGAGAGGCAGCTGTTAAAGTTGTGGTTGTATAGCAATTTTTGAGGTGGGTCATCATGAATAAAACAATATCAGGTAAAAACCAAAGCGTAAGTAATTTTTCACAAAAAAAAATGGATTTCTTAACCAAGATAATTAGTTTCTAAATAACCAAATTGAGTATTTAAAGATTATTAAAATTACATGAATTATTAGAAGAGTGTATATCCCTTGACTTACAAAATAAATGACTGTATTTAATTCATTGCCATTTTTTTCTCTCAAGGGTAAGTTAATTATGGTTCAGATACCCTCAGTTATTATCTTCAAGGAAGGGAGCCATACCAATCACCTCATTACAGATGATATTGGGCCCTATTACTAGGAAGTGACAAATGGTAAACCTGTTCAGTTAAAAATTTCCAGGGCCAGCTGACTTGTGCAGCTGCACACAAATCTTTTGGATTCAAAAAGGAAAAGATATATAGAGAAATGAAGCGTGGTAACACTGTAGAGAAATCCACTTTGGCCACTTGCATCCTTTCTGAAAACCAGTCTTGGACAACCCTAAAAAGGAAAATACAGAAATTTAATTCAGAACACTAATATCTGAAATGGGTTAAAATCTAGTATAAATATTGGTCACCGTTCTTTCTCTAGTGTTCTACCTATTAAAAAGTTAAGTCCCAATTAACATAAGGCTAGATTTTTAAGACTGCTGTATCCACTGTCAGTGATCCATTCTAAAGAGGGAGATGAATTACAAAAATATCTAAAATCCACAAGGGAAAAAATCTGAAATAAACATAGCTGTTTAAGATATAAATCTGGGGACTTCCCTGATGGTTAAGAATCTGCCTGCCAATGCAGGGGACACAGGTTCAATCCCTGGTCCAGGAAGATCCCACGTGCTGCAGAACTATTAAGCCCATGTGCCACAGCTACTGAGCCTGTGAGCCACAGCTACTGAAGCCTGCATGCCTAGAGCTCGTGCTTCATAACAAGAGAAGCCACCACACTGAGAAGCCTGCACACTGCAATTAGAGAAGGCCCATGTGCAGCAATGAAGACCCAGTGCAGCCAAAAAATAAAAATAAATAAAAATTTTTAAAAAGATATAAATCTGTTTTTTTTTTCCTTTTCCTATACCCAAATTCAATAGATCAGCAAATCCTGTCAGCTCTATAAATATATGTCCCCAAATATGTCCCCCATTCCAGCCACTTCTCTCCACCTCACTGCTTTCACTCTGGTCAGGGCACCTCTACCTCTCTCCTGGGCAGTTGTAGCCACCTACTGACTGCCTCCCTGCTTCCACTCCAGTCTTCCTAGAGCCCATTCTCCACACAGCAGCCCGGGTGGTTTTTAAAAATGTACATTACATAATGTCCCTCATGCAAGTAAAACCCTACAATGACTTCCCAATGCAATTAGAATAAAAACCTATAGTTCCATCACCCTTAGTAGTGAAATAGTAAATGCTTTCCTCCTAACACAGCAAGATTATCTGCACTCACTCCTGTAACATGGAATGGAGGTCCTAGCCAGTTCAATCAGGAAAGAAAAAATAGTAAAAGGTGTACGTATTGGAAAAGGAGCAGTAAACTGTCTCAATTTATGTACTGTGTATGTAGAATCTATAAAAACAACTATTTAAATTGTTGAGCTAATAGTAAAAATTTGTTGATAATTTTCTTTTTTTTTTTTTTTTGGATGTTTATAGAATCTATAGCAACATCCCCTTTTCCATTCCTGATATTGCTAATTCATATTTTCTCTCTTTTTTCCTGGTTACTCTTCCTTGGAGTTCATTGATTTTATTACTACTTGTAACAAACCAGCTTTTGTTTTCATAGATTTTCTCTATTGTTTGTCCATTTTCTATTTTATTGATTTCCACTCATCTTCATTTCTTTCCTTCTACTTACTTTGGGTATAATTTGCTGTGTTTTTCCTCCAGTTTCTTAAGGTGGAAATTGAGAATTAATTTTAAACCCTTTTTTTCTTTAACATAAACATTTACATTATATTATTTTCCCGCTAAGCTGTGCTGCAGCCCACATGCTTAGCCATGTTGTATTTTCATTGTCATGCAACTTGAAATATTTTCTAATTTCCCCTGTGATTTCTTCTTTGACCATAGGTTGTTTATAATTGCTGTTAATTTCTAAATATTTGGGGCTTTTTTTAGATGTTTTGTTTTTATTAATCGCAAAATTTATTGCATTGTTGTTAAAGAGCATGCTTAATAAGATGTCAACAATTTTGAAATGTATTGAGTCTTAGTTTATGGACCAGGAAATGTATCTTGATAAATGTTACTTTGCTCATAAAAAGCACATATATTTGGAAATTGTTGTGTTTAGTTTTCTATAAATATTAGTTCAAGGTGGATGAGAAGATTGCTCACTTTTTCTATATTTTTACTGATTTTTTTCTTTAGTTCTAGTCTGTCAGTTTTTGTTTCGTGTAATTTGAAACTGTTATTTGGTACATAAATGTTTATAATTGTTATGACTTCTTGATGAATTGTTACTTTTCTTATTATAAAATGTCTATCTCTGTCTCTCTGGTAATATTCCTTGTCTTGAAGTCCATTTTGTCTAATGTTAATATTGCTATCCTACTTTTATATGCTTACTATTTGCATGGTGTATATTTCCCTGTCCTTATACTTTACCAATCAGTGCTTTTATTTCTAAGTGTATCCCTCATAGTCAATATACAGTGAGATTTTTTAGTTCATTTGACAACTATTGCCTTTATTTGAGGATTTAGTCTGCTTTTATTTAATATAATTATTGTTGTAGTTGAACCCCGCCTCAATTTTGTTATTTGTTATTTGGTTGTCCTATCTGTCTTAAGAAACTTTATTCCTCCTCTCCTGCCTTGGTCTGAGTTAATAAATATTTTGTATTCCATTTTATTTTAAAAAAAGTTTTAATCATGATTTTCTTTAATTAATTAATTAATTGATTGATTTATTGGATGCATTGGGTCTTCATCGCTGCACATGGGCTTTCTCTAGTGGTCGCGAGCAGCGATCAGGGGGCTACTCTTCATTGTGGTGCTTGGGCTCCTCATTGTGATGGCTTCTCTTGTTGCAGAGCACGGGCTCTAGGCACACAGCCTTCAGCAGTTGCTGCACATGGGCTCAATAGTTGTGGCACACAGGCTTAGTTGCTCCACGGCAGGTGGGATCTTCCTGGAGCAGGGATCAAACTCGTGTCCCTGGCATTGGCAGGCAGATTCTTAACCAGTGTGCCACCTAGGAAGTCCCTGTATTCCATTTTAATTCCTTTATTAGCTTTTTAGGATATCTTTGCATTACTTTTTAAAATTTTTGCTAGGAAGTATTGACATGACATACATCTTTAATTTTTCATAGTCTACTTAGAGCTATTATTCATGTAAAATTAAAGACCAGTGCAACAATATAATTCTCACCATCCTTTGTGCTTTTGTTTTCATCTCTATGGCATCTACTTATGTTATAAACTCCACAATACATTGTTTTTGCTTTAAATAGCCATATGTCTTTAAAATAACTTCAAAATTTTCTATTTTCTTACATGTTTATCATTTCCTGTACTCTTCATTTCTGCTTATAAATCCAAGTTTCCATCTGGTATCAATTTCCTTAGCCTGAAGAACTTCCTTTAGCATTTCTTTACTGCAGGTCTTCTGACAACAAATTTTGTCAGTTTCCTTTTATTTGAAAATGTCTTTATCTCATATTAATATTTGTAATACTATTATGATGCCATTAATTAATTTAAATAATTATCATCCTGTAGCCAGTCTGGTTTCTACTGTATCCTATTTGTCTTCTTCCTCTGTCACTCCCATATTATTTTAAAGCAAATCCAAGACATCATATAATTTCATCCCTAAATATTTCAGTGTGTATCACTAAATAAGAAAATTTTTTTGAACATATACTACATATAATACTATCATCATACCTTAACACATTCAACAATGATTTCTTAATATGATATCCATCAAGAAAACTTCTTACAAGCATGCCACCTAAGCACAGATAGATCACCAATGAATACAAAATCCAAGCCCCCACTCAAGTGATCTTCTTGGAAGCTATATAGACCTTAGGCCAAAGAAACATTTCCTGGCCCATGAAGGATGTACTTCTGGCCCTGCAGCTAACAACTATATGCAAAAAAAGGACACTTAATACCTGATTGTCCTCTTTATATATTATCAATGAGCATCTGCTATAGTCCCAAGCCACCAGATAGCCATCCAGGCATCAGTAAATCACGCTCTTCCCTGAAACTCCTGATTTCCTCCAAACTCAGCAGATTTACAGATATTTGTGACTAATCTCACAGCTGATTGGAAACTTTGATATAAGAACCTACCAGAACTCATTTACCTAAGGCCACTGGGACTACAAGATTTTTTCTCGCTGCTAAGTGGCTACTGCTGCCCTATTACTGGGTCCTGATGGACACAGATTAACTCACTGAAAGAAAAGTGGTGACTCTGAACAGATTTCATACTGCAATCGACCTTCTCTGACCTAAATTCCCACAAGGTGGGTCAAGCCTCAGAAAGTTTCAATGTGAAATGAAAGTGGCACCTCCAATTAGGGACAAAAAAGACCTTAGTTACCCTCACCAACAGGTTGTTGAGTATCCATTAGACCCAGAGATAGTCTTGACCATGAATTTACAAACTTTTGGTTTAACTGGAGCTTCATTTACAAGTCTTGGAGAAGGAAATGTTCTACCTTGCAACAGAACATCAATTCATACATGTAGAAGGAATTAAGAAATGAGAAAATCACCATTTGGCATCTATCACGGTAATAATGCTTCATATTAGAATCATCAAAGAATGCTAAAGCTAGCGGGTAAAAGTTTGATGAGGAAAAAGATACTTGCATAGATTCAAATACTTTTAAATTATTTTAAAACTAATTATGCAAATCCTTTTTAGTTGCTTATTAATAAATACAAAATGCTTAATAATTAACCATCTTAACCAAGTGGTAAAGTCAGATCACGAACAGTGGGACAAATTGACATGGTATTCCCCCAACTTGATCCACTGAGAAGAATACAGCATCAAGTCTGTGTTATTCCTGCCAAGAATGTATGACCTTAATGTAATCTTGAGGAAACATCAGCCAACCCACAAATTGAAGGTCATTCAACCAATTAGCAGATCTGTACTCTTCAAATGTGTCAGGTAAGAGAAGACAAGGAAAAACTGAGGAATTGCTCCACATGGAAGGTGGCTATAGAGACGTGAAAACTAAACTGAATACCACAGGTGACCCTGGGTTGGATTTTGGACTGAGAAGGAAAGGACAATTATAAAGGACATTGCTGAAACAGTCAGGATGCTGAATGGAGTCTGTGCATTGGACAGTAGTGCTCAATCAATGCTGATTTCCCAATATTGGAGGACGTACTCTGATTTTTCAGCAGAGTGTCGTTGTTTAAGAAACATACTGAAATGCTTAGGGTTAGTGGGGCATTGTGTTTACAACTCACTCTCAAATATTTGGAATAATAAGGCAAAAATGGTAAAATGTTAACAATAGAGGGATCCAGATGAAAAGTTTAAAGAAATTATTTGCACTAGTTTTGCAACTTTTCTGTAAGTTAAATTTTATTGTTAAAGGTGGTTTTTTTGGTTTTGGGTTTTGGTTTTTGTTTGTTTTTTAAGAAGCAGCTACTCGCTTCAGTTCCAGGGTTTAATGATTGCCTATTATTTTTGTGTGTTTCTATTCCCTTGACTTTAAGTCACTGCTTTTTCTTGGTCCCTGGTCATGCAGCTTTGTCATAACTGGAGACAAAACAGAGTGGCTTAAAATGAACCAACAGTCTAGGATAGGGTGGGGGTGAGGTGTGAGCAGGAGGGCAGAGAATGGAGTTGTGCGTGTCCTGGAAGCACAGAGTACCCACAGGCAGAAGTGTCCCTGAGGAATCCTCTCAGTATTGATAGAGATTAACATTCAGACTGAAGGAGACTTGTGACCATACCAAGGACAGTTAGTCCCAGTGGATTCATGACCTCAGCTGCTCACTGTCTGCGGTAGGCTTCACAATCATTCCACTGGCCCTTGAGAGACAATTTGCTCTTATTTGGAATTCTAAAACAGATCAATAAAATAAGATGCAAACCAGAAATGTTTTCAGCCTCCTTTTCAGAGATGGCTCTCAGTATCTTTAGAGTCTCTTGTCCCCATCTCCCACAGCATCTACTGTTCCATCCCAGCCAAGCAAAAGAGAATTGAGTCTGAGTTGCTTTTTAAAGTAAACCTTAATTATACATGTTTTATATTTGTTCCTAGTCTGCGCTGCTACAAGGACACATTCAAGTGTAATGAATCTTAAGTAAGAAGGAAAGAAAATGCTTCAGTCACATAAAAAAAAAAAAAATCAGTACATGAGGAGCAGAGAACTAGGGTGGTTTGCAGTAATGACATTGCGGCTCATTGCGTTTTAGTTAATGTTGCAAAGTTAGAAATCCGTGAAGAGAAATAACAACATGTGAAGAGACAATGAACGTGATGTGCTTTGCTCATTTGTTGTGACAAGGATAGCTTCATTTAAATAATTCATGATAATGCCTTGCAGTGTGCTACTCAATGCACAATGTGTGCTTTGCAAAAATAGCAAGGCTTAGCAATATGGGACTTGAATCTAATTCTCTGCTCTGAAATTTCTGATAAGTAGAAAGAAGCTGGGACTTTCCTGGTGGCACAGTGGTTAAGACTCCAAGCTCCCAGGTTCCATCCCTGGTCAGGGAACTAGATCCCACATGCTGCAACTAAGATTTCGCATGCCACAACTAAGAAGCTGGTGAACCACAACTAAGGAGCCCACCAGCCACAGCTAAGGGGGCACATGTGCCACAACTAACGAGCAAGCAAGCTGCAACTAAGGAGCCCACCTGCTGCAACTAAGCCCTGACGTGACCAAATAAATAAGTAAATAAAACAAATTAAAATTAAGGGGAAAAAAAAGAAGTATAAAGAAGCTGCGAAAATTATGATGAAATGGCTGAGGGAACAGGTTGGAGAGGTGGCTGGGAGAGGGCTGAGGGGACTTGGCAGAGGTCCCTGCTTTCTGGTGGCCTAGGTGGCACCTCCTCATCTTGTCTGGTGGCTTTACACACACGCGATGGCATGGCAGGGTCTGTGTTAGGTAGGTTTCCACCTGGAGGCCAGTGTCACACAGCATAACGACCTGGGGTGTTACAGAAAATGCATAACAGCGCACTGAGGTCTCTGGTGAGTGAGAGAGCATAGCTGGGTGTGGGTACAGCAATAAGGAGAGTGACTGAAGTGGGTTTGTTTGGTTTTTTTAAGATTTTAAAATAATTTGTAGATTCTGATTCATAAATAGTTAAATGGATACAATAAAAGCATAAAAAATTAGAAGGTGACATTTGGTACAATTACGGGTGATTGGTATTTTCCTCTTTTTGTGTATTCACATTCTCCAGTGTGTCTACAAAGGCCTGATTTTACTATTGAATAGAAAACAAATGCCCAAGGCTTTCACGCAAGTCATCCCCTCCAGGTGGAACACTCATGCTCCAAGTCAGCTTGTCTGTCTCCTACACATCCTTCAGATTCTAGCCTAAATGTCAAACCCTCAGGGAAGGCTTCCCTGAGCCCCTGGACTAGGTGAGGTCCCAGTTACTTTTCCTTTGTCACTTCGCACAAGCATAGCTATTTCTTTGATATCTATTGGGTTGGCCGAGCCTGCCCTTGGGTTGTGGAAAATAAAGGATAATGCCTGCATGGGGATGTGGCATCGCTATGAGTGCAGGATGACTTCCCTTGTGTGATTCTTATTACTATATGACTTGTGGCCAAGGAAGCAATGTGGTTCTGAGGAAGGAGTAAGAAACTTCCTCTGGAACCAGCATGGTAGATGCAAGTCACGTGGCTAGTAAAAAGCTATTTTTGCAACAATATAGGTAAACATACAAGGTGATGTTAGTGGGTTTTGGGGGTGATGTTTCTGTGGTACTGCCAGAATCCTCTCACCTGCCCAACAGGCTGACTCCGCCTGCTCTCCAAACACGTCCCTGCGGGAGGCTGCTCTCACACACTGAGCCCTGCCTACTTAACACCATTATCATATCCTTTGCCAAAACCCGTATCCATTACACTTGAGGTGCACTATAGTGTAATCTAAGCACTATTTTTTCCTTTCTCTCTGACCCTCAAATTTAGTCCTTTTTTGGACTCATTCACCATTTAAAGTCTCTTCCAGAAGGCTGGAAGCCCCATAAAAAAAAATTACGGTGACCGTCGTTTGCTGCTCTGTCTCCAGCACCTGGTATGGTGCTTGTAACCTAGCAGGGGTTAAATAGATATGTGTAAATTAGAATAAAGGATGAAAAAAGAAATTGAAAAACAGGAGGAGAAAATCGCTGCTTGTATTAATTTCCTGCTCATTATAACAAATTACCACCAACTAAGTGGCTTAAATCAGTACAAATGTATTCTCTTAGAGTTCTGGAGATCACAAGTCTGAAATCAGTTTCACTGGGCTATAGTCAGGGTGTTGGCAGAGCTGGTTTTTTCTGCAAGCTCTGAAGGGAGAACTTATTTCCTTGTCTTTTTCAGGTTCTAGTAGCTGCCTGTATTCCTTGGCTCAGGTCCCCTTTATCTTCAACGTCAGCAGCATAGGATCTTCAGGTCCCATCATCTCTCCTATCATCCCATTATCTTCTCTTCTGACTCTGATGTCTCTGCATCCCTTATAAGGACAGTTGTGATTATGCTGAGCCCCAATGATGCAGGATAATCTTCCCATCACAAATCCTTAATCACATCTGTGAAGTCCCTTTGCCGTACAAGATAACATTCATAGGTTCCAGGGATTAGGGCCTGGACATATTTTGAGACAATTTGGACATAATTTGAAGACAATTATCCAGTCTACCACAGTGCTCTAAAGTTCTGAAACATGCAAAATACTCCCGATTATTTCCAGTGGTGTATGTTTTACTGTCAAATATCCAGTGAGATGCATGGACATTCCTCTTTTCCCATTTTAGGACCAGTTTTAGTCTACTAAAATATGAACTTCAGAGGGTAGGAGTCTTTTACACTCTGTTTAGTGTTAAATCCCATGCACCCAGAACTGTGCTTGGCATGCAGTAAACCCTTGGTAAATATTTGTTGAATGCTGGATGAATAGACTTTAGCTTTTGTTATCCATTATTTACTTCCTCTTCTTTAGATAAAATAATCTCAATTTCTATTTGGTGGTCCATGTGGTTCTACAGGAGCTGACTCCCTCCCTGACTCCAAAAAGTACATGGTCAATGCTAATTAAATTCATGTGTGTCAAGCCCATCTCTACAGCCACTGGCAGAAGCGGGCATGGACCCAAACTAGTCCACAGTGAAGTCAAACAAAGAATTTTTTTTTCTGGACATCACTGAGGAACCATAATAATGAAGCCATGACTGCCGAAGACGGAACAGAGGGGCAGAAAGAAACAAGTCGTTGGTTTTATTACTAAACCTTTGGATCAAGCTTCGAATGCAGCCAAACCTATCTCTGGGTTTTCCAATTACATGAGAGTAAAATATTTCTTTTATTATTTGTGTCACGTTTAAGGTTACTTATAATAAAACATTCTAAAACCACTAAGAAGCATCGCAAGTGAAAGACGAAAAACCTACAGAAACTGAACAGATAATTTTGTTTTGTTAATTAAGAACAGAAGAGAGAGGACCCTCATACAGTCTGTGTCCCTTCCTCCAAGAAGGAGCAGATGAAGAGGTGGAAGAAGCCTTGGGGCCTTCAGGGCACCCAGGCCTTGTGTCATACACTTGGCTGTGGACCAAATCGCCTTGGGAACTTAGTAAGAACAGCGTCCTCAGCCCCATCCCAGGTGTGTTGAGCCAAAATGTCCATGAGAGAGGCTCACAGTTCATGTTTTCAACAAACTCCAAGTGATTTTAATGGGCTCTCCCTCCTCCACATCGGTGAACTTGACTTCCTGTTGATAAAAGAGGCAACCTAGCAGATCCTGATGTTGATGCCAAAATCAAGCACACAGTATTGAATACGTGTTTGGTGTCCTTAGGAAAATGTATAATCCTAGTTGAAGCCCTGAATTAATTAAATACTTAGACTCTGTGTGAGGGGTTGACAGGCTCTCTACTATGTGTAAATGACATCAGTTTGACTCCTAAATGCTTTTTTTTCCCCAAATCTAGCTGGTTTTTAGCTAGATTCTGGAGAGTTGGTATGACAGCTAGATAAATGGACCACTATGGACCATTTTTAAACCTATTTATCTTTCACTTTTTTTTTTTTAAGAAATTGTTTGTTTGTTTAGGCTGCATTGGGTCTTTGTTGCTGCGTGTGGGCTTTCTCTAGTTGCAGCGAGCGGGGGCTACTCTTCGGTGTCGTGCGCGGGCTTCTCAGTGCTGTGGCTCCTCTTGTTGCGGAGCACGGGCTCTAGGTGTGCGGGCTTCAGCAGTTGTGGCTCACGGGCTCAGCTGTTCCATGGCGTGTGGGATCTTTCCAGACTAGGGCTCGAACCTGTGTCCCCTGATTGGCAGGCAGATTCTTAACCACTGCACCACCAGGGAAGTCCCCACTTTTCTTAAATAAGGAAAATCAGCGCAGCTCCAGGGTTAGGGAATTCAAGGACTCAGTGCCTTCAGGGATTGAATATTTTCTGCATTTTCACTTTGCCTGCTGAGTAGATTGCTTTGGTCCTCAAGCTTGTTCCCTGAGGTAGTTCCCAGATGACTGACTACTGTGAGCAGAAATCTGCACACAACAGAAACCACAGGCTATAGGGTGGAAGAGGGCATGTCCTCTCCTGAGTTCCTTTTTAGGTCCCTTTGAGAGTGAAGAAAACTCTCTCAGAAACTCTAGCAGCCACTCTCTTGTGTTTCCTTGGGCAGAATTGATACCTACATGCCCTTTCCTAAACCAGACACATCAAGGAGGATGGAATGACCATGATTCTGCCCAGCTCTGACTCACTGTCCACCACCCCTGAAGCACATGATACCTGGGGGAAAACAGGGCTTTGTCAGGAAGATGGAGAGGAAGTGGGGAATGGCGTGGGCAGGCGAATGTGTGTGGTGGACAGTGTCTAGCCCACTAAACAGGAATCGATGCAAGAAGAGGAAGGATCTCCAGCTGCCCAAGCTTCTGATCTACCCAACCCTTAAAGACGCCTGCCCTTTCCCTTCCCTTCAGGGCACTGACTTATCTCAGTCCTTGCTCCCTTTTCACTTAAGATACTACATGGGGATGTTTTATAAATGGATAAAAGTGGTTTTAAGATCTGGTAGTGCAACTCTTACTAATTTTTTCTTTGTATTTAAATTTTTTGTAGCTGTTGTAGTCCATTTTTTCCCCAGATTAGCTTTAGAATCCATTTCTCAAAGTCCATAAGAAAATGCTATTTGGGGATTTGTATCGGGATTGAACTGAATTGAAAGATTAATGTGGAGGAACTGGCATCTTTAAACATAGCATATCTATCTGTTTATTCAGGGGTTTTTTTCTACTATCCTTTAATACAAGTTTCTAATTTCCTTCATAAGGGTCTTGCACTTATCTTTTTAGTTTTATGCAACATACATAGGAAGCAGAGCTGAGAGAAAGGAGAGAGTGAGCCCTGGTAACATTGAATCTAAGGATCCAGCGCAGCCTAAAGCGAGACACATCTTAAGTCAATAAATTCCTTTTTCTTCTTTGGCTGGTTTGAATTCCACTTCTGTTATTTGCACTTGAAAGCATTCTGACCATGACATCAAAAGAATACACAGAGAGGGTAGGAGGAAAGATGACAGGCGTTCACCGAATGCTTACTCTGTGTGTAATAAGAGCATCCTCTTGCTTCTAGGACTTGCTAGCCATTTAGGTCTCACGGGGAGCGACATCTACTCTTATTCTGCCACAACCCTCCTGAAAATTTCCTAAAGAAATTTTTAAATACAAAATAGAGAGAAATAGTCTCTTTAAACCTTGTTTCCATTTTCCAATGAATTGTCTGTGGATTTGACTCTTCCTACGCAGAGGGTAAACGACACTGGGTAGATGTGGAAGCTAATATCATGTCCTTTATAAATGGCTGGAAGCATTACCAGGGCTGCTACATTTGAGAAGCTGTGCAGTGGACACCTTTAGGAGGTGCCATTCACACAGGTGGTAGAGTAAATTAGCACCCCCTGGAGGTGTGCGATGTGGCACACTTGGGTGTCATCACTATGCATAATTCCTTTTGGAATTGCTTTATGGAGGTCTTGAACTAAATAATGAAAAGTCTTCAAAGAAGCAAAGTATTAGTAATATCCTATATTCTAAAACTTGTAATATCTTGAAAAAGTCCTTCCTCTGAGAGAACTACCAAATGAAAACTTTTCTTCTGCGTATCTTTTTGTTATCATTGTAATTAGGAGTGTTTTGCACATCCTCATTCAGTCAAACAGGCATTTACTGATTGGCTACTATGAACCCGGCATTGTTTTAAGTACTAGGGACAAAAAGAGTTACCAGAAAAAGTCCCTGCCCTCATGGAGCTACCTTCTAGTGGAACAGGCAGAGGTAAATAAACAAGCAAGTACTACTGTGTATAACATAATGGCAGGTGGGGTTACACACTGTAAAGAGAAGTGAAACATTACAAAGAGAGAGTAGCAATACTTATAAAACAGGAAGTGAGGACTTCAAGTGCAGGGGCTTTGCCTAATGTAAGCCAGTGACCTTGCTACCACGCACTCTCCCTCTGTCCCCTTCCCCCCCGCACCCCCCCAGCTTCAGGTTTCTCCTTTCCTTTCCTTTCCTTTTTTTTTTTTTTTAAGATTTTTTTGGGATGTGGACCATTTTTAAAGTCTGTATTGAATTTTTTACAATATTGCTTCTGTTTTATGTTTTGGTTTTTTGGCTGTGAGGCATGTGGGATCTTAGCCCCTGACCAGGGATCAAACCCACACCCCCTGCATTGGAAGGCGAAGTCTTAACCACTGGACCGCCAGGGAAGTCCCTCTCCTTTCCTTTTAAACTCCAGAATTTTCTTTCTTAGCTTCATCCACCCCTAAAACCACCCCAACAACAAATGCTAATATTTCATGTGGTTGCCCACGACCATGTGATCCATGTGAAAGGACAGAAATATGACCAGAACACGGGGCTAAGGGGAGGGAAGAGTCAGGATGACCCACATTTCCAGATCTGTCTTGGATATTCAGAAAACTTGGGTCTCCGAATACTCCCCTCTCCTCGCCACCACCTCCACACGGAAATATCCTCCTTTCAAATGGATGTCAGTAACTCAGCGTGATGTAAATGTTCTATATTTAAGGTTAATCTAGAAGTATGTTGTCTCTGCAAAATTTAGGCACCAGATTTCCTCGGAGATTACAATTGAGGCACCTCCTCAACTGAGCCCTCCTGGGAGCTTCTTGGGAAGAGGGGGTGGGGCGTGCTGAGGTGAGACTGGAGTGTTCCCTCAACTGTACATGGGTTGGAACATTTTCCTGCCCTCCAATCCCATTTCCAGATGACTCTGATGGAGACCAGCAGCAAGAGCTAATCCTTGCCTGGTCGTGATCTCCCTCTTCCTACACACACACACGCACAGATACACACAAAATCCATCCATGTCTTGGGAATGCAGTCACATGAATCATGAATACTGCCCCACCCACCAGGAAAAGCTACAAGTTTGAACAGCTCCAGCCCCGGAATGAAAGGCCTTTGTAGGAGGTATTACCTCTTGCTGAACAGAAGCAATTTGAAACCGGTCCTACCAGTGTGACTAGGAGACTGATTCAGTCTTCTCATAGGTTTCTTCAAGCGTGACAGACACAAACAGCCCAGTTTCCTTTAAGGAGTCACAGGAAAGGTCAGCCTCGTCGAGTGGCAGGGGGACAGCACCACTGGAAACCACCAGACATGTGGCCAGATAAGCATAATGTATGGAGGAAATGGCAAGATAGAGATTTGCAACAATTATGGGGGTGAATTATGGGGGGTGAAAGATGAACAGGAAAAGCTTCCCAGCAGAGGTGACATTTAAGCTGAAGTGAGAGGGAGAACTTGCCAGAGGGAAAGTTTAAGGTGAACCTTTGAAAAATGTCTTAAATATCATAAAACTCCATTTAAGAAATTTTCCAAAGTCTTAACAGTATGGAATATTTATTAGGATAGAAAAGAAAAATCTTAGATATTTGAATATATCTCATAGAGATTAAGAAGAAACTTTTAATGAAAACTGTGACAATATATTTCTAACCAATACTGCAATATCCTGTTTAAGCGTTATAACTGCCTGAATTAAAACAAAGTTATTCAGAAATCATAAAGCAAAGCAACTAAAACAATGGCTTCTCTGCCTTGAAAACAAGGTATTGCACAAATATAGCTGAGCTTACATACAAAGATTTTAGGCATTCAAATAATCCAAATTTTCTCATTTATTCACACGCTTATTCATTATTTTGGGGGAACAGGAACTAGGGGAGTAATATAATTCAGAAGAAAGACTTAATAATTAAAAGTTGAGGGACTTCCCTGGTGGCACAGTGGTTAAGAATCCGCCTGGCAATGCAGGGGACACGGGTTCAAGTCCTGGTCCAGGAAGATCCCACATGCCGCAGAGCAACTAAGCCCGTGAGCCACAACTATTGAGCCCGTGTACCACGACTACTGAAGCCCACGTGCCTAGAGCCCATGCTGCGCAACAAGAGAAGCCGTCGCAATGAAGAGCCTGCACACCATAATGAAGAGTAGCCCCCGCTTGCCGGAGCTAGAGAAAGCCTGTGTGCAGCAATGAAGACCCAAGGTGACCAATAAATTAATTAATTAATTAATTTAAAAAATTGATTGCAGTGCTACCATTTGACCCAGCAATTCCATTTCTAGTTATATACCTAAAAGAAATAAAGCATATAGAAAACTCATACACAGATGTTCATGGCAGCATTACTTACAGTAGCCAAACTGTGGAAACAACCCAAATGTCCATCGACTGATGAGTGGATAAATACAATATGGCATAACCATACTATGGAATATTATTTGGCAATAAAAAGAAAATTCTTGATATATGCTATAAAAGGTGAATTTTGAGAACATTATAATACATGAAATTAGCCAGTCACAAAAGGCCACATATTGTATGATTCCATTTATATGGAAGGTCTGGAACAGGCAAATTTATAGAGAAAGAAAATAGATTAGTGGTTGCACAGGGCTGAAGTTGGAGGGGAATTGGAATGGGGAGTGATTGCTAATAGATAGGGGATTTTTTTTGTGGGTGATGAAAATTTTCTAAACTCAGATTGTGGTGATGGTTGCACAACTCTGTGCATGTACTAAAGCCATTGAATTGTGTCCTTTAAATGGATGAATTTTATGTATGTGAATGATATCTCAATAAAGATGCTGTAAATTTTTATTGCATTAACTTTAGTCTAAAAATGAAAATGAGTTGGGCTTTTAGATTAGGTTAAAATTAAGCACAGCTCAAATTGGACTAGACCATCTGTACATGGTGTCTACAGCTGTTGGTAAGAGGGAAGAAATGGCTGACCAAAAGAGATGGGAGGAAGCAGTGCAAGAAAGACTTCATCCAGACTGTGGGGAATGAACTGATTGATGTTCAACAGCAAAAACCACCACTACAAATTAAAGATCCTGGTTTCAAGATGCCAAACCCAGAGACCAGAAACTGACATACAACTTCCCCCGAAATGAGCAGCCCAGAACCTGCAATAACAGTTCATGGGGCAGTGAAATACATACGGCTCTACAGAAACACAGCTACTGTCAAACAAAGCAGAGCAATTTCACTGAACAGGTTAGGTCCATATCCTTGTTCCACGGAAAGAAGTATTCAGGTACCAGACAGTGGATGAAGTTTCCAGTGAAAAAATGTCAGGCCTAATGTGAATGAGCCTCAAAATATACCATGAGATCACTGATGACCTCCAGTGGTTACAACTAAAATTTCTCAGTTTGTGATATGAGACTAGAACACGGTGGCCCACAGAGCAATTATGGATTTAAGGTTTGGGCTATTATTTTCTTATCTTAAAAGCTGCAAAGTTGGAGTCAAATGACTACCCAATGACTACCATAAAAATGTTCCTTCCCCCTGAGTTTTAAGCATTGACTGAAGAGCCTCTTTGTCTGTGACCTGTCTTTGCAGACTCTTTCGACACGCCTGGAAGATGGCTATCTCCCTCCAGTGACCTGGTGACTCCATCAGGAATAATCCACTGTGAGCCCAGGACGCACAGAAAGCTGACAGTGGAGAAAGTACGCTCGTAGGTAGGGGAGATGAAATGGCTGATGGAAAGAGATGGGCAGGGGGATGTGTAAGAAAGACTGAGAGGCAGGTATTGTAAACTAAAAATAGCCATTTTGGTCTTGCACAATTCTGATATTTTTGGTAAATATCTACGAAGTTTGAGGGTTAACCTGTCCCCTAAACCTTACCATCAGATTGCAGTGAAAGCAACACCAAATGATGCCCTACCTGGAGTTTCACTGAACAAACTTTAGTAAATAAGCCCAAACCACTTTATACAGCCTCCTCTGTAGGCTTGATGAGATTCCAGCTCTCTGCCCTTTGGGTGAAAGATTCATTCAACTGAGAAAGAACAATATTCCATAAACAGGATTCTATGACTACCCTTGTTGGTCTCTGGCTGCCAGAAAACCCCCAGGCAGACAAGGCCAATTTTTGGAGATGAAACCATCCTTATAAGCACCAACCAGCCTGGCTGGATTCTTCATCCAGGTCCAGGCATGCTGGAGGGCTCTCTACAATATTTTGGTCAGTCCACATATCTGCAAACCTTTAATTTCACCAAAGACAGGCCATTTCTAGCATTCAACCTGCATGTTAACAAGCCACTAGTTGCTCTGATAATAACTAATGTTTGATATTTGCTATGCTAATTAGCATAGTATCTGGTAAAAACTAAGACACTGTGACCTTTCCAATACAGTGCTAGCTAACCAACCCTACAGTACTAACTCCTGATCAGAACACTAGTTGCCCCTAGATGTAATTTCAGTTAACACTTTCACATGTCACACCAGCCATGCTGGAATATTTTAAAATAAATTACAGGACTTCCCTGGTGGCACAGTGGTTAAGAATCTGCCTGCTAATGCAGGGGACAGGGGTTCTATCCCTGGTCCGGGAAGATCCCACATGCTGCGGAGCAGCTAAGCCCATGTGCCACGACTATCGAGCCTGCGCTCTAGAGCCCGTGAGCCACAACTATTGAGCCCATGTGCCACAACTATTGAAGCCCATGTGCCTAGAGCCCGTGCTCTGCAACAAGAGAAGCCACCGCAATGAGAAGTCTGCACACCGCAACAAAGAGTAGCCCCCACTTGCCGCAACTAGAGAAAGCATACGCAGTGATGAAGACCCATTGCAGCCAATAAATAAAATAAATTTTTTTAAAAACCTACTTAAAAAATAAATAAAATAAAATAAATTACAGACATAATAGGATGCAAGGGAAAGAATAAGAACCAGGACTCAGCTGTAATCAGTGACCACGGCTATATGTCTTGCCTATATTCTGAAATGTTGCTGCCACTGTCATTTCTCAGATACATTTTGGATTCATTCATTCATGAAACAAATTTTTCAGAGTACCTACTTGAAATATCTTATCTGTCTGATAGTTCCAAGGAGAATTTAATATACTAAGAGAATGTTAAAAATTCATTGGCTGAAGCTATTTATAACTTTTTGCAAAAACTAAACATCACGTTATGGTATGAAAGTGCCCAACTCCCCAAGGCTCCATTTCACCCTCAAAGAAGCAGCAGCACTAGAAGCATTGCTTATAAGCCTTAAAATATCAATTGCTTTGTTTTTTTCCTATGGGGAAAGAAAAACTCTTAAAGGTTATATGAACATTTTATGATATTTTATTTTCTTTAAAATAATTGCATCATTAGGCTACCTTTACCTTAATTGTGATTTAGTGCATCGTAAAAAAATTGTGAATAAGAATTCTTGACGTTGCTTGTTAGTCCAAAGGTCAAACCAATGACTTATAAGAGCAACTCTTTCCTGAAAGAGCTATAAGGGAGAGAAAATGACATTTTCTTTTACAGTTCAATATATTCTTAGTTGCTAAGCAATCCACAGGCAACCTAACAACCTCACGGCTAATATTTGCATTGCACTTTACAGTTCACAAAGCACTATCACGTGTGTGGTAAGGGTTCTCCCTTCAGCTTAAACTCCTTTTATCTAGGGGTGCAGGCGAGCCCAGGCTTGTTGGGTGGGCTGGTGGGAAAGGCTGGCAGGGATGTAATTACAGATGGGCCCAAGGAGGGCCCCGAGAGGTAATGGATCCTCACTCTTGTTTCCACCTAAGCTAATGTGGTCTGGGGAAACAGATCCCAAACATTTCATCCTGAAAACACATACCGGCTACTTGTTTAACCGTGAAAACAGGGCCATGTGAAACAGGTGTGATTTTACCAACCCATAGTCCTACCTCTTCATAACACCCACCAAAATGAGAGTTAGTAAATATTGCTGAATAGCCACTGTTAAGAGTATCTCCATGAAAGACATACATCAGGACCAGCGTCCCCCCAAACCAGGACTTTCGGTTCAGCTTGGCTCAGATGACATATATAAACTCATTGTCTTTATTACTAGTAATAAAGAGCTTTGGTCCAGCTCGTCTGGTCTCCTTCCGTTGTGAACGGGCCTGGATCACGCATGAGCTCTGAGGAGCCAGGCAGCCTCCTTTTCCATGAAGGTCTGGCAGAGATGCCTGGGCCATTCAGGGACTACTTCCTGAATAACCTTTCAAAAGAGGGGGCATCCCCAGGCGCCAAGGAACCACACAGTTGGCACAAGAGGGAAGAGAGAACTAAACACGTCAACACTCTCCACACCAAAACACCACCCAGAGCACCTTCTCTCGTCTCCTCCCCCTTATAGCAACCAGAGTGTGTCTTGGAGGTTTCGGTTTCATCTCTGGAGGTGTGAACAGGGAAAAAGTGGGAGCGGCTCTTGCACCTCCCATAAGATTGGAGTTGTGGACTGGGGTGAGGAGAGACTGTCTTTGGGGCAGGCAAATGTAGGTTTTGTTTAAAGTGACTCAAAGTCTAAGTTCTTTACAAGTATTTATTTTGTTTCAAATATGGCAACATGAGACCCAATATATCACAGTAAAATTCACCTTAGAAATTAATCTTGTCTTATTCTAGAATATGTGACTCACCTGTTGATTTAATGACTTGTTCATAAAAGGTGTCCAGGCACTGAATCTTGTGTAGAAGCTCTCCATTTCCAGGCTTTCCCTGGGAGAATTCCCAGCTGACATCTCAGCAAATTATTTTCATCCAGTCCTAGAAACTATAGATTCATTTCAGTGGATGTTTAATTAAGATCACCTAGAACATCCAGAATATTAATGTTGTCTTTATAGGAATAACAAAATTACAGCAATTCATTTACATATATTTGTTTATATAGATATAATTAGAGCAATTCATATATACATATCCATACAAATATACACAGGGAGTTCATGAACTCTAAATCATTGCAATTATTCTCTCCTCAACTACTTGCACCCAAATATGAATCTAAACCGGAGTTGTTTTTTACTTTGCCGGGAAAATGACTCAGAAATTGGAATGATTTTTTATCAGCCATGAATAGTGACTTTTTCTTTCCCTGGAAAGCAGGAATTTGAAGGGCTCAAAGAAGGCATCCCACCTCCCACCCCCTACCCCGCCTAGCTTTTGAAGCCATAAGTCAAAGAGGATGTAGAGGAAAAAATTAGGCAAATATATTAATGATCTATTGCTGCATAGAAAATTACCCTAAAATTTAACAGCTCAAACCAACAAACTCTTATTATTATCTCAAAGTTCCTGAGGGTCAGGAATCCAGGCACAACCTAGTGGGGTACAGTATTGTTAGCCTACCAGGTCTGCTGGGACAAAATACCACAGACTGCAGGGCTTTAAAAACAGGAATGTATTTTCTCACAGTTCTGGAGGCTGAAAGTCCAAGATCAACATGCTGTTTCTGGTGAAGCCTCTCTTCCCGTCTTGTGGACAGCAGGCTTCCTACTGTGTTCACACAAGGCCTTCATTCTGAGCACACACAGGGTGGGGGTGGGGGAAGGACTCTGATATCTCCTCCTCTTCTTATAAGGATACCAGTCCTCTTGGATTAAGGCCCCCAACCTTATAACCTCATTTAACTTTTACTACCTCTTTATAGGCTGTGTCTCCAAATACAGTCACACTGGAGGTTGAGGCTTCAACATATGGATTTGGCGGGGAGACAATTCAATCCAAAATAGGTACCCCTGATTCAAAATCTCCCATAGGCTGCAATCAAGGTGTTGGCCAGGACTCCAGTCTCATCTGAAGGTTTTGAAGCTCATTCATGAGGTTGTGGCCAAGATTCAGTTGTTCGTGGGCTATTGGATAGAAGGCCTCCTTTGCCTTCCTTGCCCCGTGCGCTTCTCCATAGGGCAGTTCACATGGCAGCTGGCTGCCATCAGAGTAAGCAAATGAAAAAGCAAGAGAGGACACGCAAAAGGGAAGCCACAGGCTCTTTGTAACCTAACCTCAGAAGTGGTATCCCATCATTTTTTGCCCTATTCTATTAGGTAAAATCAAGTCACTAGGTATGCTCAAGGGGAGAGGATTACACAAGAGCACAGATAGTAATACAATCTACCACAGTTCACCCTTTGGATCAGTTCCCTTCCTTTTCCACATGCAGAACACACTCATCTACTCCTTAAAGCAGACAATGCCAAAGTTCCACCTCATCAATATTTTTAGCTTAAATTCCAGGAGATAGAAGTGATTCATAACAGTCTCTTCAGACCCAGATATACCTTTTTTTAAAATATAAATTTATTTTATTTTTGGCTGTGTTGGGTCTTCGTTGCTGCGCATGGGCTTTCTCTAGTTGCAGTGAGCGGGGGCTACTCTTTGTTGTGGTGTGTGGGCTTCTCATTGTGGTGGCTTTTCTTGTTGTGGAGCAGGGCTCTAGGCGCACAGGCTTCAGTAGTTGTGGCACACAGGCTCAGTAGTTGTGGTTCACAGGCTCTAGAGTGCAGGCTCAGTAGTTGTGGCTCCTGGGCTTAGTTGCTCAGTAGCATGTGGGATCTTCCCAGACCACGGATAGAACCCATGTCCCCTGCATTGCCAGGTGGATTCTTAACCACTGCATCACCTGGGAAGTCCCAGATATACCTACTCTTGATCTAGAGAACTCTGAACTTAAAAGATAAGTTATTTGGTCCTAGCTCCTACCCACAATATATTTAATGGTAGAACAGAAAAGGATAACTACAATAAATATTCCCATTTGTAAAGGAGAATGATATATAAAAGAGTTAATCCATAGCAATTCTGAGATCCTGCTGTAGAAGGCTGGAGGCCAATTATCATTTTTAGTCTCAAATAATCACATTCTCTTTTATACTATGTAGGTAACACCTTTGACAAAAACCACTTTCTCAATATCTATCTCAAGTTATTTATTTGATTCCAGGCAGTGCTATGTGCCACAATTGTTTAGAAACTTGTCTGTCTTTCTCTCTAAAATTTAATTGCAAGTAGTTAGAGTTTATCAGACTTTCCTTAGGAAGAGCCAAACCCTAACTCTCCCCTCCTTGAGATATTTTCCCAACTGTGAACATATTTTCTGGGTACCACCTTATTCCATTCAGAGATCCTAACAATGGTATGACAACCATACGCATCTTGACTTGGTCTTTGCTGATAGGCAGAGTTTTAAGCAGACTTTGTTGCTCAAAGGACCTCTCTGTTGCCTCTTAACTAGTTGAACACGTGAATCAGTTGTGTCTTCCAAGCTTGCAAAAACCTGAGTCTTTGGTTGTCTCTGAAATTCCTTTTCATTCCTGCTTGCAAACCAGCCAAGTATTTCCTGAGCTCCTTTAATTCTTGTAGTACCTTGGCAAATGCAGCCAGTAATAATGAACACATTTTAATAACAGTCATTTTCTACCAGTTTGTATAAAGTACAAGCTTATTAGGAATATAATATGCCTTTTAAGCTATTCTAGACTACAGTTTTACAGATTTTTTTGGTAACAGGGATTGCTGACTGTCCAAGGCTCCAAGAACAGTTTCATGCTGCCAGGCTGGATGTTAATGTCACATAATTTGGAATGTACTGATGTTAGCATGGCAGCACCCTACTCCTGGAACCAATATTTGTATCTACCAAATATTTAAGAAAGAAATAACAATTCAACTTTTTCCAGAGAGTAGTAAAAATGGGAATTATTTCCAGGTCCTTCTATGAAGTCAGCATAAACTTAACACCAAAACCCAAAAAGAACCTTACAAGAGAGAAATATTATAGGTCTATTACCATAAGCATAGATCCAAACATTCTAATCAAAATATTAGAACACCAAACCTAGCAATGTATAAAAATTTAACATATCACCAGCAAGTTGGAATGTAAATTTGATTTGATATTACAAAATCTATGCACTTCTCATCATTAATAAAACAAAGGAGAAAATCATGAAAATCTCAGTAGATACAAAAAGTGCATTTGATGAGATTCAATTCCCATTCGTAACAAAAAAATCTTACCAACTTAGATCTAGAAGAAACTTCCTAATCCAAATTAGGACATATCGAAAGAAACTAGCAAACATTAAACTTAATAGTAAAATGTTGAAACTTTCCTTATAATTGCCACTACCATCTTTATTCAATATTGCTCTGGAGTTCTGTCCAATGTAACAAAGCAAGAAAATTAAATTATAATAATTGAAAAGGAAAAAAACTGTCATTATTTATTAGTAGCATAATTGTACATAGAAAATACTGAGGAATTTACAGGTAAATTGTCAGATTTAATGCATAGGAAGGTTAGGAAGGTTGTTATACACAAGGGCAACATAAAAAAATCTGTATTTCTGTATACTAACAACAAATTTTTATTAAAAACAAGGTATCAAAAAAACAATGTATCATTTATAATAACTTTTAAAAATCCAATTTGAATCAGAGGTACAAGTGTTCCACAGAGAATACTAAAAATTTCATCAAGAGAAAATTTTAAATATCTAAGTAAGAGTGTACATCTGTATAGATGTTAGTTCTACCAAATTAATTCAATAATCAAAACCCAGCAGTGGGGTGGGGTGTGTAAGTGCGTGCGTGTGCGTGCAGGTTTGACAAACCAATTGTGAGACGTGTATGAACATGCAAAGGGTCAAGAATAGCAAAGACAACTTTAAAAAGAATAAAGTAGTAAGACTTACTCTACACGATATCAGGACTTATTTATTATGAAGGTAGTGTAAATAGAGCATGAGATATTGGTGTAAGAATAGACAAATAAACCACTGAGTCCAGAAGCAGACTCACCTATTTATCTCACCAGACTTATGACACTAGTGGCACTGCAGAGTAGTAGGAAAGAAGAGTCTAGTCAGCAACACATGGAGTTGAACCACTGTGTTCAGCTGCGCCCAGCTGACCCTCAGAATCATAATAGTAAAAGATTATTGTTTTAAGCCACTCGATTACAGAGTGTTTTGTTATTCAGCAACGAAAGCTGATAGAAAACATTGGTAATTGGAAGTAGGGTATTGTCAAAACATAACTTAAAGCATGTGGCAATGATGTTGAACCAGAGCAGCAAGTGGAGATTGGAAGGGTGGTGGAGAGCCTGTTAGTGGAGCCTGGAAGAACAGTGAAGTCGCTAAGAAAGGCTAGAACAGGGGTCACCTGTGTCATGCAGCAGGGGCATGTTTAATGTGGACAATAGGACATCTACCAAGGAACATGCAGACCCGGCTAAGGAGATTCCAAGAAGGATATAGAAAGTTCTGGGGACTTCCCTGGTGGCACAGTGGTTAAGAATCTGCCTGCCAACGCAGGGGACGTGGGTTTGATCCCTAGTCTGGGAAGATCCCACATGCCTGTGTGCCACAACTACTGAAGCCCGCGCGCCTAGAGCCTGTGTTCCACAGCAAGAAAAACCACCGCGATGAGAAGCCTGCGCACTATAGTGAAGAGCAGACCCTGCTTGCCGCAACCAGAGAAAGCCGTGCACAGCAGTGAAGACCCGACACAGCCATAAACAAACAAACAAACAAACAAATAATAAATAAATAATTTTTTTTTAAAGTTCTGGCTGGCTTCTTAGCTGAATATGATACAATAAGAGAGACATGAACTGACCTGAAAATCTATTTAGTTTTAGAATCTTGTAGAAATAAAGAACATCTAGTACAGTATCTCCAGCCAGCAAAAAGTCTCAAAGATATAAATGGCCTCATTTCAAAGACCTCTTTGATACGGTCTTTGGAAGGTTTCAGGTGGTGTGTCTCATAGACCCTCTCATTTAGACAACAAAACAGTTCCTAAGAGTCTTAGAGACTTTGTCCCGCAGCACCCTGATTCATACCCCAAGGCAGCTGGGGGCCTACATCAAAGAGGTTTGTGGATGCAGCTTTTGTCTGATAGAATGGATTATAATAAGATTCGCAGAAAGCCCACAAAATTGTCAAGAAGATTGTTCTGGTGAAAGCATGACCAGCTTGAAATAAAAGGGACCAAGAACGTCTGAAGTCATCTCTGAGCCTCCAACTTTCTACAGGTAAGAAGCAGGCTGAGAAAGCTTTGCAACTGCAACCACAGATAATTTCTTATTGAAAAAGATGGGTGACTCAGAGGACGAAGTCAAGAGTCAGTAGGGCGGAGCCAAGAGACGCTGAGAACAATGGATTAGGAGACTACTCCCAAGGAGCAGGCCTGGGCCATAATCAAGGAATGATCAGGGCAGCTGGTCTGGCCGAATTTGCGAATTGCTGTGCAGCAGCAACTGCCATGTGACTTCTGCTTCCTGCCTTTGTGACCAGGAAGGACGGCTGGGGTTATCCTTTCTGTGTTTCACGTGTGTAATCTGGGTGTCTGGGAGACAGCTAAGTTCACAGGTCTCCAGTTCAAAAGGAGCCACAGACAAGGAGCCTCACTTGCAGTTGGACCTGATGCAGATCACAAGAGCCTGGACTTCTAGACTGATACCATAATTGGATGAGACGTTGGGTGTCTTGGGATGGGGTACATGGTGTGTGAACTGTTGTGACCAGAGGGTGGAACGTGGTCTATTGTCTGTACACATATCCAGGAATGATTGCTCCCATCCCAGTTCTCCCATCAAGAAGTGGAGTCTTATTGCTCTTCCTCCCCATGAATCTGCACAAGCACTGCCTTGTTTTAACCAATAGGATGTTTTGGAAGTGATGATATATGACTTCTGACCCTGGGCTTTAAGACTTGCAGTTTCTCTTTTTACACTCTTGAGATCTAGCTGCTGTGTAAATGAGCTTGGGCTAGATTACTGAGTCAGGAGAGACTGCATGGAAAGACAGGTTGAACCAGCCCGCAACCATTTCGGCCACCCCAGTCAGAGCACCAGGTGTGTGAATGAAGCCATCTCGGGTATTCCAGTTCCAATAGCGTTCCTGGGTAAATGAACGCAACCAAACGAATGCGCCCAGCCTACAATAGCAAGTGGAACTGCCCAGATGAATCGTGAACCCACAGATTGTGAAAAACAACGATTCCTGTTTCAGATTTGAGGATGATTTGTCATCCAGCACAGACTGACAAAGCTGTGTGTTGGTGAGCACCCAGAACTTTCAGATGTAGCTGGTGAAAGTGTAAATTAGTATAACTACTTTGAAAAACTGGAGTTATTTCCTAAAGTTGAACATATGCATACACTTGACCCAAAAGAAAAACATGCACATGTGGACCACAAGAATATTCATAGCTGTTACAGATAGCTCCAAACTGGAAACAACCCAAGCATCCATCAGCAGTTGAATGGGTAAATATATTGTCATGTATTCATGCAATAGAATGCCATAGGTCAATGAACAGGCTTTTGCTACACACAATATGCATGAATCACACACATAAGACATTAAACAAAGGAAGCTGGAAACAAAATACATTTTGTATGGTTTCATTTATACAAAGTTCTACGGTCTAGTGGTTGAAGTCAGGATAGTGGTTATCTTTGGGGAGGAAAGAGAAGGTAATGACTAGAAGGGGTATGGGAGGGGACCCTGGGGTGCTGGTACTGATCTAGGGGTGGGAGCCTGGGTGAGTTCACTTTGTAATTCATTGGGGGGCTTCCTAGGTGGCGCAGTGGTTAAGAATCCGCCTGCCAATGTAATTCATTGGGGGGCTTCCTAGGTGGCGCAGTGGTTAAGAATCCGCCTGCCAATGTAATTCATTGGGTATTACACCTATAACTTGCATAATTTTCTGTATCTTCTATTTCGATTAAGAAGTTTTAAAATAACATCAAACACTACTAAGTACCTAGAAAAAGTAAAAGTACAACTTTATAAAGAAAGAAAACTTTACTGAAAAACAATTTTAAAGGTCTAAATAAATGGAGAGATATGTTTGATTCGTGTATTAGAGAGGCAGAAAAACAGACTCATTCTCTCAAATTGATCTACAGATTCAATGCAATCTCAAAAAAATCCCAGAGCGATATTGTCTGTGTGTGTTTGTGTGTGTGTGTGTTTGTGTGCGTGAGTGTAACTTGAAAAGCTGATTCTAAAATATTTATGGAAATTTAAAGGGCTAAAGTAATCCAGACAATCTGAAAGAGCAAGAAAGGGACATGTGTTTCTAGATATCAAGACATTATTATGGGGGAGTTGGGGATTGACATATACACATTAACTGAATCACTTTGCTATACACCTGAAACTAACACAACTTTGTAGATCAACTATACTTCAATGAAAACAATAACAACAACAACAACAAACAAAACAAAAAAACCCCCAAGGATATATTGTATAGCACAGGGAATCACAGTCATTACTTCATAATAACTTTTAATGGAGTATAATCTGTAAAATTAGTGAATCACTATGCTATATACCTGAAACTAATATAACATTGTAAATCAACTATACTTCAATAAACATTTAATATAGAAAAACTTATAAAGCTGCACTAATAAGACATGGTGTTAGCATGGGGAAAAACAACTAATCAGGGGAGCAGAAGAGAAAGGTCCAAAATAGACTCCTGTATACATGGGCACTTCACAGATCTCAAATTAAAGAGGAAGAAAGAGATTTTTCCAGTTACAGAAAACAGAGTATCTATTTAAAAAAGAGAAAAGCAAGTGGACTCCTTTCTCACACTGTACCACAAACACATCAATATCTGGAGGCTTTTTATACATAAAATCAATTACACATGGTTTGTGAGTGCCCAGAAGACAAAATTAAGAACAATGGATGAAGTCAGAGAGATGGATTTTGGCTCAGTCTAAGTGGGAAAACAATCACTTCAGCAGCATTAGTTGTCTCGGGAGGTTATGTCCATTACAGAAGACATTGAAACACACATTGGATGACTGCTTCTCAGTGAAATTCTAGCTGAGATTCAAGCATCAGAAATGTTTAAGTTTCTAAGCAACGCTCTGTTGCTATAAATACCAAGAAGAGAGAGAACAATGTGAATTTCTTCAGCCTGGAGTAGCTGAAGAAATTTTATTGGCAAGTCAGAAGAATCTGAGAATAAGACAAACACTGGCAGTGCCTCTAAGCTTATTACACTTCAATGAGATAGAAGCACATTTTAAAAATGAATATCTCGGAAAGGCATGTACCATATTAGGAACAGTTTTAGAAATATTACAGAAGGGCAACATGACATGGTGAGCACCAAATTTGAATTCCTGCTCTGATCCCCGCTAATTGAAGCCTTAGGGACTTCCCTGGAGGTCCAGTGATTGACTCTGCACTTCCACTGCAGGGAACGTGGGTTCAATCCCTGATCCGGAAACTAAAATCTTACATGCCACTTTGCCGCTGCCAAAAAAAAAAAAAAAAAAAAAAACCCAAAAACGAAAAAACAAGCTTCCCCCCTTCAAAATCAAAGGTTTACAAGTAATTTCATCTCTGAGCCTCAGTCTCCTCATGTGTGAAGCAAGGCAGTGATGTGTCTTGGCAAACTATAGTACAATGATGTTCAGATAAAAACCTCATGGCAATGTGGAAAATTAAATACCACCCTCTGAATCAACATTAAATCAAATCAAATCCTTAGTTTCATAAGATGCCCAGCTGTTGTTATGTGAAATCTCTCCAAGAGCCAACATAAGGGATTTTATTTAGCAAGTTCTCAAAATTGTTATTATCTTCTGTGGTAAGGGATTACTGAGTTACAAAATGAGCACAACATTACAGAAAGAATAGTTGCTATCTCTGCTGGTGGGCTTCAATATGTGAGTGCAGTACATCATATATAGATATAAATGTAGACACAGATGCAAATTCCCACAGGATTATATTCATTTTCTTAGATGAATATCTTACTTTACTGACTAGTTATTTGACCCAGGGAGAGATGGCATGCTGGCAATCACAGCTTCTTTAAATGGAATGACTTGTTTTCATAGTCTAGCATTTTAAATCTCTCCAAATAGCAGCCCCATAAGATATTAATAGGTATTTCCCAGAAAAACAGTATCTGTCATTAAATATGCCTGGAAATGGTTGATTGAACAAAATTAAAACTTTCTTTTTTTGTAGGATGTTTTAGAAATTTAGTATGTTGAAGTTCACAGTCAATCTCTTAGAGAAGGAGATAATATGTAGCATTTCCCTGGTTCATTGTTATAGGAGCCTATCAAGGAGTGTATTAGTTATCTGATGTGGGTATCATAGCGGGTATCTGGTGCTGTGTAACAAACAGCCCCCAAATTTAGTTGCTTTAAAAAAGCATTTATTCTCTCACAGTTTCCATGAGGCAGGGGTCAAGCATGGCTTAACTAGGGTATCTCACAACCCAAGTGTCAGCTGGGGCTTTTGTCATCCCAAAGCTGAATTGGGGAAGGATCCACGTCCAAGCTCGGGTAGAGGGTTGTCAGCAAGATTCAGTTCCTCACAGACTGAGGAACAAGGGCCTCAGCTCCTCGCAGGCTGGAGGCTCCCCTCCCAGGTGGGTTCTCCACAGCTTAGCTCACAAAATGGCAGCTGGCTTCCGCCCAAGTAAGCAAGCGAGAGGGCAGGCAAGATGGAAGCTAGTCTGTGACAAAACCTCAGAAGTGATATACCATCATGTTTTGATTAGTTAGAGCAGGGGTCAGCACACATGGTCAGCAGGCCATATGTGGCCCCCTGCCCATTTTTTGTAAATAGTTTTATTGAAAGACAGCTAGTCATATTTATTTACATATTGTCTGTGGTTTCTTTTGTAGTACAACAGCAGAATTGAGTAATTAGAAGAGAAACCATATGGCCCACAAATCAAAAAATCTTTACTACCTGGGCCTTAACAGAAAAAAGTTTGGCAACTCCTGCATTAGAAAGAAGTTAGCCCACACTTGAGGGGAGGAGATTCACAAGACCATCAATACCAGGAAGCTGGGGTCGTTGGGAGTCATTTAAGAAGCTGCCTACCACGTAGTGCCTGCCAACAGGTAGGGGCTTAGCAAGTATTTGCTGAGTGAGTAGATTGTTCATATGCACCAATTTTCTAAATTCAACAGATGAAAGAAAAGCTGCTAGCTAAGAAAAAGCTAGATTCCTTCACTGATTAAGATTTGACAACTGCATCACAACTGTAACAACTTATCAACCTGTGTGATCTTCTTCTTAGTAATTCCCATCATTATGTCAAATGAGTTAGATGGCAAAATAAGCTTAGAATTGAATTCATATGTAGATCAGACAGATTATTCTTTCATGACATCAGCAAATTGGAAGCAAATGTACTTATTTGAGTTGAGAATTCACTCTGAGGGCAAGAATATTTATTGTGCGTTATGTTTACAATAGGGCAGTTACAATATTTCTACTATCAAGAGAGACTCAAAAGCTAAGTATACAAAATCAAATTCTCATCCGTTTTTTCATCTTTTCTCGGTGTTCTTTCTCCGAAAGCCAAAATACTGTACCACAAAGTTCTTCCTTGATCATTTAGGATCTCTCTTGTTCTGATACAAAATAGTGTGTAACTCTTGGAAGAGGAAATGTCCCGCTGCTGCTTTGCTTACAGCCTAGTTTTCCACTGAATTGAAACTCCAGCGTGGGTGACATAAACTGGAGAACTCTTTTTTACCTCACTCTGTAAAACAGGGCTGTAAATACTTCTAAAGTTTGGTGCAAAAAGGGAATGAAATAGAAGACTCAAATCTGTGGCTCTTCTCATGTATAACTGGATCCAACAAACATTGAGTAACAAAATCAAAGCGGGGAGGGGGACATGTAATAAATGCTATATTTAACCTATATATGTTTTTGAGTAGCTACTCTGACTGGTGCAATGCTAATAAGTCTCTTTCCCATACATGAGCTCATTTTTTTCTCACATTCACTCTGGGAATGTGATTACAGATGAGAAGAGGGTAAAGAAAATCATCCGAGGTCACACAGGTAGTAAATGGCTATCAAGTTTAAAGATTATACTGGATTTTTTTAAACATATGAGTGTAACTTGAATTGGATATATGACTGCTATGGGTTAATTTGGAAGTATACTTTCTGCCCTGTGACTGACTATTCTTTTTAACTGACATATCAATGAGAAACTCAGCAACTGACAATGGACAATTGCCAGTCGATACAGAGAGCTAAATCATCATTATGATAAATCAGGACCATGTTGTCATTAACTATGTTTCCACAGGTGATTGGTTACACAGCTGGAGGAATGTAAATTACTCTGGTCCTGCTCCACTGTACAAGACATGGACTTGGAGTGGAAATTGGAAGCAAAACATTGTTCCCTGGCACAGAGGTACCTACAGTTGAGTACTTTGGCAAGTCACATTGCAAGTTGTACAGTGATTCATTTATTTTATTATCTAAAATTTAATTCCTTAAATATGCCTTCTCAGAGGTTGTGTGGTTCTAAAGACTGCAGAAAAGAACTGGTGTACAGGAAAAGTGAGTGTGATTCATGAAAAAATAGAACTGAAAGATAATTCCAGTTAAGTTAAATGTCCTGTATTCAGGGCATGTAAAAACATGACATTTTGAACATACACTGGTATATAATTTTTATTAAGTGCACAAATAAATAATAAGTAATGAAAGTAATAGCATGTTTTGAGGAAATCTACCCTGTTAATAGCACAGGAGGGGACAGGAAACACCATACTTGTGGGCCAAAACTGGACATAATCAAATGATGGATTTGCTCACTGATATAGAAGTTTAAAGCTATAACATTAAAATTATAACAAGAAGTGATTGTGCTATTTAAAACATTCAA